>NC_141538.1:117403750-118125625 GCF_021556685.1 Rattus norvegicus | reverse complement strand
TGGGCCATACAAGGCAGTGCAGTTTGCTGAGTCCAACGGCCTGGTTGTCAGTTCTATAAATTTAGAAACATGATATTTGTTCTTAAAGTCAGAATAGAGCAGGGTTTGAGGACAGATTCCCTCTAGCCTGGTGTGTGAGCCGGGCCAATTTATTCATTTTCAATGAGAAAGAGCTGTGGAAGGGACAGAAATGCTTGGGTCAGCACATGGGCTGTCTGTAGGAAAATGTGCCGGGGAAGGGGAGAGAGGCTGGTTGAAAAGTGCCTCTGAGAGTGGGATTCTGAGACTTAGTGGCCGTACATGGCTGCGGCACTGCCCTCCAGCAGCAGCTCTAGCCACTGACTAGTCCATTCGCCTTCCTTAGAGTGGGACCAGTTCCTTCCTAGGCATTCTTCCTCATATTCCAGCAAGACCTCTCCTCTCTGGCAATTAGCACCGCACGTGGACGGCAATGCTGCTTGATGCTATTGACAAGTGATTATGCTTTTCCTTCCTGTGATTATTTGTCATAATTTAATTTAATTTGACAAATAACTTACCGGACACTAACTTACTATATGCTAAGCTTACCTAAGATGTTTCCAGGTTATAGTAAAATCAGCCTCTTCAACTAAATTTAAATTGGAAATTATATATGGTACTAGGCCATGTTCTAGAGCATAGGGACACAACAGTTGACTATATGTACATATGCAGTCCTTATTGATAATACTATAGGGGAGATCAAACCAGTAGTCACTGAATCATTAGGAAGGGTTAAAATATAAGAAACCCCAAAATGCGTATGAACATCGTTAGTTCAACACGACTTTCTGCAAGGGTTGGGACAACTAGTCTTGGGCCTGAATAATTGTCAATAGATAAGAGGGAAATGAGCGTGTGTGTGTGTGTGTGTGATGTTCAGAGCACAATGCAGGACCCAATAGTAGAAATAGCTGTAATGAGCTGAAGGAGTGGGCAGGAGCAAGTCTGTAATGTTTTGTCTCCAGTGTTAAATCTTTGCCCTGACAGACAGCAATGGAAGGGTATGTAGAAACTGTAAGCTGATGTGAAATTATCCTATTATGCTTTAGGGAGATGATTATGAGTATGCAGAGTTTTAAGAGACTCATGGCATTCTTACTTTCACAGATATGCACATGTTTTTGCTGTGCCCAAAGAAATCTGCTGTCATTACAGGTTTTCTGTTTTTCTTTCGGCACTTGACATTGAACCCAGGTCCTTGTGCTCATTAGGCAAGTGCCGAGCTACCGAGCTACGTCAGTAACAGGACATCTCCTACCGAGCTACATCAGTAACAGGACATCTACTACTGAGCTACATCAGTAACAGGACATCTACCACTGAGCTACGTCAGTAACAGGACATCTACTTCTGAGCTACATCTTGAGCCCTTTTATTTTACTTTGAGACAGTCCCGCTAAGTTGTACGGCTGACCTTAAACTGGCTATGTGGCTCAAGCTGACATTGAATTGCAACCCTCTTTTATGTTGTGCTTTGCTTCAAAGTTCCTGAAGTGGTAAGGTTACAGAGCACTTTGTCTACTACAAGTGGAAGAGTACCAGTTCCTTCTCTCCTTGTGGGTTGCCTGAAATGCCTTTAGTGCCTGGGAGCAGGAATGACATTGGAACCATGCCCATATCCAAAAGGTTATTAATATTAGTATTACTACTGTGGGGAAAGAAGCAAAAATGGCCCTAATGATGGCTTTAAAAGGATTATTAACTCCTCATTTGGTTATTTAGATTACTAACTGATTTCTGTTATAGGGGAATCCAATGTGCGAAGGAGGGAGGCAGCTCTAAGTGAAAGGTCATTGATTGCTTCATTAATGGTACAGGCTCTGGGGAAGGACCCAGATAATCCTGTTAGAGAAGTCAGCATGTCCTAATTGACTTACAATCTGTGAGATCTCACCACTCCTTCACTTTGTCAGCTGACCAAGGGGAGAACAAGGCTGGCCAGCTCTTCTAGAGACCCGGTTTTCCTTTCCTGGCCGTAAGAGAGATCCACCCCAGCCTGTCATGTGCTACCCCTTGCCATGCAGGGGATCTCACAGGAGGAAGATCCTGGTAGTTACAGAATCGCTCTTGACTTTAACACATAGAAGAATGGGATGCCTCAGTTCCTTCCCTGTCTTTTGACGAGCTGATAAAATGTACTCTTGATGCCTGTAGAAAGCAAGGGGAAGAAGCTCCTCACAGAAGCAGCTCCCAGAATCTGTGAGGAAGGGGAACTTGTCCTCGTGAACTGTCACCTTTCAGTGAGGCCGTGTGGGTAACTATCTTGATGTTACTTCCTTCTCCACACTGTCTCCACAAAGGCTTTGCTCCTCTTCCCTTTTCTGTGTCCTTGCGTCTAATATCCTCTTCCTACTCATCCCTTCCTCTTTTTTCCTCTTTCCTCCTTTTAGAATTCTTGTGACTGAACCCTATCCCATGAGCATTTGAAGTTTACCTGTAAGTCATCTCTGTGGGGTTAGAGGAATGAGTAAGGTCTAGATTGCTTATCCAAAGACAATGGGAACAATAATTCTAGACAGTGGCATGTTTTGAGGCCCATCAGAAGACAGAAGTCACTAATAACTAAGCACTGACTGTTGACCATACATTGTTTTCTTTAATCCTTATGGAAACCATATGAAGTAGGGTTTTCATATTTATTGCATTCGGGAGGAAGTGTGAGCCAAGGGAAGTAAATAAGGTGTCCACTGTCCTAAAGCTGGACCCTCTGCACTCCAAAGTTCATGTTTACTGGCACTCTGCAACCCAGCAACAATGCAGCCAGGTTCTGTTGGGACTAAGGAGCCATCAGCAAGGCCTCAGAGCAGCACAGCATCCTACGCTAAGGGGAGGGCCCAGTTTTACTATTTAAAGTTGGGTTTTTAAAATAGGGCAAGACTTTCAATGGGGGAGGATATAAAGGGAATTTTTACATTAATATTAAAAGACATCATCACATATAAAGTTTTATTATCCAAATTGAATTAGGAATTGCAGGAAAAAAATGACTCTAAAAGAAAACAAATTTTGATATTCTTTGAACTTGAACTCAAGCCAAGCCCCCCTCATTGGCTCAGTCATGTGATCTCTTGCCCAAATTACCTCTGTGTGGCTTGTTTTCTCTACCTGTAGAAACTGTGGCATCTCCTGAATTTTTTTTTCTGGAGATTAAAAATAATCCTTATAGCGTGTCTGGCAATGGCCACCCTGGTTTATGTTAGCAATTCTTAGGAGAAACTTATATGTTAGGGTCTGGGCCCCTAAGCACTGGGGAGAGGAAGGGGGAATGCTCAGACTCCCATAGAGGGGAGGTGATGGCTCTCAGAGGCCAACCCTACTCTACAGGCCTAATGACATTTCCTGGTCATGTCCATGAACATTACCCTTCGTCCCTGTTCATCTAGGAGCTTTTATAGGCCTTGGCTTCCTTAGGAGGCAGGTTTAGGTCTGCTCATGAGCTTGTGCATTCTCAAGGCTTCCTGCCCTCTCTGAGCTTGCAGTATGACAGGGAGTTGAGCGCCAGCCAGAGCCCATGATGGCAAATGCTAAAGCACTTTGGTCCATTGTAGACAACCTCTGAGTGTTCAGAAAGGTCAGAAATACCCAGACCCTCCCTCCTACCACCCTGCTCCATGTCTGTGGAGCAAGAAGATGCATCCTAGTAAAACCCTGTCTGCATGCCCTGGGCCTAGTCTTTACGTTCTCAAGCCAGCGGTTCAGTGCTGTACAAGAAATCACATGTTAGTCCTGGAGGACCGATTTCCTGGTCCCGATCTGAAATTTAATGGAGAGAAATTCTCTAGCATGCTGTCCGTGCTAGAGATTGCTGTCCAATACAGCAGTCCAGCTGCTGGTCATAGAGTGCCCTAAGCACGGGTGCCACCTCCTCACCGGTCACCTTTGCCAGTACTGCCCCCTGCCTCCGTCGTATCCTCAGCTCTAGCCAGATTAATCCCAGCTTTAGGGCTTTCTCTGCGGCTTTTCCTCCAGTCTAGGACATCCTTTCCTGACACCCCACTGAACAGGCATGCCTAGTGGCCTGTCATTTCTAGCCCCTGTCGGGTTTTGTTTTGTACACAGTACTTACTGACTTCTAACGTGTTATAGGCTGGATCATGGTCCTCCAAATTCCCAGTCTGAAACCCTAACCTCTGTATCTCAGAACATGATTTACTTGGACATTGTCTTCGCAGAGGTAGAGATAAAAGTTTGTACTGGATGTGGTGGTGGGCAGCTGTAATCCCATTCCCCATCTCTCTCTGAAACAGAATCTCTCGACACAACCCAGGTTGGACTTGAGCTTGTAATGCCCCTGTCTCAGCCTGCCAAGTGCCGGGCTTCCAGGTGTGCCCCACCATGCCTAGCTGAGACAATCACTTCCGTTGTCTATGCCACTCTCTGTCTTGTTTATAGAACTCTGTTCCTGCAGCCCTAGCAAATGAATACACATTCTGTAATTTGCTTCTGCAAGATTACATTTCTTCTCTGACTACTGCCTCCCACCTCCACCCCACCCCCAATCCCTAGCCTGTCCAGGCTCCACTCAGCAGAAGACGCTTTGCTCTACCCTGACGGGAACAATGACTAGCTTATATGTGAAGTTCAATAAAATTGCATTGAGTGAATTTATCATAAGACAGAGAGCTAATAAATGCACCCCCAGGAGGCCATAACAGGAACTGGACAGAAAAGCAGGTCCCTGCCTTTATCGAGATGTTTATGTCTGAAAGAGTGGGTGGCCTCTGTCAGCCTTCCGTCTTCCCTATGACCAAACTTGGGAAACCCGAGCCTTTCTTTGGAAGACCTTTGAGGAGATGAGGGCGCAGCCTCATCAGCATCGGAGAGCAGGTCCAGATGGAGCGTTTAGCACAGGGCTCAGGATCCAGTTACACTCCACCGTGCTGTAGCCGGCACTAATAAGGCCCAACGGCCTAATGGGCTGTCCTGTGGCGAGGCTGTGTGTAACAAGACGGTAACTTTACAGGGGTAGGTAGTGATGGGAGGGGAGAGGAATCAAAGTGGGCTAGAGAGGCTTCAGGAGGAAATGCTGGGCTCTGCAGCCCATTTCTGAAAGAGAGCAACGTTTTCTCTTTGCTAATTGAAATGCAGAATCGTCTTCTGGAGATGCAAAACCTTTTCTTTTTTGGCTCCTCTCCCATTCTGACCCAGGCAAGGAACTGCAGACATCAGTGCAGTATAAGTGACTCTTATTGAACACCTACTGTGTGTCAGATGCTGTCATACTTAGTAGGGTGGGATAAAAGGAGAACAAATGCAATGGCAAAGTGGCTTTGAAGAAGGTGGGTGGCTCAGAGAATGGTGTTGCCACCTACATTCCCTTTCTTTTGCTCTTTGGCTCTCAGTGAGAGTGAGTGCCTGCCCAGAAGGCAAGGCATATTGAGAAGGGCACATTGTTTTTAGGGGTGTTGTGGAGGAGAAGGCAGTTCTGTGTGAGGAGACGTTAGAATGGGAAACTCCATAGTATGGCTGAGAGAGCAGGAGTGGTAAGGAGAAAGGGAATGGAAGACTGAATTGAATTCAAATCTGTACTGCCGTTGGCAGAGAGGGTCACTGTGGCAAGTGTCTGAGTTTTGTAGACACCTGCCTTAAAGTTTGAGCCAGCCTGACTCAATACCAACCAGAGTTCTGTATTTCAGTTGTCTAGCAGGGAAGGTAGTTCTCCCCTGGAGACAGGTTTTTGGGAACCCATAATTTCTCCTGTTGCTTTACGATAAATTAGTACCTCCTTTCATTATTGAAGAGATGTAGGCGCAGAGAGGGAGATAACCAACCCCAGTTTGCACAGCCAGTAAGGATCAGCATGACACCCCACAAACTTTGGCCTCTCTAATGCTAGAGCTGGCGAGTACTGCCACCCACGCGCCTTGCTTTCTGTCTGGTTCTTTCCGTCAACGCTTCCTTCTTTGTGTCTTTGGGATCTCCCAGTGTGTAAATATACAATTTCAGTGTCCTGCAAAGCTCCTTCTGGGAGTCTGGGACCACCGTGTTTTGCAGAAACAAGTGTTGCCATCACTGATCTTGAGGGAATGCATATATGAATTGGTTTTCTGGGGTTACTATCATGAGTGCCACAAACGGTGTTGGGAGAGACTGAAAACAAGAAAAACTCACCATCTCACATTTTTGGAGAATACAAGTCCACAGTTCCTCCCATGTCCCATAGGGGACAATCCTTCCTTGACATATTTCTGTCACTTCCTGGAAGTCCTCTGTGCTGTAGGCCTGTGGACCTATTGCTCAAATTTGTCACACTGTCCCCTTAATGGGTTTTCTCTTCATGTTATCTCTGTTCTTGACATTGCTCAGTAGAGACACCAGTCATATTGGATCAGAGCTTCCTCAGAAAACTTGATGACACCTACAACACAACAACTGTTTCTAAATGGATCCCCCTCACAGGCCTGTGACTTCATACTCTCCTCAGACACATGGGGAACGCAAGCACTGTAGCCTCGGCCCTGGAGTTACTGAGATTCCACATCGGACACAATTTTGAGTTTTTAAAGTTTCAGCACTTTCTTTCTTCCTTCCTTCCTTCCTTCCTTCCTTCCTTCCTTCTTCTTCCTTCCTTCCTCTCTTCCCTCCCTCCCTGTCCCTTCCTTCATGTATGTCATACATATATGTATATGTGTGCCAATCCTGAGCACACATGTGGACAACCTTAAGCATCGGTCCTCACGGTTCATTTGAGACAATGCCCCGCTGTTCCCAGCTCCGTATTCCAGGCTAGCTGGCCTATGTGCATGGTGATTTTTCTGTTTCTCCCCTCTCTCTGTGGAAGCACTGAGATTACAGGTGCAGGCAGGTTATGGCACCGGATTTCACAAGGGCTTTGGGGATTTGAACTCAGGATGTCACATCACAAGTTGGGGAAGATGCTTTATACACAGTGTCACCTCCCCAGCTCTTGGCTTCTCCACTTTCCTCTAACTTGCCCATGTTTTCATTTCTTTACTTATTTGCTTTTGTCTCTCTGACTCACGGTTGGAACCAGCCCCTTTCTTTTCCCTTTATGCCTTTGGTCCTGCAAGCTAGCTTCCCTATATACTCCATGCTGTTCATACTCCCTCAAAAAAAAAATAGTCAGGCTTATCTACATCCAGGGCATGGGTGATGTTTGCAGTTCACTGAACTTCTAGTATTTGGTCTTGCCTAACCAGGTTACAAGTTACAGCCTCTCAGAACTGCAAACTGCTGCCTAGCTCATAGTGGACCAATAAAACTTTGCTGGCTGGCTGATTGGTATTCGTCTGCTTCAGATGCCGCCTCTAGTTTTGAGTGCCATGGGACAGCGGGGCCACACAGCCTGGTGACATGGAGAGCCAAGCTGAGAGGAGATCCAGCCAGACTGGTGCTTATAAAAATCCATGCCCTGTAGACAGGCTCCACATTCAGTAGTTTTTCTGCTTTTGTAAGGCTCGATTCGTCTGGGTAATTGCCTTAACTTTCCACCTGACTTCTCCTGTGCCGACCCAGCCAAAAATCACGAGAGGTTTGACTAATCTAAGAACTGGTTGACCAAAAGCTCAACTGATTACAGAACAGAACAGGCTTGGGAGAAAATTCTAAAGGCCCCTTTGTTCCAGGTGTCCTCGGAGAGGCCCCACCCCTCGGGGATCACATTGCCTCCTCCAGTTCTGGGGAGCAGAAAGCATCTCTCCCCTGCCTCAGGCTGGCAGGACCCAGGAGCACTGTCAGCCCATCCTTGCCAGCTGCTTCCCTTGTTGACAGCAACCCTTTGTGGGGCCTTGGCGGTGCCTCCTTCCGAAGTTCTCCCCCTGAGAGTTTCCAGGGGCAGCAGCAGGGTGGGAATGAGCAGAGCAGATGCTCAGCCCTTCTCTTTGTTAGTGACAGTCTCAATGTTAATGTCACCCAAGGAAGTTGGCGAGAAATCAACACTTAGAATCTAAAGGTTTTATATCAGATGACGTCTCTAAGATAATTTTGTCCAAGTCAATCTTATTTTGGTAGAGGGAAACTGAGGCATGGAGTGGTGAGGCTCCCTTTCTGATATGGACAATAGGACAAATGTGGGATGCTCAGTCTCAACTGCTGTCCCGGGATAACTTGCAAGTCAGCAATATGGGATCACAGGCCAGGACCCTGTTGAATGTTAGGAGTGTGTACAGAGATCTCTCTCAGTGTTTAGGGAGAAATCTATAGGAGTTAATTTCTGATTCCACTCCTCCACCTCCTTTTATAGCTCTCTTTCCAATTTTAGTAAGACTTTAGCCATCCTGGTATTTTTTAAAATTCCAGATCCCTTCCTACCCCTGGTATTCATGCGTGCTCTTCCCACATTGCAGGTAATCTTTGACCCATACCTCACCTGGGTGATGCCAACTCATCCTTTTCATCTATAAGATGGCATTCTTTGTCATCTGCCATCAACACAATGTGCACTTCTAATTACCTTCCCAGGGCTATGTCTTTTCTCCCACGGCACTATCTATTGGAAGTCTGATGCTTCCTTTCCTTGGCTAGACTCCATGGCTGTTAGGTTGGGACTATTGATGGTGGAATACGTTTTGTAGATCTGGACGAGTCACATGGATGAAGTAAAAGATTCGATTTTTTGGGTGTGGTAAGATCAACCTGTTTATCTGTTATAGTTTTATTAGTGTTCCTTTATCGAGGACCCACTGACTCACTGCACTGTTCAAGCTAGCCTGGGATACTCATGTTGTCATACTTAAGTGTTCACACAAGAAACATGGACTTAGAGGGGAAAGAAGTGCTCGCTTTAGGTTTATATGATAAGTGGCCTTGGCTGGGTTAAAACGTAGTTTTGCTAGGTCCAAATCTATGAATTATTCTGTGAATTACTCTTCTTATTTTTATGATGTGTCTGTGATGTATCAGACACCTTCTCTGATATGAAAACTGTCATGTTGTGTTCTTTGCAAAATGTTTCATGTGTTGATTTTCAGAAAATTATTAGAGCCAGGTACTGCAATTTATTTTTTAAACCTCAAAGCAGAGCTTGGCATTCTAGTTCGCTGTTGGGTCATACTACTTGTCTATACATATCCTTTGAGGTCATACTACTTGTCTATATATATCCTTTGAGGTCATACTACTTGTCTATATATATCCTTTGAGGTCACAAAGGCCCTCTAGATTCCTGGGTCCTTTGTGGCAAGAGAGAAGCCATTACTATCTATCCTTGCCATGGGTTTTCCTTTTTTTACCCTAAGTAACAGAGAACAAAGCTCAATTCACTAGAATGTTCTGGTGCCCGGAGTCCCAGTAAGCTCCCATTTTTAATTACTTGCACATAGCTAAGTGGAGACAGTTAAAACACTTAATTACTGAGGCGGTGGGTCCCGTGACACCTGTAAGACTTTCAGTACAGTTCAGGAAGTAATGCTTCCTTTCCAGTTTACATCACCATTTAATGGAATTATTCCTTCCAGTTTAGCTTTCACATATTCCATCAAAGAAGAGATTGCTCATTTCCGTGAGAAACTGTATACGTCCCCTGTAATACCATTTTTCCCCTCCTCTAAGTAATCTGAGCTTTTGTAACCGTCTCTCCCTACTGTATTCTCTGGTTAATGTATAAACTTGGAGTAAGTTTCTTGACAGAGAAGTCAAGAGGGTCTCTCACCTGAGGGATTAGCATTTACATTTCAGGGATTTGAGAGCTCAAAGGGGCCTTTCACACCACCAGCATTAAGTCTCTTGTTTTCTAGAGGAGGAAACTGAGGCCCAAACAGGGGTATTTGGTGGCTCTGAGTTCTTCCCATGCTCCTGCTATGTACCAGATCCAGGAAGCCTGAGTAGGTGAAGCAGGCAAAGCCCTTGCCCTAAAGGAACTTCTATCCAGAGGAGAAAACAGAAACGGTTACAATACAAAGTGTTGTATTGTTTCCAACTATGTAGGAGAGGCACGGTTGTTTTAAAAGAAACGGTTCCCCAAGTAACAATGCAAAGAATGAGTTATAAAATAGGCACATATTTTTTTCCCTGCTAGGTGAAGAGTGGTGAAGGAACATTCTAGTTGGAGGGAATGAGGGGTCTCCTTATAGCAACACTCGGAGTGAGAAAAACCCACGTGAAGCAGCTAAAGGGGCAGGTGGTGGCCACTCCATGAAGTTGGGGGTGCTTCTGAAGAACATCTGGTGTGTGTGTGTGTGTGTGTGTGTGTGTGTGTGTGTGTGTGCGCGCGCGCGCGCATGTGTGTGTCTGTGTGCTTGTGTGTGTCTGTGTCTGTCTCTCTATCTCTCTCCATTTCTGTCTCTCTGTCTCTTTGTCTCTGTTTCTCTCTGTGTGTGTGTGTGTGTGTACGTGTGTGTGTCTGTGTGCTTGTGTGTGTTTCTGTGTCTCTGTCTCTCTATCTCTCTCCATTTCTGTCTCTCTGTCTCTTTGTCTCTGTTTCTCTCTCTGTGTGTGTGTGTGTCTGTGTGCTTGTGTGTGTTTCTGTGTCTCTGTCTCTCTATCTCTCTCCATTTCTATCTCTCTGTCTCTTTGTCTCTTTGTCTCTGTTTCTCTCTCTCTCTCTCTCTCTCTCTCTCTCTCTCTCTCTCTCTCTGTGTGTGTGTACTGGTGAAAAGTCTCAGTGTAACATCACTGGGTGATCTTGCAGATGACAAGGGATTTCTACTGCCAGCACTCACATGGTGAATGTAACCTGTGGGTTGTGATCCCTTTGGAGTTTGTATATTACATATCCTGCATATCAGACATTTACATTACAATTCATAACAGTAGCAAAATTACAGTTATGAAGCAACAACAAAATAAAATTTATGGTTGGAGAGGTGGGGAAGGGAAGGTTACCACAACACGAGGAATGGTATCATAAGGCTACAAAGCATTAGAAGGTTGAGAACCACTGGCATAAACCAGTGTACTTGACAACCTCCTCTGGCCTTTTCAGGCACTGCACATGTGCACAGAGAGATATGCAGGCAAAAGACACACACACATAAAAATAAATTAATTAATCTTTTTTACAAAGACTGTCTGCCGGGGTCATAAGGGTCCTGTCAACCCTTTTCTACTTTCCTCCTTGTCTTACTATATTCTTTTCTAAAAGGCTGCTCCATGTGCCTTCTGGACAGCGATGCCTTTTCCCCATGATAGGATTTGGTCAATAGGAGGATTCGAGGAGAGAGGCCTTCCTGCCTGTAGTTGTTTAATGAAAGCACCCACTGAATAAGGACTTTCCTAGACACCTTCTCAGCCCACACTCCCCATTTGACTCCTAGCTATGGATGGTTATATACTAGGGTAAAGAAGCATAACACATGGAGGAGATGGATGGAGAGAGAGAGAGAGAGAGAGAGAGACACACACACAGAGCCAGGCAGAGCCAATGTATAAAGGCAGACCACCTGCCTCCAGCAGCCGCCACAGAAGGCAGCAGTATTGACTTATTTCAGTCTTTGACAATGGCGTATTTAACCATTGACCAGGATTCACCAGGAGACTTACAGGATTGCCTAGATTTTTATCCAGATGCAAGAGAATGATGGTAACCCTCACTAAGCAGGTTTATAGACATCAGGGAAGTAGAATGTCCCAAACTCTTTTTGAGTCTTTCTCCCTTGTTAATTCTCCAGTTTCACGGATTGAGGATATGTTGCAAACTAAAACTCTATTGTGTTTGATTTACCTGTGTCATTGTTGAACTTTATTTAGACATGAAATACTTATTGGGTTTCTAATTCTAATTTTCTTTCAATGTACTTTGAAAATTGCAGCTTTTTTTATATTACGTGTTACATAAGTTATACAAGTAAGTTAAATAAATGAATGTATTTTCCCCCTAGGAATGACAGGAGTACAGCTTCCTATAGAAAATACTATGAGATTAGTATAGTATTGCTTACAACTACCTAGGCAGTTGTAAATAAATGTTGATGGTCAAGATCAGGAGACTATTAAAAAAACACTAGAGGATCCTTTGTATACCGGGCATGTGGTACGAGAGATAAGTCATACATTGCACTCCTTTAAAAAGCTTCAGATTTCCATAGCCTGTATAGGGTCACTTACCAGAATCATCACAGAAAAGTAATGAAATGAAAGCTGGGAAGCGGGAGAGCACCAGGTAAAAATTGGTCCAAAAGTGGCCTTAGAATTCCTCTTTGTCCCAGTGATGGGAAACAGAACAAGTGGGAATTCTTAAGCCCTTCATGGAGTCCCTTGGATCTCTGCCCTTCATAATCTTTTTAATAAAGGACTCCAAATTTGAAGGATATGAATGTCACTGCAGCAAGTCACAGAGAGTATGCTCACAAAATACTGGCTTAATGCATGACTCAGACTCCACTTTCATTTCTGAGAAGAGGACAAAGGCTCTCTTTCTTCCAGTAGGCTTTGTTCTATGCCAAAGTCTCCATGGACTTTAAGGTCATCCATTACAAAATATAAGGGCAAAAGTTACAACTGTTACTGTGTGAATAAGAAGGAAGGGATCAAGGTAAGTCATGTGATTGGTTGTGCCCATTTTTGGCTTTGTTAGGCTCGTGCTCACTTACATGCAGACGATAACTTTGAGCACCACTGAAGGGAGTGGGCTTTTCCTAAGGAACACAGAAGGTGACAGACTCTAACACCTTCCTAGAGATGATGAGATATGAGAGGGGTATAGAGATCCTTCTGTTTCCTGAGGCCACTTTCAACTCATTCTAGGTTCAAGGATCTCCCTTATCTCTTAACTACTGTCCTCTATTCACTTTGTTTTAGGAACTTCCTGAGTAGTACCTAGTCTTGAGTAGTCAGGGGTACTTTAATTCACCCTGACACTTGTTCCCTCTCTCCTCCAGACTCATGTGTCTGATCACTCCTCTGAGCCTCTTACCCAAGAGACAACATTTCATAGTCAACACTCCTGATTATCCCATTTAAAACTTAGAACCTCCCCTTACCTGATTTTTTTTTCATCTTCAACCCCATTGCTCCTTAGCAATCAGAAGAATGCCCAGCATAGAGAAGGATCTCAACAGATACAGTGAATTAAGTCAAATATTTAAGAGGCCTCTGTTTTAATGGGATTTTCTACAGTTACTCAACATTCTGAAATGGTTGGGCCTAAGCTACCCAGTTTGGAGCCAGGTGAAAGATGGGTTCCCTTAGATATACTGAAAGTGTTGCCATGTGTTTTGAATGTGTTTATAACCCACCTTAACTACTCTTCATATCTCTGTAATTCCAAATATGCCTGATATAAACACAGCTGTTTGGTCTTCAATATTGAGTTAAATCCAACTTAGTTTTCACTTATTTTATGGTTCAGTTGTCTTCTGGAGGAAGAACAGTGGAGTCAACAATCTTCTAACATACTCCCAGGTGTCTTTGACAAGTGACTGTACCTCTCAGTGTCCTCAGTAGGAAAGAAAGAGTAGCCGTCTCTGCCTCCCAGTATTGCAATGGGACTCAGGCAGGCTGAGACATGTGCCTTGGACCAGTTCAGAGTGTTATTGGTTTCCTGCTAACTCATTTGATGAGAATACTGCTGCCTCTGCATTGAGCTTGGTGAAGAAGATACAGCTCTCTCTACTCCTGACTGTCCATGACTACTGTAGATCTGGGGATGGACCAGACAACGATTGAACTAGATTGTAGTTCGGTGAGGCAAGGAGACAACCATGCCTAGTGATGCCAGTTTCCTAAAAACACTGTGCTCTGGCCAACCCAGCTGGGGCCCAGGCATCACCCTGGCCATTGGCATTCTCTGGTAGCTACTGCCCAGCCTGTTGGCTGGAGAAGAAACCACATTCTGTACTCTTGCCAAGCCATGGGTGAGAGGCAGGCTGCTCCCTTCCCAGGCCAGTAACATGGGAGCCCATGGCTTGACAGAGATAATTTTCTTGTCACCATGTCTGAAACAATCACTGGAAGCCATTTTCAAACTGCTGTTCTGAAACAGGGCCAAATCCTCCAGCTAAGATCCCAGACTAAGGAGCTGGCTTTCCCTAAAACGTACCTTTGAAAGGAAAGGAAATCTTAATACAACTTGCCAGAGGAGTTAGTGTCACTCTGCCTGTCTGTCTGTCTGCCTGTCTGCCTGCCTGCCTGCCTGCCTGCCTGCTTTCCTGCCTGCCTGCCTTCTTTCTCTCTTTTCTTCTTTGTGGGTAGTGTGTGTGTGTGTGTGCGTGCATGCGTGCGTGCGTGTGTGTGTGTGTGTGTGTGTGTTTGTCTATGTACATATGTGTGTGAGTATGTCTGTGGTGTGTGTGTATGTCTGTGTGCATACCTGTGTGTGTGGTGTGTGTATGTCTGTGTGTGTGTTGTGTATGACTGTGTGTGTGTTTGTCTGTGTGCATATGTGTGTGAGTGTGTCTGTGGTGTGTTTGTTTGTCTGTGTGCATGTGTGCATATGTGTGTGTGTGTGTGTGTGTGTGTATGTCTGTGTGTGTATATTTGGATATACACAGGAAGCCTCAGAATCCCTTGCAAAAAAAAAAAAGGAAGGAAGAAAGAAAGAGTGAACCCCTCCCTCTCCAGGGAGACATTAGAGGAACAGGGAAGCCTGAGGGAAGTTTGAATGCCAAGAAAGCCTGTTCTGAGTGAGTCGCAGAGGCCAGCATGGGCATCGTTGGGCAGCTGCGAGCTGCAGGCTCTATCCATTCGAAACCACTCTGGCAGAGGGAAAATGATCTTTCTTTTATCATTTGTTAAAAAGGAAGTTTAAAAAAAAACACAAAAGATGCAGAAACATAATGATGTCAGTGAGAGGGGTGACTCAGGTCACCATCAACAGTGGGTGTCAGGGATCCCCCACCCCACAACCACCGCTCCGCTCTAAAAGGCGGCCCAGACAATAATCAGATGCCAAGCCATGTGAAGTGCCCAGAGGCGACTCCAAAACACCCAGCCCACCAGCGGATAAAGGCTGCCAAGGAGCCAGATGCTGCAGCTTTAAAAATATCTTCCACTGCTTGGCATCTGTAATCTCGGATGCTGTCTGTTCTCCAGGAAGGAGCGGCCAGGCTGGGACAGCCGGGCAGGCGGCAGCAGTGTGCTTTGCTAGGCGCAACCCAGCGCCCCAGAGTGCCTCTGGCCAGGCTGCCCATTTGGTCTTGTTAAATCACCCCCAGCATATGGTGAGAGACATCTGCCCAGGATCTGGACCTCACAGACGGGATGAGGAGGTTGGAACCAGCTTTCCGAGACCGAGTGTCCAGGCTGAGCTTCCACAGGAAGCCAGGGGGCATTTCCAGGACTTGGATCTCCTTTGAGAAGAGCTGAACTCTTTAAGAAGGAACCCTCTGGGTCATGCCACCATCAGTCTAGTTTCCTGAGACACCTGCTGATTTAGCTGTGAAACAGAGTAGAATCTTTGCCTCGTGGTTTGATGTGGGAATGGAGTAACTCATTCGAATGACTGTGCCTGCCCTTTGTCTTCCAGCTGAAGGAATCCCAGTTTTCCCATTAGAAAAGTCAGACAATCCTCTTACCAACAGGTTGCAGTTTCGGACATCCTCAGAGATCTAGGTATCACTTTTCCTGATTCTTGCTAACTGCCTGGCACTGGTGAAATCTGTCTGCCTAGGAGTGGTGTCCCTTTGACACTCTGAGATATAGCAAACCATCTGACTGAACTGTGAAGTTCATCTTAGTGGCAAATTTCTTCTTAGGCACCAGTAGGGAGTTAATAAGCTACTTATGACTCGAGTCAGAATTTTGCTTTAAAAATACCTTCCCTTTGTCTCTCTGAACCAGTTTCTACTTCTACCCAAACATCAAGTTCAAACGGTAAAATTTGTGGTTTCCTTTCTCTTTCCTTTTAACCCTCAGTAGCACTTCGTTGATTTATTTTGTGCTTCCCCATTTTAAGGGGAGGAAGGATAAGGTCTTCCAGTCAAACCTTTCGATGAGGGAAGAGCTCAGAACTGAAGGTAGGGGAGAAATTGTGAAGAAATTAATTTCCAACGTGATTTAAGGAAGAGAGAGAGAGAGTCACAGGTATGCTTGCAGACGTGACCCTGAACACCACAAGAGCTGAGACAACCTTGTGTATACAACATCATAATACAATATCATATCCTTGTAATATGTAGCATCTTGCCCAGATTGTATCTGGGCCTTCTTTTTAGTGGCATCAATGGTCTACAAACCAGTGGATGCCAGCAGCTGCCTTTTGAACCTTTATTCTCACCCGTCACCAATCTCAACAACATGGACTGTGATGGTTTGCACATGCTTGACCCAGGGAGTGACACTATTAGAAGGTGTGTCCTTGTTGGAGGAAGTGTGTCCCTGTGGGGTGGGCTTGCAGATCCTCCTCCTAGCTGCCTGAGGATGCTCAGTCTGTTCCTGACTTCCTGCAGATGAAGATGTAGAACTCTCAGCTCCTCCTGCACCATGCCTGCCGGGATGCTGCCATGCTCCCGCCTTGATGACAATGGACTGAACCTCTGAACCTGTAAGCCAGCCCCAATTAAATGTTGCCCTTTATAAAACTTGCACTGGTCATGGTGTCTGTTCACAGCAATCAAACCCTAACTGAGATACAGAGCTAATTTAGGGACCCATCCCTTGCAGGTTCCACTCTAGTTGTGGGACAAATGGCTGATTTATACCAAACAATTTCTTCCGTCTTCTGGCTACAGTTTTGGTTTAAGAATAGGCCACAGTATCTGTACAAATCCGAATGAAATGAATCCTGGAAGCTTTGGAGGGAATGCAGAAGATGTTTCTTAGATGGAAATAGTGAAGTTACTCAAGAGGGGTCCAAGGAAAACAGAATGAAGAAGGTAGGCCACTATGAGTTCTGGATGACCCTTGACTAACAAATCTATAGCCGAACTTTTCAATGTTAAGAGGCTGTTTAGATCTTAGTTTTCGTTGTTTTATTTAAACAGAAAGGAAACTTGTTTGCTTTCTTGCTGTGAAGGTTGGCATTGGGACTAGTGACTCCGGTAGCCACCTAAAATGTTCATGTTGGCCGTGAGGTTCTTGGAGGAACCGCTGGGGACAATTTCAGTTCAGTAAAGTTTGTTACATATAAGTAATAGTTCCTGTTCCATGACATTGAGGACCAGAAACTTCTGGAAGCTGTTTGGGAGGGATGTGTTTTCTTATCCTATTGCTCTTATCAACAACATTACTACTCTTTGAATCTCACTCATTCTCTGTTGTCATCAATAATTCAAGATTCTTACTGATTCGTTTAATTTTGACATACTCATCTGACTGGTGCTGGAAGAGTTTCTCTGTCCTCTAGTCTAAGATCTTGGGCTCTATAAGAGATGAAGAGTAGGCTTGACGGCAAGGAGAAGGCGGCTGGCTTCACAGGCTAAGTTGAGAAGAGCTCCAATATGGTATTCTATAGTTTTTAGTAAGCCTATTTGACCCATGTTTTTCATATTTAACAAGTGAAAATGTCTATATAAACTCAGAGAAGTCTGAAGAAGTTGTACTTACAGAAATGTGGCCTGGTTTTATATTTAGACTGTTAGGACTTAAAGTAATTTTTGGTTTGCCACATATGGCAAGGCCGTCAGAGCTTGGGTAGGACTAAAGTTTTATTTTAACATATTTCACCAAATTTCTAATATAGGAAAAGACAAATAAGCCACAAAGAGCAGATAATCCCACATTCCATACACGTTTTCAATGATAAATTGTAACAACTTACATTTATGCCCATACTTTACTTTTCTTCTAACAGGCCATTGTCTAGGAAGATTGTAGCTCTATAATATGGTCTTTCTAGAAGTGATCCATAGCCCCTCATATAAATATTCAAGCAAATATTGCAATGGTTGCTTGGCTAACCCGCCATCTGCAATAGTTCATCCCAGGCACTTGTGGACTTAGAACAGATTGATAACCGTGAATCCTTATTGTAGACAGCATTGTCTAAGTTTTGAGCTACTTGTGTGTCAGATCACAATTGTCTGTCTGTCTGTCTGTCTGTCTGTCTATCACCAAGAAACACAGAGAGCTGGCACAATAGTTGTCATTGGTGTGAGATGGACCAATGCTTTTAGAGTTCTAACCTGGAGTAAATGAAGGAATTGCAAGTCAAGCTATGAACAAAGATCAAACCAACCAAAGGTCCAACAGATACCTTCATTCCTTACTAATACAATCAGAATTTGAATGAAGCCAGGCACTAAAATATATTCAAATAAAATCAATGCTAAACAATGTCATCTGTAAGTCAACATACAATGTTGCAGTTATTTAGAATGAATTGATTTCTGTTAATCTTGGAGCATGAAAAAGTTTCGTTAGTCTGAAGGGATCAACCAACATTTATTTTGTCAGCAAAACTGCAATACGTATATTCATTCCATAAAAGTTAAAAGAAAGTGGACCAGATGCTATTTAAAGTGTTCTTCTGGTTCCAAAAATAAAGTCTACGCTTCCCTTTGGGCTGACGTCACCCCAGAGTGGTAGCTATGACAAATAATAGGAAAGTGACAAGTGGCATTGCTCAGAACTTTGCAGATTACAAAGCTGTACTTGGCCAGGATTATGCCTCCAGTCTTCAACTTTAAACGTACGTTTTCTGCTTTTTCTCTGTGCTCCATTACGCACTCTCCATCTGAACCCCAGGGACTGGTAGTAGTGCCTCATTACACTATTTTGAATTATGACTACACATGCTTGCCTCTGCTCCTGACCCATATACATCGCCAAAGAACGGTGGAAGAATGTGAAAGCTGTTATCAACCTTAAACAAACCTGTAAATAAAGTGGGTGAAGGACCTGCTGTTTTGTATGTATGCCTTACAGTAGCGATCACAAAAGATGCTTACAGAACCACAACCTTGCAGAGTGTCCACAACCTTGTATAAAGACCACTTTGACAGGGACATCTGTCTAGTGGCTTTCTGTTCAACCCCAGACTGATGCCACTTTGATTAATCAGTCGCCAATGACAACTATTTCACAATACTTGCTAGAGTTCTCATTTCCCTTTTAAAGCCTCCCCTTTGTTCCCAGTGTCGATATACCCATGGCTTCCAATGGCTGCAGTCTCAAAGCACAAGACCCCGCCACCCCTGTTACAATATAGCTCTGACTTTTCCTAATAAACACTATGATTCTTTAGAGAATTTATCTGTTTCTTTGCAATTTAGATTGACAGATCAGATGATGTTTTGCTCATTTTTGTATTTTTAGTTCTTAAACTGGTACAGAATATTTGCTTAATAAGTGTTTTGCTGGAAGCCAATAGAAAAATTGAAGTGGTTGATTTTTTTCCCCATCAGCTCAGCACATGGCTTTCCCATCAGTGATATTTATTAAGTAACATCATATGATATTATTAGGGAGGAATATTTATTAAGCAATAATTTTGTTCATAAAATTTGGCAAGGCACTACTGTCTTTGACATCTACTCTCTTCACTCAGCCCCTCGGCTATTCAAGTTTGTGAATAGGCTGCCTTTTCTTGGGTCTGTTTTAAGTGCCTCTAACTCATGATATCATACCTCCAACCCTTCCTGCTTGTAAGGTTTCCTCCTGCACACTCAGCGTCACCTGTGTGTCATACTCCTGAGGGTCCTTCTTTTCCCATTAAATTCTCGCTGGAGGGAATGGAGTTCAGAAATGCAAGCTCCTTGCTGCTCCTTCCTTTTGACTGAACACCATGGTTACTTAAACACGCGTGATTCCTTTTTTTTTCTCCTTTAAGTACTGGAGATTGAACCAAACCCCTTGCATATGCTAGGCAAATGTTTAGTGAGCTATATCCACATTCTAATTTTTTCTTGAAGGAAGAATTTGTGTGGAATTATGTTTCCCTATTTGAGTTCTGGAGTATGTAGTAAGGGATGGAAAAGTATTTGGCCAAAGAGCAACGTTTATGTCCCCCGTGGCTCCTACCTCCAACATAATCTACTCATATGTTTGTCATTTTTAGGATAAGAGCAGACTCCTGGAGTCTCTGACCAGACTAGCTCAACCAAAAGAAGCAAAAGCAGGGAATTCCTGGCTGTCATTGACTCAGAAACATTAGGGATCTTAGGTTCTTATACAAGGTACTCCGTACTCATCCTTTAGCTTTTGTTCTATGACAAAACTTTCATTCTAACACATACACTAAGCAGGTTATATAAAGGGCTTGTTTCAGATCTGGCTCATCCAAAGGTCCATTTAATTAATAGCCAACACCATTATAATTGTGGGTTTACTGACAAATGATAGAGAAAAAAACCTATAGAAACTACAAACGTAAAAGGAATTTGAGTTGAGAGAGAAAGTTGTATGTAGTTGTCTTGTGGGTTTTTTTAACCAGATTTTCCTAATGGAGAACTCCCAGAAAGGGAGGGGGTTTCTGTGTCTTACCACTCTCTACATCCTTACCATTCACCACAAAACTTTCTTTGTCCAGCAGGTTTGAAGATAGAACCATATGCCTATGGTGACAATGACAAAACCCATAGAGTATTGTTGTGGCTTGACTATGAAGGAGTGTCCCACAAAAGGATCATGTGTTGAAGGGTTGTGCCTCTAGCTGCCAGTGCTTGAACCGAGAGGTGGCTGGATCATGAAGGTACAAGGCCCAGCAGTGGATTAACCCATGGACAAGTTTCTAACACAAGAGGCTATTAGGAGGTGGGGCTAAGTTGGAAGATATAGGTTGCTAAGGACATGCCTTTGAAGGGTATCTTGTCCCTGGCCCCTTCCTGTCTTTCTCTGCTTCCTGTCTTGTTGTGATGAGTAGCCTTTTTGTTCATGCATGCTGTGATGTTTCTGTCCTGCCACAGGCCCAAGATGAATAGAAACCAAATCAATCGTTCTTCCATTTATTTTGTTTTGGGTATATCTTGTTATGCATGACAAATGACAACAACAAAAACAAAAACAAAAAAAAATCTGCTCATGAGGTGACAGATAGTCTCAGATCCCTTACAAACTGTCTCAGTCCATGCAACATCTTATTGAGAAACAAGCCCCTCCCCTGTGGCAGAGGCCACAGAGTTACCAGCAGTCCCACAGCTACAAGGAGGCAGAGCCACTGTTAAAAGGCAGGTCTGTCAACATTCATATCTACCTGTGGAACCACTGCCGTATATATACTCTGATATTGCTTCACTGATAGAAGGCTAATGTTGTATTCCCGGCCCTGGGATAGAGACAGGGCATAGAAGAGGTCAATTTAATTAGTAGCCATTATCATTAGCAGGGAAGGAAGGAAGGCCATCAGGACTAGGGCTAGGCAGAAGCAAACTGCTGAATGCAAAGAGAATTCATGCTGGTGGCAAGAGGGGCGAGCCTGATGTCCAGGCCCTGACGCTATGTACTTCCCTGCACCCCAGGCTGTCAGTGTTTCCCTGGTAGATTCTCTAACGGGCCATGACCACTGCCAGTATCAGCCCACGGCAAGGCAGGCCAGAACTGTAACAGCAGTGCTAATGGGAACTTGGCCCTGCCCCAAGCCAGCATGGAAAGCGGCTGCTGGCTCCTGTAAAAATCCTTGGTCTGGGCCATTTTTCCACAAAGCAAAATTCACCACCCCAAAGAAACGCCATCGCCTGTTCCTGGTGCCAAACTCTAGCTAGGAAAAATCAAGTTGTGCGACTCTCTCCCCTGCCTGGGTGAAATGACAGATAGCAAAAGAGCCTTCAGTTTCCTCTACCCCAAAAAAGTCTGCCAGAGATATAAATATTTAAAAACAGGAGCTCGACGGAGAGAGTTAGCTTTCACTGTTCTGCCTTGGCAAGTGTTCATCCACCCACTAGATATCATTTGACTCCATGTAATGGAATGGCAGGTCTGGGTCGCACATCCTAACTTCTGACACCAGAGTGGGAACAAAATGACTGTGAACTCTTTTTGTCGCCTGAAACAGACCTGGACCCTGGTTGTGAATGCCAGGCTGAACAGAGCTATGACAGCCTGTGCTTCGCCCCATCCCTTGCTGTTTCTTTATTTTTATCTCCTGCTAAGAAGTCCTCTCTGATTCCTGCCCCGAAGGATGACACTTTCGCCTTGTCACTGGGCTTTTAAAATTTATTTTTATTTCTTGTTTCCGTTTTACTCCTCTTAGCTCAAACTGGACCAGCGAGGGACAAGTTTGTCCATGTGGAGTCCTCATTCCTTTGTTTCCTTTGTGTGGCCATCCTCCAAACATCAGTTCCAGGAGAGAATTTGATGTTATAAATTCTCTTTTTCCTATCGAGACGTAGATACTAACCCCATGATAGGTTTGAATATCACAGATGACCTTCACGATGTAGGCCTCCATAATTTTAGGTGGATTAGAGGGAACTAATGAGGATTTCGAAACAGGCTTTAGACTAAAACCCTCAACATGCAAATCTATCGAAAACCCAGATAATTTGAAAGCACAATTACCCCAGCCCACAGATCTCCCTTTCCTCTGTCTCTTAAATCATCCCTGCATCTTCCTCCTCCCCTCCCTCTTCCTCTGCCTCCTTCCTTCTGTCCTTCCTGCCCACCCCCTCCCTCTCTCACTCCCTCTGTCTTTCTCTTTCTCCCTTCTTTAAATTGCCTGATCCCCAGAGTCCCTTTTAACACAGTTTAGGACTCACAAGAGTTAATAGGAGAAGGGGGGAGGAACCCACTTGTTTTAAGCTGGGAGCCTGTCACCTTTTCTTGGCAATTACACTGCTAATGGCTGGGTCCCAAGCAGAGTGGCAAAGAATATCTCTTCTCACGTTCCCAACTCACAGTGCATTCCCAAATACCAGATGGTGTTTTTGGAATCCATTTCACTATGTTTGATATGACAATACTTTTGTATAATGTTAAATTATATATAACTATTGCGAATAGCTGAGATCAGAACAACCAAGAAGTGGAAAATTAGCCCCAAGAAGAAAAGACAGGAACCAAGGACTGTAGATTTTTTTTTCATTTGCCCCCATTGTACCCTAGCCCCTTTGGATTTTCTTTTAATCTGAGGAGGTTTGGCAGGAGAGGTTGGGGTGTGCAGAGAACCAGGGTGGCAGCCTGGAGGAACAGAGGGGTGGGAATGGGAGGAGCAAACAGTAGCACCGCTGTGTTTTGCAGTGAAATGACATCGTACTGGGATCCTCTCTCTGCTAGAGTTCAGTGTGTAGCAGGAAAAAGTTGCCAGACTGTTTCGAGAACAGCGTCATCTCCTTTCAATGGCCAAAAAAAAAAAAATCTCAAAATAAGCCAAAGAAGATTCATAAAGCTCATGAGGACCCCTCTCTGGATTCCTTGTGCTTTCTAATTCCTTGTTGAGGGACAAGTAAGTGAATTGCTAACGCTGGAAACCTTGCTCAGAGAGGCAGGGAGGTGGGGGTAGCGAAGGAACAACAAAAACAATAAGACAAATACAGATCTCAAACGGCACAAAGGAATCCATCAGAAATAGGCCAGGGGTTTCTGCTTGTCTGTGGGCACAGGGACACAACAATTTCACTTCCAAACAGTGGAAGGAACTGGACCCTTGTAATAAAAACATCTCAAAGAATCCATTCTTGAAATACAGGGATAACACCCATCCGGTGACATAGTTCTACCCCAGCTGGCCAAAAGGGGGTAAACACAGCTCTTTAATTTTAATTTTCTGGCTATTTGACAACGGGCAACCTCTGGTCTTCTTTCCCCAACCTTCCAACAGGCCTTATCTCTACCCTGCAGGACTTACTGACTTCAGCTCACAGCGAATGCATTACAGCCAAGTGATAAATTGCTTAAAATTATTCTTAAAAAAAATGAAAATGCTGGAAATCTCCGAAGCCACCTTTTGAATGGAGGGTGGGCAGGACAGTTTCCAAGCTGCATATATTAGAGATTCTAAGCACATTGACTCCCTCTTCATCAGTCACACCACCAACCTTCAGAGCCCATCTTCAGAACCAAGTGCTCACCCTTTCTATGCCACTTGGCTTTACATGACAGGCAAGGTGGCTTTTTTTTTTTAACTCTCCTCTTCCTTGCTCCACGTAACCCCTTCCATGACAACTACCTCCGCCCTCCTTCCTAGCATATAGTCGCCCTCTGCTCCTTAGAAAGCTCCCCCAGCTCCAGTGACTACTACATAATTAACAATAACTGTAGCAATGCAATTTAAGAGTCCTTTTAATGGACGCTGACGGTAGAATGTATGGCCCATCTTTCTTTGTCATCTGAGAAAAGTGGCCCCATGTAGAGCTGCTGGTAGCCGAGGGATGCTTTGTTGTCGGCACCAGACACAGTACCAGCTGCACTGGCAGGTAGCCGAAACGCAAGGAGATAGCTGCCAAACTATGTTATACAGAGGGATCCCTGCCAAAGAGAAAGGGACCTCTGCACGCCACGACCCTTGACCCCGGAGCCAGGGTGGATCCCACGGATCTCCCTTCCAGACAATTGCACCTTTCATTCCTCCACACACTACGACTAGAAAGGGGCCCGTTTGCGATGGGGTTCGTTAACGTATGAGTTCCCAGCAAGTGAGTCATCATATTTTTCTTCCCTTTTAAAACAGTAACATCTTCCTGACCTCCCCCCAACCCCCGTAATCTGGAGGTGGGAGTAGGTAAGTAATTAAACGAGGGAAAATTAGGCAAGCAAAACAGTGGCCCAGCAGCCAACTGGTGTGGGGCAGGGATTCAGGGAAAGTGAAAGGATTTAGAGAACGACCATATGGCATTTAGAAAGTCAAATGGAAAGTGAACCCTCACCTGGCGGGGCAGCCTCCCGCAAGAGGAGCAGCAGAACATTTTGAAGGGCATTCCCAGCACACTGAGCACTGCTTTATAATACTTCTTCCATCCATCCCGCCAGCAGGGCTTTTGTTTGTTCAACTTGGATTAATGAGAAACTAAGAGCGTGTATTTGAATATGTCCTTGCAAGTTCACTTTTGTTCTTCGAACAACACAAGCGGTCTTTGGAAAACAGATTTTATTTTGTGGGTTAAAGCCATTCTATATCAGGGACTGTGAAAAGAAGCCCGAAGACTCAAGCGAGGACCACCTCGGAGTCACAGTAGCCTTTCTGAGCCAGTGGACAAGGGACAGGATGTCTGTGTTTCATATTTAACCCAGCTGCATACCATGGGGCACCTAGGAAACGCTCCCAAAGTGGCTGTGACAGCAAGAACCTGAGTTTAGGGTCCTGTGTTTTTACTTTATAGAAAAGCAAAATGTTTGTGGTATATGTGGAGGCAGATGCTGCTGAATTCTCTAAGAACAGAGGCATTTTAGGAATTATTATTATTATTATTATTATTATTATTATTATTATTATTTTGTGTTCATGTCAAAGGAACAATTTTTGGAAGTAGGGAAAAAACAGATACCTGCTGGGCAGCCTGGAAGACCACACCTGACTTCAGGGTCCCACACAGGGCCGTCTGTTCTTTATTTTCACTCTGTATGAAACTAATGGAATTTGCAGTTGATTAACCTCGGATCTGGAGAAGTGATCCAGCCAGACTGCAGCTGGCAGAGCCCAGGCCCCTTGTCCTTCTGAACTGAGTCACATAGCTACAAGTGTTCCTCCTCAGAGGCTCGGCGGGTCCAGAGAAATAGGTCTGAGAGAGAGCATCCCCTAATTGTGGAGCATCAGGCTGAGTTAAATTCTGAGTCTCAAAAATAAAAGGCTGCTGTTTGGATGGCAAATTATATCAGGAACCCAAAAGCTTCTAAAGGAACCAGAAGACCTTCATATGTGGATTCTGTGCTGGGAGCGGGTGCCTTCTTATAGGCTGTGTGAATGTGCAAGCTAATGAGCTTCCCAGTGCCCCACACTCCCCATCTGCTGACTGGGAATGATCCTAAGACTTGAGGGAGTGTAAAGAACTCTCAATGGGTTAGGGTTTGTAAAGTGGTTAAAGTACAATGGTTAGCCGATTCCAAACTCACACATTTCTTCCCTTAAAAGGACACATTTGTTTTCAGGAAATTGTGCAACTTTGTATCAATCTTACTGAAGCTGCCTTAGGAGAAATCAGTTCTTCAGCGGCTTACCAGCAGAGCAGAGGGCAATAGTATGGCTGCTTTGGAATTTTGTTTGGCTACATAGTGGAAGAAAGGCAAAAGACTGCTCCTCAATTGTTCTGTGTGTGCGATGGTAAAGGTTGCCGTTTGGTTTTCTGAGGGAAGTCTACCACATATGGTATATTTAGTACATGAAATGTGGCAGTTGGATTCCTGTGTGTGTGTGTGTTTTAAATTGTCATATAAACAAATAATTCCAGACATATTTCTTTGTAGATTTGTTTCTATTTTGCAAATTGTTTCAGGCATCAATAAACAGGATCGTACAAGTGTGCACACAATCGCAGAGCCCATTTAGCGCAGCGAGCTCTTTTCACACATTCATTCCCTCAACAGTGCTACTTTCAAGTCATGTCAACGTCACTCCATTGCTGCCTCATGACTAATACAGTGTTATTTAAACCCATTTCATGTCTTACACCCAGGGAACTCCACTAACCTTTCTGATGTGTACCACCTGGTGCCTATCTAAAGTCGAAATAAGAAAGAGGGCTTCCTTCTTAATGAAACTTCTTCCCTGACGCTCTTAGGGTTGGAGTTCTTGGCCAGAGTTTATAAGGGAAGATCAGTAAAGTGAAAGCCCCTTACAGGAGAAAAGCAGGAAGGGAATGCACACAACACACTGGGTGGCTTTTGGTGAGGGAGAGGTATGTGGGCATCCAAGGGGGCGATATCGTCACTGTCTGTTCTTCTACATCAAGGAAAGTGAGAGAACTTTTCCCCTGTAAAATAACACTCTGCTGATTTAAGAATATCTTCCTCAACTTGGATCACTAAGAACATGGATGAACAGTGAGACACTGGCTAAAGCCTTTCACTTGCCATGTTAAATGACAGAAAGAGAATCTATTGCTTTGTGAGATTTCTAAACGTGCAACCCCTCTAACCATGGCGGATATGAAGACAATACCCATATCCGCTCACTTTTCTTGAGCTACAAAGAAGCGAGTGATAGCAACATATGCTCTAAATGTGACCCGTGCAGTTTAGCTTAAAGGCAAAATAAGATAAAAGCCGGCCCTGCACACGGCTTAAACGGAAGCATACGAATCTATATATTTCCTCTCCCTCCCCCTATGTTGCCCTGTGGAGGGTGGGACCAGACTGACCCTTATACCTTTCACTCTTGATCTTGGGCCCTGCCACCAGTCTGAGGAAACTGGAGCACAGCAAGGTGCAGTGTCCCCTCAAGTCACTAAGGAGGCAGGGAATACTCTTTTTAAAAAAGTGTCAGTGACAATGCTGATAGAGAACAGCACACCAAGTTGATTGTGGGCAACCATAACATATTCCCTTTCATAGAACTTGACATTGATATCTGAATCTGCCAGGAAAGAACAACAACAACAACAACAACAACAACAACAACAACAACAACAACAGCAACAACAGCAACAGCAGCAGCAGCAACAGCAGCAACAGCAGCAGCAGCAGCAGCAGCAGCAGCAGCAGCAGCAGCAGCAGCAGCAGCAGCAGCAGCAGCAAAACCCTGTTGAGTTTAAGAGTAATGATACCAAACTTCGTTCCTTGTGAGTTTCTTTTGGATAGTACTTGGAATACTAGCAAAGGAAGAGTTACAACCCAAGGAAATGAATTTCTGAATTTCGTGTTTTTATAAGCAAGAGGAAGATTTGGGCGGCTGGAAGTTGAAACTGATGAGCATTTGCCTCTCCGCTCCAAACTCTTGGTCTGTGGTTGTGGCAGCAGGCTGGCCCACAGAAGAGTATGTTTCCTGTAGTGATGCCCAAGGCAAAGTTAGAAAGATACAAAGTTTGGATGAAGCACAAACACTTGGGAACTGTGGTCTAAGCCTGTATGTCTCCCCTCAGAAAACATACCTCTAGTGTTGTCATGGGATTCCTGCTTTTGGACTTTAGGTCTTTCATTTACCACAGTGGATCCTGTATTAATCTGGTACAAGGGATTCTTGGGAGACACTTTTTTGTGAATGTAAATGTCATATTGATCTTTAGGTCTATGCATAAGAGAGAAAACCTTGTTTTCTGAAATCATATTTATAAACACTTTGTGCCCACGAATCAGATGATTCTTATATCCTTGAAGAGATCCAGTGTGGTGCGAAAAGGACAGATGTTCCACAGGACTTAGAAGTCCCTGCTTCTTCTTCTTTTCTATTGGGAGGACTTCATAGAGTTATACAAGGAAAAATAAAACACAGGACAAGCGAATACCTCCTTTCTTCCATTACTCAAACTTCAAGTGCAAACTTGTAATGGGAAAAATTTTAATAAATATAAGGACAAAGATGTATTGTGTAGTAATAATGACGATGACAGCTAGCACTGTGTTTATGATGTACCTATATACAACTTAGCACTTTATATGATCACACTCTCGAAATACGCAAGAAAACTGAAGCTTAAGAAACTTCCTTAGAGTCACACAAGTAATATTTTGGGACACTACAGCTGTCTTTCTATATTCATTCTCTTTTTAAAAGCTTAATTATAATCACTTTAAAAAAATTGAGGTAGAGTTCTCCCTACATAGTCTAAATTAGCCGTAGTCTGTATATACTTCTGCCTGCATTCCTGTAGTGATGGAGTTACAGGTCTATGTCTAGCAAATACAGCATGTTCTAGTCATTGCTTCAAATGCCCAGGGACAGTGTTGTTTCTGTGGATTATGATGCTCTAATTAAAATAAGAAGACAATGAACTAGCCGGCCAAGAACAAAAAGAAATCTTGTCTTTTGGATGGATGGAACCCTACAGCATATGGAAGAAGCCCATAAAGTAGTAGTTCTAACCTGTGATATTTTTACATTTACATTATAATTCATAACAGTAGCAAAATTACAGTTATGAAGTAGCAGCACAATAATGTTATGGTTGTGGGTTACCACAACATGAGGGACCATATTAAAGGGCCACAGCATTAGGAAAGTTGAGAACCACTGCCCTTAAATCCAATGATAGCACTATCATTACCCAACCCCCACTAAAGGCTAATAGGTGCTTGCCAAATGTAAACACCCAGTGAAAGTTTACTTAATGAGTTAATGAATAAAACAAATCTTCTTTGAAAACACATTTAGCCTTCAACAGATGAGAAGAATAGATTTAAAACTATGGTCCATTTTCCCAGGCATGGAGCCAGTCTTCCCTTGTTTCTAGTCTGCATGTTCTCATGGCATTCAAACATATCAATGCACCAAACTGCATAGAGTGTGATTAGATCCATGGGCACTGGTGACAGGTGACATAGGAAAGATGTAACATTAACTGCTAAAGGGGAATTCAAGAGGGGCTCCATGAAGGGTTGTCAGCTAGTGATGGGGAATTCTACAGAAGAGGGCAAGTCCTGCCTTAAACACAAGAAGGATGCTCAACATCATTGACTTTTAGAAAATCACACAATGCTAGAATAACGTACCACAACCAATAGGCTAGCTGTAAATAAGCAACAGTTGAGAGTAAGATGCATTGATTCAATTATGAAGAATTTGGAACCCTTCTGTATTACTGGTGAGAATGTGAAATTGTGTAGCTGATGTGAGAAAAGTGTGATAGTTTCTCAAAAACAAAAACCAAAATACAAAAACAAAAAAAGCAAAACAAAACAAAACCCCAAAACCCTAAATACAGGATTACCATAGATTCCAGTGATTCTACTTATAATTATGTAACCAAATGCATTAGAAGGGGGCAATTTGCACACTATGCTCATATGGGCATACAGGGGAGAACAATCCACCTAGGTATCAATGGATAAATAGATGATTGACGTGTGGTCTGTACGTACAGAGGCAGTGTTATCTCAAAGAGAATGGAAGTTTTGACAAGTGTTATAACATGATGCTATGTGAATCAAAAAGCAATGGACAGACAAATATTTATGACTGCCCTTATGCAAGGCATGTACCATATCAGACATACACACAAAAATTTGAGTGGGGATTATTGGGTACTGGGGGCATGGTGTAGGGATTGTTTTTTAATAGGTGTAGAGTTTTAGGTGGGAAAATTTTGGTGGTGATGGTTATATAATAATGTGAATGCATTTAACATCACTGCACTATATATACATCAAAGGGTAAAATAGTAATTTTTATTTTCCTATTTATCTTCTATTATCTATCATCTGTCTATCTATCTATCTATCTATCTATCTATCTATCTATCTATCTATCTATCTATCTACCTATCTATCTTAACACACACACACAACATCAGAACTTTCCCTCTCTAAAACAAAACAAAACAAAGCAAAACAAACAAAGTCAAACCCTTTCTACCCAAGGAGCCAATGGGCAGCAGGGTAGAAGTGTGAAAATGACTGTAGGCTCGGGACTAGTTAAATCTCCTGAGACACCAACAGATTCTCAGTGCCCACCTTCATGGTAAAAGTGTGTTGGGTGAGGGTGCTGACGGCCTGCTGGCACTCTCCCAGGGATGGGGGAGTACATGGCAGCTGCCCAGCCCCCAGGGCATGGTGTTCCTGAGCTTGTCAGTGAGTCAACCATCTGGCACCCAGGGCTCAGGGTTCCCAATCTCTGCCTTGAATACTTTTTGAATTTGAGCGAATCTGGGCATGGTCATCCTGAAATCTCTCCCGTATGGCTGATTCTCCTTCACCATTGCCTTTGGGTTTTTATATGATTCCGATCCTAAACAAAGAAATGCCTTTTGTCAAAGGGTGACTTAAAGGTCATTTCTTCTACATACATTATTTCCAGAAATAATAAGCATTAATAAGTTCCACCTAAGTCAGATACCCACTGTCTGTTGATGATGGAAAGTTCTTTTACACAAGTGATACTTGTAGAGATTGTTTCAGGACCCAGGAATCCTTGCAGAATGAATAGCCAAAGGCCAGAAGTGAATTTCTGCTGTGTTGAAACAGCTTATCGTTTCTATGGCTTGGACTTGTTTCTTATTTCCCTCATGGCCTTCGTACCTGCCATTCCACAGCTCAGAACCTGATAGGTTTCCAGAAGTTCTTGTCAGAAGACTCCACGAATGTACCGAAACCTTTCTAATAATTGCTTATAGTCCTGTGGGAAAGGGATGGGGGCTGGAATTCTCTCTGATTCCCATAATAGAACCTTTGCATAAGCAGCAATCTTTCCTGTGAAATTCTGTCTGGGGATCCTGTCCACCTGTGAGATTAAATACTTTGGAGTCAACAAGCTCCTATCTTGGTGGGCTCGATGCCTTGGGGACCCTAGAAGGGGAAGTTGTTAGTCTTCATCAAGAAGCTGGAAAGCAGGGAGGGAGGGAGGGAGGGAAAGGGGGCTCTTTCCCACCCTCCCTCCCCATCATCTCCTAAGCCATTCCCTCTCCTATCATCTGCGAAGCCTTCCTGCAGGAGCTCTCTGCCACTCCAGCCTCTGCCACCCTTTGTTGCCCTTGTCAGGTGATTCTCTGCTCCTAGATTCCGTCCAGGCAGACTTTTATCACATGGCTTTCTGTTACTATCTTATCAGGCAACCCCACTCCTGTTCTGTCCTTCCAGGCTTGCTTCAGCCTTTAGTAATAGGGCTTTCCCTCCTCCCTCCCTGCCTCCACCCTTGTTCACACAGCGGCCTCTCATCCCCTCCTCTGTCAGTCTGCTCTGTTTCCTATTAGGGGAGTGTGCATTTTAAATGTCTTAGCAGCGTCTGTCTCTGTGGCCGCAGTGCCTCTGCTGCAGCCCCATCCCTGCTCCTTCCCAGTGAGTCAGACACTAGAGCAGGATCATCAATTTACAGTTGCTGGCCAGATACCAGATGTTCTGGGTGGAAGCAAACTGTCATAGAAAATGTTTGTCATTTCAGATAAAGATCAATGCTAAAAGTGGGAAGGATGGAAAGGAATAAAAAGGAGCTACGGCTTTCATTGTTGCTATCATAATTAATAACAGTCATGAGCAAACACCTCCCCCCACCGCTGCCCCTTATCCGGTTAGAAATGGTTATAAACATTCTCCCCCTTGAAGCGTCCCCAGTAGGCAGTCTTTATCACACCAGACTAACATGGCTGGTAAGGGATTTAAGTGGATAAGAGAAAAAGGTGACCAGTAACACTGGTGGAGAATTTATTATCTGAATGCTTAGAAAGGAAAGTGCTTCAGACCAGAACCTTTTCTGTTTTGTACTAGGTGCACATACAAGAACAATTTCTTGGGATGAGGCACTAGACTAAACAGACAATTTGTTTATGTTCATTAAATATGTGGCTTGTGTAATAGTTTTAATATGTTCATGTATAGAGTGATATTTTATGATACAGAATTATGTTGGCTCTCAAAGAGTTTTGGACTTTGGAAGATTTTGGGTTTCGCCTTCCCCGAGGGAGGATGTGCTACCAGAATCTCTGGAGAAAATTCTTCTTTGGCATAAAGCTACCAAAGATGACTAGGATGGATTGCCATGGCGATGCCGGCATAATCCAGCTTAACCTCTTTACTCAGGGATGCTTTGACAAAGAGTGGAGCTCTTCCGCTAGTTCAAGGTGCCGTAGTGTACGGAGCTAGCATTGTTTACTGTGAGATTTTTCCTGGAGAATCACCTTATGCAAATAGCTTGTCAAAGAGACAGTAAAACCCAGAACATCAACCTGGCTGGTCTAGTGTGTGTAGAGACACTGTTTCTCTAGATCACTGGGGATCAGTGCTTTCAAAGCATGCTTTCAGAAGACTTTGCTTAGAATTACAAAGACCAGAGGTCTCTAGTGGTGTTCTTATAACCAAAGATGCTTCAAAAATAATTGTAATTACTATTTTTTGGAGACAGGATCTGGATGGGACACCTAGGTTGGTCTTGAATTCACAACCCTCAAATCTCACAATGCTGGGATTGTAGACCTACATCACTCCACGGAGCTAGAACTCTTCTCTGAGTGACTAAGGGGCAATAGGAAACATTAACATGCCATTTCTCCACAACATGGTGATGGTTGCTAGAGACAGAAAATATTCCTGTTGGGCTTGGGATGGTGGGCACCTTGGCTGGTTTTGAGTTTCAAAGGGAGAAAGTAATCCTTCTTAATACATATCCAGAGAGTGCTTTATAGTGCTATTGTGGAAGTTTTGGAAGAATTATCTAAAGGGAAGACTAGGAGAAATTCCCCTTTGAGAAATGCTGGCAGCTCCTTGTGTCACTTGGCAGAGGCTGGAACAAGCAAATGTCCTATAATATATAAGGTGTCTGGGAACCAAGAGAATGCCTCATTTGTGAACCATTGAGAAAAGAAGTGGCTGACCCTTGTCTTTGGAGCCTTAGACTTCTAGTTCCTGATGTCTTCTCTTCCCTTGAGTCTTCGCTGTCCTTGCCTGCAGAGTGTTCTCACTAGGTGGTTAGGTGACCAGTTCTAAACACTCACAGCCAGGTTATCCTGAGATACCACTAGGATCCAGCAAACATTTCAATGCTTGGTAAACTGGTTTGCTCATCCAGAAGCTAGAGTGAGCCAATAGGTAGCACCTCATTCACATGGCAGCAGTGACAGAAATACTCTAGCCTGCACACGCAATAGGCAGCTCATCGGGCCCGTTCCACTTACTGAGGAAGTGGTGCGAGTAAGGTAGAACCTTGGATTTACTTTTATTTTATTTTATTTTTATTACTACAGATTTAACAGAAAGAGGTAGGTGAGTCAAAGGTCAGAGCTTGTCTTCAATTCTGGGGGAATATGTGGTGCAATTTCAACTCCTCTGCATCCTGATCTGCAACAAAGGCCTTGAAGTTTCCCTCAGTTATGGCAACAAGAAGGTCAGGTAGTGATGGCGTCAGAATGCTCATCACTCGGTGTGTGCAGAGGGAGAGGACCAGACACTTTAGTCACCAACTGAGTTTTAGTATATGCAATAAATACGATGGGGACAGAGAACAGGCTGAGCAGCAATCCAAGAAGATACAAGACTACGAACATCACAGAGGCTTCTCTAGATATTACCGTGAGCCAACACTCATATTTGTGAATTTTATCCTCAATTTTTGCTCATTGAAAACATTATTTATTCCAAGAGTACGTATTCATAATCAAGCAGGCAAAGCTTGATTGTTCTAAACTATACTAAGTTGAAATATACGTTTTTTGGTTTATAGTTATACTTTAATAAGGTAACCAGAAAAAGTGTAAGACTGGCGATTTAAGTCAGTTTTTTCTCAAAAGCTGTTACTTGGTCTATCAGGCATCAGGGAAGGACATCTCAAAGCTATCCCTGACTGAACCTGAGGAGCATAGCAGAGTGTGGTGTAGGGGCCTGGCTACGAGGAGGCCCAGACTCTCAGCTATGCTAAGTCCATGTTTTAAAGTAGTTTTAGGGGTTTGTCCCCTAAGTAGGCTCAAAGGAAACATCATGGGGTATGGGAATACCTTGGAGTAATATTGTGATATTGGTAAATTCATTGACTCTGAATCTCAGGGGAGATTTCGATTGTGCCTCTGAGATGGTCTTACTCCTTGTTGAATTTGGGTTTTCAAGTTGCTTTCTAGAACTCCCTTTTGAAACTGTTTCCTAGCAGTCCTCAGGATTGGGGCTGTGATTCGTCTAATTTGTTTGTTTGTGTTGGTTTGAGCATCCCATGCAAAACTCTGCCACAGCACCTGCCATTATTCTATAACTACCTGTTCCCTTGTCCGAGTCTCCTACTTACAGGTAATGTAATTTTAATGACCATCTCTAAGATTCATTTACTACAAATATTTCTTAAGCTATACCATGTGCTATATGCTTTTCTAGGTATGGGCAATAGTGCCATGAAGAAGAGCTATATCCTTGCCTTCCTAATTTTACTACATACAGACTCTAAGTCATTGATGAAAGGTGGAGAGGAAAGGTAAATTGCTAAGGAAGAAAGGAAATAGGTTTGAGTATGGATGGTGGCTAATTAGTCAATGAAGACACTTGTTAATGGCTGATCAGAGTCATAAAGGGACAAATAAATGCAGAAGAAAATATTGCAGACAGAAGAATGAGCGAGTGGGAAGGCTGAGAGGGAAGGCACTCTCATCCTAACAGCAGAGCAAGAAGATGCTGCTCGCTAGTGGACCACATCAGCAGTTGGGCCTAAAGTCACAGAGAGTAGGTCGCTACCCACCTAACTTCTGGACTGCAGACACTGCTATTTCTCACCTGTCTTCCACACACTTGCTAGAGGCACAGCAGTTGTTTAACAGGTGAATGGCACCATACCGTTTTTATGTTTACAACTTTGTAAGCGTGTCATCACTTATGGAAGTGTTTTCACATTCCTTCAGTAAATCCCATCCTCTGGGAGCCACACTAAATGACTAACAGATAATGAACTGGAAGACCAATGAAATGGAAGACCAATAAACTGGCCTGTTTGCATCATTTGAGATACTAGAGTTGTTTTTTGCTACCCAAGTTTCTACCATCAGTGCAAATCTTCAAGCAACTCAACTAACCTTCAAATTCCAGCAACTTTATTTCCTGATAAAGCTATTTTAACTCTCTTCACCCTTATTCTTCCCCATAGACATAAGCCAAAGTTAAAGTTAGCCCAAACTCTAGCTCTACCCCTAATCCAAACCTAGTCCACGACTACCACAATTAGAACACAATAATATTATCTTCCACATAATGTTGATCTCAGCCCTGAAGCCAAAACATTAACTCTAACCCCAGTTTGGATTCTACATTGGCCAGCCCAGGACGTATCATCTGTGAAACTGTGGTGTGAAAGCAATCCTTCCAGGCAGGTGGGTAGCTGTGACAGCACAGAGATGCAATGAAAATTGGTGACAAATTTTTTAATTTTCAATGACCATTTTATGACCCAAAGACCGAAGCAAGAAATGGCACCTGGCAGGCAGCTGAATGTGCTGTGTGAGGAACCTGGGTATCCTCTAAGGCCTGGGTGTGCTGAGTTCCTCTGAGGGGCTCTCAGCTCTCGGTATTTGTGATTTTGCTCTGGATACTGTTGGGAATAGAGTCAGTGTTCTACATGACTCTTATCTGCCATTGTTTCCTGAGGAGCTTGCTGTCGCCCTAGCTAACCATCATTATGATAGTTTCTATTTCTTGTTGTTGTGTTTTTCAAGAATTTAGTCATCTCATGGGAAGATAACAATACTGTAGCCTTCCTTCAATAATTATACAGAGTGCTCTGTTTTATAACCTCAGAGTTGGTCAGGACCTCTAGGACAGCTTTCAATAAAAATGGCAATTTGGGCATCTGCCCATCATTGGTAATTTTAAAATTAACTTTGTTGTGATATTGACCACTCTTGTTATTGTTTCCTGTTTTTATTGCACGTGATCAGGCATGATAGCACAGAAACACTTTCAGAATTTACTGTGTGTATATGCTTCCATGTATGTGGACTGTACAACATAGTACATTTTCATAAAACTTTTGTGAATGTTCTAGAAGGTGGTATGCATATTCCGTATAGAGGTCAATACTACCTAGTTATTTTAATATTTCTAATTATATTTATTCAAATAGCTCATGCCACATCATTGTTTAATTGAATTTTAAAAGTTGGGTAAATCTGTACAAAATTACACAGGTGTAAATTGGGTTTCTGTCAATTCCTTCCCTTTTTTGCTAATTTTTCTGTTATATCATTTGATATTAGGTTAATTGATGTATGAAGGAATTAATTACTACTATACTTTTATCTTGCCGTCTTCTAATTGGTTATTATGAATAAATTGTATTCATATAATTTATGTATATCAATTTCCAACTCTATTCCCAACAGTATCCAAAGCACAGAGCTAAGGGTCCCACAGAGGAACTCAGCACACCCAGGCCTTAGAGGATACCCAGGTTCCTCACACAGCACATTCAGCTACCTGCCAGGTGCTATTTCTTGCTTTGGTGTTTGAGTCATTAAGATGGTCATATACATAAGATAGTATTATACATTTGTATAGTTTCCATATTTAGTTGTTTCTGACTTGAAGCTTGCTAATATCAGAAACAGATTATTTCTCTCTTTTCATTTCATTCTGTTTAATAGCTCAGCTTTCTTCTTATTTTTACTGTAAATATTTTTGTTTAAGTATGTCAGAGGTGACAAATATCAGGCCTTAATATTTTAAATTCATCTGAGAATCTTGTTTAGACCACCTACATTTATTGTTGTACAGATTGCTCTGTTAACTTCTGTTAGTCTGTTCTATTTAATTTATTTTTCTTTAGATTCTCTTTTATGGCTGTGTAGTTTGGATTTATACACCCAGAACAGTGCGTAACTTCCTTAGTGATGGGGAAGTAAGAACATCCTCCTTTCAACTTTATTTGAAGTTTCCAAACTCTAGCCATTGATATTTACTTATTTTAATATCAAGGTTGTTAACTAAATAGAATTTTAGAACATTTACATGAGATAAGACGCTTGGTAAAATTTTGCTCCTTCTCTCACTGAGCATTGTGGCTGCCCTGCCTTCTCCTCTGTGAAGGCGGAGTGTAGGTGGGACCTCTGTTTAGCTCTCCCCCCAAACACAGGAAGCATGGCTCAGGATATTAATGTCTTACATGTGCTCTCTCTTTCTTTCAACCTCTTTTAATGTCTTTGATTATTGCTTCCTCTCCAATTGTTCCAGTCATAGAAACACCTCTGGCAGCTTTGGGTTGGATCTTACTTTCTGGGACAGTGTCGTTCTCTGTTATATGATGGTTTTTACTTTGTGTAATTCATGTGTTTGGGAAAGTTCTTGAAAATGCGACTTCTGAGTTAGCAGGTCCAGGCTCACATGGGGTGTGAGTCAGACTGGTATGTAGTATTAGCTGTTTGAATCACTACCCCACTTGGTAACCTCACATAAAATATTTCTATCCAGCTATTTACCTTTTCCCCTCTAATGTTTTTATTCTCCCTTTTTTTAGAATATAGAGAAATGTAATTTTTTATTTTAATGGTTTTTCTTTACTCTGTGATTTTCAGATAGTTTCCTCCTCTGAGTTTCCCTTCATTCGCACTCAGCAAGATTTAGTGTTTTTCTTATCTTTTACTTCCACTTGTTCATTTTCAAGTGGACAGAGAGGTATTTGGATCCTTCATTTGCCACTTCTACACATTTTCTGTGTTGATGGTACTTGGCAATCCAGTCACTCTCCTGTTGTTGGGTCCTGTTGGGTCCTGTTGGATCCTGTTGGGTTCTGTTGGGTCCTGGTGGGTCCTGATGGGTCCTGGTGAGTCTTGGTGAACTCTTTTCCCCTGACCTGTGTGGCTGCTAACTTGTGCCCTGGCCTGATACCAATACAGTTCATCTTTCTGCTCTTCTGCTGGCCTGCAGTGAGAGGATTTCTTTACTCAGTTCCTAACTACCTAATATTCAGAGCTAATGGAATGCGCAAAACTCTAATTTTAATCTTGCCAATACACTTGGACTTTACTCACCTCCTCCCTATCTTTTAATATATGTGATATGTTCATTATCTGAGTATAAGTACAGGAATATTAGCGGGAAGGAGGAATGGGTGTCTATAAGTCACATACAAAAGCTGTAGGGGTGACGCGTGGCTCACTGCCACGACATGTGGGCATTTGATTTTGTTTTTAGAGCATCATAATCATGAGTCTTTTTTTTTTTTTTGAGCTGGGGACCGAACCCAGGGCCTATGCTTGCTAGGCAAGCGCTCTACCACTGAGCTAAATCTCCAACCCCATGAGTCTTTTATTACACATTTTTATTCTGTATTATAGACATGGACTTAGTGGAATTTCCTACCAGAGTGATCCACACAACTATTTGTTTTTTTTTAAATCCATTCTCTATGTCATAAGTAAGGTAATGTTGTAAATGGTTTCTTTATGGATTCTCAGGGAGAGGCTGTGAAGCCAGAAAGGTGCAGTTTTCATTGACTCAGCCTCTGAGGAACTGATGATTACCCCATGCAGAAGGTCTGTAGCTCTGTGGCCTCAAATACTGACTCTCACTATGCTCTGGGGGGGGGTCTATTCTCCCTTGGAAAAATATTAACAGCATGATTAACAATGGATTCAAATCATAAACCACAGGCATTGCTATCATAAAATTGGGATGTATAGCCAGGTTTTAGACCAGTGTTCAAATCAAAGATCAGTCACTTAGCTATTTATAAAGTAGTTTTATCTGCTTATGGCAGTTTTAATGACAGTTTCATATTTATCTTGTGCTTGTGTGCATTCCCACATGTATGTGTAGTGTGAGCGCACATATGAGGAGGTCAGAGTACAAGTTGACAGCATCAATTCTTTCTTTAACTATGTTGGTTTGGGGAGTGAATCACATCATCAGGCTTGTGAGCAAACACCTTTACTTCTGTGCCCATCAACAGCCTAAAAAGTCCTTCAGCTTCTAACCTGCTAAATGGGCCAATACAGAACGGAACCATAGCAGCATAGCAGACAAGTGAAGCAGCTTGAGTACATGATATCTGCAATTATTATTTTAATGTTATTTAAAATACTCTCATTGTTTCCCAACACAGGTTTTTTTTTTTTTTTTTTTTTTTTTTTTTTAAAGATGAGAAGCTGTTTCTGTTACTGGGTTTGCTAAACATGTTGGTAATCAATAACTTGAGAGGAATTTGTATGCAGTCATGGCTTCGTCTTCTCAGAAAACAAGGGGTTTCTGAGTTCTTATGAGGATTGCTAAAGGTGTTGAGCTGAGTTGGACATTCAACAATTCCCAGAATGGTGGGAGTACCAGCACATCATGGAGGTTACAGTGGAATTCTCCCACGTCTTTTCCTGAGCTGTGACCTGAGAAACAGGTTTGGTATATTGAGCAGAAAGCACACTTGCTTGGATGAGCATTTACTACAAGCAATGATTTCCATATCGTGAGATGAGGCTATCGTTAACTTGATATTCTTTAATAACTTCTGGGTATCTTACCCACAGGTATTAGTGTTACCTAAACTGATTGGGCAAATTAATCAAATACACTGGGACAGCAATGTCTTCATCTTCATAAACACATCCATCATCTTGAAAGATATTAGATATTCTTGAACTGCTTTGCTACTTTCCCAGGCCCTTAAATAGCGATACACTAAAATGTAGTAGTTAATACAATAACGGTGCTTGACACCATCGGTGAAAATAGTTACAAGTTTAATGACTGCTGGCCCGTAGTAAATGAGGAACACATGCTAGGCGTGTTGTTAACGACTTACACACGTAACTTGTTATCCATGAGGCAAGTACTACAACTGGTCTAACTTTATGTATGAGCGACCAGCCTGCGTTGGTGCTTCCAGGGTAATGGCAAAAGGGACTCCACCACAGGACTCTTATCTCCTCCCCATTAGTCTCTTACTACCCCCTGTGCGTACTTGTGTGGATTCCTTCAGTTATCAACCTCTCGATGTTATTGTTGGCTCAGAGAACGGATTGACTTCTCATTCCCATACTGGGCTATCAGGGAGAGCTGTAAAGGGTCAGAAAGTGCCCAGAATGGCTGTGAAGATTTTGTTCTAATGTATCTATTTGGAGCCTGTGTTTTCAGGGATTGCTATAGTGGTTTCCTATGTTTGTGAAATTTCATAATCTTCAAGAAGGGTTTTCTGCCAGATAATTAGCCTGTGTGTTCACACAGCGCCTGGACTTTATAGAGAGAGACTGCCACTGCCACTGCTAAGGTGACGTAACTGACAACCAGAGAGTTTGAGGGGGACTGCAAACTCCACACAGATTATGAGAGGAAGATTTGGGACTATTAATATTTTTAATAGCAATAATCAAACACTAAATGTTTACCGTTTGCCAAATGCCTTGCAAATGACATCATATCATGTACTTGCTGAACCCTCAACAGCCATTTGTGGGCACTCTGGCAGCCAAGGTGTGGTCCTGGCACAGCCAGGTCTCAAATGCAAGATCTTACCTTGAGTTTCTAATTGCTATTCTATTAGAAATGAATTTTAAGTACATATAAGACTTTGTCCGTTGGTAAATAAATATATTTCTCTGTGTGGAAATATTATTTATAGTAGCAGTAGTTAACATTAGTGTGCATTCTCCCACCCACTTGCTGACTAGATCAATAAACATCTCTCCACAACCTACTATCATGCCAGACACTTTCCTGGAGGCAAGAAAACATGTATGAGCAACATCTTGTCTCTCACGGAGCTTATGGTAGGGTGGAGGGGAGAGGGCATTAAACAGTCACACATTTCCAAATGTAAACAGTGTTCTATTTGTGTATGTATCAAGGTCTGGAGTGCCCTGAGATCCCACAACACAGACTTAGAAACCTCTGACACAGGTTTTGGGTGTGTATGTGTTGGGGGTTGGGGCATCCTAAGAAAAATGTGTGTGTACTGAGAATGGTAGTTAGAAGGCTAACCACAGAGAGTATCGTTTTCTAGGGAAAGGAGAAGAATGTCTCCAGCATCTGAGGTGCTGAGAGTTTGAAGAAGTGACAGCAGTTCAGTTTCAGGGATGAAGCCTTTCAGGGAGAAGAATGGCCTGAGTCAGGCTTAGAGAGGTGAAAGCATGCAGGCCTCTTGAGGGGTTTTTCTCTTTCTCTAAAAGCAAGGGCAATCCATTGAGATGACAGATGACCTGCTTCTGAAAAGATCCTTTAGCCTTCAATGTGAAGAATAATCGCAGGAGGCAAAGATAGATGTGGCAAGACCAGTGAGGAAGCTATTGTGGTAATGCTGGCCAGTCAAGATGGCAGCTCAGACTGGGAGACAGTGGTGGATGGAGTATTTAGGAATTACATAGGAGATAAATGTAATGGGCTCTATCTTGAGGTAGAGAAACAAGAGGAAGGGTCAGGATCCTCTTAGGTTTTCTGGCTTGTGCAACGTGCACTATTCTATTAAACCCCACAACAGTGCCAGTTGTGTGTCCACTTTGAAGATGCAGATGCATTTAGAATGTTTCTAGGCACTGTCTATCCCTCGTCATGCATTTTCTCCAGGGCCAGCTTGAGTCTGAGGTCTGTGCTTTTGGCAGCTGCTTCACTAGGGACTGGGAAGAACTACACACCTCAGTCTAAGAAGGGCAACCTTACACAAACAAGTTAGTGAAGGATGCGGTGAAGGAATCAGGCATTGTGACTTTAACATACTTGGTCATACTCCATTTTCAAGCGCTCAGATGCTTACGCGCACTATCGGCTGGCTTGCCATTCTTCTGAGGTCTACGAGGAACATATTTTTAGTGATTGTGATATTGTTAAATCTTAATTTGTGTCTGTGTTCACACATGCATGTTTGTGTATATTTGTGTGTATGTGGGGGAGGTGTGTGTGTGTGTGTGTGTGTGTGAATGGAGGCTGGAGGCTGATATTGTGGGTTTTCCTCAGTTGCTATCCACCTTAATTTCTGAGTCACAGTCTCTCACCAAACCTTGGAGTTCACTAATTTGGCTAGACTGGATGATCAGCCAGCCAAAGGAATTCTCCTGTTTTCATTTCGTGGTGCCAAGATTATAGGTGCACGCTAATTTTATATCACTTCTGGGGATCTAAACTCATGTCCTCATGCTTGTCAGGAAAGTAAATTTAATAGCTAAGCCATCTCTCCACATCAAAATAACATTTTTATAAGTCAATAATACATGCTTATTTCAAAAGAGATGAAAGAACAAACAAAAGGAGAAAGAAAATAGAAAACAAAAGAGAAAAATCTCTTGCAAGCCTGTCACTCAGAGGAGGAGGAAGCGATTGCTTGATTTTCTTGAAAAAAAAAAATGCCCTGTTCTCTGAGACCTAATGGTTATTTCATAGAACGGTGACTGTAACCTGGGCTTTGGGATGAGTTTGAGTTTAGAGGAACTTTGACCCTTGGGCTCCAGTATTCTCTGGAAAATGGGATGAAATCTGTATTCATTTACTAATGTGGTCACAGACCATCGTCTTTTGATCTTGCATGAGAGTGCTGGGCTTATTGGTCCCATTGCAAGGAAGGGCTGACAGATACAGCTTTGTTTCTCAAACTTCTTATTGGCCTCCTCATCTTAACAAGGACTCAGTTTTCTCACTGGTACAACGAATGCAAATGACACTCAACCTTATGCAAAGTGCTCGTGAACCCCACAGACATAAGAAGCTGCCAAAGGTAGAGAGAGGTTGGATAAGGGGGTGAAAAAACAGAAGTCTGGTGAAGATCTCTTTCTGGGACATCACAGAGGTTCATTGGCTCCTACGGTGCATGCATTTTCAGTATCTCTTCCTGAACTATGGTTCTTTTACGTCCATGGCACAGGCTAGATACTGGGGCTATGAAGCTGGAGGCCTAGACTCTGATATTAAAGAAACACCATAGTCATAGAGAACTAATCAAAACATTCCAACCTGGTTTCATTACTGATGGGATTTTCTGAGCAAGAGTACCTGGGAAACATTTTTCCTCTGAGACCAGAGAAAAACTCCACAAAGGAGCTCCCTGGGCATCGAAAGAGGGGTGGAATTTGCTGGGTGGAGAAAATGGACATATTGTTTAGCCTGAGTGCTTAAGGAATCCCCCACCTCATACTCTGGTTTCTAACATCACAGCCCAGTGGGGATGTCAACGCTCTTTTGTAAATACAAGGCCATAGTGGAGTGACCAGAGTGGGCCTGGCGATCTATAGCACCCAGACTTCCTTTCTGCCTTCCGTGCACTTCTTCCAATATCTCGCACCTGCATGATCTGTAGTGCTCTTCTTGCCCGAGGGCTCCCTTTCTTATTTTTGCTACTTGCCAGTCCTCTGACTACATTCTACCTACAACAAACTGCTGGAGAAGAGGCTCAGATGCCATTGGTTTAGTCTGTTGTGTCTTTTGCAGGGCTGGGACCTTTTCCCCAGAGTATTTGCCTTTAAGTTGCTTGCTGTTTTGTCCAGTGAAACTCTTCGATGCTAGAATCTCATTCTGTCTTCCGATCTATGGTGCACACCCAGAACAACAAATCCCAGGTAGCAGAAATATTCTGTGTGGTTACTAATGGGCTGTGTGTGCTGTATTTAGTGACAAATAGAAATTGCTTTCCAGCTCTCCCAGACCCACTGATTCCTCACAGGATTCCTTAGCCCAGATGTTGATTAGGAAAGAGTTATATTTGTTACTTTGTGTATTTAGGCTTATTTCTTGACTTCTTGCTGAGAAGTTCTAGCAGCCCCTTCTATAACTGTTTAAATTATTTCATATTTCCTTTTTAAAAGGCCTATCAACAATACTGTGTAGACTTTGTGACCTGAGTGTTGGGCAATGTGCTGTTCACTCATTCCTCACTGTTTATGAGGAGGGAATACTGCCTGTGACACCTGCTAACAGGTTGCTTCCCACACAGTTACAAAATGAGAAGTGAGATCACTGTTTTCTTGAAATAAGAAAGCCAGAACAATGTATGCTGATTTTAATTGCTTCTTAAATAAATGGATGAAATCAATTATTTAGTTGACAATGTTTATCTTTTTGGCATCTAAAGGCGGTTTATGAAATCCAGCTGCTAAGTCATTTCATTAGCACGAGTAAAGGATTCACATCTGTGGGGTAGGTGGTTGAGGAATTTGAGGATGAGCAGCAGGCAGGGCTGTCCTGGAAACTTACGTGCGACCGTCACCTAGATGGTGTAGGCTTGTCCATACACCAGTTGTGTAGGGATCTGTGCTTTAATGTGACTCAGCGACTTGTGTCAAGTGCCAGATTTGGCTTTGATGTCCTGGCTTTCCCCATGCATCATGACTAAGCAGGCTGCTCTCCCTGGGGTCATTCATTTCCACTTTTGACCTGGTCCTTATTCCCTGTTCTTAACCATCTAAAACAGCCAACTTGGCAACAGCATGTGCATATCAAGAATCACACATACAAAAGTCTTGGATTACAAGGAATAAATATTCTATATACATGGTACCAGAGAAAGAGAGAGAGGGGGGGGAGGGAACAGAAACAGAGAGACAGAGAGAGAAAAGGAAAGAAATGAAAAGAAAAGAAAGAAAAGGAAAAAGAGCTTGATTGGGGATGTATCGTTCATAGTCAGCGGTTATCTGGAACACAGGTGTTTGTAGTAAGTATATCAAGATTATAGACACTAGACATATAGAACCCACATGTGTCCTTTCTTATTGAAAACTCTGGTTTGGAGCAAACCTTTAGTTAGAAAATCTGTGGCAACGAAAACTATCTAACCCTAATTTTCAGCACCATTATTCTATGTTATCATTTGTGCTTATGAGAAATGGGGGGGGGGGCGTGAAGAGAAATGAGAGGAAAGAATAAATGTTTTTCTGTGGGAAAAAAAAGGCTTTTTGAAGAATGGCACCATCCACTGAAAACTGAGGTGAAATATCTACTAAATGGATATTAAATAACAGAAAAAAATGTTTGTGCCATCCTTCAAGAACTTAAACATAGGAGATTTATGCATCAGGCCTGGCGCGTCTTTCACAGTTGCTTAGCCTGCTCAATAGCACTGAAGCTCCCTGTCAGACAACAGGGAGATAGCTCACTTTCTTATCAGGAGTGACGTCACAAGACTGCTGTCCTGTTCTTCCTCCTGACACATTATAAGCTTTGTCCCTCTACAGAGAACAGACTTGTGCCTCTATAAATGGGTGGTCTCGGTGACCTAATGTTCTAATTATTAACTTACCGAAGACGAGTGGGTTTAAAGTAAACAAGTGGACTCTATAGACGAGGTGGCTTGTCTTTAGTTTGTGCATTTTCTTGGGTGATGGGTAGCCTTTGTTAACCTTGCTTCTTTTCGGTGTAAAGTAGGTTGTGATGGGATTTAATAAAAAATATTCAAACATATATCTACCAGACAGACATCAGTCTGTGTTACCTGTGAGGGTGGAATATTCAACTAGATACTGAGGGACTCCTTTCTACCTGTGAACAGAAACAACAGTTGACCTTTGGGCCTGGTCAGTGGTGCACACAGGGAAGGGTGGAGGACCCTCTGAACAAACCCTTAAGTTTAACTCCTCCTTTACCAGTTAACCAATCACCTGCTCTTGTCACACCATACTTTCCTGTGCACTTCATCCTCTACTGTTCTGTAGTACAAGAGGGGTAAAACTTACATAGCCACCAAGAACTCTCTAAAATCAAACTAGTCAATTCTTATTCAGGGCAAGGCAGTGGGTTGAATGAGGTCAAAAGAGGGTCTTTTAAGTCTGGCTTCTAGAACGCAGCCCCGCAAATATACACGGCACAGTAAAAATCTGCAAGATCAGTTTACTTGTGTTGTGTCATTAATTTTGGGTGATTGGATGACATAAGACAAACCTTTATACTCTTGTCCCAATCTACCGTTTCATTCCCTGACTTGCATCTATCTCATAATATACGCCTTCTGCAGCACGCAGACTTGCTGTCACAAGAAGAAAGAATCCATTCTTCTCTGGAGGCAAGGGGATCCCAAAGTGGCCTCGGGAATCCTGTTAGATTGACTCGTTCACTTGTTTTGAGTTACTTCTCTATTTGATATAAGTGCTGGCAACTCTGAGTCGAACTCTGAGAGAGGAACAGCATAGGGGCTACCAGCGTCTAGTTCTAACTTCCAAATTAGCGTCCCTTGCCCTTTCCTTCATAGCCTTCCATTCTTTACTTGACTTCACAGAACTGCCCTGGTATGTCAGTCTTTATGCGAACTTTCGTGCCTCTATTATAAGCCTCCCTTTGGTTCACTTAAAAGTGTCCACTCACAACTTCCAGCTGCAGATTCTTTCCTCGCCATACTCACAAGTGCACACAGACATTTGCACACTTGTGGGTGTGCATGGGCCATCACACATCCTCCGTGTATGTATGCAAGCACCCAGAAAGAACAATGAATTGTAAAAACTGTCCCGTTGAGTTCGCAATCTAGAGTGAGTTACTGAGTGCTGATAAGTAAAGGAAGTGTAACCAGACAGCTTAATCCTCCAATTTCCTGTCTTCTAATCAGCCCCTGATTCTCTTGGTTTTAAATTAGAAACACTCCTGACAATATTCAGGACAGGTGAAGGAAACTCAACTAGAAAATAAGGAAGGACAAAGCATTTATTTCACTGTCTAAAGTTCACAGGAGAAACATGACCGTAACAACAGGAAATCAAGATTTTTTAGAACGATAGCAGAAGAGTAGAGGCTAGCTTAAGCAGCCAATCACATTTCCGAATGAAGCACATTTGGATCCTAATTAGATTTAAGGAGAAAAAAAGGACCTAGTCTAATGTATTTGCTTCTCTCTAAGAACAGTGAATTGCATTTGAAAAGCAGTTGCACAGGGCTGACCTCAGAGAAAACGATAAGGATACATTCTTAATGTATGTGGAAGAAAAAAGCCCAACCCTCCCTCATTTGGAGTTTTCTTAGAATCTATTACTGAGAGAAAAGGAATGTTTGGAGGGCATAGAAACATCTGAGATTGGTGGATATTCTTAGACATGATATGGTTACGTATATTTACAAGGGTGGCTGATACTTAAAGCTGATCATTTGATAATTAGCTCAGATCAAGCCACTTGCTGTATAAATATATTTTAAAAGAGCATGTAAATGCATCCAATTCAAGGTCTATAAATAGGTTTGCCATGGACTTTCCTAAAAATAGCCCAGGTACTGAGACTGTCTTGTGCTTTATTATTACCCGGTTCTGTTCGTTTTGAATCTTTTCATTTATTGCAATTATTTTCATTTATTTGGCAATTTCTAAGTTATTTCAGTCATTATGTTGAAAGGGCTGGTGCCAATTCCTAGGAAAATCTTCATTAGGCATTATCTTCGAGGGCATGCAGAAAACGGGCATTTGGAGAAGTTGTTCAGTTGACAATTAGCATTCAAAAGTTGAAATGGGAAATTCGGCTCACGACATGAATTCAGGCAAACACAGGCAAGGGGTTTCCACGAACACGAAGCTGCCAGCCATTGTGGAAGTAGACTTGCACATGATGGCTTCTAATTGGTAAACAGAATAAAGCAGTATTTTGCAGAAACATGTTTTTGCATGCATATTTAGAAAACATATTCATACCGCAAGGCATACCAGATCCTTCTTGTCCAAGCATGTTCCTGTTATACCAAGTTTGAGTTGTAAACAATTAGATTAAACAACAATTATTGATAGAAAACTAATGTGTTAATTTCTCAAAAGAAAAATTTGTCAAAAAATAAATCGTCAGGAACTTGGCCTGGATAATAGCAGAATCACCCAGGACTTTTTTTGTTTGTTTGTTTCATTTTTAGTCATCATAAATCTTAAATCTGAACGATAGAAAAAAGACAAGTGTATTTTGAAATTCACAAACAAATTTTCCCATAACCAACCCTTGTCGCTAAATTAGTGTGACCAGAAGAAGAATTATTCTGCCTTCGTTTTGAAGCTGTCTGGGGAGAATGGAGGTGTTTTAATGGATGAGAGTCCCTTCTGGAGCATACATTCGCATTTGAGGCATTTCAGATTCATTTGGAGTGAAGAAAAATTTTGAAGTACTCTCTTTAGTTTTCTGTCGGAAAGTTTCAACTAGAGATGTCACAACACAGCGAGATGAAGTTGACACTCAATATCTATTTCTTGATTTACATGATTAAAGCATTAGAGAAGTGGCTCAGATATCAAAAGATTTCTCATAAGTGGCCGTGCCAAAGGTAATTACTGTTAGAATGTGCATGCTCGAACCCAGTTGCCTGTCAACCTCTGAGTTGTTTACAACTTGGTGGCTTTGAGTAAAAGTTTTCATTAGATGCTGGGGTGTCCCGTGTAGTTTTCTTTGCACCATTTTCATGTAGAAATTACATTTCTAATTTCTTATATCCAATACCCTTTGGGAAAGTGTTAACTTCTAACCTGGAGGGGGGATGGCTAGCGATGTCCCACCTCAGTACTTTTCATCATGAAGAAACTGTTTTTTAAGTGGAAGTAAAGACAAGGCTAAAACTCACACCCAAAAGAAGTGATGGCTGCTTCATGCAAATGATTTCCAGTTAGTTATTAGAAAGGGCACAGAACTCCACTGTAAGCTAGGGCAGTTATGGGGGGGAAGGGAGGAAAAGGAAGGGGAGAGGGGTCGTTATCCTAAATCTTTTATTGACCGGTTTCTTTGATCCTAGTGTGTCTTTATTATTTAGAAAAAAAATTAAAAAGTGACCCAGAGCTCCACCCATTTGCACCTAAATCCTGGAATAGGTGATGACCCCTCACAGCCTGGCTCAGCACATGCCCCAAACTAAAACAAACAAACTCATTTGCCATACAAATTGTTTACGATTCATTAAAAAGCAAAATCGCATAACCCAGAGCTGGCAGCTGAGGGAGTCTCCATGGGCGGAGGGGGCATTCACTGAGTTGCCTTTGTATGCTGGGAGGACCAAGCCGGAGGTTCCCACTATGAGCCGGGAGTCTGAGCAACCAGATGACACAGGAGGTAATTTTAAAGCTTTATTTGTCTTTAATGTGAACTTCAGATCTTCAACTGTCTTTTGCGAGAGGAGCCATGCAAACAAGGAGTTACCTGTTTTGTTTTGTTTTGTTTTGTTTTGTTTTTCCCATTTTGGAAAAATTGTTCGGGTTAGTAAGGTGGCAATCTTGAGGGAGGAGTAAGGGCTATTCAGGGAACGAGAACTAAAAAAATATAAAAGGTAAAAAAATTATATTCTTTTCAGTAGTTGTTTCACCCTTCAGCAAAGGTTTTCCTTAGCTTTCCACCCCCAAATGGGAAGTTTACATCAGAATTATTTGTAACTGGTAGGTCTAAAATTCTATGGTGTACAATTGCCCTTGAGGGAACTAAAATTTTGATTTCTTCCCTACGGTATTTTCTACAACTTCTCTAAAGAGCCTGTAGATTTCTCACCCCCTTTCAAAGCAAACATCAAGAGGCACTGAAGTCCCGAGGAACTTCTTTTCAGTGTGCAGCCTAAATAGCAGCGTGCGGGCTTTCTGTATTGTTTATCTTTAGTCAAATGCATTGCTAAGTGTTCCCACCACTTTTATACATTATATCCCCTGTGGTAAAACATCTGTAAAATAATTTTAGATGAAGAGCAACTTCCAAGTAAACTTTACAGGAAAGAAATTACAGTTCCCCAAATAAGGGAGAGAGAGAGAGAGAGAGAGAGAGAGAGAGAGAGAGAGAGAGAGAGAGAGAGAGGCACTTGGTGATACTTGCAAGAAATAAGAAAAGATGACACAATTTACCATTAACAGTCTATAAAATCTAGGATCTCCTGAAGTCCAGTAAGGAAAAGGAGTGTTTTTCCCGAGAGCATGGCATCAGGACAGCTTTTTTTTTTTTCTTTTTCTTTTTCAAGCTTACAACTTAGCGTAGAAAATAATTGCCAATCTAATCAGTAAATTCATTTGTAGTGCTTAACAAGCTGTGTGAATCGAAGCAATATGACCGTCTCATACAAGCAAACCTTGTTCTTGCTGGCAGAAAGTCTAATGGGAAAATAAATGCCTTGAATACAGGTTCAGGGTCGTAACAGATAGAGAATTGCAAGTCTCATTACCCGAAAGCGCTCTGTGATATTGCTTGGCAGCCACTGGTAAAGTTTCTGACGTCTACGTTAAGAAATTACGAGAGAAAAATATACAAGTACACACATACCCACAACTACTTTTACTCAAGTCCTTGGGATGGACATACTGAATCCCAGGCAGCAGACGAATAGAATCCTGCAGTAGTTCACTTTTAATAGTCTCAGTCTTCCGAATTCCTACGTCTTGCCAAAATGACAGCACCGTTTGTCCGGGAAGGGAGAGTACTTTTTCTGTAGATCATACAGTGCCACCATGCCCTGTTTTGTAATTCCATTCGCCAGGCTCCCCCTTCAACATCACACACACTCTCCTTTTCTTAAACTGATATCTATGTGAAATGAGCTGAAGTTCACGGTCCAGTTAGGAACGGATAATACATTCATTGTCCTGGCAGCAAACTTTTCTTTTCACTCCCTGGAAGAATTCACGCTTGCTGTAAGAATAATAATTACAGAAAACTAGGAATGCAGTGCTAACGAATTAATCCTTAACGGACACCACCCTAACGAGGACAGCAATGATTCTGGGACTCTCTTCCTCACAGGACGAGCGTTTCCTGTGACAATGAGCTATTGTACATCCTCCCACTTCACTCCAGCTCTTATAGATCCCAGAAGTCAAAGGTTGTCTGGCCTGGTTGACCATGACATGTGAGTTAACTCATTCTGCAGCTACAAGTTAGGAGTTCCTTAAACTTTCTTGTACCCAGGGTAATGGAAAGAAAGGGTGTGTGGGTCTGTTCCACTCAAAGTTGGTGGTTCTAAGAAACAGAAGGTCTGCTCCGACATAAACAGACATGGAAAAGTTAGATGTGAGAGCCATGGTCCCCTGAGGAAGAAGAGGAATGGAGCCTTAGAGTACTCTCACAGGTGACTTGAGGCATTCCAATGACTGGGGCATGAAAGGATTCTCACAGGCAGGATTTGCTTTTCACCAGTGCTTGTTATGCACCCCTAGAAAAATTTCACAGCCAAGGAGAACCATGCACCCCACAGTTCTCCAAAATCAAAAGTGAAGAGGGTGTGAGGCTAGACACAGGACACAAAACCCAAGGGGCAGGACAAACAGCTTTTTTTTTTTAATCTGCAGCCATCCATAGCTAAAATACAGAATTCCACCTTAAAACTTTTGACAGTCTTAAAAATATTTTTAATATATATATAAAACCAAACAAACACCAAATACCGTCCCATGGAAAACAAGGGCAAGCATTCCTGGGAACTCCAGTTGCAGAGTGGCAGAGAGAGGGAGGGTGGCAGGAGGAAGCAGTGTGAGGCAGCCTCACTGAAGAGTGTAAAAAATCAAATGTGAGTTTGATGAATGTGAGGTCTGGGACATTTTGTCAAAGAGGGAGGGAAAGTAGAAAAGGGGGGGGGGGAGGAAAAAAAAAAGGCAGTCCCGGCTGCCAACTCACCATCCACCAAGTTCTGGCCGAGATGTCGTAGCAAAGCTGCCATTTGATGGAGCCGTCGGAAGCTTTCCCTGCCATTACGCTGTCAGCAAGCTTCATCTGATGCTAACTCACGGGAGATAAGACACCTAATTGAGAAAACATTTGCAGTGGCATGTGGGGCAACATGTAGTCCGGTCCATACCATATGGAATCATGGGTAAAAAAAAATCTCCTTGACAATGAACCAATCTCTCCCAGACCCAGTGGCAAGGTGAAGTGGAGATGAGGAGTCTGCTGCTAGAACTGTCTTCCCTTCTCTCTCTTTAAAACAAGAGCCCACTGCTACACATCAAAGGGAGGTGGTTAAAATTAGGGCTTCATCACTCAGATGATTTTGGTCTGCAAGGTTTTTCCTTTCCTTCCAACAACACCCCCCCACCCCCCGCTTTTTTTTTTTTTTTTTTAAGGAGAATAAAGAGATTTAATAGGACAAAGGCAGGTAGTGGACTGCGGAGGGAGATCGCCACAGGCTATTAGCCTAAAATTTCTGCCTGACAGATGGGACTGCTTAAAGACTATCATGCAACGTTTGGGGTGTTTTCCCTCCCCCAACTCAGACTCTGAGTCTGATTCAGTATCTGTTTTTCACAGCCGCTCTCCTCAAGATCGTGAGCTGTGCATTTTAGAAAGTGTTTGTTGGTTAGGTTTTGCTGTGTTACACATCTCCCTTAGAAGCAAAGCAAAGAGTCTAAAAACTAAATCTGGGAATAACCGAACAGGTTTTCCAAGGAGAAAAAAAAAATTCCAGGGGAAAAATATTTCTCTTTCTATACCTTGTTTGTGGTTTTGGTTATTGATGGTCGTTTTTTAAAATTTTTTTAATTAATTCATTAGTTAATTTGGTTATGAAAGAACCTAAATACAGGATGCCAGCCTCGGAGTCCCTTGCTTTCTGGTTCAGTTGGCACTGTGTTTCGTTGTGTTTTCATGGGAGTAAATTACTACATTGCTGGTGCAGCATGTGTTCTAGCCAACACTAGGCTATATCGCTATATTTTTTTTGATGCTGTTAAAATGAATTCTGGACATCTCCAATCTTTATAAATAAAGTAAGCAGTCATTATCAATTCATTTTTGCACAATTCAGGTTAAATTTGATATAAGAGTCTCCTCAATCAGGAAAATTTAACTCTTATTCCCATCATACTGTAACCTAGCCATCTTGTTTGTAGGGATTTTAAGTTAAGCAATATTTTTTTGGCCTGAAAAAAAACCCACCATAATAACAGGGACCTATCTATAAGAAACACTAGAAAAATAAATATTTTAAGTGGGAAAAACTCTAGACAGCTAATGAATTCAAGCCACTTAGTGAAGACTGATGGGGAACAGGAAGTGACCAGAGTCTCTTGTGTTTGGTCACTTGTGTTTGTAGCTGTCATTCCTGTGAGCTGAGCTGGCCTGGGACTGGAGCTAACACCTGTGTGAGAGCAACACTGAAAACTCTTCCTGAGTTTTGTTTGGAAGATGAGCAACCGTGCGGTTCCCAAGTTCCCACTGGTGATATTCTACATTTCTGTACCGAGAGGCCTTCAAGTGGGTACCTCAGGGCCTGGGAGAAATGATTTACTCTTTCTCACAGGGACCAACTGTGATCGTTGAAGAGTTGTGGTTTTACCAGTGTAACTAGCTAATGAATTTTTCCCAGGCATATTTTCAACCTAATTATGCTTTGGTAACTTTGGTTCAGGTCGTTAAGTTGCAAAGATGTTAACTTTGGTGCCTTTTTGCTTTTCATTTATGGGCCACTCCTTAATAGTAATAGGAGTTGTTGTCATTGTCACCGTCATCATTTAATAATTCAGCGTTGCAGTAATACAGCAGTTAGCTCTTTTTTGACCAAAATAATTTCAGTAAAGTAATTATTAATCCTTTCAAGCCAGAGGCGTTTTCTCATTTCAAGCATGGCTCCCAGGCTGTATTTAGGGGTGAACATACAATAAATCGGGCATTTCCTCCTCTTCTTCACCCCCCATTGTAATCTTCCAATAACACGGGGCTAGGAGGATTACTCTCGATCTCTGGGGGGTTCTCTGTGTTTGTTTGCCCTTAGTCTCAGATCTAAGGAGCCTGTGATAGCCCAGTAAGTGTCCCCTGAGGGACACATGCTCTTTCAGAAACACACCCCAACTTTCCCGACCAGATCCCCCGCAGCCTTGTGCAATTGCAGTGTTATGAAAATGGCCATCTGGAGAAAGACAAGGCAAGAATTTGTAAATTCTATGTATCACGTAAAATAGCAACTTGACCCTGCCCCCCCCCCCCGCAAAGGAATAGGAAAAGGAAGCAGAGCTCTGTCTTTGAATCCAACTGTCGTTCTACCCATTCTGCTCCTCATGCCCCTTGTCCCACTGAATCCTATCCAGCTTCCTCTCCTGCAGGAGGGTGCACAGACACACGCACTTGTTAGGCTGCAGCATTTTTCTGTCTAAGTGTGTCTGTCAGAAACCTCTGAAGTTGGAGACATGTGTCCTCTGAAGCACAGCATTTCCAGGATTCCGATTGTCCTAGGCTTGCCCATTATTTATGAATGAATGGGGCACCACCTAAACTGGCATCCAGATTTCATTTTGTGAATGATGGAAAACCCGAGAGGACTTTGTGGTAGATAACACAGTAATCTTGAACAAAGAAATGTTAGATATTTTTGGATAACAGTTTTAAATCTAGAACAATTAGATACATTTAACATTATCATTGTCCACTAAAAGCCTGCTGGAAGCTGTCCTTCCTCAGATAGCAGTCTTTTCACGGTGTGGCCCGTTGTTAATAGCCTTAAAACAAGATTAAATAAAACATGTTAAATATTGCAATTATTGTGGGAAATAAAATTATTTGGTGAGCATAATGGGGAACAATTCAAGCATTTAACATGATCCAGGAAATGCTACCCCAAACAATTGCACTGCCTTATGCATTTTTCCCTCTTTGATTGCTGACAGATGCCTTTTTGGAAACAAACATCTAAATGGTTTGCCTTCAGTCAGGGGGAAAAAAATAGCAGAAAGCGGCTACATGGTTTGAATTTAGCTCTTGTCATTTGAACACTTCTCCATGCATGTGAGTGAGTGGCTCAGAGGCGAAGGCAGCAGCGTTTCCCATTGGGAAACAAGCCGGGGAGTCTGGGCTTTTTCTTTTCTTTCCTTGACACTGTCTTATAAGAAGTGGAATCCCCTTGCTGTGTAACCAGGAGACAGAGTAAGGCCCAGGTGATAAGGAGAGGCACCCGGAAGGAAATGAACCACCAGAGGAAGTCTTAGACCAAGTGCCCCTGGCCTCCTAAATGTGCTCTGGCCATCACAAAGTGTCCAACTGAAATCCTTTGTGTTATAGAAAACCAACCAACCAACCAAGAATCCCAGAGCACAGGACTTGTAGCTGGGTCCTTCTTCCAGTGCACTGGGGTACAGCCCTTCAAGGCTGCCGTCAACAGGTGTACAACACTGATGGGAAGTTCTGGTTCTGTGCTACTACAGGGCAGTGTGTAAGGGGGTGGTAATGCTTTTCGGAGGCTTGCGTAGCAGAATGGTTGAGAGTATTGTTTCTGAAGTCTCATAGCCTGCTCTGAGGGTTACTGACTTTGTGTCCTCTCCTAGTTTAATTAACCTCTCTGATATTTTGTGGCCTATACCAATTAGGAAAACAAAGAACATAACTTTTGTAGGCATGTCTCTGTATGTGTAGGTATGTGTATATATGTAGTTATGTGCAAAAATGTTCCTCCACTGCATACTTCCTACTCATGACAAGTACTGTGCTGTCATCACTGCTCTGTTTCTTTCATGCTGCTCCTGTCTTGAGAAATAGTCTGCTTTCCCATCCTATGGTCCTGGACTGTGAGGCTGAGCCTCAGTCCAATACAGCTCTGATACTAATACCTACTCTTAAAGTCATGTATTTCAACCTGTCTTCCCATCTTCAAGTTGAGATTCACACAGCAGGATTGTGTCTTTCTTTCTTACAAGGGCTTTGGGAATGGTAGGAGGTCCTCCCGGTGGTTAGGTCAATGTGTTAAGAAGACAGGGAGGTCTGCCCACCTGGAGAGCCAGTTGCAGCCTCATGGTTCTTCAGATTCCTCTGTATATTTTGTTCATGTTGTTTCCCCTCTTAGTACATGGTCTGGGTCAGAGTCCCATTCTGCAGGGATCTGCAGCTCTTTGACTCCCCGGCCTGTTTTATCTCTACCATCCTTCTGTGTCTACTTCAGATAGACTGGCTGTATTACCACCTGTCTTTGATGAACATATGCCTTTTATCCATTCATCCATCCATTAAATAGCATTTCTGTAGTGCCAGCAATTAAACGCATTTCCCTCTCCTTTTAAGCTTTGTTTCCAGGACCCTTGGAAATGTGAAACTCGACAAGAGCACGTGACTTGAACGCAGTATGTAATAACAGCTAACGTTTATCCAGTGTTTCCTCTCAGCCAGGCGATGTTCCAAGAGCCTTAAGTATTTTTTTTCCAGGTAGGTTCCGATGAGGTAGACTTGTTATTAACCCTACTTTATGATCAGAAACAGATGCTGGGCAGCAAAGTGTCCTATTTAGGGTTCTTGAATTGGAAATAGAATGAGGATAAAGCGCTGAGGTTGAATTTGGTTCTTTTTACCCCTGGTATTACCTCTGAGGTCACTTACAAGGTTTAGCACCTGCTCTATGCCAGGCGTCTCCTAAAATGCTTTTAGGTGACACATCTAAAATGTATGTAACAGTCCTAGAAGGTTGATATTATTTTCATTTATCAGATTTGAGTCGAAGAGGTAAGAGTCTTACCAAAAGATTCACGTTAACCAAGATCAAAGACCATTCTGGTGTGTTGCAGAACATCTGTGATCCTAGGAGGTGCAGGCGAGAGACTTGCACATGAAAGGCTAATCTAAACTACAAACAGAATTTTGCCTTAAAAATAAAAGAATAAGAAAGATTCAACCTACATCTGCTTGACTAAAAACCATGCCACCCAATGTCTTTCCTAGTCCAAGAAAGTAGATATATTGTATTTCTTTTTGTAGATTTAGACATTGGGCTTTCAAAACCCCTCTAGCTTGAATCACTACAATCTCAGAAATCCTGAGATTATAAAGGTGCCGCGTTGCTGAGGCTGCAGAGTTCAGTGGAGGGCAAATGGGCATCTAACATTAAAAAAGAAAAGAGACGAGTTCTGTATTGAAGAGAGATTATGTTCTATTAATACCTAGGTCTTTCCTCTAACTTTAGTCAGGTGGAAAAATCCCCCAAAAGAGCTCAGCACACTGCACTACCTCGCTGAGTTCAAGTGACTGTGGTCTCAGTCACAGGGTTTGACATAGGTGAGGCGGAAGAGTCACCATAGAAATGTCAGGAGGTCAGTTCTTCTACAGCCAGACAAAACACCCAGCCCCTGGGGTGGGGGTGGGAGGTAGGCTTTCTTCTCTCTCTCTCTCTTTCTTTCTTTCTTTCTTTCTTTCTTTCTTTCTTTCTTTCTTTCTTCCTTTCTTTCTCTCTCCCTCTATCTCTTTCTCTCTCTCTCTCTTTCTTTCTTTCTTTCTTTCTTTCTTTCTTTCTTTCTTTCTCTCTCTCTCTTTCTTTCTTTCTTTCTTTCTCTCTATCTATCTCTTTCTTTCTCTCTCTTTCTTTCGTCCGTCCTTCCTTCCTTCCTTCCTTCCTTTCTTTCTTTCTTTCTTTCTTTCTTTCTTTCTTTCTTTCTTTCTTATTTCTTTCTTTTCTTCCTTCCTTCTTTCCTCCCTCCCTCCCTCCCTCCTACCCTACCTCTCTCCTTCCTTCCTTTTGACAAAGGTGGCAAAGCTATCTGCACAGGTACATGTCATTTCTAGGTATAAGTGTCCGGACTTTAGTAAACTGGTATCGCAGGCCACCTTGCAGAGTGGCGGAAGAAAATTCACAAAATAGGAAGAGCAGTATTGAAGAAAATAAGGGGTCCAGACAGTCCCATTCCTCTTGAATGATCTACTCTAGGTTTAGTCATATTTTTGCCTGTGTGTTTTGCATGCAAACATGTAGATTTTGTCCTTGAAAGAAATATTCTGTATCTTTAATACAGAAAGTAAGCTTTCTTTTTTCAGTAGGAACTTACCCACCATGTCCTGCAAAGAATGTATTTCCCCCTTCGTAGCAGCTCTTGCACCTCTTGCACCTCGTTTCCATTTAGAAGTTCCTTGACTTTTAATCTCTCTGCATTTTTCTGTTAGCCAGCTGCCACCCAAGATTGGGCTAAACCCTCGGCCCTTTGTTAAAATGAGAAGAAAAAAAAAGGAAAGAAAGAAAGAAAAAAAAAGAGAACACATGCAACGCAAGCTTCTAATAAGTATATTCACAACTTCGATGCAAGGCGCTTAAGAAAACTAAAAGGTTAATATATTCTAACTAGATGTTAGGTATAGAATGTCATATCTGTCAAATTTCATTATAACTTGCTGCTCATTGGAAAAGATTTGATTTCTTTTGCCACGTCCTACTATGTTCAAGTCACAGACTGCCAGCAGCAGCCCACTGAAGACCACAGGCTGCCAGTGAGCGGGCTCGAGTGGGAAAGCAGCCGCAAGGACCATCTGTTTCCGATTTCTAGCTGAGCCAAGATGTGCAGTGAAGTGCATTCCGTTCACCAGGCCAGCTTCTCCCCTGCTCCAGTTATTAGTGTTACAAGTGAGATGATCTTTTCCAAACAGCGGGGGAGCCATAATCTTTATGGAACAGGATTTAAACACACACACACACACACACACACACACACACACACACACACACACACACACAGAATATATACACATGCACACCACCAGTTAGACATCTTTTGTTAGAGTTGTGAGAAAGGCTGCTTATAAATTTAATTATAGCTTTCATGAGGTTTATAAAGCCTGCTTTATTAAAGCGGAGGTACCATGGGAAGCAGCAGTACATATATTGGTCCCACTGAGTCCCACTGAATGATCAAATATCCTTCGGATGGTTTTTGTGGATATGCTAAGAAGAAGGCATTTAAGCCATCTTTCCAAAGCATACCGAGTTTAGGGGTAATTGGTGGGACCCTAGCTTACCAGGACAGGTGAGTGATTTTGCAAAAAGGAAATACTGAATTCAGTGTGCAATTTAGGAGAGAAGAGCCATTTTTCTTGTATTTGGTTTCCTCTGAAAGTTGAGCATTTTAAGAGAAGTTTGGAGGCGAGGTAAGAAGGCTGATAGTATGATAGCAGAATGGAAAATGCTGCTCGGCGAAGTTGAGAGCTTAAGTAATTAATGTCATAAATGTGTGTTTAAGAACAAGTGATTGACACCCTGCCAGGTGCTCAGGATTCCAAAGGGAAGGATGGTAGCTTGCCCTCCAGGTGCACACCAGCTCTCACTGAGGATGCAGGCCCAGGAGCTGGCATGTACCTCGCAGTTGGGTAAAACCAGGGAAGGTAGCCTTGACTCTTGTACGTACGTACATACATACATACATACATACATACATACATACATACATACATGTGACTCCGTGTTGTCACATGTTCTTCATAGTGGTTTCATCTGTAAAATAGGGACGGTGTTGGCCAACTTATAGGGAGTGAGGAGTAACTGAACCTACACAAAAGAACAAGAACACTGGGTACACACTTACTAGGCACCTGGTTTCTGTTTCCTTTATTTATTCTGGGAATCTTAGAGCCCCTTATGTATCTCCTTTGTGAATGAGAGGCTGTTATGTGACGTCTTTGGGTGTGGATGGTCTTACAGTATGCACCCCATTCAGATAACTCCCCAGGAACAGGGTAGCCAATATCTGACAGCTGAACCCTCCTTCTCAGGGAGAGAAGAGTTGTTTGTGTTTACTGACTAGACTGGAGGCTCTTCCCTGAGGCAGGCTCTTCCCTGGGACAGGCTCTGGGTTACACCACAGAACCAGACCTGCAGGGTCATGTGCATTCATAAATGACCAGGACCCTAAAGAATGCTTTGGTTCCTGGTCAATGAATTTTATAAAAATGATTTAAAAAAAATCAGAGATCACATAAATCCATTTAAAGTAAGAAGCTGTGACTAGACAAGATAGAACTTCCTACTTTGCCTGTTAGGGGAATAAGGCCCAGCAATGATGTCCATTTGACTCATGGATCAAGTCATTGGTAAGGCTGGAGCTTCAGCCCAGGCAGCAAACAGAGTGGGTGTTTGGAAGCACTTGTGTATGTTTACTGTGGTAGCTGTAGGATTAACACCTGCAGGGAGGTAAAGGAAAGGGGACTGGGCAAGTGGGGATTTTAGAAGGGGGAACAAAAATACTCATAGGAGGAAATACAGAGACAAGGTGTGGAGGAGAGACTGAAGGAAAGGCCATCCAGAGACTGCTTCACCTGGGGTATCCATCCCATATTACAGCCCCCAAACCCAGACAATATTGGGGATGCCAAGAAATGCATGCTGATAGGAGCCTGATATAGCTGTCTCCTGAGAGACGGATGCTTGCAGCCAACCACTGAGCTGAGAACGGGGTCCTCAGTGGAGGAGTTAGAGAAAGGACTGAAGTTGCTGAAGGGGTTTGCAACCCATAGGAAGAACAACAATACCAACCAACCAGACCTCCCCAGAGCTCCCAGGAACTAAACCACTATCCTTAGAGCACACAGCCACATATGTAGCAGAGGTGGCCTTGTCAGGCATCATTGGGAAGAGAGGCCCTTGGTCCTGTGAAGGCTTGATGTCCCAGTGTAGGGGACTGTCAGGGTGGGGAGGTGGGATGGAATGGGTGTGTGGGTGTGTGTGGAAGCAACCACATAGAAGTAGGGGGATGGGATAGCGGGTTTCTGGAGGGGAAATTGGGAAAGGGGATGACATTTGAAATGTAAGTAAAAAATATTCAAGAAAAGAAAATAAATTAGTTTGTTATAATAAAGACCAACCGATCTTGCAGAGAACCTGGAAGCTGTGCTGTCCTTGCAGAATTATCCCAAAGTGAAGCAAAGTGGGGAGGGATATTGAGGGATATTGTATTTGTTGAGAGCTTTTTTTTTCTAGGGCAGGGCTTTTCAACCTGTGGGTCATAAGCCTTTTAGTAATCCTCTGTCTCCACAAATGTTTACACTATGATTCATAACAGTATTAAAATTACAGTTATAAAGTAGCAACAGAAATAATTTTATGGCTGGGGGTCACCACAACGTGAGGAACTGTATTAAAGGGCACAGCATTAGGAAGGTTGAGAACCACTGCTCTAGAAGGAAAAACTTCCAGGCTAGACAACAAGCAAAGAATCAGAGAGGGAGGGTCTGGAAGGAAGCTGTCATCTGGGGGCGTGCCTGGATGGTATGGACCTCCCAGTCCTGGAGATGTCTTCTGGCTTATTCCTGCAACAGAGGACCCTACTCGCTCATTTCCCAAGTGTCAAAAGGAGGCATCCACACTCACTTTTAATATAACCAATCCAGATGATGTCTCTTTCACAAACCACAGGGGGCAGAAAAAGGTGGTCAGGGCAGGGAGAATGTTGTTGGGCATTTCTTAGCTTTCTAGTTGTCCAAAACAGGTGCCTTTTGAAGTTAATATAAAAATATCTGTTTCTGGATGGCTAGTGAGCCCATAGAATTTGCCTAATTTCTGCCATTCTAGATAGTACTGGGATTACAGGCGGAAGCCACTACTCTGGGTTTTGATGTGGGTCCTGGGGATCTGAACTCAGGTCTTCATGCTTGTGCAAAAGTTAATTTGCTCATTGAGTCAAGTCATCTTCCTAGCTACTGAGTTTTTGACATAGGACTATGTTCTCAAATGATTATATTAAGAGCAAATATGTTATAGACTACAGTGTTCTTAATTTAGTAACTATGTGAGTGTGTGTGTATACATACATACATATATATATATATATATTCAAATGATAGGGAAAGAATATAACAGAATACTTACTAGTTGTCAGCCTCTAGACCTCAGAGGAATAATGATAAATACTTTTATCTTTATTTCTAGAATTTTAAAGCATCATGTAATTGCATTTAAATAAAGTATGAAAGTGATTTGACAGGATGTGTGAAAATGCTTAGAAATCTTTGACTCCATATTTTCTCCTTGGGTGCATCATTAAAAAGGTGGTCTCACTACTGTATATGCACATCCTTTTGAACATTATTCAAAGTGGTGAAAAATTAGAAAAAAAAACATTCCATGCAGTACAACCACACCAAAGCATATTGTGAAGCCATGAAAGAAAATGTTGTTTACAAATGGAAAATGCTTATGCTGTAACAGTGTGAAAAAAGCAGGATGCAAAATTGAACACACAGAATGAACACAGTTCAGCAAAAACCCAGCAATCTATTCATTAAAAGACAGAAAGCATTCACATGTTAATGGTTGTGTACATAACTGATGGAATTATAATTTCTTTCCTCTTCTGCTCTTATGCAATTTCCAAAGTTCTTTTAATGAAAGGCTGCTGTTTCTCTAACAGAAACAAATAGACATTAGAAATGACTAAAACTGGAAATGTGAGCTGACTGATGATGAGTCTTAAGCTTCCTTCCATAACCCGTCATCACCTGGTCCCCTTGTCTCCATTGCCTTGATGCTTAGCTGGATATCTTCTGAGTTAGGCACAGAGGGCTGAGTGAGAACGTGAAGAGACAGGGCCATATTACAACTCTCTTGGGTACTCCAGCATGAGGACATATTAATCCCCAGACCCAGGCTTATCAGTGAAGTGATCTGTGACTAGACAAGACGTTGGGGATCTGGAGCTTAACGAGTACTGTCTGTCATCTGGAAACCTCCTAGACATCTCAACTCAACATAAACAGTTTTTGATTTCCATATTGGTTTTATAGGAATCTGATAAATGAAGAGTGATCTCAGTGTTTCGGAGCCCACTGGGTTAGGTGATCAGGACCCAGCCTCTTACCTAGGAGTTATGAGCCCATATGGAATTATGTAACTTAGTGTGTGTTTGGGGGAGGTCACAATAGCTGGCCAACAGTGAAAGGGTTTCCAAGTCTTTGGTTGTGAGCCTAGCCTTAACTGCTGAGCCTTCTCTCCAGCCTCAGTGGAAGGTTTCTGAGTATGCAACAACCAAAAGCAAATTCAAAGATAGGTGTGGAGTGAATTCGAGGTGTTCTTGGTAGTGCTCGCCTGTGCTGCATCACGTGACTTCACCACAGCCTTGGTTCTGAGAGCACAGGCAGACTTTGCCCTGCTGCTTGCTGTCATGCTGTGCCAAGCTTAGGAGTGCAGTCTGAAACACCTGGATCAGATTTGAGACCAGTGGGTATTATAAATTACAGTGTTTGTGCTGTTCATACAAAATTTTCTGCTTTTCTAGAGACAATGATTTAATTTGGGGGCAAAAAAAAAGACATCTAGCGCTCAGCATTCAACATCAAATTAGTGTATCCTTGTGTTCCGTTGCTTTAGCTTATTTAATTTTAGAAATTGCTGTTTGAGTTGATAAGTTGAATTTCTTTAAAAGTATCATTCAATGGCTCCATTAGCTACCTCTGCTAGGTAAATAGATGGACCTAGAAAAGATTATACTAAGCAAGGTAACCCAGACCCAGAAAGACACGTGCTGTGTACTCTTTCTTATGTGCAGTTCCTAGCTCAAATCTTCAGATGTGAGTATATAACATGGAGTACTACAGAAACCAGGAAATTATAAAGGGGCCATAGCAGGTCAGGGAGACTTGAGAGAGGACTAGCAGGATGTAGGTAATACGAAGCAGGAAACAGAAAAATGTCGAGGGTTGTTTGGGGAGCATGAAGACGTCAATACAGAAGGAGGAAGATGAGGAAGAGGAGGAGAAGAGTGAAGAGGAGAAGGAGGAGGGAGAGATAAAAACCTTAAGGATTTTATTATTTTACCTAAACACACACACACACACACACACACACACACACACACACACACACACACACACACACCCTGCACACACACCCCACATGGGCATGCATGTATGTGTACACACCTTAGAGGAAGTTAGTTACTCTACTTGGGCTGACAGTGCTTCCCCACAAGAAACATAGACTAACAAAACCTCAGGACCAAGAATGGGGCTTCCCCATTTGAATGACTGATCAGGCTAATCCAGGAGACTCTCAAAACAATAGAATCTATTGTTGTTGTCCTTGGCTGCCTCTCAGAGGCAACTAAGCCCCTATTGCTGTACCCCTATACTGCACAGTTACTGCACAAAAGTGTTTGGTCTGGATCTGATCCAAAAGCCTCTTTCCTAATTTCCAGGTTACCAGAAAATACTATGCAAGATGCCAAGATAGGGGGACAATTAATAGTCCTACCCAGTAGTGACACCTTCCAATCATGGCAATGACCAGTGTGGTAAGATAGCCATAAAGGTATAAGTGGCAGTCACATGTGGTGGTAACCAATGACTGTCTACGTGCACTTAAGCCTGTTCAACAGAAGGGATACCATGCATGTTTCTAGAAACTAGCCCACCTTCAGTGGCTAGTGAGGTCATAGATCTTAGAAGAGACTCTACTCCCACCGCTTTATCAGACTCGTCTAATTTCTGACTGTAATCTAAATCTTATCCTTAGCCCCACAGATGAGCACAACTATCACCCCTTATCAGAATGTTTGTCTTTGCAGAAAACGGAGACCATCGCAGGAATCCACAGCTGGACACGATGCAGGCATCGACAGATCTCGGGCAGCTCTACCCCAGTGGCTTCCTCTGCATCACATTTACAGCTCTGCAAAAATCACAGAAGAGGGGATAGGAAGACTGTAAGAGCGAAACACAAGGAGTTTGGCTGTGAAACAGTCTTTCCTAGAAATGTCTGCATAAACGAAATCTGAACAGTGGCAATCTCAGCAGTATATTGACGTGGAAGAGAAAACCAAACCTCACAGGATCACATCCGTGGATAAGACAACTGATGACTGCTGGGAATGAGAGAGTTATCCTCTATCAGGGATGAGCTCTCTGATCAGCTATCCAATACAAACAGTATCCCTGAAACTGTACCTACACAAACTACAGAACGGACCCAGCAGGTTGTATTTATAGATTTGTGCAAAAAAACCCATGTAGCAATAATAATGTCACAAGAAGAGGCTATCAGTCTGAACGTTGTGGCAACTTGGGAGTAGTTAGAGGGATGAAACAGAGGGGGGAGTGTTATAATTATGTTTTAATTAAAATATATAAAAATGTAAAGGAAAACCCTCAATGAATTTTGTTTTATGAGTAGGGCAGAATTTTTCATAATTTCTGAAATGGATGTAAACATACTCCTGCACTTTATACTATGTATTTATGAAGAACGGTGTTCTCAGAATTGATGTATAAAAATAAATATTGAACCATTTCGACAAACATTCAAGATGTTCTGTGTCCTGTAATATCAAACAATCAGTCAGGATTCAGGTCCTTATGTGAACATTAACAAGCATGCGCATGTTATTAGTAAGTTTTTAATACACGGTAAAATGATATGTATAGCAGACAATTGCCTTAAGTGGTTTTGTAATATGGAGTCAGTGAATATATACCTATTTTCTAGACCTTTACCTCAATAGTCGTGCAAAACTTTTCAGGTGTAAAGTGGGTGGGGCTGTGAAGTTTAGGAAGCCTTGCTCTTGACTATCTATATGGACATAATTAGTATTTGGGGGTATAGGTGCTATTTATTCCTCATCTAGCAGGTTTTAAGCTTGTTTTGAATCATGTATGGATTAGCATAAACTTAGTGTTACATTTTTAAGCTCACAGTATTCTTACACGGTCATGTTGAATAATGTAAGCTTAGGTCCTCGTATTTCATTCTCACTAGTCTCAAGGTATTTTCCATTTTTTTTTCATTTATTCTCTGGCCCATTGACTACACAAGAGTAAATTATTTGATTTTCGCATTTAACGATTTCTCTGAATTTTTTTACTTTCATTTACTTATGATTGGAAGTGATGTGTGATGTGACTTAAACCTTATTTAATTCGTTAAGACCGTTTTGTGCCCTAACATTCTATTTATACTATGGGATGTCCTGTTACACGTGGGAATAGGAGTTCTGAAGTAACAGGGTACTATGTTCTTTATATGTGGGTTTAGTCCATCTGTTCTTAGTTTTTCCAAACTTACTGTGTGCTGACCCATTTCTGTCTGAATGGTCTGTCTGTTGTTAAGAGTGGGGTATTATGTCCTCCTATTGTTATTGTGTTATTGTGTATTTCCCCCATTCTATAAAGGTTTGCTTCATACATTTGGAGTACAAATTCTGCTGAATTCACTGTTTTTATTATTATATATATCATTGTTTGTTGTCATGACATTTTTACATTTAAAGTATATTTTTCTGGTATCTGTGGCGCAACCTTTGTTCTCTTTTCATTATTGTTTGTAAGAAGCATCATTTATATTTTGCTTCTAGCCTATGCATGTATTTAAATCTAAAGAGTAGATTTAAAGTGTCTTGTAGACAGCAAATGGTTGGATCTTGTTTTTCTTTTTTTTTCTTTTTCCAAAGTCCATTCAGATGTTCTGTTTCTATGATCAGGGACTTTAATTGATATATTCAAAAACATTTATTATAGAGAAGAATTTAGGACTACCTTTTCAGCAGTTGCTTTCTGTCTGTCTTACAGTTTTTGAGGCCTTTCTTTTTCACCACTGTGTTTTGCCATCTTACTTTGCAGTGGATAGTTTGAATCTTCTTGTTTTTCTCTGTGCATAATCTACAGGTGTTGTCTTTGTGTTTAACACAGGGTTTGTGTAGCATGACTTATTTTTATCACGCTGACTTCAAGCTGACTGCAGCTTATTTACAAAAGTCAATGTGAATTTTATGTTTTGTTTTATTCCTGCATTATTTTGGGAATGGGCAGACCTTGTGTGTAATCAGTAACTGTCCTGACACTGGGCCACAGCCTCAGCCCTACATGTTGTCATTAATGTCACAGGTTATATTTTTTAAGGCTGTATTTTTCATTTATGTGTAGCACCATAGATGAAATTATTTCACATTGCCATTACAGTGTTTCACTAGTTTATGCGTTTACTTGACTGTGCATTTTCCTTTGCCATTGAGCTTTCTATCTTCATATGCTTTTCTGAGACTTTTTATCATATTTTAAATTAAATTACAATCACCTTTACCATTTCTGATTCATAAATGCAGTGGTGATAAACTCCCTCAGCTCATGTTTATCTGGGAAGGTATTTCTGGAGAGACTATAGCTATGTGTAGTATTCTCGATTGACATTATTTTTCTTTAGCCCTTGAACAGATCATTGTGCTTCCCTCTGCCTGGCAAGGCTGCAATGAGAAATCCTTTGGTATTCTTACCAAGCCTTCCTTGTAGGTGACAAGTCACTTTTATTTCTCTGCCTACAAAACCCTCTATCTTTGATTTTTGACACTATGATTATAATTTTTCAGTATATGCTTCTGTGGATTGATTACAGCTAGTGTCCTTTGGACAATTAGATGTCCATTTTTCCCCACAGGCTTGGGCACTACGTATTCACACAATTTTTAATATCTATCTGTTAGTGTTCTCGCTCTCTCTCTCTCTCTCTCTCTCTCTCTCTCTCTCTCTCTCTCTCTCTCTCTCTCTCTCTCTCCTATCTTTATTTATTGTTTTTAGCACCAGGAACTGAACCAAGAGCCCAGCAAAGTCTCTAGCAAGCACACATCCATTCCTTTCCTAACCACTCTACTTTGTGATGCCCTATAATTTCTGTAGGATTTCTTTCCTTTTTTGTGTTCACTTTTATTATGCTTCTGATTGGATAATGCCAATGTCTTTGTGACTGCTAATTCCGTCTTGTGAATGAAGTTACTACCATTGTGATCTTTCAATTTTGTTGTGTTATTTAGTCTTAAAAATCACTGCTTGGTTATCTAAAAACAAATAAACAAATAAATGAATAAATAAATAATAAATACATAAACAAATACATCCATAAATAAGAGAGTTGATACTGCTAATTCTCTTCATTATGTTCTTGTGAGTTGATTGCATGTCTATAACATGGCTATTTTGAATTCTTAATTTGGTACTTCACTTAACTCCATTATCTGAAGTTAGGCTTTGGAGATTTATTTTATTCCTGTGGTTGGGCCATGTTTTCTCATGTTCATTGTGTGTGTGTGTGTGTGTGTGTGTGTGTGTGTGTGTGTGTGTGTGCCTTGTACCTTTGTATTTGGACTTGTACATTTGAAGAACACCTGCCTCTATATCTTTCTACTTCAGCTCCCTACATGGAAAGAGTTCCACGATCATTTGAGGTGAAGATTCCAGAACCCCTTCAAGTTCTTCTAGGGATACATTTTTCTATGCTTTTATGAGTACGCCCGGCAGAGTTTTGCTGGTTTAGTCGTCAGTTTGTAATCTCTTCCTCCCTCTAGTGTCTACCTATAGTATTACAAGTTCCAAAGTGCTAAACTATGTGCCTTTCCTTGTGGCCTCAGGGACCATCAGGAACCTGTGTTGGGTAAGCCAGAAATCAGTCTCTTTGAAGCTCCCTGAAGAGCTGGGATTTTTTCTGACACATGTTCGTTCCATTCATCCCTTCCACTCCCAAAGCCACAAGCTGGGCTCTCACTCCCTAGGTGGCAGGCTGTGCCAGTTTCTGTTTGTGGCATTACAAGCTCTCTGGCACTGACTGGAGCTGTCGAGCTCACTTTTGTTCTCTGCAGCCCCTAGGCATGAACACTGTGAAGTATGTGAGAAAGAAATTAGTTCCTCGAGAGAAAAGTCTTTGAATGTAAATTCCACTTTTCTCTTTACCTCCCAAGGAAGAAGCTGATAATTGGACATTTGCACTCAGAGTTGTGGGCGCTTAGCTCTGGAAAAGGCGATTCTTGAAATGGAAGAGTTTCTTTTGCTACATCTTCTCTCTCTACCACCACTTGTATCTCTCCCTCCCTCCCCCTCCCTTCCCTCCCTCCTAGCTTCCTTCTTTCTTTCTAGATTGACCAATAGTATTCAGGCTGTTCCTGAATTTGTGATCTTCCAACCTTGGCTTCCTAGGTAGCTGAAGTTAAGAATATACCTCTGCACCTGACTTTCCATTCTCAGCATGACCACTCTTGGCTTTGAACTTTGAAATTTCCCAGTTGATTTCTGGGGTTCTCAAGAAGGCATTTCCACCCAGATGCGCCATCTTATATTCACTCTTTCTATGAGGATGATGAGATTTGGTGCTTCTGATCTCTTAAATCATCCCACATCCAACATCTCTTAAATAATGAGCAATGAAAGCATTCCACACCCCCATGTGCCAAACACTAACTTTCCTTCTCCATATGCTGCTTGCAACCTTCTTGCTATCTTTATACAGTTTTTTTTAAACAAAGACCTTATTCAATGTGGCCCATCTGTAGTATTACATTTTACTCAAGATCTTGTACTGCAGAGCCATGCATTTCATAAATACAAAAAAATTATTGGAGAGCACATGGGTACCTCTGTCAATCAGGTTCTAGTTTTGAGAGCCGACACATGCAACTGCCCTAGTTAGCTTGAACTGTCAACTTGAAGGCTTGAGTCACCTGAGAAGGAAGTCTCAATTGAGGAAGTGCAGAAGATGGGCTGGTAGAGGCATTCTGTGCGGGTTATCTTGATTGTCAATGGTGTAGGAGGATCCAGCCCTCAGTGGAGGGCACCATTCTCGGCCAGTGGTTCTCAACCTTCCTGGTGTTTTGGCTCTTTATTTAATTCAGTTCCCCATGTTGTGGTGACCCAGAACCGTAAAATACCTTCTTTGACTACTTCACAACTGAGATTTGGCTACTGTAATGCATCCTAATATAAATATCTGTGCCTTCTCATAGTCTTAGGTGACCCTTCTGAAAGGATTGCTCATCCCCCAAATCGGTCATGACCCATAGGTAGAGAACCACTGCCCTGGGCAAACAGGCAGTCCTGGGATGCCTAAGAAAGCTAAACACAGGAGTGCCAGAAAGCCAGTAAGGTGGTGTTTCTCCATGGTGGTCGTCTTCAAGTTTAAAATCTGCTCTGTCTTTCCTTATTGACGTTTGTGACTTGGAAGTATGAGTCACAACAGCAACAGCAACAGCAACAGCAACAGCAACAACAACAGCAACAACAACAACAACAGCAACAACAAAAGCACCCACAATAAAGCAGTGGCAATGACAAAATGCTTTCCTCTATCAATTTGCTTTTGGTCACAGGGCTTCGCCACAGCAATAGAAAGAAGCAACTAGAAAAGCAACTCACACGCTTTTCTCATGAACTTCTAGACCTCAAAGAGGACCTTCTTTATTTTTAAATTTCCCTTACTGAATATATTCACACACAAACATTAAAGATTGATGGGTTATCGAATTGCAACGTCAAAGAGAGCCTCCACTTCAGAATGTGGAGAACATTAGGACAATAGGAGCCCTTAGGTAAAGACAAAAGCAGGTTAGTTAGCTTACCAAGCCTTTCCTTTTCAGAAGGCTCGAATAAAGTAGGTTTCTGATCAATGAAGAATTATTTTGTAAGGTGAAGAATCCTTTCATTGCCTTTTATTTCTAAGTTGATACGAAATATCCATCAATTTATGTCATATAATACATATATATGCAGATAGAAATGGCAGGTGAAAAATATTTTACTACAGTCAAAAATTTATATTAATATCAAATTTGGGCACAGGTTTAAGTAATTTATATATGAACAGTGATACCAATCTTTTTTGTTTATCATAAAATCAATATAAATAAGTGATAATTGTACAATGAAATTTAATTGGTTGGTAGAGATTTTTGGTGGGAATTCTATTACCTTTTTGTGTTATATCACATAAGTTTGTTACAGCATTTGAATATTATATATATTATTCACAAATCTTTAAAAATATAATTTTAATTTCGTAATTTGTATTTATTATTTTAATTGTTTCTGACTCTGAAGTGTGAGTTTTCTATCATTAATGGGAACTTAAGGGTTACAAGGACTCAGGACCACTGTGTAATCCTTTATTACTACTGAATAAGTCATTAAATAAGTTATAGAAATCTACAACTGTCCAAAATGCACAGAACCATTGACCAGGTGTCCAAACCAATGGATACAACTACAAAAACAAACAAACAAACAAACAAACAAAAAAACCCCATACTTCAGGCTCAGGGAACATCGCAGAAGAAGGGGTCAGAAAGATTTTAAGAGTCAGGGGAACAGGTTGTGAGATAGAGTATTTTATACATAACAGAGAAGCTACCCCATAAACTCTCAAAAATATTGTTCCTTAAACAAGACTGGAATCACATCATTTGACATGCCAGTGCAGATGGGGAAATCTCACAAGGCAACTAATGGCTGCTGAGAGAGGACTAATCAGTCTCCTTTATAGGGAGAAGAGGCCATATTTGATAGCAACCAGTCCTTAACAAATACAGATATGAGCAACACTAAATGGGCTCAGTAAGCTGTAATTACATATAATATACACATGCACGCACACACAAACACACACACACATATCACCAAATGGGCTCAGTAGGCTGTAATTACATGTACACATGTACACACACATAACACCACTATCACCACCACCAACAACAGCAACATATAAGGAAGAAGAGGTCATGGATCTGAGAAAGAAGTACATGTGTGGGACTTAGGAAAAGAGTCAGATGGGGGGAAAGGAGGTAAAAAAATGATGTAAATATAAATTGATGTGCCAAGGTGGTTTCCAGGGGTTTACCTGGCTAGGGGTGACAAGGGAATGAAGAAATGGCAGCACACACAGAAAAACAGCAGAGCTGGGATCCAATGGACTGGGTTCTCTGATGGAGACATTGTAGGACTCTAGAAGTTCAGCATGTTTATTACAAATGGTTGAGCAGAGAAGTGGTATTATTGCATACAGATAAACAAGAACAAGGAGGCATGTTTATCTAAGCTCTGTGGGAGGAGCTTCTGTAGGGAGCAGTCTGTGGGCCTTACACATCCAGTAGGAGAAAGCTATGGTGCACATTTTTTCCCACACATTATCAACATCCAGACATCATAAGAGGAATTCTTAGTCACCCTCTGAGCTTCACCCTGAGAGTGTGTATGTGTGTGTCGGGGGGGGGGGCGGTTGGCCATTTTATCATGTCTGTATAGTTCTTGACATAAATATGCACATGTCAGTAGCATATATTCACCAAAGATATCATTCATTTAGGACTTCCTCCACTCCTGAACTCATCACATAGGAAATTCTAAATCAAATCAAAAGCCCAAAAATTCAGAAAATTTGCTCAAAAACAGGGAATAAAAGGAAACTGCACAGTTAGGTTATAGTATTTTCATAAATTATGTCTTTAGTATGTCAGGGATATTAGCCACAAATAATTTACAATTATAATGAAATTCTATTATCTTATATTTAATGAGAAAAAAATCATGAATTTGAAAAATATGGGTATATGGAAAAATTTGAAGGGAGGAAAGGGAATTGGGAAATGATGTAATTATACTGTAATCTCAAAAAATACAAGAAACAGTTAAAACACAAAGAAAACATTTCTTTTATCTTTGAAGTCTTGTTTAATTCACTCACATAAAAAACACCTTAACACATATTTTTAGATTTATGTTTCTATTAGAATCTGTCAATGAATGAATTTAGGATAAATAACGTGTCTTTTATGGCTTGATGTGAACCTTTAGTCCTCATTCGCTTGCTGTGTGAGACTGTGTTACCTTCTCTCCTGTACTCCTGATATGTTTGGGGTAGCTGACATGGTTGTGCTGTGTCAGTCAACAATCACTACTCTGTAGGTGTGCTCAGAATAAAGAGAGACAGTTGAAAATCCTGCTGGTCCCCTCTGCGTGGCTTTGAGGAATGTGCTAGATCACTCTCATTCCAGGAGGGGAAGAGATGTGGAAAAATGTTCTCTGTGGGTTCTTCTGGCTATGGGGACTTCATTTTTAGCTCTTTTTCCACCCTGGTTCTTTAGTTGCCAATTAGTTGTGATCTTCTGAGTAGCGTCACACACACTGCAGAATAGCCCATTATGACAGTCAGAGCTTCATCACTGCTTAAAACACTGGGTTAGGAAGAATTTGATATCCAAACCTAGACCTATAAAATTTTGGAAACAAATTCTAATATTGCCATTATTGAAAGAATTCTTCTTGACTGTGCAATGAAAATCATCATCTCAAAACTGACCAAAAATAGCCAGAATTTTGGCAATTTTAGGAGTTCCCTTCTTTCACTCTTCTCAACCCTTATCTCTTTCAGCAACCAACACTAGGTAGGAGAGAAAGAAGATTATCAGGGAAAGGGGTATCAATGTCTTTAGACTACTTGCCCCTGATTAGGGATTTCTAGTTCCTTGGGAACAATGTTGATCTTCACCATCAGGATACCTCCAGCCAGCAAGCAGCAAGCAGCAACCAGCAAGCAGCAACAGCAAGCAGCAAGCAGCAAGCAGCAACCAGCAGTAGCAACCAGCAACCAGCAACAGCAACCAGCAACCAGCAAGCAGCAACAGCAAGCAGCAACCAGCAACCAGCAACAGCAACCAGCAACCAGCAACCAGCAACCAGCAGTAGCAACCAGCAACCAGCAACCAGCAACCAGCAATCAGCAACCAGCAACAGCAACCAGCAACCAGCAACCAGCAACCAGCAATCAGCAACCAGCAACAGCAACCAGCAACCAGCAACAGCAACCAGCAAGCAGCAACCAGCAACCAGCAACAGCAAGCAGCAAGCAGCAAGCAGCAATAGCAACCAGCAACAGCAACCAGCAACAGCAACCAGCAACAGCAACCAGCAACAGCAACCAGCAACAGCAACCAGTGACCAGCAACCAGCAACCAGCAACCAGCAATCAGCAACCAGCAACCAGCAACCAGCAATCAGCAACCAGCAACCAGCAACCAGCAACCAGCAACCAGCAATCAGAAACCAGCAATCAGCAACCAGCAACCAGCAACCAGCAACCAGCAACCAGCAACAGCAACCAGCAACAGCAACCAGCAACCAGTAACCAGCAACCAGCAACCAGCAACCAGCAACCAGCAATCAGCAACCAGCAATCAGCAACCAGCAACCAGCAACCAGCAACCAGCAACCACCACTAGCAGCAGCAGTTGTAGTCCATTTCAAGAGTCCCCAGAATTCCAAACATCATACACTTGCAAAAACTATCTGCAGGTGTCAAAACCACACCCCTGCTAGTGTATGAGGCAAACTGCTCTTTGTGGACAATCTGAAGCAGTTCCATATCCTGCACATGAGATTAAAACAGAAACATATTCCTATAACATTTCTGTGTTTAAAGAAACCAAAATTCTCACTATGTTTCCCCTTTCCTGTTGTAAGCCACTAATTCGACTGTGTTTAGTAAGAAATTATAAATGGAGACATTTTCAGTGAACTAACCACTTTTCAAATCAGTGGCCAACGTTTTCAGGAGATATTTTCTGCTCAATTCTAACCTTTATCAACTTTGGTGGTGTCCATAACTTTTCATTTTCTATAGAAACCAACAAATCCATGTCTCTAATGCAAGACTTGAGCAGGCTTCCATTCTGATATTAACATGTCCTTATATAATATAGGCTGACTTAATCCCATAGACTTTTTTTTTCTATAATTCAGTATCTCTTGGGTGCTGTTGTTCCTTTCTCATTAGTATTTGGAAAATCCAGAGTTACCAAAGCATTGTTTAGTCTACCTCTGAGGATTTTTAATTCTTGATTTTGTTCTATTAGCATCTCTTTTAAAGTGTGATTATATCTTTCGATGACAGCCTGTCCTGTAGGATTGTGTGGTATACCTGTAATGTGCTTAATATTGTAATATGCAAAGAATTGCTCCATTCTACTGAAGACATATGCAGGGCCATTGTCAGTCTTAATTTGTACAGGTATCCTCACAATAGCCATTACTTCCAGTAAATGTGTAATTATAGAACCAGCCTTTTAAGAACTTAAGGCGATTGTCCATTTATGGATAAGGTCATTGGTATTTCAGCAGTGGTTTCTGCTCATAGATTTGGAAACTCAATTCCTGGGATTTCCTGTGTTTGGACAACTGGCACAGCCTGGGATTGTCTTTGATGACATATATCAATACCTTCCCCAGGAGCATGTACCATTTCATCCATAATTTCATCTTGTACTGTGTCTGGGATTACAGAAATATTAATTTGAGTGCTCTACTGTCATAAAAGATCACCTCCCCATAAACTTATGTCTTATGTCTATCTCAGATACATAAAGTATTAAGTTCCCTGTTTGACCTCTCAGTCCCACACATTTAATACACTAGATACTTTATCTAATTTTCCAGGTCCTAGAAATCGTGTATGAACCTTTTGAAGTAGCTATTCTCATTTCCAAGATTCTTTTTTGGGGAAGGAAGGTGGGGGATGATGATAGTCACATTAGCTTCTGTATCCTCCAAAACTTCTATTACTTGCCATTTTAATTTTGGCCTCTGATCATTAACCACTCTTTGCTACAACAAACACATTTTTCAGCACTTCCAAAGCCCCCTGTTCTTTCTTCTGGAGCAGTTTTTCCTTTAATGGAGGGAAATAATAGCAGTCTAGCAATCATATCATCTGTATCAATTTGCTCCCCCCACCCCCGCCATGGGACATAATTTTAATTTCTCCTTAGAAATTCCCATCTATAATGCCTGGATGCACAATGAATTCTCGGGAGGTCAATCTACTTCCTCCCAAGATCATCTCTACTGTCCCTGAGGGCAAAGGACCATAAACTCCAGTGATTGCTTTATAACATTGAAGTTTGGGGGACAGGGTAAGAGGTTTGCATGCATGAGATAGGCAATTCTTAGTTGCGGTTTTTCTGCCTGCTTCTTATTTTCTGGCTGATAAGAGAGAAACTGCCTTTTTTTTTTTTTTTTTTTTTTTTTTGCTTCAGGTTCTACATTTCATTTCCTAATGGCCCCACATTGCCTTGGATATCTCTCTTGGACCTACACTCACTGGTACAGTGCTATTTCTTGCCACAATGCCTATGCATACTGGGAAACCTAGGCATTCTTTCTGTTTGATATTTGAAATCCCATTGGCCCTGGAAACAGATTGTTCACTGGAGCAGCAGGAAAGTACCGTATTTCTCACAGCTAACTCCCCAGACATTTTGAAATCTGAGACCTTTAGTGTGGCTTAGTCACAGTTTCTCTGCAAATGACTGAATTTTCCGCTTTGGAAGCCCTGGGCATTTTGACATTGGAGACCCTTAGCAATAGCTTGTCCTACGATATGTTACCATGATAATTGTGAGAACCAGTATAAGTTGTGTCCCTTTACACAATGGCAATGTCCATACCTTTAACAATCTAATAACTCTTTTACATTGGGTATTAGCATTGTCACAGGCAAGGGACTCTCTCAGCACTTGCCTTGCATAATGGTGTTTATAAGCTTTGTTCACAGCTGAAACTAATCTTGGCAAAAGTCAGAGAAGACTTCTCCAGAGCCTTATATAATCTTCGTAAATGAGGTGGAACTTTTTCCTGGGCTCCTCAACTTTATCCCAAGCTCTTAAAGACATTAAACAACATTGCTATATTATGGCATCATCAAATTGAATCTGTTTTTCTAGATCAGAGTACCTCTCTTCATCCAGCAACTGATCTTTGACAATATTAATTCCCCTTGCACTCTATTTCTCTTTTCAATATTTGCAGCATCTTCCTTCCACAATGTTGACTACTATAACTACTGAATGGCTTTTAGCACAGTTACTACCAGCCCCATCCAGTCTTACAGAATAATTCTAATTTGGACAGTCCAGTTACTTAAAATTTGTTTTATGTAAGATGAGTATATTCAGTAGGAAATCACGGTCTATTAAAAATGCCTCGGATCTATAATTTCTTTAGGATACCACCCTATTTTGTCATAACCATGATCTGTAACATTAGTAGACATGTGCTGTGTGTAAAGTTACTGAAGAAAAATGATGGTGATTTTGTAATCCCAGCCACCTCACTCCTGTTTTGTGGTGCAATTAGTTCAAGTTTAACCTTTTTTTTCTTGAAAAGGACTGCTTCATTTCTCCTTTAACCTGTTATCCTGCACGGCCTTGGCCTACTCCTCTTTCCCCAGCTACACACATGGACTTACACCCTGACTAGGGGTGGAAAACCAAAGGCAACAGCAGAGCTGTGATGCCTTCAAGCACAGTTGTTCTTGCTTCCTCCTTGGGGAAACTCCCAGTCTCAGACACTGGGTCCGAACCTTTAAGAAATGAGAATAGAGTTGCCCTTTTGGTTTTCCTGTTCATTTTTTTTGTATGTTTGTTTCTCTGGTCTTCCATTTCCACTCATAATTTTTCCAGTTGTTGTGCCATATTCCCATCCTTTTTGAGATGGAATATAGGAAGAAGGAGGAGGAGGAAGGGGGAGGAGGCAGGTGATGTGGAGAAGGAGAGAAGAAGAAGAAGAAGAAGAAGAGGAGAAGAAGAAGAAGAAGAAGAAGAAGAAGAAGAAGAAGAAGAAGAAGAAGAAGAAGAAGAAGAAGAAGAAAAAGCAATCCCCCCACCCCAGATAAAGCTCCTTCCTACTCTACCCTAGAGAAATGCTGTGAATAGCTCAGCAGCCATAGCCATAGTAGATATCTGTCTGACATCCTAAAACAGAACATCCATTCATTCTTTCCCCTGCTGTATCTTCTATGGCATAAGAGACCAGTTTCTCCATTCTGCTGAGCACTATGTCTTGGTACCACTTATAGCCAGACTTTTGGCCATTATATGGGTTCCCCTTTTCTACCACCCTTCTCTACCATCATCCCTTCCAACCCCATAACAGTAAGTAGAAGAGAACAAAGATTAGAGAAGAAAGGGGCATCAATCTTTTTACACTACTTCGTGGTGATTAGGAGCATCAAGTTCCTGGAGGCAATGTTGATCTTCATCATCAAGATATCTTCAACCAGCAACCAGTAACCAGCCACCAGTCACCAACAACCAGCAACCAGCCACCAGCCACAAGCTACCAGCAACTAGTAACCAGCCACCAACCACAAGCTACCAACCACCAGCAACCAGCCACCAGCCACCAGTCACCAGCAACTAGCAACCAGTAACCAGTCACCAGCCACCAGCAGTAGCAACAGGGGTAGTAGCATGGCAGCAGCCACTGCCCCTCTCAGGACCCTAATATTTATGTACCCTCTCAAGAGTCCCCAGAATTCCAAATGTGGCACACTCACAAAAACTCTCTGCAACTGTCAAAACCATACCCCTGCTAGAGCAAGAGGCAAATCATAGTCTGCTGCTGTGGACAGTCTGAAGCAGCCCCATACCTCAGATTAAGACAAAAATCATATTCCTATTACATTTCTGTGTTTAAAGACTTAAGGCCTGAAGCTATGAGATGGCTAGAAGAAAATATGTGGGAGGCTTCAGGACACTGGATAGACAGGCTTTCTTAGAAAAGACCTCAAAACACATAAGAAACAAAACAGATAAAGGGTTACACTTAAATAAAAAGCGTTTGCAAAGCAAAGAACGGAGTACAGACACAAACCTCAAATGAAGGAAAAACAGTTTGCACACTGTGAATCTGACAAGAAGTGGATGTGCAGAAATAACAGAGAGCTCTCAAAATCAAGAACAAGAATTAAATAATAGGATTGGGACAAAAGGACAGTAGATCTACAATAGACAAAGAAGACATACACATAGTTACCAAATACATGAGAAATGTTCATAATCATCAGTCGTCAGAGAAATAACAAAACTACCACGAGACCCACCTCAGTCTAGTAAATATGATTACCAAGGGGACTAAAAAGAGCAAGTGCTCCCAAAGATATGGATAGACATGAGTTATTACACGTTTGCTGCTAGAAATGCAAATCAGCATAACTACCAGATTTTATGCTTAATTGACAAATAAAAATATAATCTTTAACTGTGGTTTAGTTGTTCTATATTTAAGGTTAGAAATATTTTATTAGCATGTATTAGTTGTAGGAAACAAAGCATTTTAATAGTTCTAATAGTGCCTTGGGATTTTTATCTCATCATTTGTAAAAGGTACACGTTTTCTTCAAAATGAATTATAAAATCAGGAAGAAATTATTTAAAATTCCTTCATAAAAATTGGCTTTCTTTTAAACATAAAAGTTTGAAAATGCTTCTGTATTATAACTTGCAAAAATATTTTCGTTTTCTGTATTCCTATTTTATAATCAACTCAAACATGAAGGCTTTTGAAAGCATAATTCCATAGTAATGAAAATGTGTTTTGTAAAAATAAAACTCGTATTTCCATAAAACACAGTGGGAGACGAGGCTTCTGTAATCTGTCCTCTGACATTATGTCCCATGCCCCTCCCATCAACCCTCACTATCAAGGGCTTTACAAAGCACCCGGGACCATTGTACAATACATTTTGATTCAATTGGTCTGCCCTAGAGTTGGGAACGTTTGTTTTGGGCATGGGTACGACTACTGCAGTAGCCAAGAGAGTTTGAGCAATCTTAATCTTGTGCTTTAGAACATGTGGGGGTTTGCAGCAGCATAGTTTGGTTTTCAAAGAGAACTGCTGTCCAAGGCAATGTTCTGCCTGCTCTCTCCAAGATGCAGCAAGATTCCTTGCTTAGCCTTCTATGTTGAAGACTCTAGAGTATGCAGAATTGGATGGCACTAGCTTAGGGTTATAAAGCATGGTCTCTCAAGCATAATGACTTGAAATCTGGTTGCAAAACACTGTAGACATATCGGGATCCTTCTTAATGTGGTACCTGTTCTTTCCATTGGTGGACTGTGGTGACATAAACAACGAGTTTTAATCCTGGATTCATGTTATGGTTGTCTAGAGACTTGTCTGTATTTTTTTTCAAACCTTATTTTAAGTGATGGCTCTTGAATGCTTTAACCTCCCTTGTAGCCCACCACCCACCAGAGGCAGTGGAAAAGAAAGAATCGTGCCCGGGATGGGGGAGTCAACCTCTTTAGAAAGGCTCTTTGGAGCAACTCCAATCTGAGTTGTCTGGAAATCATCAGTTCAGTTCACAGGTTAGCAGCGGCAGCTCGATCTACTTGCAAACACTGCATGGACACACCAGCAGGGCAGTTCAGTAAGTTGGGTTAGCAATGGCAGTGATATGATCTAGCAGAGACAGCCAATCTCAGCCTCAGCTTATAATCAGCAGGAGGGACCCAGAGGGACACTGGGCAAAGTTCTCCACTGTGCCTCTCTCAGGGAAGTGAAGACCAGCAAAGATGAGAGACCCACAAGCATTTCACAGGTAGCTGTACCAGCAAGTTAAGCTCTGCCTCCACTGTTCTGTGGAGTCCTATTTATACCCTCCAAACATCACGTGTCCTCCATGTGCCTTGCCTCAGCATGTGCCGAGCCTGAGTCTGCAGAAGCAGCAAGAAACTACAGTATACCACCAGATATTTTTTATGTGTTTTCTTATATTTTTGGTTGTGAGCCTAGCCTTTACGGCTGAGCCATGTCTCCAGCCCTTTATGTGTTTTCTTTAATGGACTCCCTACAAATGCAGCTCAACTACAACGTGTAAGGTGGATCAATGCATACATGTCATTAGCAAAGAATCATCATGTGTCCTTTCACGTACTTGCTTTAGCAGAACACCCTCTCTCCTGTGTCTGCCTCAGTGAAACATTTCTTTGAGTTGGCCTTAGCCTTTCACACCTGTGTCCACTTTAACAAAATATTCCTTTACGTGTTTGCCCCAGCAAAACACCGTCAGACTTTCCAAAGAATCCTCAAGTTTCCACTTCAGTTGTCAAAGGAAAAACACATATGAAGAAAGCCCCTCAGCCACAGGGTACTTCGTCTAAGTCTAGTGCATGAGAATCTCTGGAGACAGAAGTTACCTACAGTCTTAAAAATGTTGAACACTTTAAAGAGTAGTTAGAATTGGGAACAATTGGTTTAAGGGGAAGGAACAGCACTTGATTTCCAGTTGCTGTTATCCATTCATCCAGTTATATTGGCTCCTCAGTGTCTGGTGTCTTCCCCCATCCATAACTCAAGCCCTGTAACTCTCTTTAACTGTTCATGCCTTGCTGTCCCACCTTCTCCATGCAAACAGCTTTGTCACTCAGCGAGTCAATTTCTTGGTTGCAAAGTCTCCCTTGTTCCAGATTTCAGTGTATGCCTTCTCTGCACCTTCTCTTTTTTATGAGGTCTCTCTCTGTCTCTGTCTGTCTCTGTCTGTCTGTCTCTCTGTCTCTATCTCTGTCTCTGTCTCTGTCTCTCTCTCTGTGTGTGTGTGTGTGTGTGTGTGTGTGTGCATGTGTGTGTGCATGTGTGTGTGCATTCTCTCTGTACAGGCCACGCTGCCTACAGAAGGGTTTCGAGAAATGCACACTGCCACTGCTAAGTTTGCTTTTGCTGCGAAGGCTAAAGGATTCTCTCTGTGGAGTGAATGAAGACATGGAGTAACCCAAGCTCTTCTCCATTTCCTTGCTTTCTATCTGGGACAAGTTCAGACTGAAGGTGACAGGTCAGACTCTCAGCAACGGATCTCTAAAGGTAGATTTTCTGTTTTTATTTTTTCTTCCACTCTCCCACCACGTGTGAGCAGGTGTCAGATGGGCAAAATGTTTCTCGTTCTGATAAATGTTCTCTTTGGTTTGGGGAAGAGCAAGACCTGAAAGGATTCATAACAAAAATAGAGCTGTTTTCTCATCCTCTAACATAGTCTCAGTATTCCGCAATGCTTTCCTCCTTGAAGAACAAATCCTAAATGTAGCCCCGGTTTATCTTAGCCATATTCTTAATGTTTGGCTCTCTACCTAGTCATGACTCACTTTTCGAAAGCATTGTGTGTCAAGGGCCATGTGGGCTCAAGACCCTGAAGATTCTGTGTGCTAGTTGAGTGTGTACAATTTTCAGAGCCAAAGTTTACACGGTCACAGAAGAGAGGTAACTTACGTTTCCCTCCACTTTATCCTAGATTTATTTTCGCTTATTAGTGGAATGTGTTAGATTAACAGTGCAGGCTGAATGCATTTTGAAAAATGATTCTTTTACCTATAGAGAACAAAAAATAAAAACCTTGAACTCTCTGTAAATCTTTCTGATTGCAAGGTAAACAATTTCATATTCATTCAAACACAGACATAAATACAATGCAAATGCAAACATGGTGTGTGTGTGGTCAATGCATATACGGAATAGGTAACATGTCCATTTCAATGCTAAATATTTAAATTCTTCTTAAAAATACCAACAAGTTGCTAATTCATGATGGCAATAATCTAGTTCTGCTCTAAAACCAAGCATAACTGGTAAATAATTTCCAGTACTGATATTGGAGCCTCAAGTTAGAAACTGGATAATTTGTGTGCAATTATGTGGCTTTGTGTAGTCATGCACACTGATCGTGGTTGGAGGAGCATTTGATTCATTTGGTATACTTATAAATTATTCACCTGTTCTGCTGCAGTTCTTGAATTTACATTCATATATTTTAATACTATCTCATTGTATGAGCATTTGCCCTTGGCTGAAAAATAATAGAGTCTAATGAAAACAAAACTAAGTCATTGGCCTTAGCTTTATGATGTTTCTGCAATGTGAATCTTATTTTAAAATAACTCCATCTGATGTTTAGATTTCTTGGTTATCTATTCTATTTTTCTTTTCTTTTCTTTTCTTTTTTTAATTTTAGAGGCTGATTACTTATTTCATTGCTGCTGTTTGAGGCCATGGCTGAGGTACCTAGAGTTCTATGAAAACTGTAAAAGGAATAAGTACAGAGTTATATTGAAATATATGCAAAGCAAATGGCACTCAGCTTGGGTCTCGGTCACCTGCATAGAGTGCATTGGCAATCCTGTGTGCTCATTAACTTCTCTATCTTTAGTGGACCATTATTCTTCTGTGGCTTGCTGCCCTAGTGGGAATGTCAGCCAAGTGCTGTTCCAACCACAAGCAGAACAGAAGGAGGTAGCCCCACTGCTACGCTTTTAGCATACCCTTAGAGAATCAGGATTGAGTGTGATAGCAGAAGGATGGATTCACCCTGAGACAGTGCTATACAGGATTCATCATGAGGCAATGCTGTACAGGGTCACCCAACTGCATTTTCCTTCCCCATTGTTAAAGTTTCAGTCATTTCTAAAGTTGCGGTCCCAGTGTTTGCTTTAGAGTATGTGTTTTTAAATTGCTTTAATCATATTAACTTTTGAGAGAGATGAGACCTTAGCTTGATATGATCTTTGCAATATGAGTTACCAGAATTTTGAACTTGAGTCAAACATAGATTCAGGATTTTAAAATATCAAACAGCAAGGCCCTGGGTTCAGTCCCCAGCTCCGAAAAAAAAAGATTAAAATATCAAACAGACTCAAGAGAGTATTTGGCTCATATTTTACGTCAAAAGAAACAAAAGGTCAGAAAGGTTTGCTGACTTGTCTAAGGTCATAGTGACATTCAGTGACTAATCAAGATATAAGCCAATGTTGCCCATTCAGATCCATAGATTATAAAGATATAAGAAGACTGGAAAGAGAACTTGGTCCATTGAACCCATTTAGAGACATTTCATTAGCATCTTAATCTATGACTGACAAGACATCTTCCAATGAACAATTGCTTCCAATGAAGCAATGAGAATTGCTTGAGGAATAGAGACTACACACTTGTGTGTTTTATAGACACAGGTGGATTTGAATTATGGGCCTTGCTATTCAGGTTTGCCTCGACAACATCTCTCCCAAACTGAGTCCACATTACAGCCTCTCTAGATCTATGAAATGACAGCATTATCAGGGCTGGATACCTAAAAACTAGATTTGGCCAATTAATGTGCTTCAACCTCCCTGGCCACAGTTAGTGGAGTTGATCAGAGAAAGAAAGTTCTATTATGAAATTCAAACTATTATCATTGAAATTTTACTAGAACCACTCAGGAAAGAAATTCTCCTCCCATTGTTTCATAAATCAGTGACCTATCAGAAGAGATATTACATTGAAATTAGAAGACAAAGGAAGTAATATTAGAGTCTTTGTAGAAAGGGACAATAAGAAATAGTTCAGTGTCCTAGAGAGTTTATAAGGGAGGAGGAGCTAACAGACTCTGGCCATCACAAATAGTCAGACTAAGAATCCTGTAGAAAGGCCACCTTTGTTATAGTAGGCAACTAGCGCAGAGTTACCTTGTAGTGAAGGACTCAGATCAACTGATGGTTTGGTCTCATTTTCCTCTCTTCCTCCTCCTCCTCCTCCTCCTCCTCCTCCTCCTCCTCTTCCTCCTCCTCCTCCTCTTCCTCTTTCTCCTCCTCCTCCTCCTCCTCCTCCTCTTCTTCCTCCTCCTCCTCCTCCTCCTCCTCTGACTTGTTTTTGGTCAAATACAGCCCAGAGCTAGAATTCACAGGTATATCTGTATGTAGACTGTTACAGACAGCTCCCTAGGGTTCAGAGCAGGATGATAGGTTATGGAATGGGTCAAAGGACACAACATGATTACTAGCTTAACTGGAGATGCTAGTTTATTAGAATTCATTTCTGTGGTCACCTCACCTTTGTGTAGGGAATCTATGGCTGACAAAATAACTTCCAGAGACAACTTCCAAATAATAGAATTATTAGTTGAGATGTACAGATACTCATAGAATTTAGTGAGTAATAAGGTTTTCCTGGTCAAAAGATCCTGAACTGGGTCCTGTGCATGGACTAACACACATCTTTCATGTTTAAGGCAGTTGAAGTTGAGATTAAGTCACTTGCAACTGGTACACAACCACTAGATGCATTAAAAAAGGCATGTGAATCATACCAGCCATCACATGAAGGCATTGTTCAAGAGTTCAGCCATTGTGGGAGTGAGTTCTTTGACTGACAGCCTCACTGAGATAATCTATAGGATGAGGAACTTGGATTCACTAGCACGCAGTTGAAGCCCAAAGCCTTTACTAAGTGGCCCAAAGCCATTCATAGTATGGTTGGACTAATTCAGCCAGTTTCCATTAATGTACAAGTTTTTGTAGGTAGTTTCCAGAACCACCAAAAATGACCAAGTAATTTTAATGACACAATGTTAAGATGCTTCTACAAGGTAGTGGTACCACAAATTTATGTGTCATAATCCCCATTGCAGGAAACTGTTCTCCTTTCAAATTTTTATTTCTTGATATATCTACTATAGGATTTGCATAAAGTGTATATCCTATGCATATTAAATTATTCATATTATTTTATATATACGAATGATTCACCATTAGTAGCAGAAATAGTCACAGAGAAGCTTCTAAAATAACCTTAGCCATAAACAAGATTGTTAGACTCTAACTATTCATCTGGAATATTTTTTTTCATGATTCTCAGAAATACAGATGCTTTTTCTGCATTTCCTTTCAACTTAACACCAGAAGGTTTCCTTGAGTCATAAAATCTATCTGTTGGTTGTTGAGCTTTAATTCTTATTGGAAGCTTATAATAGTTTCCCCCCTCTCTCTTTTTCTAATTTATTCAATTTTCTTTGGGATTTAGAGGTTGAGAGAGTAGGAATTTTATGAAATGCCAAGAAGAAATGCAGGCATCAAAACTAGTAAATACACTATGTATACCACGCCCACTAGTTGGTTCTTGATTTTCTCACAGTGCCTAGCCCATGTTATAACTATAATTGAATCTTGTGTTTTATTATATACCCATGTTCCTAGGCAAGGAAGGTCTATTTCTAGCTATGTTTTTAGAAACTTCATCATGCGGGTCTCTGAAAGCATTAGGAAGAAAATGTCGGTTTTATTGATAAAGGATAATCAGAAGAACTGGTGTTATAATGCTGTATACATATGTAGCACCCTTCCTTTTAGAATCATACTTTTTCTCTACTCCTTAATTTTATTTCATGAGGCCTTATGAGATGGTGGAGTATTTGGTGTATTTCAGATACCTTTAAGATTGTAATATGGTGTTATGAAGACTCTACTGGCAGCTGTGAGATAAGAATTTCTTTGGGTGCAATACCATACTAGATAAGAATTTCTTTGAATGCATTTTTAGAAGATTCTTCTTGTTTTTGTGGTGCTGAGGATGAAATCTATGGTTTTGTATACACTAGGCAAAAGCTCTTTCCTTGAATTATACCTCCATCCTGTGATTACTTTTTGGTTTGTTAATCATACTTTGAATGGTGAGAAGGGTGAGTTTAAAGACTCATCATTACCTCTACCAATCTTTTTATCACTCTTAGAAAAAGCAGGCCAACTCTTCACATTTGCTAGACCACTGGCTAGAACAAGCCACTGGTTGTTCACCAGAGAATTCTTTCTTGTAGGCACTTGTTTCTGGGTATTACAAGAGAGAATTTAAAGAGCTATTTTACAACCTCATATTGTGGCCAAGCACTCGGCTTCTTTTTATCAACATGAGCAATTCATTAATGCCTTTTTTCTGTCATATAAGAAACCTATAGTGTATGACTGGTGGAAAATGCCTAGGGTGTACAGCATAAGAAGGCCCTAGCACAGCTTACACGATGTTTAACTGTGAGTGCCTCATATGATTTTTCTTAGCCCCATATTGTAGAAGAGAATAAGTCTCAGATTTCCATTTTAAACTTGATTCCTTTAAAATACTCCAGTTTTCTCTGATTGTACAACAAACCACCAAAGGAGATTTGACAAGCCACCATTCACCTATTCATGGCTCTATAGTTTATCAGTTTACACTGGGCCTATTCAAAGTGTGGTTGGACTAATTCAGACACTTTCCATTAATGTATACGTTTTTGTAGGTAGTTTCCAGTACAGATTTGTCTGTATGACTAAAACTATTGAGATGACCGATATCTGTCCCCATGTTCTTTGTTTCTCAAACTCTTGCCTTTTTTGTTTGTTTGTTTGTTTCCCATTGGGAATGCTTTAAGTGGATTGAAAATGGGATGGTGAGGAATTACAATCACAATGATGAAAATAGAACCATTTCAAAGGAAAAAACCCACAAACATCATCAACAACAAAAAAAAGAAATCAACCAAGATGTTCAGAGCAAATCAGAAGCTCCTCAGGATGGAAGGGTATTAGAGAATGAGTTCTTTGTCTTCATGGTAGGAACCTCAAAGAACCTGCCGTCATTCTTTTCCTGTCTCTTCACTGGTCGTACCTATTTACATCCTTTGTCACATTTCAGTGTGGCACAGACTTGAAGTCCATCAGCTCACTGTTTGATCCTGCATTAGATGGAAATGAAGATTCCATCTAGTAGTTTCTGGGAGACCATTTGTCTTGGCACAGATCTGTTAACTACATGGGTTAGTGTTATTTCCCACAGTCATGTAATGTAGAATGGTGCTATGGGCAAATATAACTACGAGACCTCATATCTGAGAAGGGAGTAGTATGAGGCAAACATCAGTGCATGATCCATACAGTCCTTTAAGTGCTCTGGGCACTTCCTCCAGTGGTATGCCATATTCTCCTACCAGGGTTGTTTAGTTACTAGGATATGGTTTTCTTAATCTTGGTTCTCCATGTTCTTACCTCCGCTCTTCTATTGACAGAACACATTGTGTTTTTCACAGTTTGATCAAGTGGTTCATATAAGCTGAATACACCATCAACTTTCTTATCATTTATGGAATGTGTGGGGCTTGGGGAGCTCATTTTAACAGCATTCTTTCCTTTGAGTCCACGTGAATAGTGCTCTTTTCAGCACTTTTTTTTTGACAATTTTGTGGATTTCCTATTTGTTGTACTGGGGTTCCGGCTATACCTAAGTTCCCTCAAAATGAATAGTTTGAGAAAAACTATTCTGTCTTAATCAGAAAATCAGAATGCTATTGGAAATGGCCCTAACAATTTTTAACATCTTTGATAATTGAGAAAATATACCATTTATATGATTTTTTTACATTTATTGACCATATGTGGCTTGAACTATCCTTGAATCTTCTAAAGACAACTTTATTGTGATGGATGATATTTCTGATATATGCCTGAATTCAGTTTGTAGTATATTATCGAGATTTTTTTTTCCATTTATGTTCACGGAGACACTGATGTGCAGTATTGTTTCCTGCTATATCTTTACCTCCTTTTGGTGTTAGAACAATACTGACTTCACAGGGAAGTTTTGAAATGGTCTTTATACTTTTGTTTTTTGGAATAATTTTAAAAGTATTAATTGCAAACCTTCAAATGCTTGATAGGATTTTTCTGTGAATCCTTCTGAGCCTGGGTTTTTGTTAGTCAGAAAGCATTTCTTAGTTTGTTTTATCTTATTTGTTATGGGTCTCCAAGTTTTTGATCTCTTCTTGGTTCAACTTTGGCGGTTTGGAAGAATCTAGACCTTTGTCCATTTAAAAATATTTTCTAACTTATTGGAGTATAGGTTTTAAATTACTCCTCTACAACATTCTAAATTTCTTTAGCATATGTGGTGACGTATCCCTGTTCATTTCCAATTCTATTAGTTTGGATCTTCTCTTTCTTCTAGCTAGTTAGGCTAAGGGTCTGTCAATCTTGTTTGTACTATCAAAGAGCCAGATTAATTTATTCTTTGTATTGTTTTCTCTGTTTCTATTTCATTAATTTCTGCTTTGATGTTATTATTTATTCCCATTTACTGGATTCTTGAGTTGCATCATTTGTGCTGTTTCTGATTTTTAATGTGGGCACATTTCTTTAGAGTTTTTTATTTTCTTAGCAGATTAATTTTAACATGTTCCATAGATTTTGTTGTGCTGTGCTTTCATTTCCATTATGTTCCAGGAATATTTTTTCTTTTTCTTTCTTCTTTTACCCATTCATCATTCAATATCTATGAGTTTGTGTAATTACTAGAGATTTGTTTACTATTGATTTTAGGCTTTATTACATTGTGGTCAGACAGAATATATGGAGTTATTTCAATTTTTCTGAATTTGTTAAAATTTAGTTTGTGTCTCAATATGTGGTTTATTTTAGAGAAACTAAAATGGGCTGCTGAATGGAATATCTACTCTTTGGTGTTTGGGTGAAACATTTTTTCCTCCCTCCTTCCCATCCTCTCTTCCTTCCTCTCTTCCTTCCTTCTTTCCTTCCTTCCTTCCTTCCTTCCTTCCTTCCTTCCTTCCTTCCTTCCTTTCTTTTTTATAGGTTCAGCCCTTTACTGGACATGTTAACAAAAGCAGTTTAGTCAGAAAGACCAGAGCCCATGTCATCTTCTGACTCCTTGGATTATTCCTTCTTTCCCTCCACTTTCTCCTCAGCTGAGGTACCAAGTGGTAGATAGGGCAGTACCATCAGCAGGCACAGCTCCAGATGCTGGAGTAAGCCCACCAGCCCCTACATTGCACATGAGCTCCCGATGTTGACATTCATTGGCCAGGACCTTTGCAAACAAGCCAGGCCAGAAAGGTTCAACACTGACACCAGCTGCTTTAATGAGGGCATCGATCTTATCCTGTATGACCTTGTTGTCATGAAGGATAAAGGCAGAATAGATCCAGGTGAGCTCAGAGATGAAAGTCATGTATGTTGTGTATGGACTGCCTGCATGGTGCTAGTCACTGGAGGAAGTGAGGGCCTCATCTCAATGCAACTTAGCTTCCTCGGAAGGACCAAGCACCTTGGCGGCAGCTGAGAAAAGTCTGGGTGAAATGTTCTGTGACATGTTAGGAACATTTGATGCATTATAGTATTTATTTATTGATTCTTTGTTTCCCATCATGTACCCCAGCCCCATTCATCTCCCCATCCTCACACATCTACTCTTTGTTCTTGTAACCTTTGACTAAAATAAAAATATGGATAAACAAACAAACAAACAAAACAAAGCATACAAAGTGCCCTGCAGTATATTCCTCTGCCCACACATCTTTACTTTCAAATATTCATTGATCTTGTTCAAGATCTCTGGCTTCTGGGACACCATCAATATTGAATCCTCACCAGGACTCCTCCTGGTTATCCTGTTGTTCCCCTGTGTCATGAAGATCCTGCAGCTTCGGATCAATAGGACTGACCTTTTCCACCATCCTAACCATTTGCAGGTCATACAGATTTTGGCCCAACTCAGAGCCTTGGATTTGGGCCTGAGTGGCAGCTAAGCTGGTCAGCCCAGAGCTTGCCTTATTAGAGCCACCAAGGTGAGCTCTCTAGCACTGCTTCAGCTAGCCTACCCAATGCCACCAGGAGGAAGCCTCAGCAGGAGGCAGGGTCAGCTTTCTTGCTCTCATGTCTTCTACGCCAGCTCACCCGCACTCAAACCCCAAGAACCAGCTCTCCCAATTGGCACAGATGGTGAGAGAAGAGGGCATCATCCCAGCACGCACAGTACCTCATGGCAGAAGAATGGCAGGGCCAGTTCTTCCTCAGTCTTATCCTCGGGCTGGCTCACCCATGCCCCCTTGACCAGGCCCAGTACTACTATGCTGCCCAGTTGAGGTGCAGGGCTCATTCTCTCAAGTATTGCAACCTGTGAGACAGGACCATCTCATCCAATCTCATAACCCAGAAGTCAATTCTCCTGAAAGCCTGTATGGGTCTGCCAGAAAGTATCTACCCACAAACCTAGAGCAGCTCACTGTTAAGGAGAGCTATGTTACAGAAGAAAAAGGGTGTGGGCTAAAAGTGAAGATCAGTTGACAAGAAGGGAGAACTATGTCTGCTTTCTTAAAGGGGCCTCCAGAGACTAATGGCTCCTGCTCAAGTACTGCAGAGACCATATACAAATTCTTCTTTGCTGAATCTCTCTGAGAGTCATTCACAAAGTAGAATTCTGAGGGGCAAACCTTACAGCTTAATGAGTTGACAGTGAAATGGATCAGCATAATCCATTCATGCCCTGTGCCACTAATAAATGTAAACACCAATGGGAAACGTTGATGTCCTTCCTCCCGTCAATTACTTCCAACTTCAAGTCTTTCTCTCTTTTTCATTATCTAGACATGAATTTAAAGTGGCTCATCCTTCTCACTGGAGGAAAATTAAAACCCCTTACACAGCCCCATTTAAACAGCCCATCAATTTTAGTAGCACTAAATGTGGATTTGTGTATATTATATAGTATCTGCTGGTAACCACTGAGTTCTGAGTTCACAAGTAGGAATGTCATAAAGAGCATTGTACTGGATCTCTGTTGAAAAAAATTAAACCATTGTACATGTGTTCGTTCCTGATCTCCTCTGGGAAGAAACGATACCTGCTTTGTTGTAACAATTTCTCATTCAATCTAAAGGGTAAGCCAAGGATTTGATGCTTTTCCCATCATCTTTTTGTAATGAAAGTTTCAGTCTGCTCTGAAGAACTTTTTTCACTGGAGTGATTTCAGAGAAAAATAGGGCTTGAACATCATCAGGGAGCACAGAGTGTAGCAACTAGATTGTTAGAGATGAGGAAATGGCAGACAATGTAACACACCAATGCCTTCGCATAGGTAATTGTTATTCCATTTACCAATGAGGAAAGGCAGGATATTAAAAATTAAGCAAACCACACAACCAGGTGATGGTGAGCTTGGGCAGGCACCCAGATGCAATTCCTTTTAGGACTTCTAACTAATCATTTAACTTGAATGGCTGGGTCATCATTTCCCCTCCTGACATGTGTGAGGCGTATGTGGTGCAATTCAGGGCATTTTTTTCATAAACCTTAAACTTAGGGCTGCCGAGAGTAGGGCTATCAATCTGGAAATACTCATCCTCCTTGCTAAACCTCTTCATGGTCATCTCTGAATAGAAAACCGTATGATGGCTGCTTAGAACACTGCTGGACACTCTTCTTGGTCTTTGATCCCTCTCTTCCTAGCATTTTGGGTCACGTTTGATGGTGTCTTCATTGTGTATTTCCATCTGTGCAAGAGTGCAATTTTCTTAAGTTCTGAGGCAACTTTGATGCCAGCATCAGTTCAACAGTTCCCAGAGGAAGACGATAGGAAATGCAAAATTTGAAATAATGATGGCTTACCACTTGCTTAGTTTGGGACTTTTTACCTTTCATTGTTTAATTAGTTTTCTGTTTATAACTCAGATTATAGATTCCTCCATGAAAGGGATTATATTTATCAGTTTTGACTTAAGATAAAGAGAGAGTCTGACGCCGAAAATGTGTTGATGACTGTCTGTCAGTGTGAAGAGACATGAAGAGCATGTTCACCTGGAGAATCCAGTTAGTAGAATAAGCACAGCCGGGTACACTGTTAGGACCTCCTCACTTTACAGAGGATGACACTGAGACTAGAGTTGGAATGAATGAGTCAGAATCACAAAGCTCTGTGTTATCAGGAGGGGGGACAGATTTTTAGTTGGATCCTTAACCCCCGCCCAGAGTATTTACATAACAAACATTTTTACCTCTAAACAAGTCTTTGTTGGGATGAAATGATATCAACTCTGACATAAATTTTAGAACTTCTTTAACTGTTGGTATTAGCAAAGTACAGAGAGGCAGACGGAAGGACGCAAGACAAATTACTGCTTTCACTCAGTTCATCCCCTGCCTCGGGCTGCTGGGGCTTCCAATCTTTGGACAGGTTCCACAAAATACTGTTTGGAAAACATGGCTACATTGGCCTTCCTTGGTACCTTTGATACCAGCTCTATAAATAACTAAACAAATTAACAAAAGAAGAAAAGAAACACTAGACACCCACAAACAGATGCATACACAGATACACACTTAGATGTACACACATAAGCACACACACAGGCACACACAATGACTCACACAAAGACACACACACACACATACACACACACACACACACACACACACACACACACACACACACACACACACACAGCCTCCAGCTCTCTTCTGAGCAGGAAGCTTTACCCACTTGGTAACCCCAGTAGGGATCAGAGGAACCAGTGTCGTTTTCAGACAGCAGTACAAAGTGACCATTCTTGCCCTTTTGACTGAAGACAGAGCAGTGGGGTGGGTCTTGCAGGACACATCTGCAGGGCTGTATCTCACAGGAAGTGGTTCAGCTCTTCAGAGATAAGTTTCACTGGGGAACAAAGAGGGATTTTGTTCACCACTTTAAGAATGGAGCATTGAACCTGGACAGGGCTTCTCAGTTCCTACAGCTGAAAACAAGGCAAAAACCAACCCAACCTGCTCCTTCCCCTTCTGAACACAGGCAGAGTGCTTTCCGGAGTTCCCTCCTCTTCCCTCCAGAGGTCTAGATAGCTGCCCCTGCACTCTCTTAGATAATTTCTGCTACCTCACCACGTTCCTTAGAATCAAGCTTGGACTTTTATACTTGTGCTTCTTTGACACATTTTCATCCTTTGAAGGAATCTGCACAATTCAGTCTGTTGAGACTAAGAGACCCTAAAGAGCAAGTGCCCTTGTTAAGGGTTTAATTGAGTCCAAGTTGCTTCTACCAAAGTAGAAGCATAACACAGACAGGACTTTTTTCTTGTTGTTGTTTAGGAGAAAGAATGCTGTGAGTCAAGACAGACTTAGAATCAATGTTCATCCAGATCTTTGATTTTGACCTTGAATGGTTTGCTAAGCTCTTTGTACTTCCTAATTTGCAAAGCAGGAGTACTCCCATTTTCTATTTGGCAGACCCAAAGCAAAGTGTTCAAGTGTTTTGCCTGATGGCCCATGACAAGCAAATGCTAAGGGTGTCTGCGTAAGGTTCCCTGTGTGTTCCAGGCAAGCTGGACTGCTGGTACAGTGAGCACATAACTCAGTCCTGCCTCTCCGTCTCAGCTTCAGAGGCACAGGTCGGAGCACATTTGACTTTGTGGAAGCTATACATTTCCTGTGAGATAATGAGGTGTGGTATGGAGGCAGGCAGGATTTATATGGCAGTTAAATGTAGTTTGGTATCCAACGTATGATTGCATTATTCACTGTGGCATAGCAAAGTTCACCTCTGCCCCCTCACTTTTGGCTAGATCAGCAGATGTGGACCGAGATTAAGGAAGCACTGTCAGATATTTCTTTATAGTTTCATTTTCCCACTCACCATTTGCCTGCAGTGCCCTTGCCTCTGGGAAAAGTGACAAAACAAACAGGCCCTTTCAAACCAGCTTTGTTCTTCCTGCTTTTAGGGAGGATTTAAGTTCGTAGATTGGCCCCGGGGGAGAATTATCATCCTTGGCACAATGAGTGCTTAGGTTTCCTAAGTACACTGTGGAGAAAAGTCATAGGTCCCCGGTAAGAAACTGGAATCTTATGATATCATTCATGTAGCCAGCAATGAAAGCAGAAGGCTAACATAGACTGATATTCTTATAAAGGTGTTCATTGACCTAATAAGACAAGAAGAGGTGGGAACAAGGAGATGGGGGATAAGAATGTGGTAAATCTTAGTTTCCTATTAAATACAGTACAATTACACACACTCAGATGTACACTTATAAATTCAACTTTCATAAGCTTCCTAGGTGTATGTTTGCTTTGATGTTCACAGGCAGAGTATTGAAGTGTAGAAGTCGGGTATCCTTTGTCTCACAAAGCTAGTAGAAAGAAACTGGCCTTGAAATGTGGCATCAGATCCAGGACCTGTGTCTTTTCTTAGCAGCATTCTGCTTCTGAGCTCCACTGAGCCTGGCACTGACTAATAGGTCAGGATGACAGTCTTTGGGCACCTTAAGAGGTTCCTGAATGAAAGAAAAGACAGAGTTATGATACCCTGTGGCTAAGCTGCAGATGACGTGGGAGATAAAGTCTCTCCACTGGTTGAGAAGAACCTTTTTCCTAGATCTCAACTTCTCAAAGAGTGTCCTACTGATCACGATCTATCATCAGTTACTATTTTTTAAGGAAGAAAAGACCCTAATCCTAAACAAAACCAAGTTTTGTAACTAAGTATCTTATTTCTAGTAAAAGACTTTTTGTAGAGAGACATTTTTGGGTGAAGGAAGTGATCAATGGTCTTGTATTAGGGTATATTCTTATTGTGGTTTGAAGAAATAAAGACAAACATGTGGTATATTGGGTACTTGGCAAAACCCTCTAGAACTGTTCCTTTCTATAGACATGGCTTGCATCTTGCCTAAGGATCCCCCACCCCCATGGACTCTGCCTTCTCTCTGTTGGTCAGACTCACTCTGAGAATCACCTATGAATAGAATCAGGCTGGAGATGTATGTTGAGTATATGGGTAAATACAATTTGAGACTCTGAAAAGAGCAATTTTATGTGTTCTATCCTTGGGGAGTCTTTACACAGTTTCTCATGCAAACTGCCTTCCTGAATAAACCGGACAGTTAATTGCTTTCCTCCATTATCTCCCATTATTTCTAAAGCAAAAACAATACAAGATCTACAGGAGAGCTGTTCCTCTCAGAAATGAATTCTGAGCAGATCAAACTTGAGAGGGTTTCCAGTGGTAAAAACGTTCTTTATCCTTAAAAAGAACAAAGCTCCACTTGTGGTTAAGATGGATGCTTGAATGATAACATGAAAGACTCCTGCATCTCATCTCCAGGGCATGCAAGGATGGGAATGCAAAGAGTTCCCTGGCAGACAGCATGTTCTAAGTTCACAGAGGTAAGAAACATTGTTCATGAGATCGCTTTACGGGAGAAACATAGCAGGTTAAGTCTGTAACAGAGATTAACCAAACACATTTGTAAGTGGTGCGATTGTTTAACCTAAGTTTACAAATCCGCTATCCTTCTCTCTCATAATCTAGCAATTGATATCTTTGTTTCAAGATCTAGCCCAAAGTTTATCTTCCCTGTGAAGTCTTCTACTTTCCCAGGGACAACATCTAGTCTTGCTACCTTGGAGTTCCTGGATTACAACTCCATCATCTAGCATGGTGGTTTGTATTGCTTGTCAACTGGACAGGATGTAGAATCACCTAGGAGATTGCCTATGCGACCTTCTAGATTAGGTGAGACCCACCCTAACTCTTGGTGGCACTATTCCATATGCTACACAAGGAGGAGAACGCTTGCTGAGCACTCCATTGTTTTTTGCTTTTGGAATGGCAATGTAGTGTGAGCAACTTCCTCATGCTTCTGCTGCCTTTACCTTACCCACCATTTTGAATGAAACCCCTTGAACTATAAACCGGAAAAAAATCCCTGGTGGTGGTGGTGGTGGTGGTGGTGGTGGTGGTGGTGGTGGTGGTGGTCTGATATTTTATCTTGATTTTGTCTAGAGCAAAATGAGCTAGGATACTAGGTAAGTTTTAAATTAAACTACATTTTACATACCAGTATATGATCTACACAGAACAGGACAATAGTCTAGCCCTTAACACAGTACTCAACCAAGATGACTGTGCTCAGCTGCTTGGCAGGTCAAACGTGAAGTGTGATGTTGAATGAATTAATTTTGTATCCTAGATATTTGATATTTTTCAAACTATGAGTGACTTGGTCCTTTAACTTTTTTATGCTGCTTTTCCTTTTTCTATAAACCATGGATAATAATGGCATTCATAGTCCCTGAGAAAATAATGTGACAAACAGTAGACATAAACCACCAAGTACATCCTGTGGTTAGACAGTATTTTGTGAGACCAGAAAAGCATGGATAAGAGCAAGACAGCATACATATGGGCATATAACATGACCAGAGTCTGGTTTCGTCAGTGCTTCATTTTCTCTGCACTGTAGTCATCGTTCCTGCGTCACCAATCTAAAATCCAGGTGTTTATGAATTCATTTATAGACTTAAAGCTATATGATGTAGGACCTTGATATTCAGAGTGGTGACAAATTACTCTAAATATAGCCTTCCAGAGTCATCTATCAAGCTATAACTTATTCCTATGAACTCATTTTACTCATCAAGCTGGGCTCGGGCATGTCAATTCTGGACCGACTCTACCTATATCAGCTACTGTTCTATGATTGTGATAAAGTATCATTGTCCAAGAGCAACTTCAGGAACACAGATTTTATTTCCTTTGATGGTTCCAGAGGGCTAGAGTCCATAATGGGGGTAAAAGCATTTAGCATGTCAGCGGGAATAAGAAACTGGATGATCAAGTTTTTAGCCACACAGAAAACAATCAGAAAAATAGACAGAGCTGCAAATCTTCAAAATTTTCCCCCAGTGACGAACTTTCTCCAACAGGCTGAACCTCAGTAAGGTGTGCTGGAAATTTGGCTGGCTTGATCTTGTGCAGGTCTTATGAGTGACCTTAGTAACTAGGGTTCTCCAGCAAGATGCATGCTGCATATGTGCTGGGTAACCGGGACCCTTGGAGGATCTCAGCGACTAAATGACTAACCAAAAAGTATATGTGGGCTGGACCTAGGACCCTGAACATATGTGGTAGCATGCATATTGCTGGATATCTATGCTGTGGCATATAGCTACTGGGGATACGTGGGTGAGGGGGCTCCACCCTCTCAGAGAAAGGGAGAGAATAGGGGGAAAAGTATGTGAGGAAAAAAGCAAGAGGAAAAAAGCAGTGATCAGGATGTAAAGTAATTAATTAATTAATTGGGAAAAATTCAGATGCTGTGAGTGAATGAGTGCAAAAGCCATCCAAAAGTCAATATTTTACAAAAACTCCTTTCTGTCACCCAGTTCTTACATTCTTTTCACTCCCCCTTCTACTGTGTTCTATGAACCTTGGCGCTGGTGGAGTTAAAATACAGATTTCTTATTGAGAGCTGAGCACTCAGTGTTTTGTTCTCAATGCTGTGATCTTAATTTGTTGTGCATCTTAATTTGAAATATTATGTTGTGAGATTCTGGGAGCTGTTACAATACTGTGAAAGCATTGTGTTACTGTTTGCTGTAGCAGAAGATCAAATAAATTTGCATGCAATCTCATATTAAAGATCCCCCGCCCTTCCAATGATACTCTTGTTATGGTTGCAGACAGGAGCTTAGCATGACTGTCCTTTGAGAGACTGCACCCTGGAGTTGACTGAAACAGATATAGAGACCAAAACCCATAACCAAACATTGAATGGAGTTTGGGGACTCTTAATAGAAGAGTTGGGAGAGATATTTAGGGCTCCAAACGGGATAGGAACTCCACAGGAAGACCAAAAGAGTCAACTAAACCAGACCCTTGGGGCTCTCAGAGATTAAATGACCAATCAAAGAGCATACATGAGCTGGACCGAAGACCCTTGGACATATGAAGCCGATGAAGCTCAGTCTTCATGTGGGTCTTCCAACAACAGCAGCAGGGGCAGTCGATAAGCTGTTGCCTGTCTGTGGAATGCAGTCCCCTAACTGGGCTGCCTTGTCTGGCTGAGTGGGAGAGGATGCACCTAGCCTGTGAAGGCTTGACGTGTCTGAGGATATGGGGAGGCTCCACCCTCTCAGAAGAGAAGGAGAGGGGTGATAGGAGGAGGGAGTGTGTGAGGGGGGTACTGGAAGGCGGCAGTGATCAGGATGTAAAGTGAATAAATAAATTAATTAATGGGAAAAATAAAATCTATAATCAGAAATGAAAAAAAAAGAACCAAAAAATCTACCAAGTACGTGTGAAAAATAGCAACAGCTTAATAAAGGGCACTTGTAACATTGTTATTGATAGAAAGCAGAATTGGGAAAAATAGTAGTAATATTAAAAAATAACAAGGAAGAATTTTCTGATAAGAGAGTAGGGTATGCAAAGTCTGAAGCCGATGCCTCTAAAAGTAGTGAGTTATAATGATTAAAGAGATGTGGTGACAGTATAAAGAATGATGTAGACTGGTCAGGTAGAATAAGCACAGTGACCATCCTTATTTGATTCTGAGATTTTGTAGTTTCTTAAAGGAACCTTCTTCATACAATTTATTTTCAAATTACCAAGAAGTGTTTTGAGTGCTGCAGGCAGGGTGTGGAACCCATGCTGATACAGAAGCAAATGCCTCTTTCCTGATGATCTCTACAAATAATCCCCAAATCCACACAAGATGTATTGTTTGGTCTTGGAATAGTTCTGTTCTATATGCAGCCTTACATTTATTTTCTCTATGGTCCAGCTCTGAACAGGAAGAAAAGCAGGACCACATCAGTGACAGGCCTGTGAGAAAACTTTGTTCGTTCTTCCACGAATAGCCTTTGGCAAACATCTCTTCACCTAACAGCTGGCTTTATGGGTCCCAGCCTTGCTAGGCTTTGTCTTCATAGTTTCTTCAAAACGTTCTTATGACTGTGATTTCTCTAATTAATTAATTACTCTCCCGAAGAATTTCCAAGGCTAGGCTTGCATTTGCATAGGCCTGTGTCATGTCCAAAGAGCCCAAGCTATGGATTTACTGAACATATGCAAAAGAAATTCAAGATACAGGCGTGCCTCGCCTTTCTGAATGCTCAGTCTACCAAGAGTCAATAGTCAACAGTCAATAGCCTCGAATGTCTGCCCTGTGTTAGGCAAGGATATGGGCAAACTCCTCATCCCTGAGCCTTGCAAAGTTTCAACACTTCAACTCTTTTCCCTCACTTTTGTGAAGTTGGTAGCTGAGGCATTTACTAAGAGGACTGGGAGGCAAGGGAAGCCATTTGTTGATGAGGACCCTGCATTTCTTTCTTTTTTTTTTTTTTTTTTTGTCTCAAGACTTTTTTTTATTAACTACAATTAGTTACATTTGAGAACCATAGAATAGAGCCTTACTAAAATTCACTACCATAATAATTTAACTGTAAGGAGTGGAGGAACAACTTGAGGTGAAATTTAACACTAAACCTTAAGATCTTGATTGAAGAATTCAAATCCATGGTAGAGCACAGTTCAATAAAGTCCAAAGAATGGTTCCTTCCAATTAGCATTAAGGACCCTGCATTTCTAATGCTACTGTGGGATAGTGCTATGTGGGAAGCCTGCAGTTTGGAGGATCCTAACTTGATTATAAATTCTGCCATGCCTTTTAAAACTTGTCCTTTATAACTGTCTTTCATTGGGAAAACTGTTCAGTGTCTATAGGTTTCAGTTTGTCTACCTAAAGATGGAAGGAAAATGTGTCTTGAGACGCAAGGGAAAGTAATAAATGAGATGAGTACACCAGTAGCCTATGTCCTTGGAACCCTTGCACTTCTTTTGAAACTGTAATTTATTTGATCACAACAAAGTTAAAGACACGCTCTCAATCTTTATTAGTAAATACATGGAAGCCAGGGCACAGAAAAAAGAATCTGTCCTTGAGAGCTAGAAAGGGTACAGAGTCAGGTCTCATACCTTTAACTGGTCCCAGTTATTCTTCTCTGGGTACAAAATGGTCTGCCTTCTGAAACATTCTTTTCTTCATCCCAGGCTGACTTCCCACTGCTACAAGGCTTTCAGAAGAGGTCTCAGGAGAGAGGAGGATGTTCCTCCTGCTTTGAGAATACCAGCATCTTCTCTTAGTACCATCTCTGGAAAGGTCATGGTATTTCTTGACTTTTGTGGTTTTTTACAAAGAATCTTGCTTAGTGCAACAATGTTACTGTGGGAAAAACTCACCTGCTATGTCAGAGAATAGCTTCACATAGGATATTCATTACAGGTACTCACAAAGGCAGGGCTGAGGAGTAAGCCTCCCTCTTCCTTCTTGCTGAAAGGCAATGTGTTTAGCATCTCTTTTGCTTTCCTAAAATGGATGGCATTAGATGCAGAGGGGAAGTGGAAAACAGTCTTTGGTTTTCTTTTCTGAAAGCAGAAAACAGTGCAATTAGTGGGAAATTTACTCATAATCTTGATCTTCAAAATCTTCTGCCCCTTCATCCCATTAGGAGTGCCTTTTCCTTTTAAAGGCCATGGGGTAGGCAAAAACCCCTATAAAATAGCCATACTACAAAATTCTCTTTAATGATGGAAGCTAATAAGAAATGGATCTGGTATTTCATCCAGTCTCTCAAATAATGGCTCCGTTGTTTTGATCTCCAAGTGTAAAGGAAGCTTTATATTCAGGGATGGGCGTCCCTGTCTTGAGCACCTGAGAGACTGCATTATATATTTGAAACCATTTTAACAATGTCCCTTCCCAGAGTGTGAGGCCATTGCAGCTTTGATGTGGTTAGGCAATTTAGTACAATCATGTAATAGATTAAATTAGATTTCAGCTTCCTTAAAAGATTTGAAGAGCAACGTTAAATGAGTGCACCCATAATCTTGCAGCATTGGGGGTGCTTTCTGTTTTCCTATTTTGCTTTTAGTAAAGGGATTCAGAGAAGGCAGCATTTCATCTTCTTGTAACCTGAGCAGAGGCAAAGGCAACATTGCTGGGTTTGCGTCTGGTGTGTCCTCCAAAGAGAAAGGGACAAAGTCTGGGTAAGGAAAGAGAGTAAGCTCTAACATAGAGCCTCACTTCCATAAATGCACATGGTTGGTCATAGAGGCCGGCTTTGAACAGAGTTTAAAAACAAGACATTTGAGTTTTAATCCTAATTTACAGTTTCTTCATTGATCTCCTTGAGCCTCTTCCCTTCTCCATAAAATTAAAACCAGCACTAAAATTCAATGGCTACTGCAGGACTAAATGAGTTGATTTGGATAAAACTTTCTGGCATGTAAGATTTGTCAGTTGACATACCAGCGAAGAATATGTATTTTTAGACACATCCATTGTACTGACTTGCTAGACACTAAAGACAGAACAAAGCAATTACCTAATATCTCAATTAGACAGTTTGGGTCACCCAAGCTGAAAATATTTCCAAATGGACTCCTGGTACTCACTCCCTTCATACTACAAGCTCACCTGGCTGTTCACAAGAGAAAAGCCAGACGTGCAAATGCTGCCTCCTTCCCCCTCCCTTAGAACTCATTTGTCATGAAGTCCTGTGAAGACTCATCAAGAAATCTTAGCTGTATTCATTACAGGGAAACTTGTTTAATCTGATTCCTAGCAAGTGCATTGAAGTAAGGTATCCCTTACTCCTTCTTTCTGCCTTCATTATCTTCTGTCTCTAACTTGGCATGCGGGTGGGGCCATCCTCTAGAACATGCTAAGCCTATCAGGGAACACAGCTTTGAAGAAAACTGTCTTTCCTTCCCCTAGTAGCCATCAAGTGTCAAGAGCACCTTGTGAGCCCCTCTCCACTCCATGATAGAATTTTTAACTGCCAAGGCTCGACCCCCCCACCCCATGTAAGGGAATGTCAGGGTGTGGAGGCATGAAGGGGTGGGTGGATGGGTAGGGGGACATCCTCATAGAAGAAGGGGGAGGGCAGACAGGAAAGGGGGTTATAGACAGGAAACCGGGACAGGGGATAACATTTGAAATGTAAATAAAAATATATCCAATATGAAAAAAAGAATTTTTAACTGGCTTGCCGTTAAGCAGGTCTTGTGCAGGTAATCACAGCAGCTATGAAATAAGCACGTCATATTCAGAGGGTGGCATTTCTACATGCCTCATCTTTGAGCTCTGACTTTTTTTTTATTTTTTATTTTTATTAACTTGAGTATTTCTTATTTACATTTCGAGTGTTATTCCCTTTCCCGGTTTCCGGGCAATCATCCCCCTAATCCCTCCCCCTCCCTTTCTTTATGGGTGTTCCCCTCCCCAACCTCCCCCCATTGCCACGCTCCCCCCAACAATCACATTCACTGGGGGTTCAGTCTTAGCAGGACCTAGGGCTTCCCCTTCCACTGGTGCTCTTACTAGGATATTCATTGCTACCTATGAGGTCAGAGTCCAGGGTCAGTCCATGTATAGTCTTTAGGTAGTGGCTTAGTCCCTGGAAGCTCTGGTTGCTTGGCATTGTTGTACATATGGGGTCTCGAGCCCCTTCAAGCTCTTCCAGTTCTTTCTCTGATTCCTTCAACGGGGGTTCTATTCTCAGTTCAGTGGTTTGCTGCTGGCATTCGCCTCTGTATTTGCTGTATCCTGGCTGTGTCTCTCAGGAGCGATCTACATCCGGCTCCTGTCGGTCTGCACTTCTTTGCTTCATCCATCTTGTCTAATTGGGTGGCTGTATATGTATGGACAACATGTGGGGCGGGCTCTGAATGGGTGTTCCTTCTGTGTCTGTTATAATCTTTGCCTCTCTATTCCCTGCCAAGGGTATTCTTGTTCCCCTTTTAAAGAAGGAGTGAAGCATTCACATTTTGATCATCCGTCTTGAGTTTCATGTGTTCTATGCATCTAGGGTAATTCAAGCATTTGGGCTAATAGCCACTTATCAATGAGTGCACACCATGTATGTCTTTCTGTGATTGGGTTAGCTCACTCAGAATGATATTTTCCAGTTCCAACCATTTGCCTACGAATTTCATAAAGTCGTTTTTGATAGCTGAGTAATATTCCATTGTGTAGATGTACCACATTTTCTGTATCCATTCCTCTGTTGAAGGGCATCTGGGTTCTTTCCAGCTTCTGGCTATTATAAATAAGGCTGCGATGAACATAGTGGAGCACGTGTCTTTTTGATATGTTGGGGCATCTTTTGGGTATATGCCCAAGAGAGGTATAGCTGGATCCTCAGGCAGTTCAATGTCCAATTTTCTGAGGAACCTCCAGACTGATTTCCAGAATGGTTGTACCAGTCTGCAATCCCACCAACAATGGAGGAGTGTTCCTCTTTCTCCACATCCTCGCCAGCATCTGCTGTCCCCTGAGTTTTTGATCTTAGCCATTCTCACTGGTGTGAGGTGAAATCTCAGGGTTGTTTTGATTTGCATTTCCCTTATGACTAAAGATGTTGAACATTTCTTTAGGTGTTTCTCAGCCATTCGGCATTCCTCGAGCTCTGACGTTCTGTTTGGTCTCCCTTCTATGATATTCTCTGAGTGCTCACGAGTGCGTGCGTGCGTGTGTGCGTGCGTGCGTGCGCGTTCCTACAGAGCAGGTTCTGGAACAGCCAAGTCTACACAGAGAAACTGTCTCAAAAAACAAATAAAACAAAACAAAAAACGAGGCATTGAAGCAAACATAAAGTTTTTAAAAGAAGAAATTTAAATGGTCCCAAACCTCTTCAAACAGCAGGTAACCCTTAGCTGGGAAATGGAAGTTAACACTTCTAGGAAATATTCCCCGTCAGAATGGCGATTATAAGGAATACAACAGATAGCAAATGCTGGTGTAAATGTGGGCAAAGAAAACCTTACATACTTTGGTGGGGGTGTAAAGAGCTGTTCTGGAAATCAATCTAAACGTTCTCAAAAGGGGCAGGGATTAGAGATACCATGTGACCACGCTGTGCCATTCCTGAGTATGGTCCAAAAGGATAACCAAAAAAGAGGCTCTTGAACAGACCTGCTCAGTTCAGGGGAATATCACTTTTAGAGTAATTCTCTGAACTTTTTCAGTCTCCCCTTTCACTTATGATTATATTAATTTCGCTTTCTCATTTTTTTTGGTTAATTTGGCTAAGGATTTGTCACTTTTCTTTATTATTTCAAATAACTGCTTTGTTTCATTGATTTTTCCCTTACTGTTTAAATTAGCTTTTATTTATATTTCCTTATTTTTTTTCTGCCAAAATCTTCATTATTTCTTTTCATCTGTTTCTAATGCCTTAAGGTTCATCAACAAGTTGTACACTTGAAATCTCTTCGATTATCTAGTATTCACTTAGAGCTATGAATTTCCCTCTTAGGTCAGCCTTCATTCTCTCCAATAGATTTATATAAATATGCTTTGACCTTCCTTTAGTTCAAATAATCCATTATCTGAATCCACAATTAATTATTTAATAGTGATCTCTGTGAGTTTGTATATTTTCTGTAGTTTTTCTTTCTATTGACCTATATTATTTCTATAACTTTATACCATTGTGTCTAGGTGAAATACTGGATGCTTTTCAATATTCCTATATTTCTGAGAATTTCTTTGTGTCCTAATATGTGATCTGTTTTAGAGAATTGTCCATGGGCTGCTTACAAATGTGAATTCTTTTGGTGTTTGGTAGAGTGTTCTGTAGATAACTTTTAGGTCAAAATGATATATGGACGTCATTAATTCTAGTGCCTCTTTATTGGATTTTTGTGTGTGTAGTTGACCTGTCTAATGGTGAAAGTGGGATAACAATGTCACCCACTATTGTTGTGTTTGTGGTTAATGTGTGATTTTAAATTGAGTAGTGTTTGCTTTACGAAATTGGATGAATTTCATAAATATATGTTTACATGTAATTTCCTTTCGATGGATTATTCCTATGATCAGTATGAGGTAACAATTTTTTTCTGACAAGATTTAGTTTGAAGTTAATTTTTACCAGATAAGAGAATAGAAATACTTGCTTGCTGGTCCCATTTGTTTGCAATACTGTTTTCTAACCTATCACTTTATGCAGCAAAAATATGAACTCTGTTTTATAATTCAGTTGGCTAGACTGTGTTGTTTGATGAGAAATTTGAGACTACTAATAGTCACATAAAGCTCTTTGTCATTTTGTTGACCTTAGTGTATCTAGAAATTTCTTAGTCTTGACTTGTTTCATGAATATCTTAGCTTCATTGACTAATTTTTTCTCCTCTAACCTCCATTTTATGTATGTTTCGCTTCAGAATGAATGGCCTGCCTCCCCAGTTCCTTCTGTAGAAGGCTTGATGCTCAAAAATTCTGTTGGCTTGCTTTTATTACAGGAAAACTTTTTTCAACTTCAATCCTGACAAATAGTTTTTCCGTGTATGTTTAATTGGGTTGAAAGCTGTGACCTTTCAGTTTGAAAGACATAGTCTAAGCCCTTTCGTCTTCTATGATTTATGTTGAAAACTCAGAGCAGTGACTCTGATGGGCCTGTCTTGGTACACGACTAGGCCATTCTCTTTTACTGATCTCAACATAGATTCTGTGTGTATATTTTCTGTGCATACATTATTAGAACTGGTGGTCTCCATTCAGTGTTTCGTATGCCAATTGTATCTTGTTGGCTTCTCTTTCCCTAAATTTGAAGAATTTTCCTCTATGATTTTGTTAAAACATTTTCTATGCCCTTTATGAGAAATTCTTACTGTAACCTATAATTTATAGATTTTGTTTTATCATAATGTCCCAAGGTTCTTGCATGGTCTCTTTATATGTTAATTTTTCATAAACTTTGTCTGAAGTAGTATTACCTTTTAAGTGGGTTGCTATGGAGATTATAATATACATTTTAAAGTTCACTACTAAAAAATTTTACTACTTGCCAAATGGAAAGAATTGCAACTACAAAACTCCATGTTATTGATATGACTATAGTTTTCATGTGTATTTTATAAACTCCATAAATGATATGATTTTTTTGCTTTACATGTGACAGACGACAAAATCAAGAGTGTCTTGTTTTTTATATTTATCCAGACATTTATTCTTTGCTCGAAGATATGAGTTTTCTTATATTTTAAAGGAAATTTATTTCATTTTTGCTTTATGTCTATGAACGCTTACCTGCATGTATATGTGTGAACCACAGGCATACCCAGTGCCCTCAGAGGCACCAGCAGGGTACTGAACTTTCTGGACCTGGAGTTATAGATAGAGGTGCTGGGAGCTGCCCAAGTCCTCTTAGGGAGTGGTGTGTGGTTCCAACTCTGAATCATCTCTGCAGTTCCCAGTTTTCCTGCTCTTGTTCCTTTGTATCTGGGGAACGTTTTAAAATTTCCTTTTTAAATTTATATTTATTCATTTATGTATCAAATTCTGCCTCCATCCTGGTTCTCCCTCACAGAGACCTTCCCCATCCCCCTCCCCCTTCTCCTCTGAGAACATGGGACTCCTCTGGGTATCCCTCTACCCTGACTCCTCACAGTGAAATGTTCTTAGCTTATATTCTTTGAAGATGTCCTCACTTCCCTTCTTGAGGAGTAATTTTGCGAGGTTACTGCCATGGTCTCATAATCATTTTCTTTCAGTGTATTAAGAACACTCCTTCACTGGCTTCTGGTCTTGGGTATTTCTGGTGACAAGTCAGTAATGGTGTGAGTCGTCGGTGTGTTCTGGCTGCTGTTCAGTCTTTAGTTTTAGGTAGTTTATAGGACATCTAGTGCCAGGGGCCATCCCTGGTTGTTCTTCTTTCTTGGTTGTCTCTTAAGGTAAGCCGAGGAGGAAGAACATTGGCAGTGCCAGAGCAAGACTTGGCCTTGTGAGATATTTAGGGTTGCCCCTCCTTTTTTTTAATATAAGAAAACATTTACCTGCCTTAAATCTAAGTTACTTTGCAGTGATAGATGACCTGCCTTAGTCAATAACTATAGTAGTCTCTGGCTTTTAGCACCTCAAAGTAAAACAGCAAGGTGGTATGTGTGTGCGAGTGTGCATATGCTTGTGTGTGCAGGATTAAGTAAAAGGATGAATCAGCCAGAAGCCTCTCTGGCTAAGCTGGTTAACTCTTTGTGAACCAGGGATGACGGAAAGGAAAAGAACTAAGATGCTTTATACAGTCAACTATGCACAGACACATATATTCAAATATTCATACATCTATGCTCTGGCCAGGCCTGACCATCCATCCCAATCAGCTCCACAAGTATTTATGCATGCTTACACATATACCAACACACAAAGAGATAGACAAACAGACATATACTTTTGGATAGATGGATGGATGGATGGATGGATGGATGGATGGATAGAGCAGAACTCTCCAAGTCAAACCATTCAACCAACAACTTTATTTGTTTTCTCTGTTCATCTATACCTTTTTAGACAAAAATTCTTTAGGAAATTACCTCAGAGATAAAATGTTACATAGAGTAGGAGTTACAGAAGGATGCTGATGTTAAGCTCAAAACAGTGTTTCATTCTATAGGCTCATTATAAGTTGAAAGCAACAGTCTTTATATGGCCTTGCCTTATCCAAGTGCATACCTGTGACTTTATCCTTGGACCTAAATGTTTTTCCGTAAACACAAAATTGTCCCAAGTCTATTTCTTTTTTTAATTTAATTATGAAAACTCATTGTATTTATTATGTAGACTTTACTTTCTATTATGAGTGAGCACATTTTATTCTAACAAGAATAGACAGTTTGTTTAGTGTACGTCTCACTTGGGACTCTTAAGTCTACTTGTATCAGGAGTTGTTTCTACAGCTGAATGAAATAATGTGTGGCTCCATTAGCCTGAAGTAAGAGGCCACTTCACTTTTGGTCACTTGGTCATCTTGTTGGCTTTTGGCATAGTGTGTGATATATAATAGGTGCTGAATAAGCATGTGCTACTTTAGTCAATTGAATAGGTTAGTATCTGAAACATAAAATTTGTAACATGAGGCAATTCTTTCCTTTTCTATGTCACTGAATGATGATGTAGCAGGAAAGATGGTGCTTGGGAAGTCACTGATAATAGTCTCTTGTTAGATGTTAAAAGAGTCTGCCTAGCATTCAAAGTTCAGGTAGGGAGCAGGTGGCAATTGACACCAGAAAGAAGATAGCTCTAGATCTATGAGTCCAGCTCTAGATAACATTATGATAAATGCTAATCATTGTTGTTATAGTACATTGCATGAGTGTATTTTACATTGCTTAAAGCATGCTGCAAAGTTATAATTCTGTTTGTACTTTTAGAATGGGATAAAAGAAAAGATGTAAACATTTTATGGACACTAATAATGTATATATTGTGCATGTTTGTCTGTAGATATGACTTTGTTTCTCTTTGGCTGATAGTCCTATGCATTATGCAAAAAGCTAAAGCCTGAGTACTTGAAGATGTTGGGCTTCATAACTTGATATTTTTGAGAAGCAGTTGTTTTAAATCTTAGTCCTCACCATGGACTGTAAAATTTTGAAGAAAATAATTGCCCTGGGCCTTCATTTCTTTATCTGTAAACCTCGGTGGTGATCTATATTTTACAGAGTTGTTTACTTATCTGTAATGCATTTATTGTTACTGTACCTAAACCAGTTTATATTCTAGAAGCTTGGAATACAAGGTGGAAAAATTGTTGTAAGGTTGAAAGAAGTTAATGAATATGAAACACTTATATTAGAACTTGTTTTAAAAAGCAATCAATAAGAGGTTTTGACCTTAAAAATGATCAATGGTACTTTTTGTGACTTAACCTAGCCTGGATATCAGCATGTGAAAATGGAGCTATTATAATGCAGAAAATACTATTTTTTTCTCAGTCTTGGCTTTTGAGACTATAGATCTGCCCAAGACTCTAGTGAGCTGATTTCCAGTTAACAAAAGATCAATTTGACTCAGTAAATTCTCTCTTTCCTGGCTTGATATTTCTTACTTATAAATGGTAAAAGTGTTTCAGAGAATGTGATTTCCTGGGTGATGGGATTTGTAAGAGAGTAGGACAAATACTGATTTAATATCATCCCTATTATATCATAAACAGAAAATTTTAATAATTTGTAATTATTTTCCTGAGGTATTCCTAAGAATGAAATGGTAAGTCTCAAGACTTGCCAGTGGGAGGGTTTTTTTAGCACTAAATCTTCTTAAAGGTGGAGAATATTTAGAGCAGTAATGTTCACGGAAAACAAATGTGCCATGATAGCTAAACAGATATGGACCCAGTCTTGGAAATGGTCATCATTCCTCATTGAGGAATCTGGTGAACTGAGCAGAAATGTACTGTAAAGGCAGAAATGTCACAAACTAGGTGACCTCCTTCAGCAAATTCATCTACCTGTATGCTTTTCAAGGCATTCCTGCAGAGCAGAAATAAAATCAGCATTTTGAGTTTTCAATTTGCTACAAACACAAAAGGTTCTTTAAAAATTTGACATGCAAATGAAGAAGTATTTGTTAGTTTATTTCTGGACTGCGGATTTATAGGTTTATTCTAGAATCCAGCAATGACCTTCAGGGTATTTCTGGAATCCTCTGCAATCTGTCCACGACTGGATTTGAGTACATTCTACTGAACTGCCCTCAAATTGTCCTAGTCTTACAGCCCAAAGGAGTAGAGTTCGTTTGGTTAGGAGGGCCTTATTGTAGGATGTTTCTGACTGGAAGTTGAAAATCATAGTACCTTAATCCATGTGCACAGGTTCTATGCAGAAAGTTTAGTGTGATAAGTTAAAGAGGGCTCAGTATACTTGGCAAGTGGAGTGTGGCTGCAGGTCTGGGAGAACCGTGGTGACCAATGGCCACCAGTTTGATACACCAGACATGCTTTCTGGTTGTACTTAACTCACATGTGTAAGAAGGTGAACTGGATGAGATGGGTATACTGGTGCTTATTTAAGAAACATCCATTAAAAGTTAAGAAATGGTCCATTGTGTAAATGGTGTAATGGTGTACATTGTGTAAATGTAACACACACACACACACACACACACACACACACACACACACACACACCCTCCATTCTTTGGTTGAGCAACATCTAGGTTGTTTTCAGTTTATAACCATTATAAATAAAGATCATAGCTATGGGCATAGTTGAGCAAGTTTATAGCTATGGATATAGTTGAGCAAGTGTTCTTGTGGTGGGATGGAACATCATTTGGGTTTATGCCCAGGAGTGGTATCCCTGGGTCTTGAGGTAGATTAATTTCAAATTTTCTGAGAAATTTCCATACTGGTTTCCAAAGGGGCTGTACAAGTTTACACTACGACCAGCAATAGAGGAATGTTTCCTTGCTCCATATCCTTGCCAGCATGAGCTATCCTTGTGTTTTTGATTTCTGCCATTCTGAAAGGTCTAAGATGAAATCTCAGGGTTGTTTTGATCTGCCTTCTCCTGAGGGCTACGGATGCGAACATTTCTTTAAGTGTTTCTCAGCCATTTGAAATTCCTCTGTTAGGAATTCTCTGTTAAGATCTGAATCTGATTTTTAAATCAGTTTATCTGTCTAGTGTCTTGAGTCCCTTATATATTTTGGATATTAATTGTCTGTCAGATGAGGAGTTATGGATGGGAGCAAGTTCAGAGTCCCAAAGACAAATATTAGGTGAAGCTTGGGGAGTCCTGAGGAAGAAGAGGAGGAGGAAAAGAAAGAGGAGAAGCAGGACTATAGGAGCCAGAGAGATCAAGTATATCACAAGAACACAGCCCACAGAATCAACTGACTGGGATTCAAGTGGACTCACAGAGAGCAGGAAGACTGAGTGGTTTTGACTTATGTCCTTTGCATATATGCTGTGGTTGCATAGCTTGGTGTTCTTGTGGGATTCCTAACAATGAGAGCAGAGAATATCTCTAACTCTTCTCTCTGCCTTTGGGACCCGTTTTCTGTTACCAGAATGCTGTATCTAGCCTTGTTGTGCAAATATGTGCTTTTAATTCTAGGTAGGCATCGAATGGCCAGTGTTTGAGTATACATGCCACACACCTCTTAGTGACTTTACTTTGCCAGAAAGGACTCCTAAATTGCTAATTTCTTTCTTCTGAAGCTCAGAAAAATTTAGGAGTTACTGAGAGAGTGCATTGATACAATCTTCTGCATTTTGAGTCTTCCCAAGTGTTGCCTGTAGACCAGTCGCAATGAAGAGTGAAGCAAAGACTGTGTTGAAATGCAGACTTCCTGCATTCCAGTATCATTTTGCTGAACTTGATCAGGCTATTATTACAACAAAAGAATGTGAGACTATCTCTGTTCTGTAAATGGAAGAGAGTGATTTGTGGAATTGAGAATAAATAGGGTAGAGATATTACAACTAGAGACGGAAAGGTGATGAGCCTTCTGAAAACCCACTGAACACTATGTAAGGGCTCAGCAGTTTACAATGTGTCCATATGTATAAGCACAAATATTTATATATATATATATATATATATACACAAAAGTAAAAATTATATATATTCACATATTTATGGATTTATTTATTTATTTATTTATTTTTTGGTTCTTTTTTTTCGGAGCTGGGGACCGAACCCAGGGCCTTGCGCTTCCTAGGTAAGCGCTCTACCACTGAGCTAAATCCACAGCCCCTATTTATGGATTTATAGCCCCCTTTCCTTGATAGCCAAGTTATTAAGCAGCTGTAATACCATGAGGATACTCTTTATGATTCCCTTATTACATCATTTGCACTTCTAGGGTTAGAAGAAGTGGGATTAAGAAAGGAAAATGTATAATTGACATAAAAAATCCTTATACTTGATTAGTTTATAGAAATTTCTAAGTACTTCCCATGTGGGTACTACCACTAAGGCCTAAATCCTCACTCTGTCATGTCTGTTTCTGAAGAGGTGGCTATGTTTTTATCATCCAGTCCCTTACTTTTTATTGCTCAAACATTATATAAAGCTACTTCTTACAATGTTGGTTTTTCTTAACAGTCAGTAAGAGACATTAGGTAACATAGAGAACACTCCTAGTCCATGAGCCTGGTATCTGAAGGTCATAGTATCCTATTCTTTGCTGAGTAGGTTTTTGAAGGCAATTTAAATAGTAAAAATCATATTCCTCACATGTTCTAAAAATCTGAGTAGAAGTCCAGTGAGCTAAAGATATATCGGTATTATTTATAATTTAGAATGCATTCAGTCATCTGATCTCCAAGTGGGGCTGCATATATTATCACCAACAGAATTTCAAGAGACTATTCAACAAAATAAGTACACTGAAAAATGCTCTCATGGTTACCATGACGTTTTGCTCTCTACATTTCTGGGCAAATGAAGCACACCTTCTACTACCTTCAATACTCACAGAGAAATAGATGGCCCTTTCCTACACAGCTGCGCAGCTTGTAATGGAGGACACTAAATCCTAGAATAGAAACCCTCTGGGAAGCATGGACAGTTGCCTTCTGACAGCCCGGAGCTTTTCCTCATGGCTCCTTAATCTGTACACAATGATTTTGATGTTCATAGGTCAGTGGTGACTGCAGCTGTGACCTAGTACTGTGCTTGTGTTCCCTTCAGCCTGGTACTCTGTCATTGCTCAGTTGTATGGTGCCACTTAGATTACAACCCTAAGTTTTCTTAGGAACCTTAAGTTGCTTACATTTTTTATCTCCTTGTTTATTAGTTTCTCCATGACACAACACAATACTAGCCATGGCCTTGGCAAAAGTTCCACACTTCACATTTATTTGGGGGCTGTTTTTTGTTTGTTTGTTTGTTTCTCCCTATTTTCTCATGTTTCTGACAGCTGGTCGAGAAGACAGAAAAGGCTTTGATAAAGTTAAGGATGACTCCGCATTGACGTTCTAGGAATAATTCTCTACTCCCATAACAGGGCAGAATTATTAATGGTAATGTTCACTTTCTAAATGGAGCCTTTTGAATGAATTCGTTATGGAGTTACTTCATACCTCTTGTGTTCTGTATCACGGGAATAGGCTTATACTATACAACTGCATCCAGTGTCACAGAATTCATCCAAGGACACAGAATTGCATGACAAATAAAAAGCTTCCTTTGGAGCCAGAGGCGCCGCTCAGTGGGTAATATGCTTGTTGTGTAGGCATGAGGATCTGAATGCAGTTCCCCAGCACCCATGAAAAACTAGCATTGCCGTGCATTTGTAATTGCAGTACTGTTGGAGTGAGATGGAGTTAGAGACAGAAGAGTCAGCTAGTCTGAAGTGTGTGAGAGGAAACAGCAAAGAGACCCTGTCTCAAACAAGGCGGGTGGAAGGTGAAGATTCATGTCTGAGGTTGCCCTCTGACCTCCATAGGCATGGTATGACATATCTTCCTATACACACACACACACACACACACACACACACACACGCACACACACATAAACATACACACACACCACACTTATTTTCACCATCTATAATATGAAACTTTAATAAGCAGAATTGTTTATAGCACAATTCCTGGTGAACTACACAGGTTAAAAGAGTAGTTATTTTATTACTGTCTGTCTTTTTTTTTTCATGTTACTTGGCAAATGTATGTTGTACTCTCACAGTAGGTCATAACAGTCTGGTTCAACTTGTGTAAGTGGCCTTAAACATTCCCAATGTCCCATGTGTCACAGTATGTCGAAGGGGGTCCATATACAGAGCTTCCATTTAAAGCAAGAACTAAACTACTCTGAAAACTTTAAACTTTGATTTTTATTGTCTGGTTACTTTGCCAATTCTATTTTTTGTGTTTTTAAGATAAGGAAAATTAAGTGTTGTCATGACAGCAAATGCCGCTGAGGAATATGAAGAACTGACAAATATGGATTGAATACATATTGAGAGTGTGAAACAATCTGAGGTAAAGTAGCATACAGCACACCAGAGAGATAATCTTGGAATCTTACTTGTGAGGATGACTTCATTCAAAATGTGTAACAGTCATGAGCAATACCGGGGACAACGCTATCAAGCCTTTTGAGTTATCATTTATTTTGAAGTGATTTTGGTCCCGACAAAAGCCTCCATTTAAAGTCTTTAAGGAAAGTCTCTTCTTCCATCGTTGGCCTGAAGAATGTGTGTTCTCTTTAAGGCTGCCAGATTCCAGGTCTGGGAATGAATGGTGAGCCTTGGGGCAAGCACGTGTCCTCCACTAGAGATGCATTCCTGGAGATTTGTGGTCTCCCATCTGGGCTGCAGGTGATGGATTAGATCAGGGATGAGAAAAATGCCCAAGAGGGGATCTGAGCCTCTGGGCTCAGCAGGGGATCTAGCTAGAATAGTATAAAGACCACAGTCAGGACCAGGCAGTCACTGCAGCACACATGGGTTGAGTGTGAGGGGCAGGTGGTGTGTTATAGTCTGTACCATCATGAAGGAGCACTTGTGTTTTTGAAAGAAAATGTATAGTAAAGTTTTAAGCAGAAAATGTCATAGAAGTCACACACAAGCCCACAGACAAAAGCAGAAATGAAGGAAGAGGATGTTCATAAAGAAAAATAAATACAATATCACTATATTAGCTGTGAAATAGTCATAGAGAAAATTAGCCCTTGAGCCTGTAACAAGTGATGGTGAATTGAAGACTGTGTATTTAATATCCTGAGTCAGAAGTAGCTGATTTAAAAGGCTGCCACCCTTTAAAGATTGGGTTGAAATCCTAGATCTGTTTATTCTTAATTTCTTAAATATATTTGAATATATGCTAGCCTTGGTTAAAATTAGACTGCATTTTTGTGCCATCTAAAAAGGTAAGAAACAAATGCATAGTGCCTGGTGGTCAACAATATTCATTAATATCTTCTTATTCTTTGGAGTAGAGATTAGACATTGCATAGATTGGTGGCAGACAAAAGTAAAATATATTGTATTCTTCATTTACCCCTTTACCTTATAATATTTAATAACTTTTTATGTTATGGTGGTCCTATTCTAGCTGGGAATAGACATATAATGAATAAAAACATCCACTTCTGGAATAGACTTTAGCTTGGACTAGGAACTTGGGAACCATACCAGAGTCAAAAGTCAGCAGTAGAATTAAGAGAAAATAGAATTGAGGCTGAGAGCGAGGAAGTAGTTCTCAGCCTCTCCCCTGAACAGCTTTGATGTTTCCATTTGGGACCCAGGTCACTCCAGTGTAGGACAGAAGAACAGAGGAATCAGAGATCCTGGAAGCACGCAACACTAGCTACCCTGTACAGAGACTTGTCACATTTTCTACTACCACAACTTCTGGGTGACATGTAAGCTACTGGGGGAACTCACAGATGGGCACATAGGCTTCCGATGATAACTTGCTGTCGTGGTACCTTACATTTGGAAGTGTCTGCTGTTCTGAATAGTTACCCGTTGGGAAAATATACAGGTTCATCACAATGAACAACTTTTCCAGTAGATGGGTGAAATGATGACTGCATGAAACTAGACCCAAGATAATGTGCCCATTTGCATTTCATGCCTAACTCTGCTTTTTATGATCTTCTTGCTGATACATTGACTTCATATGAATTATGAAGGAAGTTCTCCCACATGTTTTTCTTTCTTGTTGCTCTGCAATTTTTTTGGGGGGGGAGGGTGTCATTTTCTTTACCTCATTGTCCAAATGTGCTCACTGCTGGCCTTGGTTCTGTGTAGAGGCAATGTGATAAGGGAAGGGGTGAATGTGTTTTTCCAATTTGAGATAATGACCTGATGCCACATCCATGCAATAACCAATGCTTAGATCCCTCTGTCTATGATTTATTCACAGGAATCTAGAGAAGGTCACTTGCCAAGGCAAGTGTCATAGATATCTTAGTCTCAAAGGGTCATTCTTTTAGTCAGCTGCATGCCTATCAGCTTTATATACATGTGGAGGCAGACCCACAATGGAGGCAGGCCCACTATGGAGGCGGGCTACTTCTGGCAGGAAACCACATGATTTTTAAGCCTTTTCTTTGCCATCATCACTCCTCAGACTTGCCCCAATTAGGACAGTTTTGGTTTGTGGCTCTGTGGTTATACAAATGTGGACATATGACCAAGCAGAATTAATCATATCTATTATATGCCAAGCTTGACACAAAATGGATGCTCAAAATACCAATCAAAATTGATTGGTGAATGAATGAAATATTTCAGAATCAAATGTTACATTATTCCCACATGAAAACATATATTTAAATGGACCTCCATTTCCTACTGGGGCAAACTGAAACTTTCTCTTTGCTTTTTGGAGGACTATTCCTTTAAAAATCTGCCCATCAGAGCCCAAAGGACCCTAGCTAGAACTTACCTAAAAACTTCCTCCCTGATGACTAATTTATATGATACCAGTAAGTGTCATGCAGGCTTCTAAAGGAGGAAAGCAACCAACAGTCCTACCTAGCTATGCTATGTTGTCTCCATAACAATAACCAGTAATAACTGCAAGGGCAAGGTAGTGGCATGCATACATTGATAATAACCCATAGCTCTCTAATTGGACTTAAGATCTGCTCCTCAAGAGAAAAATCATGCTTCAGTACTGGAAACCTAGCTAACTACCTAGAGGGTGTGAAGTCATAGACCTTGGAGAAGAACATGCAACCGCCATTTTTACTAAACTAGCATAATACCCACCTAAATTCTAGATATTTGTCCTAATGCCCACAGATAAGTGTAGTCCTCACCCTCATCAAAGAAACTCAATTATTGAAAACCACAGCTAATCAAATCGCAGACTTGTGGAGTCGAGTCCCAAGGATGCGTCTATAAAGCAACTACATCTAAAGGCTCAGGGATTATTACAAATGAGAGGGATGAAAGATTGGAGGAGCCGGAGGATCAGGGAGCTTTCTGTGAAACTTCCTCTCCTAGTAATGTCAGAAGTTTCATGATGTCTCACCAGCATGGCTACTTAAATATGAGCTGAACAAAGACAGCAATGGACATGTTGATGGGAAAGCCCATTAGACCTCAACTCTAATCAAAGAATTATAGGCAACAGAGTACTGGGGATAGGAGATACTGTTATCCAATACCAAATGGACAGCCTTAAAACATACATACAAGTAACATTATATAGATTGCGCAGATATGTACATATGTGCATACACACACACACACACACACACACACACCACCACCACCACCACCACCACCACCACCAACAACAACAACAACAAAAACAACAATTTATGAAAAACAAAGAGGCCATGGATTTGATAGATTAGGGAAGTGTATTTGGAAAGGTTTGGTGGGAGGAAGGGAAAGGGAGAATTGATATATTATAATCTCAAAAAATAAAAGAAATAATTCTTACGAAGGCTGTTCTCTTTATATGATATATTTTGAGGGAAGAAGTCAACAGGTGAAGTCAGAGGTCTGACATTCCCCAGTTACAAAGATCATTTCATTTTCAGGCTTCTCTAAGCCTTCACTGTACTCCATGGGTAAGAGCTGGGCAGCTTTTCTGACTTGGTCTTATCCAGTGGTAATAACACCCTCATAACCCCACCACATCAAAGGAGCCCTGGGAGCGGGGAGGAGTGTTATTGTGGCTTCTCACTTCAGGAAGCAAGTATAATGATGCTATTCATGGCATTAACTGAAGAAAAAAACTATCATTAAGTCTTTGAATGTCTTATAATCATGGGGAAGGGAAGCTCTGAGTATGCCAGGCACTTTGCAACCACTGTCTTGTTTAATCTTCTCTATGTGCTGTAAGAATGTTAAGTTGAATCTCTACGTTGTGGATAGAAATAAGCTCAAAGAGATAAAATAATGTGCTCATATAAATTCTGGACTGGGTTTGAAACTAGGACTAGCCTGTCCCAATGTATGTGTTCTTTCCATGATGCCAAGGGGTCTTCCTTACCATCCGGACACACAGAAGTATTTATGTGCCTTTATAAAACCATCTTTGTTTGCCTTGGTAATGATAATGGGAGTACAGTCATGGGAGTTTTGGTTGTGATGTCGCAGAGGACTAACTGAGCTTTATTACCATGGATTAGTTGACCTGTGTATATCACACAGCTGTGAAGTAATTGCAGAACTGGCTGATTAAGTTGGGCTCTTTTGGTCCGTCCACAACACTTTATGAAGAAGCTCAGTAGTTGGTTTAAGCAGAGAAAAGAAGATGATTCTGTGGAGACATCAAACATCTCCATAAAGGACTCCAAAGAAGGTGACCAAATAACTTATCCTGGCTTTCCCAGACTTTCTTCGGTGGCATTGAAAGTCCTGTGCCTGGGATTCTCCTCAGGTTCCTATAAGCTGGACCACTGTTTCCTATAATGGTAAACTTCTCAGAATCTCATAGTATTCAAAACTTTTCTTTCATGGTATCATGCTACTGTAGTAACACTAGATTTTTTAGAAAAGGTACAGTCACCATTAATTTGAAGCATTAATTTAGAAACACTGAACTGTAAGTCAGGTGTGGTGGTGCACACAATTAATCTTAGCACTCAGGAAGCAGAAGCAAGCAGATTTCTGTGCGTTTGAGGCCAGAGAGCCAGCTTGGTCTACAAAGTGAGTTCTAGGACAGCTGGGGCTCTTATAGAGAGAAACCCTGTCTTGAAAATCATAAACAAAACAAAACAACAATAAAAAGGAAGGAAGGAAGGAAAGAAGGGAAGAAGAAAAGAAGGAAAGAAGGGAAGAAAGAAATATTGAATTGCAATGGATAGTTCCAGAATCTCAGAGTTGAATGTCCCCTCAGTTCATCTTGGTATTGGGCTTTGTTTCAGTTCCCTTAGCTGTTATTTTAGATTCAAGAATTTTTTTTTCCTCTAGTTGAGGTTGCTGCCAGAGGGTCTTATTTTATTATTCATAGACTTACATAGAGCATTCTGTAAAACATTAGTTGTTCCTGTCTCAAGATTCCTATTTGATAGGTTTAGGGAGAGTTCGAGGTATTTTTCCATTAACAACAACTTGGGTGAAATGTGTGTAACTAATATATGTTGGACAGTCCCTGGTCACTCCAGTGTTCACTAAGCTGAGAGCCCAAGACAATTCTCTGACCTTTAGGAAGAAATTAGAAATTGTAGATTCATTGTAAAATGGTCAAATTTGTATTTTAAAATAACACGCATAACAAACACACAGAGCTGACTGTGTAGCCCAATGATAGAGCACTTGTCTAATGTTCATAAACCTGGAGAGAAAAAATATGTGTATTTATTGAAATTTATAACACAGAAGTATAACACACAATTTGTGTGTGCATTGTTATCAATAGGAACTTGACAGAATTCAACAATCAGCGTTTTCTTCCACAGGGCAGAGTACCTCAGATTCACCTGTGTGTCTGAGCCTGCTGTAGAGTGGTGGTCTCATCCTTGTGCCAGTGGTTTTCAAAGCACGATCCTACTTGATCACCGTTAGTAACATCTAGAACCTTATGAGAATTCAGACTCTCAAGCCATAGCCTGGAGCATTGAAGTCAAGGTTTGGGGCTTGGAGTGGCAATCTGCAGTTTCATAGCTCGTCTCAGATATTGGACCCTGCGTGGGACAGGTTACAAATATGCCCTGTGAGGAGTCTTTAAGGAGACTTAGAGCTGGTGATTTGACAGTGGCTTGCTCTTACAGCATTTCTGGGTCTGACTTTCCAACAGCAGCTGTTCCTGTCTAGAAGCTTGAGTTTCCTTAGCAAATAGACTCCTAGGAACTTTCTTCCTTCAGAATGTGTGACTACTTTCCTTAGACTGCAATTGCTTTTAGTTTGCTGAGGGATTGTGTTTTCTCTCACTTCAACATTAGGGTCTTGTTCAGTTAAATTTTAAGTTTAGATCTTAGTATAGTCATATGATACAGTATTTTGGATATACTTATCTTCAAATTTACTAGTGCTCCATGAAACCCACATCTATTTCACTTCTCTACCTGCTCTTCTTTTGCCTTTGCTTTTCCCTGCCATTGGATACGATCACCATTGCTTTTAGGTCTACAATGACCCCCAGGCTAACATTAGCACCTGCGTTGTGTTCTGAACATTCAGATGTCATTGGAAATCTTTAATAATTTGGCTGGTTTTGCTGCCAAACTGAAACTTCCTAAGCGCAGGTGTGGGTTTGTCATGGTTTGTCATGGGATCCTGATGCCTAAGACAGTAATGTGTAAGCATTTGAGACTTTGTTAAGTAAATCAATGCATGACCCTTTGTAAAGGCTGGGATCTCCAGACTAAGGATCAGTTCTGGTGGCATCTCTGACACAGACCCTTGCTGCCACCATGATGACTACTGGCTGTGATTCTGCTCGGCATGGTCAGTGATATGCTAGGGCAGAGTTGTGATGTCACTGGGGGAGGGAGAAGATGGGAGGAAGAGAGGAAAGAAGGAAGGGAGGGAGGAAGGAAGGGAGGGGGGGAGGAAGGGAGGGGGAAGGGAGAGAGAGAGAGAGAGAGAGAGAGAGAGAGAGAGAGAGAGAGAGAGAGAGAGAGCTAGCTGATGTTGATGCACAGGGGGCTGTCCACTCTGTGTTCTGGACAGAATCTTAGATAAATCTGTTTTTTTTTTTTGGTGGGTGAAAAGAGGGAATCCTGATAATAATGTTGACTGTGAGGAGCCCACTGGCACAATGTGGAATGGGGCTCTGTGTGTCATAAAGAACTATTAAAATACCTTTTGATTGTGAGATCTGAATTTGTGGCTTATAGTTGCTTCGCTCCTTTTATCCCATGCTTTCCTAATTCATTTCCATTCCATTATCGTCATTCCTTTGCTCTAACTAGCAATAGACCCACGTCACTGCTCGGTTCCAGGCAATCTGTTCCTGCTTTGCATATATTGTTTTTAATTTGTACCACTTAGGAGGTTGATGTGTCCTTGCATAGCTTCCAGGACGAACCTGACTAGGGCAGTGAGAGAATGAAGAAAGGACCAACAGACACAGGGTACACAGGGTATTCTCTATGTGTTTCTAAATACATAGAAAAGTGGGAGACAAGTGGACTATCTGATGGAGAAACTGCAGCAACCTAGAAGTTTAACATGCTTACTACATACAGTTGTACAGGGAGGTGAATTTTTGCATACAGATAAACAAGGAGGCAGACATTGTGTTAGACTGTTGGATCAAAGAGTCAGGCTTAGCTACTTTTGGTAGGAGTGGTTTCTTTAGGGGTGAAATCTTCAGGGCTTAAACATCTAGGAAAAAGCTACAGTGAAGACTTTTTGCATACAATATCAATTCCCACACAGAGACCAGAAGAAAGTTTTGCCATGCCTTTCAGTCTTATTATGGGTTGGATGAGCCTTTGCTGTTCCTAAGGAGCTGAGGCTAGGGTTCTTGACGTGGCTTTGTCCAAATGTCAAAAGCATACATATACTCAGAGCTTCCTTAGCTCCCCATAGCTTTGTCTGTTTTACAGACAGAAACGGAGCTTGGATTTGAACTCAAGGTTGTTTAGCCTCTTAGAACCTATAGTTTTTCAGCTGCAGCCCAGTAACCTTGAATGTGGTGTCATGATGCCAGAGGTGCCTTTTTCTTGTCCCTTTAGTAGTCTTCCATCCTTTGGGGTAGCCTGTTTTCCTTGGGCCTGACCATTGGTTTGGATACTGCAGCAAGAGGTGGGTGCTATCTTGCTGGTGTCAGGTACCGCCAGAAGCCCTGGGAAGATTGTAAGTCCCACCAGTCTATGCCAAAGCAGTCACATTTTTGGTTACACTTTAAATCTCTTTTTATAGAAATGTCTTTCTTTCTGAATTTAGTGCCTTTCTTTCTGAATTCAGCACAGTCCCCATATGGCCACCTTAGGGGTCTTTCTGATGAGTCTTGGGCTTGCTTCTCTTCTATTCTTTTGCCCAATGGACTGTGTGTGCAGTGAGGTATTACTAGTTGCCTACACAACAGCCTTCTCTTCGCTGCCTGAACTTGATTTGACTCAATTGTTCCTCTCTTTCCTGAGCAACTTAGGAGAAGCAACCACACTTCAAACCTGGGAGTAAGTCATGGCTGTTGGTGGCAGCTTCATCCCTCAATTTGCTTCCTGGTGGAGGGATGCACATGGAGCACTGTCATGGTCAGTGGGCTAACAGAAGTCTCTGAGAGCTTTGGGAAAGCATATTTTAGCCAATAGAGGCATACACAATATGATATTGTTTCCTTATCTTTTTAACTTTAATATAGCCATGTTGTATTCAAAAAATAGTTAAAATTGAGCTGCTAATGAACTGGAACTGGACAGAAGTACAGTTTTGATAATATCACTGAGACATTGCACAAACCACTCTTCAGGGACCCTTAGTTTGAGCTTGTACCGGACAGTAAAAGCTTACTCTATAGACAAGTCTTGCTTTCAGCTCTGGTTTGTGTTTGTATTATTTGCAACTGATAAGAATTGTGGCTGTCAACTTCCTTTTTTATTTCCACACTGATCTTGAGGTTCTGGAAAATAGGAATTTTTTCTTGTGTCAACTCATATACATGTTGACACTTCAATAAACACATAGTTAATACTTACAAAATGTGTATTGATTATAAATAAGGATATGGAAATTCAATACTCTTTCCTCTGAGTCAGGCGAACTCAAAGCATTAGGTGTATGTGTAAAGGTAATATATGTATAAGTAGCATATGTGGCATATGTGTATGTGTATATTATATATGTATATGATGTATACCAGTGCACTAGTCAACTTTCCATCACCATAGTCAAATACCTGAGATAAATAGTTTATGAAAAGTTCATTATAGCTCATAGTTGTTGAGTTTCCAGCCTATGAAAAGCATCATTGCTTTTAAGTATATGGAGGGCAAGTCCCATGGCAATCATGGGGAGAGATGGACAGAACAAGCAGATTGCTTTTGGTCCACAGTCCTTTTTAAGGATAATACCTACAGTTACCTCCTAAAGATTCTGCTGCCTCCAAACTTGGGAAATAAACCTTTAGTACATTAACTTTGGTGAGATGTTCAACACCCTGACAAACAATAAGTAACAAACTTCTACTGGGTAAACTTCAAACAGAGCTCAAGTAGAACTCCTAAAAAAAAAAAAACAAAAAAAACAAAAGTGAGTCTTTCAATAGCATTAAAACAGCATTTTAAAAAGAGAACTGGGTGGAGGTTGTCCCGGACTCTATTACCTGCCTGTGGATCCTGTTTCCCTAACTAGATGGCCTTGTCTGGCCTCGGTGGGAGAGGATGTGCTTAGTCAGGCAGTGGCTTGATGTGCCAGAGTAGGTTGATATCCAAGGGGGCCCTCCCTCATCTCTGAGGATAAGGGCAGGGTCGTGGGACTGTGTGAGGGGAGACCTGGGAGGAGGGGTCTGTGATCAGGATGGAAAGTGAATAAATAAATTAATTAATGAAAAATTAGAAAATAATTTTCAAAAGAAAACAACTTGCCTAACAATGCTATTCCACCACTCTGTTCTGGTCAGCCCACTTGACTCTTCACTTGCTGTGCAACTGTGATTTAGCACATGTAATCCTAAGCTCTGTTCCACAAGAGAAGAGAAAGATAAAGCTTTCACTTCCAGGTTCATGGTGAAAAGAGATGTCAGAAAGTTCTTCTACTCCTGGGCTACCAAGGCCTCCCATACTCACATAGGTCCTAACTACATCAACATAGAATGCTTCAGAGATCTTCATGTGGATGCTCAGAGGGTCCAATAATAACAACATCCTGCCTGCCCATTACTTTAATCCATAAGTATATAGACATCAATCATTTTTATTTAGTAATTTGGGGTCTTAGTTGTATAAAGTGCTGTCACTTTGGCTGTGTTTATTCTATATATGTGAGATCTATTATAAGGACAACAAGAACTAGAAACACACATAACCCCAAGTCACATCTGGTCCAAACTCCAGGTCTCTGTTGCTCATTTGGAAATGTGTCCAGCTGTCTGCTGGGTTAGTTCATTCTTTGTCATTATAGTGTAATTTCTGAGACTGTATTACTCATAAAAAAGAGTCTTAGCCCAAGTTTCAGGGGCTGAAATTCTAAACCATATGAATGCTATTGGCTCTGCAGGGACAAGACAAATAGCATGATGGTAGATAAACTTGCAAAGGGGAGAGATCACATGATGAGAAGCATAGATAAAAAGAATTAAGATACAACAAGAAGTACCATAACCATATATATCAGAGGGTGGCATACCTAATGGCCTAACAATCTTCCACTGGACCCCACCTCTTAATGGTTTTTCACCATTTACCATATGAACCCTTAGTGATAAACTAAATTAATTTCTGATATCAATTTGCACTTAATATATATATCTTATGTCTTATTTATAGTATTATTATACATGGTTAATTGTTATAGTTAAGGTTTCTATTGCTATACCAAAAAAACCCAAATAGGAGATAAAAGAGTTTATTCAGCTTATACTTCCCCAGCACTGATCATCGTTGAAAGAAATCAGGACAGGAATTCACACAGGGCAGGATCCTGGAGGAGCTGATGTGGAGACTATGGAGGAGTGCTGCTTACAGGCTTACTTCCCCTGGCTTGCTCGGCCTGTTTTCCTTAGAACCCAGGATATCAGCCCAGGGATGGCACCACCTATAATGGTGGACCTCCCCCATCAGTCACTAATTAAGAAAATGTCCCATAATTGGATCTTAGAGAGACATTTTCTCAATGGAGATAACCCTAGTTTGTATGTCAAGTTGACATAGGACTTGACAGCACAGTGGTGATGAGAAATGAGAGCCATTCTTTAAGTTTACTTGTAACAACAAAACCCAAACAGCTCGTCCCTCAACCTTTTAAGCTTTTCTGTTAGTACTCAAGGTCCTTTAAGGTCCTATCTGCCACCACATCTTAACACTTTCTTCATTTGTTCTCACATCACCTTCTTTCCTCTAATCCCATATACAGCGTGACCTTCTCTACATCTTCTCGGCTCTGTTTTTCAAGTGGATTGTTTTGTTCTTGCTGTTCTTTTCGCTTGTACTCTGTGCCAGAGGTTTTTCACCTCTGGCTTTCAGATGTGATCAGATGCAGAGTCCTGTCTGCCCTGAGCTAGCTTCCAACTCCATTCAGCATCCAGCCTGCTTCAGGAATGTCTGAGGCCAACACATTTGGCTGTGGCAGCAACTTGTAGGGCACCGCTGAAGTGCATCTGAGTTTTTGCAGTCAGTGCTCTTTGAAGGCTTATAGTACATTTGGTTGAAAACTTTTTTTTTTGGCCAACAAAGTGTTCAATTACCTATGTACATTTCCCTAAATCTCTCTTTCAATCTGTTAAAAACATTTAGATTCCTAGGGTTCCATTGAGACTGGAAAACTTTAACCACTTGGGAACCGTGATAGCAGAAACATTTGCTGGTTCCCCAGTGCCTGTGGAGTGAATGCCAAAGGTCTTAGCAAGCAATCAGGGCTTCAGGTCCAGCCCATACAGAGCCTTTAATCAGAGGTTCTTAATCTAGGGTTGGTGAATCCCTTGAAGTTCCGGGCAAAATTATTTGTATGTACTTTTTGTTTTTCTAGTTAGAAAATGCAAAGCTTTCATCAGTTTGTCAAAGGGCACCCAAAATCAAAATGATTAAGAACCCATTAATCCTTACCCTTATGTCAAGAAATGGGCAAATCTAATGCTTATTCTCACAGCACTTTTTTCTGAAGCCCTAGTCCTGATGAAGCCCATCCTCATTCCCTTCTTACTTCACAGCCCCCCCTTTTCCTCAATGCTCATTTACTGGATTGTCTTTCCCTATCTTGATCATCGAAGGTTACCATTAGCTCAAATTTGATAACAATTAGATATATAGTTGGCAATGATAATCTCATGGTAGCATCTGAGTTTGTCTTCCTGGGGAATGCTAGTCAAGTATAAATGGTAGTTTTGGAGGTAATGTCCTAGGAAACATTTGGAGAGTAGAATAATAATAGTCATCACAGAAGGTCTGACAAAAATAATTATGAAAATTGATAACATGGACAGCAGAATCCTGATAATGCTGTATGACACCAGCTTTAGAGCTTTCCAATGTTGGCAACAGGCCATTTCTTCACCATTACTTCTTGCTTGAGGAAGCAGGAGCAGAGACAGTAATGGCCTACCATATTGCCTGACCAGCATGCAGACAGGATTCTCTGGCCATTGCGAGATATCTCAGAGTCTAGTTGGTAGCAGTTGGAGGCTGGGCTGGCTTATACCTAAAGACATAGAATGGGAACCACCAATGTCTATTTCATGGCCTTCATGCTACTTTTGGTGATTCAGATTTTTTTAATAGCTCTGAATTACTTTCTTCCTGGTCTAGGTCATGCCCCAGATTTCCCCCTTTTGGATTCCCTGGAGCAGCCCTCTCAGGTTTTCCCAGATGCAAACAGAGCTATCTTGCCTGAGTTCTCTGTTTCCTTTGCCTATACACTTTGGCCCTTGTGTGTGTTTCTGCTGTAGACTTAGTCATAATGCAAGGTCAGGCTCCTATGCTCTCAGTTCCACAAAGCCTCCACACCTCTAGCAGTAAACTAAAACTCTTGTGTGGTTGCTTCACAATCTACACTTGCTTCCATGAAGTCAGCTGTTCACTAGGGAGAGGTAATCTCATTTCTGGAAAGTGGAATCGTAAGATTAGGGATTGTTTTGATCAAACTCTGAGTCCCAGAAAGAGATCAACGATTTGGCACATAGTAGGTATTTAAGGATTTCTTAAGATGAAGCTCAGAGTACCCAAGCTCTTCATTAAACCATATCATGCTATTAGAAATTGTGTGCTTCATTTGGTCTCTGAAATCTGAAGGTGGTTCAGCTAAAGGACAGGGCTTTTCCTTGTAATATCCTCTGTGATTGCTTACGTCCTTCTTCAGTGGAAATCACTGTGTTATGTTATGGCTACCTTAATTTGATCTCACAGAGCAGGATGCTAAGTAATGAACCAAGCACTAACTGAGAATTAACTCAAGAGATAACCATCTCAGAGTACTTGGGAGGAACTGACTAGATCTGCGACATTTTAGTTGTCTAAATTTGGGAAAGAAAAATTTCTTACACATGGTTCTTTGCCACTGTAAGTGACATTGAAATCTTATGTCCATTTCTTCTACCATGAAGGAGAATGGCAGCAGTTCTAGAACTGGGTGATACCTTCATTCTCCTCTGCGTCTTTCTCTAGTTGACTTGTAGCTTAGGTACATAGAACACATACCTCTGGGGGTTGCCGTACCTACATAGCATTTAGCTAAAATTGTTCGTCTTTTTTCTTTTATTCAGAGAGGAAAGTATATGGATTCTGGAGAGACCCCATTTTATTTAATTGAAAGTAATTTGGTCAACAACACAAGAACAACAGCAGCAGCAGCAGCAACAACAATAACAACAAGCTGGTGGCAATGGTTCATAGAGTTGGGCCCTATTTGTTTTCTGAGTACTGGTAAGTTCAGAAAGACATTGGATGGATTTCAAACTCTTGATCAATCTTCATTCACTGTCTACCCCCTTTCAGATACCTTCCATTGATTTAGCTTATTTTGCTCAAAGACTTTGGTGCTGTATTGTCAGAGTGAAGCGATAAGAGTTCAAGGTATGTCCAAACTTTATCTGTCCCAAACTGTTAATGGTTATCCCTGGAGAGTTGGCATAAGGTCCAGCCCTGGGGAGTTGGGATCAGTTGTCTACAGAGGCCAGTGTGAGTAAGCAGACCACAACCAACATTCTGTATTACAAAGGGACACCTATGGATCAAGGAAAACCTGTGGATCAAGGGGCACATGAATCCCAGGATGGCTAGGATTGTGGCCAACAAAATATTGTAAATTTACTTAAAACATCACGACTTTTTACACTCTTTATTTCATAATTAAAATGTATAGGTGTGAAACTTTGTGGATGACAGTTATGACTCAATACCAAAATGTTGGATGCATTGAGAAAATAAATTGGAAGTGAAGATTTAACTACAATAAAATCTAAGCCACAATATATAATGAATTAGATTCTAAAAGTGGTGTATGTGAGCTGCAGAAAGTAGTTAAAGGTACAGTCACCCGTGGGGGAATCTCCTGTGCCAGTCCTTTAGCTTACGCTGGTTTATGATGTAAAGGCAGGTGCACTGTTTTCAAGAGTCCCCAGTAGTCTAGACTAGAGAGTCAGACAAAAGTCTCTTGTTAATAGGCTTTGGCAGTCACTCTATAACACTGTTCAGCCTCGGGGAGCTTCTCCAGAGCAAGACTGTACTGTCTATGGAGACTCTAAATAGCTTCAGCAGTCATGCCTTCTATGGCTCTCTTCAACATCTATTTTCCATGCATTTTAATTTTACTTGAAAGGAAAACAACCCAGGCCATAGTCCTACCAAGCCTATACTTCTTTGTGTTTCATAAGCTTATAGGATTGCTGTGAGATGTCAAATATGAAACAGGTGTGCAGGCACTGGAAGCAAAGGGAAACAGCCTAAAATTCATTCCAGTACCATGCAAGAGGCATCCTCATCCCAATTCAACCCCAGATACTGCCTCTGTAGCCACTGTGCTTTTGTTGTGGCTTCCTCCCTTCCACACATGTGCCCCGTGTTAGAGAACTGTTAGAGGACTGTGGGATCCACAGGAGAACAAAAGTTCCTACGCAGGTCTGTGTCTAGCCTTGTAGAAGTCAGAATCATAATTTATGATTCTAGTCAGAAAAGAGCCTAGCAATGCGGCTAGGGTATTGGTACATATGAGTCAGTCTTATTTCTGAGAGCATGGGGCTGGAAGGAAGAACCAGGCCTAAATTCAGCTTTGAGTGAAGAATTCCATTTACTTTTCAGGTACCTATTTTATTCTACATGCTGACATGTGGCTGGTTACCTGAGCTCAGGAACTATGCATCTGTCTCCTCACATCTTCCTTGGAGCATCTTCCCACTCCTGGTGGTATCCCAGAATCTGCCTTCTCTTTCCTGCCTAAGCAATGGGCCATAGGCTTTTTAATTGACAGGCGGTACATCCATACAATAAATAAGACATTCTATCTACATAGCCCCTTTGCTCTCAGATCAGTGCTAGGTATCTGCAAAGTGATCATTTCATGTCTGGACCGCAATCGTACGCCTGTTTTAAGCCTTCAATTCTTCACTCAAAAGCTGATTATCAAAAACCCAAGCAACCAGCACACATAATCTCCACTAATGTATTGAACTGTTCATTAAAATCAATTCCAATATGCTGAGTAACAAAATGCAGAAATTGAAATGTGACTATAAGAAATGTTTCACTGAAATCTAAGAGCCGTAATTCCATAAAAGTCTTTTGATTTTTATAAGGGATGTGAAATAAATGGAAAATCTGTCCACAGTAAACTTAGTGTCTAGTGACTTAACATGTTTTCTGAGCATAGGTGATGAAAGTTTTTGGGGACAGCAAACAGAGCTTAGGCCTGACACCTTGAAGTCCCAGGTTTCAGAAGAGAGGAATTCTTAGCACTGTCTACTAATTTGAAGTACATGTTTCAAGTCTCAGACGTGTGTATTGGAGTCAGGTGTTTCTCACCTACTTAGATATTCCTATGGCTGGATCAATGATCCCAAGGAACTTGCTTATTCAGAGGAGGTGGTCTCAATTAATATCTAACCTGTGCTAAAAGAGTAAGTTTATGAGTTGTGACCCACAAAATGATATCCCCCACTTTTCTTCTTTCAGTTTTAGTTCTCACTTTCAGTTATTCATTTATATATTCAGTTACTTCTGAGATAAGGCAACACTCCAATACCCAGCCTGATCATGGAGATACAGAGACCCAGACATAGTCCCAGGACCTGGCACTCAGGGGGATGGAGCATCAAGAATACAGACTTGCCCCTCCTTGCCACTGGTGAATGATTGGCACTAATCTGTCACCAGTTGGCAGTTCAAGGATCCAAGAAGGTGATATTTTTATCCTTCTCTATTAACACTTAAGACTCCAAGTTTGGTGAGATTATTGAGGTAGATTTGTTGTGAAGATTTTTAGAAGTCAGAAACAGTGCAGAAAGTACAAAACTGAGGTGGGTGTCTTAACGTCAGCATTGTGATCCCCATGAAATACGCGAGAACAATTATTGAGCAAACATTTGAGCATAAGGGCCTAGAGCTTAATAATAGCTGATCTAAAAGAGTATTGCATTATCCTGTTATTGTAAATATTATATTATTAATGATAACAGATAGTGACTGAGTAGCACAGCACAAGCATCTCTCTGTCCTGCATCTCGTCATCTGATCTTGTCTCATCTTGTCTCGCCTTATTTCGTCCTGCTTGTATCTCTGTACCTCCCACACTTCTGTTCCTTCACGGCCAGAGACCTGTGCTGTTCTGAAGAGATATGCCATGAATATCTTCATGTACCCCAAGGTGTGTGTACCCAGGAGTAGAGCTTATACTTACTTAACATATGGTGGTCTCGTCATTTGGAAGAGTGTGCTTGAAAAATGTCAACTTTTTGATGACTGTTCTTAGAGATGTAGACATGGCAAAACACAACAGGGGAACTGCTAATCGTAGTTACTCTCAGAGATATGTATGTTTTCAATAAATATAGGGATTCTATGAAATCCATGGGCCCTTAGACAGGTGAGGTAATACATCTCTCAAGTTTAATGTTTCTGTTAAACACAATCTATTGATGCCTTATAACTAGCCCTTTCAGATATACATGTATTTACAATTGCTCTTACACAAGTTTAAGTGTTTTTCACTTAATCTTATTTCAATGTTTTCATTGCTCTTGATGTCAATTGGAAATCGGCTTCTGCATTTGGAGACCAAATCCCATGCTTGTGACCCCTAGATGCACATGACCTTGGAGAAGTACCCTCTCTTTCCTCAGCTCATAATAGCATCTCCTTCCTCTTGGGATGGTTGTGAGGGTTCAGTGAAACACCCAATGTGAAAGCAGTGTCATCAAAGGCTCCAGGTTTCAACACTATATGAGCATACTCCTCTGATTATAGGGAGAATATTAGCCTTTTATTTTTAATTTTTCATACAATATATTTTGGTTGTGTTTTCCCCTCCCTCAATTTCCTGTTGTCTCTCTCTCCTTTGTTTGCTCAGTAGACAAACAAAAAACTAAAAAACAAAACAAAAGAAAAAAAACCACAAAAATCTAGTATGATGAAAAATGTCAAAACAAACAAAAATGAAACAAAAAGCCCCCTCTCCCAAATGGGCTTGTTTTGTATTGGTCAACTGCTCCTGGGCATGTGGCCTGCCCTGGAGGTTGGTTGATAAACTCGGTGATACTCCACTGGAGAAAACTGATTTTTCCTTTTGCAAGAAAGTGTCAGTTACAAGTAGTTTCTTGGTTAGGGGTGGGGCTTTATGTCCATGCCCCTTTTCGGTGCTCAGTTTGGACTAGCTTGAACCCGCAGGTATGAGATGTGATGCTATAGTGTCTGTGAGGTTGTATGTACAGCAATCCTGTTGCGAGTCAGTACTGCTGTGTCTGGAAAAGATTTTTATCATGGAGTCGCTCATCACCTCTGGCTATTACAGACGTTCTGCTTCCTTTTTCACATAGATCCATTCATGAAAGGAGTGTTGAATGGAGACATGCCACTTAGGAGTGTTCCACAGTCTCCCGTTGTTTGCATGTTGTGGGCTTTTGCTTGATTCGCATCTACTGTAGGAAGAATCTTCTCTAAGGAAGGCTGAGCGAGGTATGGATCTACAGGTAAAGTATTAGTAGTCATTGCTATGTTCCTTTTGTAGAATAATAGTAGATTTTCTTTTAGTCCCATGGCTTAGCTAGCTCAGATTCTTGGACAGCTGAGCAGTGTCAAGTATGTGTTACATGTCATAGAGTGGGACTGAGAAAGTTTGGAGGAAGTGGATAAGGAGTGAATGTTTACCATGCCAGGCATTTTGCAAATCAATTAAGCTGAAGACTAAGATTTCATAGACGTGGTTAGAAACAGATGTCCTATTATTAACACAACACATCTGTCCCTAGAACAATGTAGCAACTATATACACAAAACTGTCCTTTCTTCTCAGAAGCTGATTAAAATATCTCTCCTGGCTAGATATTCTTCATTCTGTGAAAAAGCTTCTGGAAATACTCTCTCTCATTCCATTCCACTCTGTCCCATTCCATATTGAGTGATGTTTTGACACATCATAATAACTGTGTTAGCATTGATACACCTTCACCGAGCTGGTGCTTCAAATGTTCATGCTACAGATGAGGAACTTGGAAATGAGTAGATTAGGAAACTCAGAGATGCCATGTCATATGCACTGCAGGAGGATGATATCCATCCAGTTATTTTAACCACCAAGGTGCAGCTCTGTCTGCACTTACACACAGCTTCCTTATTTATGTTAGCTGAAAATGTAAGGTTTAGGAGGTTGGCCAGCAAGAGCTCCCATCCAACTTTATTACCAGCTATGTATCTTTGGGTAGCAAGTTAACTTTGTTTCAATTTAATATATAAAATAATACTGTTAATAATACTAAGGAAACCCAATGAGTTAAAAATATTAGCTATTGCTAACTATTGTTCTCCCACACAGAGTCCACTTATCCCCATCCAGATTCCATTTTTTTTCTATCGGCCTTATTTTTTTTCATTCACTTGTGGTACTGAAGACACCTGGACTATCTCAAGTTACACTTCATATTACCCAGAGCTAGCCTAGCTGAGACTACAAGAAGTCCAGCAGCCATTCCCTTCTCTATTTGAAACTACTATTAATGATTGTCCATGGCTGCTCCTAGTTGATTGGAAGATATGGTTTAATTAGCTATCCAGCATTGTCTAGTGAACAGTATTTAAACTATCATTTTTCTATTCAAATGAAAGAAGAGTTGAACCAGCACCATTTGTTGAAAGTGCTGTCTTTTTTCCATTGGATAATATTAGCTCCTTTGTCAAAGATCAAGTGAACATAGGTGTGTGGGTCTTCAATTCCATTCCATTGATCTACCTGCCTGTCTCTGTATCAATACCATGCAGTTTGTATCACCATTTCTCTGTAATGCAGCTTGAGGGGATGGTGATTCTCCCAGAAGTTCTTTTAATGTTGAGAATAGTTTTTGCTAACCTGTGTTTTTGTTTTTCCAAATGAATTTGCAAATTGCCCTTTCTAACTCTATGAAGAATCGAGTTGGAATTTTGTTGGGGATTGCATTGAATCTATAGATTGCTTTTATCAAGATGGCCATTTTTACTATATTAATCCCCCAATCCATGAGCATGGGAGGTCTTTCCATCTTCTGAGATCTTCTTCAATTTCTTTCTTCAGAGATTTGAAGTTCTTGTCATACAGATCTTTCACTTGCTTGGTTAGAGTCACACCAAGGTATTTTATATTATTTGTGGCTATTGTGAAGGGTATCATTTCCCTAATTTCTTTCTCAGTCTGTTTATCCTTTGAGTAGAAGAAGACTACTGATTTGTTTGAGTTAACTTTATATCTGGCACAACATACCCAAACTTATGGGGTACAATGAAAACAGTGCTAAGAGGAAAACTCATAGCTCTGAGTGCCTGCAAAAAGAAATTGGAGAGAGTATACTCTAACAGCTTGACAGCACACCTGAAAGCTCTAGAACAAAAAGAAGCAAATTCACCCAAGAGGAGTAGAAGGCAGGAAATAATCAAACTCAGAGCTGAAATCATCCAAGTAGACGCAAAAAGAACTATACAAAGAATCAACAAAACCAGGAGCTGGTTCTTTGAGAAAATCAACAAGATAGATAAATAACCCCCTAATCAGACTAACCAGAGGGCAGAGAGATAGTATCCAAATTAACAAAATCAGAAAAGAAAAGGGAAACATAACAACAGAAACTGAGGAAATTTCAACAAATGGTGTTGGTTCAATTGGAAGTCAGCATGTAGAAGAATGCAAATTGACCCATTCTTATCTTTTTGTACAAAGCTCAAGTCCATGTAGATCAAGGACCTTCACATAAAACCAAACATACTGAAACGAATAGAAGAGAAAATGGGGGAAGAGCCTTGAACTCATAGGCATAGGAGAAAATTTCCTGAACAGAAACCAACGGCTTATGCTCTAAGATCAAGTATAAAAAAAATGGAAAAAAAAAGAATAAAAAAATGGGACCTCATAAAATTGCAAAGCTTCTGTAAGACAAAGGACACTGTCAATGGGACAAAATGGCAAACAACAGATTGGGAAAAGGTCTTTACCAATCATACATCTGACAGAGGGCTACTATCTAATATATACAAGGAACTCAAGAATTTAGACTCCAGAGAACTATATAATCCTATTTAAAAATGGGGTACAGAGCTAAACAAAGAATTCTCAGTTGGGGAATACTGAATGGCTGAGAAACACCTAAAAAAAATGTTCAACATCCTTAATAATCAGGGAAGTGCAAATCAAAACAAACCTGAGATACAACTTCATACTAATCAGAATAGCTAAGGTCAAAAACTCTGGTGACAGTAAATGCTTGTGAGTATGTGGAGATTGTTGGTGGAATTTTAAGCTGTTACAACCACTCTGGAAATCAGTCTGGAGTTTACTCAGAAAATTGCACATAGTACTACCTAAGGATCCAGCTAAATCACTCTTGGTCATACACCCAAAAGATGCACCAACATATGACAAGGACACGTGCTCCATTATGTTCTTAGCAACCTTATTTATAATAGCCAGAAGCAGGAAAGAGCACAGATGTCCTTCAGCAGAGGAATGGATACAGAAAATGTGATACATCTTCACAGTTAAGTACTACTAAGCTATTAACAACAATGACTTCATGAAATTCTTATGCAAATGGATGGAACTAGAAAATAGCATCCTGAACAAGGTAACCCAGTCACAAAAGAACATACATGGTGTGCCTTCACTGATAAGTGGATATCAGCCCAAAAACTTGGAATACCTAAGAAAAAATTCAGAGATCATATGAAGCCCAAGAAGAAGTAAATGTGTGCGGATGCTTTATTCCTTCTTAGAAGGGAGAACAAAATACTCACGGGAGGAAATACAGGGACAAAGAGTGGAGCAGGGACTGGAGAAAAGGTCATAAAGAGACTGCCCCACCTGCGGATCCATCTCATATGCAGCCCCCAAACTCAGCCACTATTGCTGATGCCAAGAAGTGCTTGCTGACAGGATCCTGATATGGATGTCTCCTGAGAGGCTCTGTCAGAGCCTTCCTGATATAGATGAGGATGGTTACAGATAACCATTGGACTGAACAAGGGGACCTCAGTGGAGGAGTTAGAAAAAAGACTGAAGGGCTGAAAGGGTTTGTAACACCATAAGAAGAACAACAATATCAACCAACCAGACTCCACCAGAGCTCCCAGGGACTAAACCACCAACCAATGAGTACACATGAACGGATCCATGACTCCAGCCACATATGTGGCAGAGCATGGCATTGTCTAGCACCAAAAGGAGGAAAAACATTTGGTCTTGTGAAGGCTTCTTTCCCAAATGTAGGGGACTGCCAGGACACTGAGGTGGAAGTGGGTGGGTGGGAGTAGGAGCATCCTCATAGAAGCAGGGGGGGGGTTGTGAGAGGGAGAAAAGAAAGGGATAACATTTGAAATGTAAATACATAAAATATCCAAAAAATAAAATTAAAAAAATGTAAAGAACAGGTATAATTAGCAGAAAATGAAGTGGACATTCAAAGACTCTGAAGCAGAATGTGTAAATAGACATGGAAGTGATGATCAGGCCTGTGAGCTATAAGGAGAGTAGAATTGCTCTGGTGTAATTGACTCAGGACTTTATTACTAACTTACAATCCCCTTCTTTGTTGGCCCCATTTCCAATCCAAGAGCAGTAGGCGAAAGTTAAGTATGCTTTAAAACCAGTGACATCCAATGCCTGCTTCGAGAGCCTGTCTTAGGGTTCTCCAGCCATGCACTCCTGAAGCCTTGCCTATTCTTATTGAAAAGATGTCTGCTTCGCTGTCCACCTCTGTGTCTCTGCCAAGTGAAAGTATCAGCTTATTGACTCTTGCTAACACAGTATGAATAACAACAGCTTCCTGTAAGAGCTGGATGGTCTTAATTTACTTCTGATAGTTTTTCTGTAGGTGTATCAACACTTGAGTTACATTGCCCATCACTTTGGATAACAACCTTTGAGCAGGTGCTGGGCATACAGAATCTTTTATGCCTGGCTTCTTCCAATTGTCTGCTAAACATCTATAATGGTACCTGTATCCTGGTTCAGAAATCTTTCCTCTGGTGTCTTGTCTAGGTTATATTTCTCAGGTTAGTTGCTTTCATGGTGGAATAAGGTCATCTCAATTAATTAGTCCTCATCTTTTCCTCTTCTATTTTTATTCTTTTTTTCTCCCCTCCTTCCTCTTCTCCCCTCCCCATCCTCTCCCTCTGGCCCTCTCTCTCCTCCACTCTCTCTTCACTTTCCCTCCATTTCCCTCCCCTCTTCCCTCCTCTCCTCTCATTTTGTCTTCTTTCACCACCCCACTGCCTCATAGGTTCTACAGGCTTGTTTCGTGAATCAGCCTTATAGACTCGTGTAGATTTGTGTGTCTTAACAGTCTTGACGCCATATAGATAAGCTACATAAGCTTCCCTCACTATCTAAATTGCTTCTAGTTTAAGATCTTGGTTTATGTCTAAAGATATAGCTTTTTCTAGTTGTATGCCTGCCAAGCAAGGCTGCTGTAGTTAGAGGAGGGTAACCATCAGGTTGGAGTTCTAAGATCTACCAAGTCTAAAAGCATCATTTTTGACCAAGTATCAACAGACTACAGGTTAAGTGTTGGAATGTTTTATTACTGAGAAAAAAATCTCTGCATTCTATCTGTATTCTCACCGATTTTCAAATATATTATTTACATTTCTCCTAATATGCTTAATTCTCTAAATAGTACAATTTTATTACAGAAGATTTGGATCGTTATCAAACATTCAACATGATGGTAGGACAGAAAAAACATTCATTTGAAGGACTCTTAAATGAAATTAAAAGGAATTGAGTTTTTTTAGGTTTAGTGGATGCAATTTGTTTGTACTAATAAGTGTCAAAACCAAGGCCCTTGTGCCTGATAAACTAATGAAAAGTTTTCTTTGATTGTTACAAACATTTTATGGGAATATTTTTTTTATTAACTTGAGTATTTCTTATATACATTTCAAGTGTTATTCCCTTTCCCGGTTTCCCGGCAAACATCCCCCTCCCCCCTCCCCTTCCTTATGGGTGTTCCCCTCCCAACCCTCCCCCCATTGCCGCCCTCCCCCCATAGTCTAGTTCACTGGGGGTTCAGTCTTAGCAGGACCCAGGGCTTCCCCTTCCACTGGTGCTCTTACTAGGATATTCATTGCTACCTATGGGGTCAGAGTCCAGGGTCAGTCCATGTATAGTATTTAGGTAGTGGCTTAGTCCCTGGAAGCTCTGGTTGCTTGACATTGTTGTACTTTTGGGGTCTCGAGCCCCTTCAAGCTCTTCCAGTTCTTTCTCTGATTCCTTCAACGGGGGACCTATCCTCAGTTCAGTGGTTTGCTGCTGGCATTCGCCTCTGTATTTGCTGTATTCTGGCTGTGTCTCTCAGGAGCGATCTACATCCGGCTCCTGTCGGTCTGCACTTCTTTGCTTCATCCATCTTGTCTAATTGGGTGGCTGTATATGTATGGGCCACATGTGGGGCAGGCTCTGAATGGGTGTTCCTTCAGTCTCTGTTTTAATCTTTGCCTCTCCCTTCCCTGCCAGGGGTATTCTTTTTCCTCATTTAAAGAAGGAGTGAAGCATTCACATTTTGATCATCCGTCTTGAGTTTCGTTTGTTCTAGGGATCTAGGGTAATTCAAGCATTTGGGCTAAAAGCCACTTATCAATGAGTGCATACCATGTATGTCTTTCTGTGATTGGGTTAGCTCACTCAGGATGATATTTTCCAGTTCCAACCATTTGCCTACGAATTTCATAAAGTCGTTGTTTTTGATAGCCGAGTAATATTCCATTGTGTAGATGTACCACATTTTCTGTATCCATTCCTCTGTTGAAGGGCATCTGGGTTCTTTCCATTTTCTGGCTATTATAAATAAGGCTGCGATGAACATAGTGGAGCACGCATCTCTTTTATATGTTGAGGCATCTTTTGGGTATATGCCCAAGAGAGGTATAGCTGGATCCTCAGGCAGTTCAATGTCCAATTTTCTGAGGAACCTCCAGACTGATTTCCAGAATGGTTTTACCAGTCTGCAATCCCACCAACAATGGAGGAGTGTTCCACCTTCTCCACATCCCCGCCAGCATCTGCTGTCACCTGAGTTTTTGATCTTAGCCATTCTCACTGGTGTGAGGTGAAATCTCAGGGTTGTTTTGATTTGCATTTCCCTTATGACTAAAGATGTTGAACATTTCTTTAGGTGTTTCTCAGCCATTCGGCATTCCTCAGCTGTGAATTCTTTGTTTAGCTCTGAACCCCATTTTTTAATAGGGTTATTTGTTTCCCTGCGGTCTAACTTCTTGAGTTCTTTGTATATTTTGGATATAAGGCCTCTATCTGTTGTAGGATTGGTAAAGATCTTTTCCCAATCTGTTGGTTGCCGTTTTGTCCTAACCACAGTGTCCTTTGCCTTACAGAAGCTTTGCAGTTTTATGAGATCCCATTTGTCGATTCTTGATCTTAGAGCATAAGCCATTGGTGTTTTGTTCAGGAAATTTTTTCCAGTGCCCATGTGTTCCAGATGCTTCCCTAGTTTTTCTTCTATTAGTTTGAGTGTGTCTGGTTTGATGTGGAGGTCCTTGATCCACTTGGACTTAAGCTTTGTACAGGGTGATAAGGATGGATCGATCTGCATTCTTCTACATGTTGCCCTCCAGTTGAACCAGCACCATTTGCTGAAAATGCTATCTTTTTTCCATTGGATGGTTTTGGCGCCTTTGTCAAAAATCAAGTGACCATAGGTGTGTGGGTTCATTTCTGGGTCTTCAATTCTATTCCATTGGTCTATCTGTCTGTCTCTGTACCAATACCATGCAGTTTTTATCACTATTGCTCTGTAATACTGCTTGAGTTCAGGGATAGTGATTCCCCCTGAAGTCCTTTTATTGTTGAGGATAGCTTTAGCTATCCTGGGTTTTTTGTTATTCCAGATGAATTTGCAAATTGTTCTGTCTAACTCTTTGAAGAATTGGATTGGTATTTTGATGGGGATTGCATTGAATCTGTAGATTGCTTTTGGTAAAATGGCCATTTTTACTATATTAATCCTGCCAATCCATGAGCATGGGAGATCTTTCCATCTTCTGTGGTCTTCTTCAATTTCTTTCCTCAGTGTCTTGAAGTTCTTATTGTACAGATCTTTTACTTGCTTGCTAAAGTCACACCGAGGTACTTTATATTATTTGGGTCTATTATGAAGGGTGTCATTTCTCTAATTTCTTTCTCGGCTTGTTTCTCTTTTGTATAGAGGAAGGCAACTGATTTATTTGAGTTAATTTTATACCCAGCCACTTTGCTGAAGTTGTTTATCAGCTTTAGTAGTTCTCTGGTGGAACTTTTGGGATCACTTAAATATACTATCATGTCATCTGCAAATAGTGATATTTTGACTTCTTCTTTTCCGATCTGTATCCCCTTGATCTCCTTTTGTTGTCTGATTGCTCTGGCTAGAACTTCAAGAACTATATTGAATAAGTAGGGAGAGAGTGGGCAGCCTTGTCTAGTCCCTGATTTTAGTGGGATTGCTTCAAGTTTCTCTCCATTTAGTTTAATGTTAGCAACTGGTTTGCTGTATATGGCTTTTACTATGTTTAGGTATGGGCCTTGAATTCCTATTCTTTCCAGGACTTTTATCATGAAGGGGTGTTGAATTTTGTCAAATGCTTTCTCAGCATCTAATGAAATGATCATGTGGTTCTGTTCTTTCAGTTTGTTTATATAATGGATCACGTTGATGGTTTTCCTTATATTAAACCATCCCTGCATGCCTGGGATGAAGCCTACTTGATCATGGTGGATGATTGTTTTGATGTGCTCTTGGATTCAGTTTGCCAGAATTTTATTGAGTATTTTTGCGTCGATATTCATAAGGGAAATTGGTCTGAAGTTCTCTTTCTTTGTTGTGTCTTTGTGTGGTTTAGGTATACGAGTAATTGTGGCTTCGTAGAAGGAATTCGGTAGGGCTCCATCTGTTTCAATTTTGTGGAATAGTTTGGATAATATTGGTATGAGGTCTTCTATGAAGGTTTGATAGAATTCTGCACTAAACCCGTCTGGACCTGGGCTCTTTTTGGTTGGGAGACCTTTAATGACTGCTTCTATTTCCTTAGGAGTTATGGGGTTGTTTAACTGGTTTATCTGTTCCTGATTTAACTTCGATACCTGGTATCTGTCTAGGAAATTGTCCATTTCCTGAAGATTTTCAAGTTTTGTTGAATATAGGTTTTTATAGTAAGATCTGATGATTTTTTGAATTTCCTCTGAATCTGTTGTTATGTCTCCCTTTTCATTTCTGATTTTGTTAATTTGGACGTACTCTCTGTGTCCTCTCGTTAGTCTGGCTAAGGGTTTATCTATCTTGTTGATTTTCTCAAAGAACCAACTTTTGGTTCTGTTGATTCTTTCTATGGTTCTTTTTGTTTCTACTTGGTTGATTTCAGCTCTGAGTTTGATTATTTCCTGCCTTCTACTCCTCCTGGGTGTATTTGCTTCTTTTTGTTCTAGATCTTTTAGGTGTGCTGTCTAGCTGCTGACATATGCTCTTTCCTGTTTCTTTCTGCAGGCACTCAGCGCTATGAGTTTTCCTCTTAGCACAGCTTTCATTGTGTCCCATAAGTTTGGGTATGTTGTATCTTCATTTTCATTAAATTCTAAAAAGTTTTTAATTTCTTTCTTTATTTCTTCCTTGACCAGGTTATCATTGAGTAGAGCATTGTTCAATTTCCACGTATATGTGGGCATTCTTCCCTTATTGTTATTGAAGACCAGTTTTAGGCCGTGGTGGTCCGATAGCACTCATGGGATTATTTCTATCTTTCTGTACCTGTTGAGGCCTGTTTTTTGACCAATTATATGGTCAATTTTGGAGAAAGTACCATGAGGAGCTGAGAAGAAGGTATAGCCTTTTGCTTTAGGATAGAATGTTCTATAAATATCCGTTAAGTCCATTTGGCTCATGACTTCTCTTAGTCTGTCGACATCACTGTTTAATTTCTGTTTCCATGATCTGTCCATTGATGAGAGTGGGGTGTTGAAATCTCCCACTATTATTGTGTGAGGTGCAATGTGTGTTTTGAGCTTTAGTAAGGTTTCTTTTACGTATGTAGGTGCCCTTGTATTTGGGGCATAGATATTTAGGATTGAGAGTTCATCTTGGTGGATTTTTCCTTTGATGAATATGAAGTGTCCTTCCTTATCTTTTTTGATGACTTTTAGTTGGAAATTGATTTTATTTGATATTAGAATGGCTACTCCAGCTTGCTTCTTCTGACCATTTGCTTGGAAAGTTGTTTTCCAGCCTTTCACTCTGAGGTAGTGTCTGTCTTTGTCTCTGAGGTGTGTTTCCTGTAGGCAGCAGAATGCAGGGTCCTCGTTGCGTATCCAGTTTGTTAATCTATGTCTTTTTATTGGGGAGTTGAGGCCATTGATATTGAGAGATATTAAGGAATAGTGATTATTGCTTCCCGTTATATTCATATTTGATGTGAGGTTATGTTTGTGTGCTTTCATTCTCTTTGTTTTGTTGCCAAGACGATTAGTTTCTTGCTTCTTCTAGGGTATAGCTTGCCTCCTTATGTTGGGCTTTACCATTTATTATCCTTTGTAGTGCTGGATTTGTAGAAAGATATTGTGTAAATTTGGTTTTGTCATGGAATATCTTGGTTTCTCCATCAATGTTAATTGAGAGTTTTGCTGGATACAGTAACCTGGGCTGGCATTTGTGTTCTCTTAGGGTCTGTATGACATCAGTCCAGGATCTTCTGGCCTTCATAGTTTCTGGCGAGAAGTCTGGTGTGATTCTGATAGGTCTCCCTTTATATGTTACTTGACCTTTTTCCCTTACTGCTTTTAATATTCTTTCTTTATTTTGTGCTTTTGGTGTTTTGACAATTATGTGACGGGAGGTGTTTCTTTTCTGGTCCAATCTATTTGGAGTTCTGTAGGCTTCTTGTATGTCTATGGGTATCTCTTTTTTTAGGTTAGGGAAGTTTTCTTCTATGATTTTGTTGAAGATATTTACTGGTCCTTTGAGCTGGGAGTCTTCACTCTCTTCTATACCTATTATCCTTAGGTTTGATCTTCTCATTGAGTCCTGGATTTCCTGTATGTTTTGGACCAGTAGCTTTTTCCGCTTTACATTATCTTTGACAGTTGAGTCAATGATTTCTATGGAATCTTCTGCTCCTGAGATTCTCTCTTCCATCTCTTGTATTCTGTTGGTGAAGCTTGTATCTACAGCTCCTTGTCTCTTCTTTTGGTTTTCTATATCCAGGGTTGTTTCCATGTGTTCTTTCTTGATTGCTTCTATTTCCATTTTTAATTCCTTCAACTGTTTGATTGTGTTTTCCTGGAATTCTTTCAGGGATTTTTGCGATTCCTCTCTGTAGGCTTCTACTTGTTCTCTAAGGGAGTTCTTCACGTCTTTCTTGAAGTCCTCCAGCATCATGATCAAAAATGATTTTGAAACTAGATCTTGCTTTTCTAGTGTGTTTGGATATTCCATGTTTGTTTTGATGGGAGAATTGGGCTCCGATGGTGCCATGTAGTCTTGGTTTCTGTTGCTTGGGTTCCTGCGCTTGCCTCTCGCCATCAGATTATCTCTAGTGTTACTTTGTTCTGCTATTTCTGACAGTGGCTAGGCTGTCCTATAAGCCTGTGTGTCAGGAGTGCTGTAGACCTGTTTTCCTCTCTTTCAGTCAGTTATGGGGACAGAGTGTTCTGCTTTCCGGCGTGTAGTTTTTCCTCTCTACAGGTCTTCAGCTGTTCCTGTGGGCCTGTGTCTTGAGTTCACCAGGCAGCTTTCTTGCAGCAGAAAAGTTGGTCTTACCTGTGGTCCCGAGGCTCAAGTTCGCTCGTGGGGTGCTGCTCACGGGCTCTCTGCAGCGGCAGCAACCAGGAAGACTTGTGCCGCCCCTTCCGGGAGCTTCAGTGCACCAGGGTTCCAGATGGTCTTTGGCTTTTTCCTCTGGCGTCCAAGATGTGTGTGCAGAGAGCAGTCTCTTCTGGTTTCCCAGGCTTGTCTGCTCTCTGAAGGTTCAGCTCTCCCTCCCACGGGATTTGGGTGCAGAGAACTTTTTATCCGGTCTGTTTCCTTCAGGTTCTGGTGGTGTCTCAGGCAGGGGTCCTGCCGCTCCTGGGCCCTCCCCCACGGGAGCCCAGAGGCCTTATACAGTTTCCTCTTGGGCCAGGGATGTGGGCAGGGGTGAGCAGTGTTGGTGGTCTCTTCAGCTCTGCAGCCTCAGGAGTGCCCACCTGACCAGGCGGTTGGGTCTCTCTCTCACAGGGTCTGGGGGCAGAGAGCTGCTCGGGAATATTGATTTTGAACATTCTGTAAGATTCTATGTAAACCTCAAAAATGATTCTGCTACTATTATCTGAATATTCTGGAAAGGTTAATGAAACCAATGACATCCTTATTATAATTTTAGGATAACTTTTAAATATCCCAATAGCCCTTGGATTCCGTTAGCCAAAGGTGCTTCTATTAGACTTGTGGTCAAAGGATCTATTCCCTTGAAGAAAATAATTTATCTCTTTATGAATTGGTAACTAGAAAACCCATGTAGAATTTTATTTCTAATAATTGACCCTATACTTTTGCTTCAAAACATACTTAGCCATGCAAGGAACACATATAATATTTTATTTTGTTATTTTATTTTATTCTCTTGCATCCTCATCAATGTTCTCACCCCTGGTCACCCCCTCCCATAATCTCTCCCTCCTTTTCCCCTGAGAGGGTGGAGGACCCTTTTGTATAGTATCCAACCCTGGCACATTAAATCTTTGCAGGGCTAGGTACATCCTTTCCCACTGAGGCCAGACAAGGTAGCCCAGCTAGGAGAATTTTTCGCACAGACAGGCAACAGCTTTTGGGATAGCTCCCACTCTAGTTGTCCAGGACGCACATGAAGACAGAGCTACATATGTGCAGGGAGGCCTAGGTCCAAGTCCATGCATGCTTTTTGTTTGGTTGCTCAGTCTGAAGGCAGAGGGTCCAGGTTAGTTGACTGTCAGTCTTCTTGTGGAGTTCATATACCCTTCAGGCTGCAATCCTTTCTCTTATTCTTCCAGAAGAGAGTTCAATTTCCATCCGCTGTTTGGTTGTGGGTGCCTGCATCTGTCTGAATCAGCTGCTGGCTGGAGACTCTTGGAGGAAAGCCTTGATTACTGTCTGCAAGCATGACAGTGTCATTAATAGTGTCAGGGATTAGTGCTTGCCCATGGGATGACTGTCTAGATGAGCCAGTTACTGACTGGCCATTCCCTCAGTCTCTGCTCTATCCCCCATACATGCATTTCTTATAGACAAGATAGGTTTTGTGTCAAAAGTTTTGTGGATGGGTTGGTGTCCCTATCTCTTCACTGAGGTTAGAGGGAATGGTCTCTTAGGTTCTATATCTCTAATGCTGTGAGTTGCAGATAAGGACACCTACATAGATTCTTGGGTGCCTCCCCCATCCCAGGTCTTTGGCATGTCCTCAAGATGCCTCTTCTTCTCCAACCCCACCAGTTGCAGAATTCCATTCATTTTCATGGTCATATGGCCATCTCTCCTTTCCCTCCCCCACCCAATCTTGAACCCCCACTTCACTCCCTTTCCCCTTTTCTACCCAGTTCTCTCCCTCCATCTGCCTACCATGACTATTTTATTCCCCCTTCTAAGTGAGATTCATGCATCCTCACTTGGGCTTTCCTTTTTGTTTAGCTTCATTGAGAAGAGTGGGTGTCCTGTGTTTTGTGCCTGATAGCAACTTATAAGTGAGTATATATTATGCCTGACCTTTTGGGTCTGGGTTTTCTCACTCAAGATGATATTCTCGAGTTCCATCCATTTTCCTGGGAAATTCAAGATGTCTTTGTTTTTAATAGCTGAATAGTGTTCCATTGTGTAGATATAACATTTTCTTTACCCATTCTCCAGTTGAGGTATATCTAGGTTGTTTCTAGTTTTTATCAATTATGAATAAATAAAGCTGCTGTTAGGAACATAGTTGAGCAAATGTCCCTGTGGTATGGAGGGGTATCTTTTAGCTATATGCCCAGGAGTGGTATAACTGGGTCTTGAATTAGGACTATTCCCAAGTTTCCGAGAAACTGCCAAATTGATTTACAAAGTGGGAACACACATATTATTATCACTGGCTTACATTTACCTTCCTACAACATTTATGCCAAACAACCTTTTCATGATTCTCAGACAGAGGATTTTATTTGGAAGGTACTTTAGGAAAAGGAAATAAAACCCAAAACCAGCACTGAAATGCTAGGACATCAATTCATGGTTCCTGTTTTTAACTCTGCAATCTGTTAATACTTGATTATTTAATATTCTTTCTATAGAAACCAAAGCAAATGAAACTAAAAAATACATGGAGACCAACTTTTGTTGGCCAAGGACTTCTGTGCATGCTGCCTACCCTGGAGTGTGGTTGATATATTTAGTGTCACTACACCGAAGAACTTATTTTCCCTCTTTGAGTAGTAGCACTTGCAAATAGCTTTTTGACTAGAAGTAGGATTTCATGCCCGTTTCCCCTCCTTTAGCATTCTGTCTGACATGAGCTCCTGTAGGTCTTGTGTATGCTATCACAGTCTCTGTGAGTTCATGTGTTCATCTGACCTGCTGTGTCTGGAAAATGCTCTTTCCTTCTTGAACTCACCTATGTTTTACTCTTCCACCCTTCGATCACATGAGAAATATGATCCAGGTGTCTCAGTTAGGGCTGAGTATTCCAAACTCTCATTCTCTGCATGTTGATCAGTTATGTTAGTAACCATCTACCTCAAGAAGATGCTTCTCTGGTGAGGGCTGTGCAGTGCATTGATCTGTGGTTTTAGCAACGTAACTAGGCATTGTTTTATTGTTTGATTCACTTAGCAAAAATAACAGTAGTAGGCTTTCCCCTAGGGCTCAGGATCTTCCTAGCCTCATGCTAGTATGTAGAATAGACAAAGAAACTGAATGTTAGGAAGATATAACCCAATTAAAAAGTAAGAGAGTCAAACAGACAGTTCTCAAAAAATGAAACACAAGTGACTGCAAAGCACTTAAAAATCCTTACACCAGGAAGACACAAAATAAAACAGATTTCATCCCACTCTAGATAGAATAGCCAAAATGAATAAGGCGAATGAAAATACAAGCTGATGATTTGTGTAAAGAAGAACATTTATTCAATGTTGGTGTGAGTACAAGTTGGTATAGGCCTATGGAAATCAGTGTGTTGGTTCCTCACAAAACTGAACAGATCTCTAGGCATATGCTTTTTGCAACTTGCTCTTAATAAGGGTTCAACCTCTCCTCTAGCCCACCACCCAGCAGAGGTGGTGGAAGAGAGAAGTTATTAGGAGATGGGGGAGTGGACCTGTTCAACAATAGTTCTTAGGGGGTGAACTTGACCTTCTTTTCCAGCAGTTCAGTCCCATAGCAAATACTGAATATAATTCAGCAGCTGTAGACCACTCTTTTTGTCAGGCACATAACCAGCAGCTGTCGTTCAGTCCTGAAGAAACCACCAGGCTAATGAGCCATCCTGAAGCAAGGCTGAGGAACCTCAAAAGTTGGGTGAGTTTCTGTTACAACAAGTTGAGCTCAACAAAACTATGTATGGTGAACCAATACATGTGTGTAGTTTGGGAAGAATAGCTAAACCAAAACAAACCAATGCTCAGTGCTCATCCCCCACTGTCTGTGGATAATATTGGTACTCCTTCATCACGGGTTCTTTCACATGTTTTCTATATTCAAGCATCCTTATCAATATTCAAACCTATGTGTCATTATTTGAAATAACTGGCTTTCCAAAGAAACTAGAAGTGTTCACTTCACAGTCTATCACAAGATAAAGTTATATGACTTCTGAGCCTATATTCAAAGGACTCTACATCTTAACTGCAAAGATACTTACACACCTATGTTTATTGCGGTTCTGCTCATAGTAGCCCCAAATTGGAAACAGCCTTGACATCCATCAGTTGACCAACTGACGAATGGATATGAAAATGTAGTTAGTATAGCAGAATAATACTCAGCTGGTAAAAAGAAAAGTACAGTTATGAAATTTGTGGGTAATTGCATGGAGTTAGAAATAATCATTCAAGTAAGTAAGTAAGTGATTACATTTTGGCTGCCACTTGGGTAGGTGGGGGAACACCCTCTTAGAAGCAGGGGAGATGGGTAGGGGGTTTATGGACAGGAGACAGGGAAAGGGGATGACATTTGAAATGAAAATACAAAAAATATCCAACAAAAATTTACTTCTTATTTTTTAGTCTTTTTTTTATTAAAGATCATTAGACTGAAATTAAAGACACCAAAATAGTATGCACTTTGTCCTTGTCAACAATATCACTAGAAAATGTTAGTATTGCAGTCATTTGGGAAAGCAAGCTTGCAATTCATAGCTGTCTCTGTGGCTGATAATGAGCACTGAGATTCTAATTGGGTTTTCCTCTGGGTTGATAGTAATGTTGCATCATGGTTCCATTACTACCCAGTAGAGGACATTCTTTACTTCGTATTTTGCTTAGTATCCTCTGGGCCTTAGGCAAACTATTTGCCTATATTGACTTTTACATTTTGGGAACAGTGAATATAGAGGTTGGGTTCAATTAGAGCCTAGAACAAAGGTCAGCCAAGTTTTTATATAAAGCATCTGAAAGTAAACATTATAGGCTTTTAGCCTGTGTTATGTCTGCAGCAACTAAAGGAATCACAAATAATGTTGGCAAATAGTCATGTCAGTGTTTCAGTAAAACCTACAGCAATAGGTGGCTGCTCACTTGAACTATTGGCCATGTGGATACCCCGAGTGTAGGAACGAGGAGATCCTATAATGAGTCTGTACTATGAATATCTCTCGCGCTTTAGTACTTATATCATGTAGTGCTCACCAGATAATGCATATATTGGTATAAATTGGAAGTCAGAATTTCAGATACTTGTGATCAATTGCCTGAATTGATATGAAGTCTAGTGTCTTTTTTTTAACCAATCACAGAAAACTTTCATTATTTGAAGCCTACAGGCTTTCCCCAGTCTCTATGGCACATTCACCTCCCACTGTGTCAATGCTGGTGTAGAACTAACAAACAATAGTGTTATGTTTTCATATAGATATATATTTTAGACCCCTCCCCCATGCACACACATATACCTACATGAGAATCTCCTGAATCATATAGTCTATTTCCCCCTTTCACAGATAAAAATAGAATAAAAATACATCAAAAATAGAAATTGGAAAGTAAGTCCAGGATATGACCATTTCCTAGCAGTCTAATTCCCTAACAAGGACTCTATTTCCTTGACAAAGTTTATTTAGGTAACACAGGAGCTTTCTTGGGATAGTTCTTGGGATAGTTGCCCAGTCAATTCTAACCAGCAGAAGTAGCCGAGAGCATATTAACAGTTTTGGAGGGACTATCAAGTTTAATGTGACTGAATCCTGTTAAAAGAACATGGATTGGTGTCAGGAAAAGACGCTTGAACTCTTGTCCTTTGTCAACAACTTGGCTCTCAATGATGAAAGCCACCTGGCTTCCCCTTTAAAGATGCTCTAAGGTGAAGAATGGCTTCCCTGAACATCTGACTTAAATTTCCCAAATTTCTGGGTGGGAGAAGCCACCATTATTGGATGTTTGTTCCCAAAACATCAATGCTGAGGAAGATCAATGTCAGAAAAATGTTCACTGGGTGCTTTAGCTTTGGTCTTTTTGAGCACTTCATCAGATAGTTTTCTACTCTTATGTGAGAGGAATATCTGAAGGTAGAGAAAAATACCCATTTTCCTCTCTCCCCACACCCACATCTGTGGTCTGGGCTTCATAAGCTTTTTATCTGTAAGTCCTAGACAGGATCTCATAAAGGATCTGATAAAGCAGGGAAGGAATGTGAAGATGCCAGGCAGGGAACAGAGTCTTCACACCACCTCAGGAAACGTGTGGGAAAGAGCTGCCCCGGCTCCCAACCCTGCCCCACTGTTGTCAGGCTCTACTAAGGGAGATATAAAAAGGGAGGGGGAAGGGAGGAGAGGGCAGGATAGCAGACATATCTGATCCTGGTCCAGTTCTGTGTCTAAGATAGAAAGGACCAGGAGAGCACGCGTCCAGCTCATCTAACTTTTAACATGAAACAGAGAAGCTAGCACAAATGAGATGTACCCGCAGCTGTTTCCTGCCTCTAAAGCATGGCCTTCACAAACTCAGTTTCTGGAGAACTCCTTGGTAGCCTCCTGTCTGGAACATTGAGTTCCGAGCCTTTTCCTTCTTCAATTTAGAGCCCTCCGAACACTTCTGTCTTATTGTGGGGCCAAAGAGTTTCCTTGTACCTGCAAATCTCCTGCAGAAGCAGCAGAATTATCATCTAGGAGTTGGATGTTAGCTCTATTTTTTTATTATTACTTTTTCTCCGTCTTTATTAAATTGGGTATTTCTTATTTACATTTCAATTGTTATCCCCTTTCCTGGTTTCCAAGCCAACATCCCCCTAACCCCTCCCTCTTCCCTTCTATATGGGTGTTCCCCTCCCAACCCTCCCCCCATTACTGCCCTCCTCCCAACAATCCCGTTCTCTGGGGGTTCGGTCTTGGCAGGACCCAGGGCATCCCCTTCCCCTGGTGCTCTTACTAGGCTATTCATTGCTACCTATGAGGTTGGAGCCCAGGGTCAGTCCATATATAGTCTTTGGGTAATGGCCTAGTCCCTGGAAGCTCTGGTTGGTTGGCATTGCTAGCTCTATTTTTGACGTGAGGCTCATGGATATAGCGAGATGAAGTGCCACAGTAACTGGGGACTTGGAGGCAAAGTCAGAATTTATACCAAGTTTCCTTTTCTAGTTCTAACTGCCTGTGCTTGTTTTTGCATGAAACTCCAGATATAAGCCAGGGTGTCTATGGTTGAAGGAGACACCACAGGTAGCCTTCTTGGCTTAAACACACCAAATTACAGTGGTCTTTTCTTCAGGCTGCATTCTCAATTACTATGTGCATCATTAAGGACAATTGACATCCTGCTCACTTTGAGGTAATCCTTTCTGGCTGAAGAGAGCCTTAATAAACAGACAGCACTGAAAGTGAAAGTGGGAGACCCTCTGCTGCTGCAGGATGGTGGTAAGCTTTGATCACATGACAAGTGCCATTATTACTAATGTTAAAAACAACAACAACCACCACCACCACAACAAAACAAATTTTTTAGATTTTAAAGAAAATTTCATGAAGGTTCTGTGAAAATTTTTGCATGAGTAGAAGTGTAGGGATTCTGGGAGGGCCGCAATAGGAAGGGAGAGCAGCTGGGAAGCCCTATGCTGGACACACAGCTAATTGGAAGTGCCATGGAGTAGGTCCAGAGTGAGAAGCTGAACGTCAGAGGTAAGTGAAGCCTTGAGAGCAGGTAGCCTTTGGATTCTTCTGCATCTGTAAAGACACCGTGTGGCAGTCAGGCAATGCTTTACTACTTGTTTGATAAGTGAAGACAAGAACACTGGAGTTGTTGGGACTTAAGAATACAATTTGCTGGAGAGAAACTTGAAGCAATCCCACTAAAATCAGGGACTAAACAAGGCTGCCACTCTCTCCCTACTTATTCAATATAGTTCTTGAAGTTCTAGCCAGAGCAATCAGACAACAAAAGGAGATCAAGGGGACACAGATCAGAAAAGAAGAGGTCAAAATATCACTATTTGCAGATGATATGATAGTATATTTAAGTGATCCCAAAAGTTCCACCAGAGAACTACTAAAGCTGATAAACAACTTCAGCAAAGTGGCTGTGTATAAAATTAACTCAAATAAATCAGTAGTCTTCCTCTACACAAAAGAGAAACAAGCTGAGAAAGAAATTAGGGAAACGAACCCTTCATAATAGACCCAAATAATATAAAGTACCTCGGTGTGACTTTAACCAAGCAAAGTAAAAGGTCTGTACAATAAGAACTTCTAGACTCTGAAGAAAGAAATTGAAGAAGACCTCAGAATATGGAAAGATCTCCCATGCTCATGGATTGGCAGGATTAATATAGTAAAAATGGCCATTTTACCAAAAGCGATCTACAGATTCAATGCAATCCCCATCAAAATACCAATCCAATTCTTCAAAGAGTTAGACAGAACAATTTGCAAATTCATCTAGAATAACAAAAAACCCAGGATAGCTAAAACTATTCTCAACAATAAAAGGACTTCAGGGGGAATCACTATCCCTGAACTCAAGCAGTATTACAGAGCAATAGTGATAAAAACTGCATGGTATTGGTACAGAGACAGTCAGATAGACCAATGGAACAGAATTAAAGACCCAGAAATGAACCCACACACCTATGGTCTCTTGATTTTTGACAAAGGAGCCAAAACCATTCAATGGAAAAAAGATAGCATTTTGAGCAAATGGTGCTGGTTCAACTGGAGGTCAGCAGGTAGAAGAATGCAGATCTATCCATGCTTATCACCCTGTACAAAGCTTAAGTCCAAGTGGATCAAGGACCTCCACATCAAACCAGATACACTCAAACTAATAGAAGAAAAGCTAGGGCAGCATCTTGAACACATGGGCACTGGAAAAAATTTCCTGAACAAAACACCAATGGCTTATGCTCTAAGATCAAGAATCGACAAATGGGATCTCATAAAACTGCAAAGCTTCTGTAAGGCAAAGGACACTGTGGTTAGGACAAAACGGCAACCAACAGATTGGGAAAAGATCTTTACCAATCCTACAACAGATAGAGGCCTTATATCCAAAATATACAAAGAACTCAAGAAGTTAGACCGCAGGGAGACAAATAACCCTATTAAAAAATGGGGTTCAGAGCTAAACAAAGAATTCACAGCTGAGGAATGCCGAATGGCTGAGAAACACCTAAAGAAATGTTCAACATCTTTAGTCATAAGGGAAATGCAAGTCAAAACAACCCTGAGATTTCACCTCACACCAGTGAGATTGACTAAGATCAAAAACTCAGGTGACAACAAATGCTGGAGAGGATGTGGAGAAAGAGGAACATTCCTCCATTGTTGGTGGGATTGCAGACTGGTAAAACCATTTTGGAAATCAATCTGGAGGTTCCTTAGAAAATTGGACATTGAACTACCTGAGGATCCAGCTATACCTCTCTTGGGCATATACCCACAAGATGCCCCAGCATATAAAAAAGACATGTGCTCCACTATGTTCATAGTAGCCTTATTTATAATAGCCAGAAGCTGGAAAGAACCCAGATGCCCTTCAACAGAGGAATGGATACAGAAAATGTGGTACATCTACACAATGGAATATTACTCAGCTATCAAAAACAATGCCTTTATGAAATTCATAGACAAATGGTTGGAAGTGGAAAATATCATCCTGAGTGAGGTAACCCAATCACAGAAAAACACACATGGTATGCACTCATTGATAAGTGGCTATTAGCCCAAATGCTTGAATTACCCTAGATGCATAGAAAACATGAAACTCAAGACAGATGATCAAAATGTGAATGCTTCACTCCTTCTTTAAAAGGGGAACAAGAATACCCTTGGGAGGGAATAGAGAGGCAAAGATTAAAACAGAGACAGAAGGAACACCCATTCAGAGCCTGCCCCACATGTGCCCCATACATATACAGCCACCCAATTAGACAAGATGGATGAAGCAAAGAATTGCAGGCCTACAGGAGCCAGGTGTAGATCTCTCCTGAGACACACAGCCAGAATACAGCAAATACAGAGGCGAATGCCAGCAGCAAACCACTGAACTGAGAATAGGACCCCCGTTGAAGGAATCAGAGAAAGAACTGGAAGAGCTTGAAGGGGCTCGAGACCCCTTATGAACAGCAATGGCAAGCAACCAGAGCTTCCAGGGACTAAGCCACTACCTAAAGATTATACATGGACTGACCCTGGGCTCTGACCTCATAGGTAGCAATGAATCCTAATAAGATTATCAGTGGAAGGGGAAACCCTTGGTCCTGCTAAGACTGAACCCCCAGTGAACGTGATTGTTGGAGGGAGGGCAGCAATGGGGGGAGGGTGGGGAGGGCAACACCCAAAAAGAAGGGGAGGGGGAGGGATTAGGGGGATGTTTGCCTGGAAACCGGGAAAGGGAATAACATTCGAAATGTAAATAAGAAATACTCAAGTTAATAAAAAATAAATAAATAAAATCAATTTGCAAAAAAAAAGAAGAAAAAAAGAAAAAAGAAAAAGGAGAGGGGGATGTGATGGGGGAAACTGGGAACAGAAAAAAAAAAGAATACAATTTGCTTTTTCCTTATCACCTCTTCCAAATTTATCTCTTGTATCCTAGGACTACCTGCTAAACAAGTTCCTGTCATGTGCCTGGCTCTGTTCTGTTCTGTTCTGTTCTGTTCTGTTCTGTTCTGTTCTGTTCTGTTCTGTTCTGTTTCTGTTTTCTGTTCTGCCAGGACCACAGATAAAGGGACTATTGAATTCCTTTCTGAAATATTATCTCTACTTATATATTCATCTGTCTATCTACAGACATATCTGTCTATCTATCTGTCTACCTATGTGTCTACCTATCTGTCTGTTTGTTGGCCTGAACTATCTATCTATCTAATCTATCTTCCTTACCTAACTATACTTTCTCTAGTTTATGTATGTATGTGTGTATATATGTGTTTGCTTCAGAAGCAGGAGAGAGAGAAAGAGAGAGAGAGAGAGAGAGAGAGACAGACAGACAGACATGGAAAAGTTGCACCTAACTAGTAGATCTGATCACCTCCAGAAAATATTTTGCCAGAAATTTATAGTGAAATAAAGAACACACAGATATTACTTTTGTATCTGACATTTAAACAGCCTTGCCTAGTCATTTTAACAATGCTTTAATTCCTGACTTGTCCTATACTATGTAAGTCCCATTAGCAGCTTTACAAACTCCCTTCGAACTTTCTCACAGCTAAGCAATCATATCTCGATTGATGGAAAAATAAGCATACCTTGATTGATTGTGTAATTTTGAATTAATTATGTTACTTCACCGTTGAATGTTATTGAGGAAGATGCTTATTGACACTCTAATTGATGTATCACAACTTTGTAATATACATAAAAGCTTCCAATGTTTTCAATGTCTTTTCTCCCAAGGTGCACTTTATGCACTCAACACACATTTATGGAAGTATTAATGTGCAGAAGGTGCCCAGGGCATTGTTGTGGGGAGGTGGGAAATGCAGAGTATTTGATGCCACAGCTGAAGATGGGATGAAGGGCTCATAGAAAAGCACGGAGATAAATCTCCCTTTCTGTGTCTTCATGTGACCCATTTCAACCAAGAAAAAAACAAAACAAAACAAAAAAAAAAAAACAAAAAACCAACAACCCAGCATTCTGGTAGAATTTAATGAGCACAGCTCAGGAAGAACCACCATCTCTTGAAATCTAACAACATCAAAGGGCAAGGGTATTTCTGGAGCCTGAGAGCAGAAATCACTGAGGAAAATGGGCCATGGAAGGTCAATGAGATAGAAGGTGGAGGGCATCAGAGGATGGATAGTGGACATGCCGACCTCTTCCTGCCTCTTCCTCTCTAGCCTCTGTAGATTACCAACTCAGTTGGCACCACTGTCTGTAGAGGTGACCCAGCATCCACCTCAGGGGAGAGTAAGGCATATACATACATACATACATACATACATACATACATACATACATACATACATATATATATATGGAGAAAGAGGGAGAGAGAGAGAGAGAGAGAGAGAGAGAGAGAGAGAGAGAGAGAGAGAGAGAGAGAGTTAGCTTACTGTACAGAAATCACGTATGAAGTCTGTTGGCTAGGAACATTTTTTTGAACATGCTGTGTATGTCCAGTTTGTATTTCAGGAGCAGGGTAGAAGTGAGTTGGGTCAGAAAAAAAAAAGGAAAGCTGAATTTCTTCCAGATGGCAGGTCGCATGCAGATGCTTGGATGTAACCTGTTGCTGTTAAGGAGAGGAAATTGCGAGGTAGAGAAAGGATAAAAACTCAACTGTGTGACTGGGCTGAGGTGAGACTCCATTCAGTTAGAGAGTAAAATGCAGCCACATTCAGAAGTACTTACAGTAATGTTATTTGTGCCCAGATTAAACCAGCATATTAGTATTAAATCCTATATTTGTGCTATGGACCAGGTGTAGAGTCGGGGGCTGATGCTAGTGGTAGTAAGAGCAGACACAGACTTATTCCTGGCGTTTAGATTTTAAAGGCTGGTGAATACAAGAGATGCTTACTGTTTAAATTACAACAGTTGGTGAGTACTAGGTATGGTTAGGGCAGCTCAGGAGGGGTGGAGAGGCTATCATGGTACATTGCAAGGTGGTACTAATCTGACTTGGAGGTCAGCAAGTCACTTGCCAAGTATTATAGTAATAGGGCTGAAAAACGGGAAAGGATGGGGAATCATGTTTCAGGTTGAGAAAGAGGCAAGTGCAGACTCTGGATGAGAGGGACTTCCTAGTGGGACAGGATGTGGTAAAAAAGGAAATCTTTCAGTGGAGTTTTTCAAACAGTTTAATCAACTGTAGTTGAGGGGACTCATATATCACACCTCTCAGTAACCTTCCAACCCTAAAATTATATGATTTACAGCATTTAATTGCTTGCTGACGTTGGGTTCAGTCCAACAAGAGGCGCTTTGTGAGATAAAAGAACAGTACGGGCCAAGGTGCTTTTGGTGGCTAGAACACAGCAAGCTGAGTAACCCTACACGACAGTGTGTGATTAAGTTCTGCAGTGAGGGGTTTACATGACCAGAGGATTGGAGGCTGGGGAGAGAGAGAGTGGAATGTGGCTTCCTGTTGTCATATCTCTTGACCAGACAGCTCTATGTGAGTGGGCTGACTGAAAAGGAACATTCTTGGCAACCAGTGGGTGATCCATATTTCAGCTATCGTGCGGCTGTCAGGAAGGAGCAAGGACACTGGGGATATTGTCCCTGCTTTGTCCCAGGTGCTTTGTATGTATTGTCACTATCTGCAAACGGACTCGTGAAATAGTATTGCGACTTCCGTTTTACAGACAAAAAAACTAAACATTTAGTGATTTAAAGGAAAGAACTATGGTCACACAGGTACTCAAGAGCTGACCTGGGGTTAGAACCTGACTGTAAGCTCCTACCATAGTCCAAGGCTAAAAAGTTTGCCTTTGTGTGTGTGTATGTATGTGTATGTGTATGAATGCACGTGTTTTATTCTCTATACTAAGCAATGTTTACTTTAGTATATTTTCCTAATGAAGGCAGGGGATGAAAGATTAGGTATGTAGGAGAGGAAAGTATGTTTAAAAAGAATATGATTATTAAAAATAATAATTGCATTTTATGATAATTCATTTAAAAACAATATGTGTGTTAATTACATAGAGTACTTCAGTTAAGACTCATCATAAACTGAACACTATAATGATTCCATTTTACAGGTTAAGAAACTGAATTAAGTATTGAATCTTAGAATTCAACTGGGGAGAAGAGCTAGATTAGATTACAAGTGAGTGTATAACACAGTCCAAGTTCTTTCTAGTCCTTCGAATCAGTTTCTGTGACCCTGTAAGTCAGCATGGCGTCTTGCATTGTGTCATGTATTTCTTAATGCCCACTAAATATTTGGTCTCAATATACAGATTTAACAAACAGTATTTGTGTTAGAGCAGTGGTGCTCAACCTTCCTAATGCTTTAACCCTTTAATACAGTTCCTCATGCTATGCTGACTCCCAACCACAAAATTATTTTTATGTTACTTCATAACTGTAGTTTTGTTACTTTTCTGAATCATTATGTAAATATCTGAGCTTTCTGATGGTCTTAGGCAATCCCTGTCAAAGGGTCCTTCGACACCCCCAAGGGGTTGAGACCGATAGGTTGAGAGCCACTGTATTAGATGTTGTAATTATCACAGAGAATAAGGAATTATTTTCCTCATTTTTTTCTCTAATTGTCAGTACTAAACTGTGACATTTAATTATCGCCACAATGTCTGTTGGATTTTGTTCAGTGGATAGTAAAAATTAAAGCCATCTTAAAGATCATCCAATGAAGTCAATGCTTCAAGTCTTAAAAGACTCTGTAGTCAAGACTCGAGACTGAGGTATCAGCTCTACGAAAACAGCAATAAACTGAAGAAGCCTCTACCATGATAAAAAGGAGGAATTTTACGAAGATAATAATGAACAAATATACATTCATATATGAATATAGTTCTTTTTTATAATAATCTATTTTTATAATCATTCTCCTATGGAAATAAAAGGCAACTGTTTAATGCAACATTATGTACACAGTGTATGAATAATGTATGCTATATGTATGTACAAGCACTACTGCATACATATGCACATGTGTATAGCACACACATACATTCATGTTCCTGAGATTCTGTGAAAGAAGAGCTGAGTCAATTTACATATGAAGTTCACTGATAGGAAGGCTCAGGCTAAGATAACTGGAAAGGATTTTTTTATTCGTCTTTAAATCACATATAATCCTGATATAGCACCAAATGATAGTTTTAAAAATTCTCATGGAAAAATAAATGAGAATAACCAGATTCAGAGAAAGGGAAAGAACTTTTTAAAGGAAATATTAAAATATGTCCTGCGTCTTGAAAAAACAGCAAAACTTTGGCCTAAAAGTAAAACAAAAGACCCAGAGTAGAAAGCCCACCTGTAGAACTTACACATGCGTGGTAATTGATGCACCAGATAAACTGGCCAGCTTCGCAGCACTGTACACGTGTGTGAACTGGAAGATTTGGGGATAGACATTTTTTTACAGCAATTATCAAGTATCCATTTGGACAGTAATTTTGGATTCCTGTTCATACTGTACATCAAAATAAATTCGAAATGGATCAAATAGTAAAAGTGACATCCTAAGGCCAGCAAAATGACTTATCTGGTAAGGAGTCCTGAAGTCAAGCCTAATGATCTGAGTCCAAGTGTAAGACTTGCTTAGTGGTAGATGAGAAACGTGTGTATGCTTGCAAATGCCAGTGCAAGTGTGTGTGTGCCTGTGTGTGTGCATGTGTATGTGCGTGTGTGTGTGTATGTGTGTGTGTAAAAGAAGGAAACTTGAATGTCTATTATTATTTTGTTTTTCTTTTAAAAGGAAATATCCTGAGTGGCTAGGGGATTTGGGCAGAATATTAATTTTTTATTCTGTTAACTCTTCCAAGTTTAAACTATAGATAACACATAATTTATTTCAATTACTTAAAATTTATTAGTGAGGAACCCCTAAAATCTGCTTTATTTTCTGTGTGAGGATTGGGAAGTAGTTTCAGAGGTTAATTAACTTCTTGATGAACTTTGTAACCTGTCCGTGGAATTCTGTTACCACGGTGACAGAAATCAATTTTTAAAATCAGAGCTAGTACATATAGATATCTATAAAAGTCTGGACACTCGGTGATTATCTTGGCAAATGTTAGCTATTAATTTTTGTATTTTGTAAGAGAGAAAATTGAACTGACAGACAGAAACAGTCAATGAGACTGAAGATCTAATTTCAACTAGGGCTTATCAATGACCAGGCACTGCATGGGGCTTCCCAAGCAGGGGGTGATGGATTTGCTTGGTCTGTGGCACCGTCAGTGATTAATCAAGGTAATTTCATTGGTGGAGACCTATAGTGAGGAGGGTAATGGGCAGCAAAATGCAGTTGCTTGTCTTGTTAGGACCTGGGTCTCTTCACCTCTAGAGAGAAGGCTGCTCAGTTGGCAAAGATTTAGTTCTAAATCACACCTAGGCAGGCAGAGATGTAGGATGGGAAGAGTTGGGCATCTAGAGTCTGAGAACTAGTTTAGGTTCAGAGCATAGAGCAGCTGAGGAGTGAGCAGGCCTTCTCTCTCTTCTGCAGACCCTACGACGTAGCCCTGGGCTGGGTGTCCTCTACTCACACACAGTCAGAAAGCTCCAAGAACATGAAGTGTATTGTAAGCACACAATACTGTTGATGTGTGCAGTCGAGTACGTGGCGATCCCTCCATAACATTGAGTTGTTTCTTTACCTCTGCGCAAGTGGTAGTGGATTTGTGGCTGGCGAGGACAGTGTTAAATTTCCAAAGCAGCCCAAGGAGAGACTCACTTGTCAGGAGGGAGCCCAGGACTGATGGTAGGCACTTAACAGCATGTTCCAATTACAGCATTTAAATCTAATTGCATAGTCTGTTAATCTCTGTCAGTGCGGCATCATTTAATATCATCACGGCAGCCTCTAATATCATGAGCAATGTGAGCCGAGCTGAGACTGTTGAAAAAGTTCAGGCCCAGGTCTTCATATCCCCTTTAATTCTCCCTGTCAATTACACTGCAGTGGAGAGTTCAAATAAAGGTCTTCAGATCCGGATCTGAGCTACCTTTGAAGGGAGGCCTCCTGTAAATACACAGATTATACCAGGGCGCCCAATATCTTGCTCTGGGTATTTGTGACAGGTTACTTTGACTCGTCCCTTGGGTCTAACATACTACGGGCTTATTTCAAGCCGATATTGCAAATGCAATCTGTTCTGTAGTTTATAGGTCTGGAAATAATGTGGTATTATTTGCACATGTGTTTTTCCCCTTTATAATCCCTCTGGTTCACGGAAGTTTGATGGAGAAAAGATCAGGGCCTCACTGAGCCCCTTTCCTTGTACATGGTTGGAAAAAAATTGTCCTGACTTGTGGGAATCAAATCCACAGCCTTATAAACACTGGCCTAGTGCTCCATCACTGAGCTAAAATTGAGAGTGGATCCAAACGAAAGATCTGGCCACAGACTAAAGCACTAAAGCATAGTTCTTGAAAAAATGTGTCTATTGGTGCTTGGGGAACTTTAGTGGGAGGAGAAGAAGACAGTGTGAATGGTGTGAGTGGGAGATGCACAGTGTGCGATGTGAAGAGGTCATGAGGAAAGCCATGCCTCTTATACAAAGAGCTACGAAAGAAGCTCTCAAATAATTAAAAATACTATAATTTCTACAGGCTATTTAAGTCCTATATAAGAGTTTATGAATGACTGGCTTATTTAGGTCTTGTTTAATTATTATGTTCTACCTATGAGACCATGGGCAAGATATTTACTCTTCCTGGAGAAGTTGTATATGCAAATAGTTGTCATTGTGTAATGACCTAACTTTATATCAGTACTTGGCACTCCTCTTGCCACATGGCTGATTTTCAAAGCATTGGAACCACTGACATTTAACAAAAGCCCTGGAACTCTGAACCCAAGTTAAGCTTTGCACTTCACAAGACTATTATCTCAGGCATTTTGCTCTAGTTGCAGAACGCTGACTACCGTAGGTTACTCACTTGAAATAAGTGAGGTTTGTGATTTCCTCCAACATGAAAGGGTCCAAGATGGAGTATAGGGGAGAAAGAGACAGAGAATACTTCACAGTATAGACAGCACGGGGCAGGACTGCATGCGGGGTGGCACAGAAGCAGATGGAATTTAGTGTCCAGCCATCCCCCACAGATGAATCTTGACGTGTTCCCCTTCCTTATTCCTGAGGAGAAAAATACATGCTGGTCAGTGGCACACTGTGGTCTGTGGAGCTAGCCAGGGGCTCCTCTAGGATCCTAGAAAACCTTTCCTACCCATTTCAAACCCATTAAAATATAACTTCAGCTATTATCTGTGTCAATATGAGTATCTATATACCATGACTGTAGGAAAACTGAAAAACATTATATTTATGTACATACTTAAAGCAACACTCATTCATTCATTCATTCATTCTGATTGCCGTTTTTGTTTCTTGATTTAGGGACATTATTTGCACTTTAATGCATACAGGTCTTGGAGTTGAACTTCCATTTCTGAATGGGCTAAGGAGAGTGACAGTGTTGGGTGGGAAGATACAATTGATTTCATTTAGTCAGAGTAAAACAAGAAAGTGCTTAAGAGATGATTTTGCCGCTCACTAATTTCCTTTCAGAAACATTTCTAGAACTTCCGTAATCTGATTGTCTTGTGAGTGGGGAAAAAACAAAAGTTACAAACTCCCGTGCTGCTTCTTCTCTTCACTTTTCAAAGCGACAGTAACAGTAGCCACCCCTCCCCCTCCCCAGGGCCTATGGCTTCCCTAGCCAATGTGTTGTGTTTACACTCATAGACTAGTGTTGCTTCTCAGATAAGTGTCTTCTCCAGGTAATGGTTAATTCAGAGAATCACAAATGTCCAAAATGCCGGGAATAAGTGATTGTAAATGCTGGGCCACAGACACATCCACACCTGTATTCTACCCCTCACACCTCAAGAGTTATGACAGAAATGGGTGATGTGGAGCCCAGCATGGTCCTGGTGGGGACAGTGACGTGGTTCCTGCCTCTGGGACAGGGCCCAAGTGTGAACCTCCACAAGTTGCCCAGTGGTGATGGCTGCTGTGAGCACAAGACTTGTTTGCATAGTAATGTATGTACGCATTCTCTGGACCCATTAGCAGTGGAGGACTGTTTCCTTCCGAGGCATGTTCTCCCTGTTAATCTGGTAATGCTAATGACTCCATGATAATTAGAAACAGCACCAGTCCCCGGGTGTGACTATGTCTCAGCAAAATGGTAAACACTGGGACCTTCAGGTCAGTCCTTTGGACTACGGGAAAGAGCTCCAAATACATGAGTTTGAAATATATAATTTTTCAACTGTGCAAAAAATGAGGATGCAACATGAATTACATGGGGGGGGGGGCTTCATGAATCTAAAAGAACAAATACAGCTGTGCTGTGAGCCAACTTGTTAGAAAGCCACTAAGGAAGGAGATAAAGATATTTAGGGAGTGGTGATTACAGGAGATCTGACTCAGCTAAGACTTTTTTGTTTTTGTTTTTGTTTTCTTTCTTTCTTTCTTTCTTTCTTTCTTTCTTTCTTTCTTTCTTTCTTTTCTTTTCTTTTCTTTTCTTTTTTTAATGCTAACAAAGGCCATGATCTTGGCTGGGGAGTTACTGGCTGTTTATAGTTGTTGCAGGGAAGGAGAAACATTTTTCTTTGGAGATTTGACAACTGGCAAATTGCACATTGCCCTTGTGGAAGAACCCACACTTATGCATAGATGGAGATACTAATTTAACTTAGTATTTTATAGGTTTATGTATAGTATGATATGGATTTTGGAGATGTGTTTGAAGACTTTGAGGGAGTTGGAAGGAGTGAGTAGGATTTTAATGTGATAAAAATGCATTGTATATATGTCTGACATTTTCAAAGAGTAAATAAAAGTTATCTTTCCTTTAAAAACTTAAATCAAATTGTCTTAGGGTGCCTGTTACTGCAGAGGTGGGATGTGACCTCTGAAATCATTGCTTAGTCAACAGGGATCAAAGATGTTTGGGGAAAGTGCTTTAAATGGTTTCAGGAGGTTGGCGAGCCTGGTGGTCTCTTCAGGATTGAACTACAGCTGCCTGGTATCTGCTTGCTGAGAGGACTGGACTGCAGTGACCAGTTCTTTCCTGGTGTCTGTCTGGAGGACTGGAATGCAGCTGCTAAGTCGTATTTGGTGTTTGCTATGGGGCTGAACTGCTGTCAAAGAAGATCGAGCTCACCCCTAAAGAAATATTGCTGAAAAGGTCCACCTCCCCCATATCCTAATAACTTTTCTCTTCCACTACCTGTGCTGGGTAGTAGGCTAGAGGAGAAGTTAAACTCCTATTAAAAGTAGTTTGCAAAAATCATAGGCCTGCAGGCTTCATGCCACTGAAGCAATGTTTTCCAGCTCCTTTAACATAATGATAGGCAAAAGAAGTGAGAGACTAAAGGTTTGATAGATGCTAGTATATCCACGAATGTCTCCTAGGACATAGAATGCTCTCCTACTCATTCTACTCCTAGCACAAGGCATGGGAGCGAGAGAAGCACCACATGGCTAAAGCTGACCAGCTACCTCCCCATTTGTTTTTGTTTTCCCCCTTAGAGCTACCCAGCAGTAGATGCAGGGATGGGAGGGTTGAATCCCAGAAATTTATCGAGAAGTTTTAATTGAAATGAATTTGAGACAAAAATATTTGAATTAATCCAGATATTGCCAAATGTGGTTGATATTGTTGAATGGATACCTGGTTATTTTAAGATTCCAGAGAATTGTCCCTTCCCTGTCACCCTCCACTCCTCTACTAGGACATCATGGCAGTGCTGATAACCCTGATACTTGAAATAGTTTTAGTTATCAGGAGAAAACAAACTGCCTCTGGCTGGAAGTGTTACTCAAACACAGTGCTTTTGTGTATGTTTGAAGCTCTGGTCCTGATCTAGTACATAAAACAAAAACTCCTTCACTCTGAGTCTGCTTGAGTTAGTGCATCTAGTTATAGGTAAGTCTGGAAAGTACTCAAGGAAAGTACTCATGATTTTATGATAGTTATTGTTTGTCCTTGGGTATTTGAATGTCCGTCCAGAATTTGTCAGAAACTTTCATATCTGCTAGGTGTCTTAGTTTGGGTTTTATTAATGTGAAAAGACAGTATGACTAGTGCAACACTTAGTAAACAAAGTTTAACTGGGGCTGGCTCCACTATCATCATGGTGGAAGGCATATAGGCAGACATGGTGCTCAGAGTTCTACATTTTGATTTGAAGGCAGCAGAAGGAAACTGTCTGTCACACTGGGTGTAGCTTGAGCATAGGAGACCTAAAAACCCACTCCCACTGTGGTGCACTTCCTCTCACAAATCATGCGTACCTACTCCAACAAGGCCACATCCTAACAGTGGCCCTCCCTGTTGGCTCAGCATTCAAACACATGAGTCTATGGGGGTCATTCCTGTTCAGTCTTCCACCCTAGGAGAAGGGGAGCAGGATGGCTTTGGGAGTGAGCACCTCACCATGGTTAGCTAGCGCAAAACAAACAGTGAGGTAGAGCTAAGAAGAGATTGTGGGTATGAAAACTCAGAGTGAGAAATTAAGCCAGTGGGGCTTAGGTAAGCCAGTCTAGGTAAGATGGAAATAGGAGATGAATAATAACTTCCTATTTTTGGAATATTAAGATTCCCATTATAGCTAGCAATAGAATGTGAACAAATGCAGATTTAACGGAGAGAAATGGTCATTAATAGCTTCAGAGAGCCATATCCAGTTACCTGCAGCTCTCAAGTGTGTGGGCACACAACACAGCTCATGGCAGGGCAGGCACAAGGGGACACAGCAAAGCAAGGCCAGGAGCTTGTGCATGCCCACAACTCTGAGAGTAGCTGAAGATTCTTTAGGGAATCGAGCCTCAACCTGAGTCTCAAAGGACAGATAAGAATGAACCAGGCCAAGAAGGGTGAGAGGTACTTCTGGGTACAGGAGAACTCAGGATGGAGAGAGAAAAAAGGCCATACTGCTGGTTTGAAGGTGGAGAAAGGGACAGAGGGCCAAGAAATTTTGGCAGGCTCGACAGTCTGGAAAAGAAAAGAAAACAGATTCTCCCCTGGAGTGTTCAGAAGAAACATCTTGATTTTAGTTCAGTGAAACCAATATCTGACTTTTGACCTCCAGACAGCCAGATAACAAGCTCATGTTGTGTTAAGCCATCACGTCTATCGTATGGCTCAATCCAGCAATCATCACAAACCCTAGTAAGGGCCATTAAAAGAAACAGTGCGCCCAGGGACAAGAACCTTACTGGGGGTCCCAGTGAGGCACTTAGAGTCATGGCCTGCCTGCCTGCTGCTTCGTCATGTCATTGTAGGCACGTCACTAACTACATCAACTCTGTTTTTAAAGTGTGGAGATTTTTATCTACTTCACGGGTTGTGTGGGGACTGGTGAAATTATGCTCGCATTATCCCAAGTACCCACTGAACAGTTTGTAACTGGCTGCTACACTTTCTCTTCAGACTATTGACTTTTACTTCTTACACTCTGATCCAGGTATTCCCGTTTCCCAGCAGTGAATGGAACTGCGTGTGTTAAGGATAAATGAACACGGTTTCTGTTGTGATTTTTATCGGCAAAAAGAATCTCCGGTGCAAAAATCTAGTCCCCAACGAACCTCCGAGATGCGGAACCGGTTTCATCTCCAAGTTCTCAACGTGGCGTAAAAAGAGCCATTGTATTTAACGCAGTCAAGTAAAGAGTTAAGAGTTTTCATCCTTTCTGTCTTCCCTCTACCCCACCCGACCCCCCTCCCGCCCTTTTGAGCACTCTGGCTGTTATTCTCCATGATTTGGAGTCGGCCTGTCTGTCCTCCTCCCAAGCAGGAGCAGCTGAACAGCTGTGAAAACAATGGCTCAGCAGAGGAGTGCTGTGATTAGTGTGGGGCTAGGGGCAGTCTGGGAGCCACCAGGCCCATTTCCCATGTCAGTGAGCAGCCCTGGAATCTGGGGATCACATGACCTGCTTGGCAGCCGCAGGCCGGCTCCCAGGCTCCTGCTCGGCTCCCACCTCTCATCCTGCTCTCAGGCAACCTCCAGAAACAGGTTTTTGTTTTCTTTCTCTTTTTCCCTCCAAGTCTTGAGGACTGCTGCATAAACACAGTGTTGCTAGGCAGCCTTAAAGCCTCCTTTTACTCTGCATCCTTGGAAAGGCAGGGCAGGCAAATTTGCCCCCGCTGTACTTAAAGTGAATTTCCTCCACTGGGCCCAGGTTTGCCTGCCAGTAGCTGAGCATCTGTCCTGTATATTTGATATGCTAGATTTGGGAAATGTATAGGCAGGGTTAGAGATTTCCCCACCCATTATATACCATTCACTCTGGGGCGCGGTGAGCACAAAATACCTAACTTAATTATAGCTTTTGTAAATCAAACCTTTGAAGACTGAAGATTTGGTCATTGCTCCACTCCATGAACTTCATGCATATTCTCACCCTCACCCATCTGGATGTCTATTTAAAATTATTTTGACGTCATAAACTTCTTCCCTGTCCTTGGGCACTCCACTCGAAGTTATGACCACTTTCAAATATTATTGTTTCAAGCGCGCGCGCGCGCGCGTACACACACACACACACACACACACACACACACACACACACACACACACATATACAGACACACACAATATGCATACATGCACGCACCCCCCCAAACACACACCCTTATCCACACAAACGCACACAGCTGGGTCCATTCAGTGTTGGCCATGTGTCTATGTGTTATGGCTAACCACTCGGGATTTGATAACCTACCAGGGGGCTCATACCTGGAGAAAATGGATTCCCCTCTCTGGACAGCTGTTGTTTGCTTCATCTTCATCTAGCAGAGGATCTTGGGAATTTTCGACATCCATGATAGCAGTGGACTGGTGTGTTTATCATGCGGACCTTGTTTAGGCAATCATACTGTTGGTATTTCATGAGGACAACTTTCCTGCCATCTCTAGAAGATACTTCCTCACGGCAGGCATCCTGGCTCTTAAAATTTTGGGGCTCTTTTTTCTTTGGAGTCTCCTATTTTACATTGAGGTAGTAATGTATGAGGCACTAAAGAATGAAGTTCTCAAAGCAAAATAAAAAATTCATTCAATTACGAATGAAATAAAATATGTTCTATTTCTGAGCATTTGGTGCAGTTGAGGAATTATGAGATCATCCTTGGAACATGGCTTTATTTTTTAATATATTAATTATGTACAATAATGAGCTGTTAATGCAAGTGCATAATGTATTTCAATCATATTCACCCCAGCCCTTTATAACCTCTGTTGTCCCCCTCTCACCCTGTTAATCCCCTTTCTCTTCCCAAATACTCCTGTTTCATGTCCTCTAGTGTTTATTACCCATTGAGTTTCATTAGTGGTGTTTCTGGGAGTGTGGGTAGCTCACTAGTGGCTACACTGGAGGAACTCTTTCCCTCTTCCATCAACAATGAACTATGTGTGGATCTTGGAAGTGCAGGGAAGCTCCATGAATCCTTCTCCTCTCCATGGCAAGGTATCGAGGGGCCCAGTTCTGGGAAGATCTTGTGCTGGTAATCCTAAGTGCTGTGAGCTCTAGAGAACAGCTGTCATGACTAGAAGTCAGTGTTCCACACCGCTGCCCTGTCCACCTTTCTCCTGCTTTTACGGTCCGTGAGCCTTAGAGAAGATGAGACCAATGTTCCACTTATGGCCAGGCTTTCAATAGCTCTTCTCAGTTCTCTGCTCAGTCGGAAGTCCCTATAGTCACTGTTGACCACTGCAAAAGAGGCTTCTCTGACTCCTGTTGGCAGCAGTGCTAATCTACGGGCATGAACTACACTCTTCAGAATTTTATGGGCGTATTGTGTTCATTTAGCTAAACAACAGCACCAGCTTTCCAGTGTTTTATTTATTTTTTTATTGAAGTGCATTAACAAGGGTGAGAGAACAGCAGAGGGAGACAGAGGTGAGATGAGTGTGATTGACTTGAATATGAACATGTGGAGTACAATATCATGTCTTGATTGACAGATAAGTTATGGAAGAGCTAATCAAGGCAATGAACATACCCATAACATCACTCATTCGTTCTCCCTTTGTTTATTTGTGATAGTATCTGTGTAGCCCAGAATTAGGTGACCTTACGAGAGGAAAGTGGGTCATCAGGCTCATGAATTATAACTCGGGGCACATCACACCTGTAGGTAACATGGGCCTCATCCCTCACTGAGCAGAGGATCATGGGACAGTCCCTATATAGACTGTCCCTCAATCTTTTTGTTCACAGAGTTGAAAATGCTTACTGCAAGACTCTTACAGATATTATGAGAAGAAAATGACTGCTCCATGACCTTCAGGAGTCAGTTCCACAATCCCCATCTTCCTTGCCCTGTGAGATTCTTCATCTCTGGAAATGTTGTGTCACTAACCTTTGAAACAGAAGAATGACAATTCTGCATTTTAGGATACCTTAGCAGCCATTTTGCACTGCTGAATAGCTCAGATCATGATTCAGAAATATGAGCTCAATCAAAGCTTTGCTGATTAAATTCTGTATAATATTTTATTAATCACAGGCTGGTCTTTACCCCCCAAATAGCCACTGTGCAGTTTCTGAGTGTTGAAATCTATGAGCAGGTACTGGGAATCATTTGCTCAGGGCCACTTGGCTGTAAAATATAATCTGGGAAGGAAACTGAATCTCATAGGTTTTGTTGCATAATGAACCACCGTGGAATATAGTGGCTTCAAAAACCTTTTTCATTACTTTCCATTTTTTCAGGTTCAGTTGGGTGTTTCTGATGACCTGGGCAATGCTTAGCTGAAGTTATTTGTGCTTGCTACTACATCCAGGACCAAATGAGGAGAACTGACCTAATCTGCATGATCCTGAATGGCCTCTAGTTGTTGGCTGACTGTTGACTGAGGCAGTAGCAATGGACCTTTACAGCTAGCAGACAAAAGATCACAAAGGGGTACAGGGAGCATTCTGTGATGAGCAGATTCTGTGTTCAGATACTTGAGGTCCATGACTGATGTTTGTGTAAAGGATGAAGTACATGCTACCCATTGTTAGATGAAGAGCAAAGAAATGTAGACATTTTTGGTATATACTTCATAAACATATGTGTTTGGAAGTCAAACTAATGGTCTTATAGTGCAGGCATTCATTTTTCTTGTTATTTTAAGGGTGAAAAACTGAAGTTCAAAGATGCAGTGAAGCTAACTGGTTTTCTTGCCTATTGGGTAACTGAGGCGTGGCCTCAGTCCATACAAGTATGACTCCAAAGCTTGTATTTTATGCCATGCCTGGTTGGTAGACTCAGATCTCAGAGTGTATGCATGAGAATTAGAGCTTGAGGACAGAAGGGCCATCATAGCTGCTCTGCTCCATGAGGGGGTGGATATAAATGTCATAGGCTTTTGTGACTTTTAAATACACTTTGGCACCAACACCGACTTCCCAGCTGATGTGATTTTGCCATGTCAGAGGCAAACAAAACAAAACAAACAGCAACAACAAAAACCCAAAGAGCAAAGAGAAACAAAACCAAGCACAAAACAAAACAAAGAAAAAGCAAAGTAGAAGAGAGAACTGCCACTAAAGAAACAATTCTGTTCATTCCCATTACTCCAGAATAGGGAAATTTGAAACATCAAAAGCAGAATTTGGGGAGCAAGAAATATGGCTCAGTGGGTAAATACACATGCCACCAAAAAAGCAGAATTTGTTAAGGAGGGGTAACACTTTAAATTGAATTGACCCAGTGCTATGAAAACCCTGCTACTTAGTCTTTAAGTTCCCTTATTTTATTTTTGGTCAATGATAGCTTTACACTGGATTGAGGATCAGCATTTTGGATCCACCCGTCTAGATGTCGCTGCACTTGTTGGAGCATGACTCCTCCATCGTCATTCTTAATGCATGATCTGTCACTCATTGCCTCCATTTTCTCCACACAGAGAGCTTGCTGTTGTTGGAAATAATTCATTCTCTTTTTGGAGAGCTGTCCAAGAGTTTGCTTTAGTATATAAAACCCAAGTCCTCTGAGTGACTGCACATTAGCTGAAGCCTTTCCTTTGGCACTCAGCTGGAAAAGGTGAGCACACTATGGAGTTTAGAAAGAGTCATGTAAAACTTTCTGACATGCATGGTATGTACTCACTTATAAGTGGACATTAGCCATAAAGTACAGGATAATCATGTTTCAGTCTACAGACCCAAAGGAGCTAAGTAACAAGGAGGGGTAAAGGGAGGGTGCTTGAATCTCTCTCAGAGGAGAAATGAGATGGATGGGGGGCAGGGGGAAGTGGGTGAGAGAGAGGGTTAAGGAGGGGAAAGGGGATAGGGTCAGGTGTTGGGAGAGACTTGTGGAAGAGGACTGGGAGTGAGAATAGAAATTGGTGGGGGCATCTCTGACACTATCTGAGACATGGGACTGGGAAGGCACCTGGGAGTCTCTGGGGGTGATCATAGCTGAGACTCCTAACAGCTGGAGATACAGAGATTGAAGTGGCCACCTCCTGTAGCCACTTCCAGTGGAAGGAAGGTAACATCAACTCATCCACAAAACCTTCAACTCGAATTTGTCCTACCTACGATCTATGCAGGCATAAAGATGAAACAGAGACTAAGGGAATGGAAAACCAATGTCCGGTCCAACTTGAGAGTCCCATGCGAAAGTGCCAGCCCTTGACACTAATAATAATGTTCTGCTATGCTTATAGACAGGAGCCTAGCATAACTGTCTCCTGAGAGGTTTCATCCAGAAGTGGATGGAAACAGATGCAGAGACCCAAGGTCAAACACCAGGCAGAGTTTGGGAGTCTTATGAAAGAGTGGAGGGGATAGCATTGACCAAGCTGGATTGGAGTTCAAGGACACCACAAGAAGATATACAGAGTCAACTGACCTCGGCCCATGGGGCCTCACAGAAACTGAACCACCAACCAAAGATCATGCAGGAGCTAGACCTAGGCTTCTTACACATTTGTAGCATTTGTGCAGCTTGGTTTGCATGTGGGTCCCCTAACAATTGGAGTGGGGTTTGTCTCTGACTCTACTGTCTGCCATTAGATCCCTATTCCCCTAGCTGGGCTCCCTGGTTGGGCATCAGTGGGAGAGGATGCTCTTAGTCCTGCTGTAACTTTATGTCCCAAGGTGGGTGGTACATAAGGGGGGCTTTCCCTTCTTTGAGGAGAAGGGGAGAGGATAATGGGGGACAGGAAGGGATTTGTAAGGGTGGGACTGGGAGGAGAGGAAGGAGGACTACAATCCAATCAGGTTGTAGAGTGTATAAATAAATTAATGAAAAAAGAAAAGAAAGAAAGCAAAAGAGCCACATAAAACTTTCTGAACTCTCATCAGTTTTAGTTGCTCTTAACTCCATTCCTATGCTATTGAATCTGAGCATCCCCTGTGCTCCATCACCTGCCTGACTTCCTCCAGTTTGCCTGTTTACCTGTGTGTGAATGTAGAGCTCAGTTGTGTCTAACTTGCCTGGTTCTCTGTGACAGATCAGGATGTTTACTACCTTTTCCTATTCTATTAATGAGATTGGTTTTTATAAGAAATGTTAGCATGTTCTTGACTCAGTTTTCAGGTTTAAGTTTCAATTTCTGTATAGATAAAAGGCGAACATTCTAGAACTGTTTTAATAGTTCAGTAGGCACTTACCAAAATCCACTACAGCTTCAGGGGCATTTAAATGATATCCATGATAGACCAGGTCTAAGGCAAATGCCATGAATATATAGAAGAGAAGATTTTGTGCTTAGATAGAATACAAGGAGTTGTTTCAATTTCTCTGTGTTTGCTAAGATTTTTGTGTGTTTTCCAACATGTGATCTATTTGAGATAAGCTCCCATAGGCTGTAAGAAGAATGTGTATCTTATAGTTCCTGGGGGAACTATTCTGTAACTATTGGTTAGATCCGTGATTATTTTTATTTTTGTCTAGATAAACTGTGCAGTGGTGGAGGTGAAGTATTAAAATTACCTTTTATTATTGTGCTGAAGTTATTGTATAGCTTAATGCCCCCTGGGATGAATCTCACAAAACTGGGAGCACCTGAGCTTGATGGATACATTTAGAATTGTAATTCTCTCTTGATTGCTCCCTTGATCAGAATGTAAAGATCTTCTTTATATCTTCTGATTTGTTTTTGCTTAACAACTAACTTGTCATATATTAGGAAAGTGACACCCACTTGTTTCTTTAGCTTGAAATATTTTTTTCCTATCCTTTTTCTTTAAAAGTGATGTCTATCCAAAAAATAATGAATCTTCCTGTTATAATTTTTAAATATGTTTTACTTCACAGCCACCTTAGTTCCCAACAACAGTGACTCTGAGACTAATTATTTATTATTAAATGTCCAGGCCATAAGCTTTGGCTCATTCCTTGACTACTCCATAACTTATTTAACCCATTTAAACTATTCTTTGTCTAACATTTGGTTAGTTACCTCTTCAGTCCCAGCCTGCTTCTTTCTCCATGTCTCCTCAGTGTCTCCCTCAGCTTCTCTCTGAGTGCATCTACCTGCTGGTTTATGCCTGTCTCCTGGTGGTTCTCTCCCTGGCTTACTCTTGAGTCTCTTTTTTACCTTCTCACTGTTTCTCAGAACCTTCTCTCTTCCTGCTAGTGTTCCACTTCCTATCTCTTGCCTCAGCTCATTGGCCATCAACTTTTTATTCACATGTGGTGCTTATAAGAGATTCTCTCTACATTTTCCCCTTTTTAGTCCAATAAAAAGCTTTCTCTTACATCAATAAATGATATACAATATTAACAATTATGAAAACCATCAGGTAAGAATTACATTCACAATGTCCAATCCATTTGTATTTGGCAATTTTAGAAAAAGTACTCTATTATCTATTCTATCCCAGTGAATTAGAGTTTTGTATTGAAGTCATTTTCTGTCATACTGTGAAATTAGCTAGTTTTCAAACCATCAGAGACCTGACAAGGAAAAAATATTACTCTAGTATGCAGGAAATTCAGAACAAGAAGGTTCTACAACTATTGACATGACAGAGGTTTTTGACTACCTGGACAGTCATCTAGAAACTTTTCTATAACAATGGAGCATCCATATTCAGCCTTCTGTCATAGTATATGACAGACTTTTTGTGAAGCAGGAATTCTGAAAGACTTGCCTACCTTATCATTGCAAGGCTTGGCAGTTGACTTCCTTGCATTTCGTTTGTCCAGTTTGGACACTGGACAGTATTCTGTCTACAGTTAAAGCAATGGCGCTTTCGTGCCCAGTGGCTGGCCTGGCACATTTGGATCAAACTCCATATCAAGGTTATTGGTGCTCATCTTATTCATTGACATGGGATGAGGGTGCTGCCAGGAGCAGACCTTTCTCCTTATCAAAACAGATCTTTTTGTAATAAAACAATTTTAAATGCCATATTCTATAGATATCCAAGGATGTTGAAGACTATCTATCTATCTATCTATCTATCTATCTATCTATCTATCTATCTATCATCTCTCTCTCTATCTCATCTCTGAATTGTTTGTTTACAGCATTTTGCTATCTGTTCAATCTTGAAAAAGTATTTCTGTAATAAACTCGACTAGTATATAACATGACCATGAGTTTGATTGACTACTAACTTGCATTTCATTCCTACTGTAAATAGTTTGTAATAGCAGACTTCAAATGGACTAGAATTTAATATTTAAAGAATTACATACGTACAATACCTTAAGCAGACTTGATGCATATATATGTTATAACCAGTATGACCAAATATAACCTTAGTTTTATATAAATATCTAAAGCTCTATATCAATGTAAGATTTTTGGGCTTGTTAATATTCTTTCATCTAAGAGATAACTGAATCTACTATTTTTCTATTATATCTATACTATTCCCGTATCTCCATATTTTTCTTTTTATCTCTTCTCTCCCTTTTCCCCTCATACTAAATAGGAGAGAAAGGATAGAGGAAAGGAAAAGAAAGAGAGAAATCCTTGAGTCTAACCTTTGTATTTTTTTACTTCCCTGATCTAAGACCATTACAATTTGTTACCACCCCCATTAAATAATGACAAACATTCACCATCCATAGAATTACTAAAACCATCTACCACAACTCTTGGGAATGGATCATGGTTCTCTTAAAGTTGCTTCCTGCTGACTCAGGATGTGGTTTCTCTTTTTGGGGAAAATTGGGATTTTAGTCAGTCTTAAGAAACCTAGCTGTAACAGTTGTTGTCTAGTCTCTGCATGCTGAGAAAGTTCAGGCTTAAGTGAAGTCCTGACTGGATCAGCCTATATAGCTGAACAAAGTGAGGTCATCTGGGATCAGCGGATTTCTTTGTAGTTGTCTTGGAAGCAAGTTCTGATGAAACAGCTAACAAGGCAGTCTGAGGTAGGATCAAGCAGGATACTGGAACACTAAGCCTCACTGTCTCAGCTTCGCTGAGGGCGAACCTTTCAGGGATGCCTTTCTGGTTGAATTTTTCCTGTGAACATGTAAGCTTTCAGAGGTAATACACATTTCTGCAAGTTCCTGATAGTAAGAAGATAGACTGTGATTTTCTATCTAATTATATAGCGGTGCATTTTGACTAGGAAGCAAATATGGTTAATATTCTGTTTTTTGAAAGATGTATTGTTACTTATTGTTATTGTATTTCTGTTGTTTAGTTGATTTTTAGTGTTTGTATTCTCTGCTTAACATGTCTTGACATCATTTACTTTTTTCCTGTAGGTTGAATATACCTTTCCTCTAGGAGACAGAAAAGGTAAATTTTAAATTCATATAGAAGCATAAGACCCTAGATGACCGAGGACTCTTAGGCAAAACAGCCAAGATGGTGGTATCAGACACCTGAATTGATTTCAAGTTGCACTTCAGAGTCAGTGTGATACAAACAGCACAGCACTGGCCCCCAAAACCAGACCTATAGATCAGTGGAATAGAATGTGTGACTCATATGTAAGTCCACAAAATTACCCACACCTAATTTTTGACAAAGAATTCTGAAAATACACTTTAAATAAAGGACAGCATCTTCAACACATGAGACCAGGAAAACTGGGTGTCTACAAACAGAAGGATAAAACTATATTTGTTTTTCCCAACCTGCATAAAAATCAACATCAATATGAGACTTTAATCTTGAAATGATAAGAAGCTAAGTCACGAGAGTAATAACATACAGGAATAGGTATGAATACTCTTGTTGCCTTTGAAGTAAGGCAAACAACTGACAAAAAGGGAACTTAAAAGAATTTTTAAAATTTTGTGCAGAAAGAAAAAGGCAAATCAAGTTAAGAATTAGTCGACAGAGTGAAAGGAAACCAGACAGAGGATCAATATCTAGAACCAAAGAATAACAAAAACAAACAAACAAACAAACAAATAAACAAAACATCAAGAAAACAAATGACTCTGCCAAAGTACTACTCCAAAAGATTCAACCAATCACATTTTGAAACTTTTTAAGTCATGTGACTGTCATGTTTGTACTAAAGTCTTGCAAAATTTTTATTGTCATCTTTCCCTAAATACACAATGTAATAAACACTGTCTACACAGAAAAAAAAAGAAAACAAATGACTCACAAAAATGAAATATGCAATTGAACAGAAAGTTCTTAAAAGAAAAAGTACACAGGCCTAAGAAACACTTAAGAAAGCATTCAGCCATCATAGCCTCCAGAAAAACACAAGTTAAACCAGCTTTGGGATGCCTTGACAGATAATTATCAGTCGACTATCATAGCCACCAGAAAAATACAAGTTAAACCTGGTTTGGGATACTTTGACAGGTAATTATTGTTAATAGAAATAATGATAGCAAAATGTGTCTCTGTATGTAAGCTAGCATATCTGTATGATTTAGGGTTTAAAAGACCCCTAAATCCAACCAACCAAAGGAATAAAACTCAGTTCACCTCTAATGCCTGTATCAGAGTTTACCTCTCTTTTCTGTAACTGGCTTACCTGATACATCCACCAGCATATTTGAAAGTGTATTATTCTATGTCTTTCTCTGTTCTGTTACTATAAAAAGTTCATGAACTTGTTTTCCCATTGAAATATGGGAATGTGTGGAAACTTAAATCTGTTCTCCAGTCACTCATAATGCAGCTCCAGAATAAACCATCTCTGCTACTCCTCTGAGGTAAGGGTGGTTCTTTTGCCAAAGTCTGGACTGGAGAAGAGCTAAGAGGAGGTAATATGGCTAGGATTTGAAAATTAGAAACTGTCAAAAGATTAATGAAAAATTTAAAAAATTATACTTTCAAGTAAGTCAGAGTTCAGAAAAAGAAATGAATTATGCAGAAGTAATAGAGCAGCAGGGATGTGTGTGTGTGTGTGTGTGTGTGTGTGTGTGTGTGTGTGTGCGTGCGCGCGTGTGTGTATGTTATGTAATTAGTAAAGCAGCAAGAATATATATTATGTACATGTACGTTTAGTGGTTTTGAAATCTTGAAAAGTTTCCTATGTCTGATCTCAGTTTACATTACCTTTTCTCAACTTTCTTCTATTCCTTGTGCATCCTGAGATTGCTCTATAAGGCCATATCACTTGAGCTGTAGTATGTTAGATGAAGGTTGTGTATGATTTGCCTGTTGGGCCCATTTTACTTACTTCAAGGTGCTAAAATATAGGTGATCTGAATTATGGTTTAAGCTCTCGAGCTCTTAGAGCTTTCAACACCCCGCCTCCCGCCCAGTGCAACTTGTGTCTAAAGAGCATTATTGTGCCCTTCTCAGTGCTGTGAGAGGATCGTTTGAGATAATATGCTCTAAACCCCTTGGCTTAATTATGTATATATGTGCTGGTTATTCCAAGTGACTCAGTGACCAAATATGCCCAGTCAAACCAGGAGCCCTTTTCTTGCTTCTCAGCAGCCAGAATGAGTAGGTCCAGAATACATTGTTTACTAGTCAGAGTCTGATATAATGACTTTGCAAAAACTCTTGGATGGGCCAAGAGCTGCTGTGTTTAAATGTGCTGATACTTACTGGAGCATCTTCTGAGGAAATCAGGTTCCTGATTCTGTTCTGGAATACCACTGAAAAACCCAATATTCAAAACCCCACTTTTAAAAACAATGAACATAACTAAAAAGAAAAATGAAGACAAACCACAAAATAATAATATTGAGGAAAGGATGGCTAGACATAGATACTTGACTCCCTCTGCTTCATTAGCTTCCTCCCCACCATTTGCAAGCATGCTTATGTTATCTTCTTACATAACCATGAAATGGTTATCAGCTTCAGCAAATGGTGATGTCATACTAGAATAGGAGCTGCTATGTTAGTTTTAGTAATTGACCCAATATATCCTTTAAAGCATCTAGTGGTGATTTTTTCCCTGAACTACCCCTATAATGACAGTTACAAATGACTATTTGTCCAAATTTAGAATTCTCTCCATATTTTACCATTTATACTAAAAAAAACACAGATTATCTATCACTCTATCACTCCATCCATTCATCCACCCACTCATCTATCTATCTATCTATCTATCTATCTATCTATCTATCTATCTATCTATCTATCTATCTATGTATCTGTCTATCATCTATCATCTATTGCTTTATCTATCTACTTATCTATTTTATCTATCTCCCTCTGTCTCTCATCTTATGTTTATCTGATCTGTCATCTGTTATCACAATAGATCCATGGATTTCTGTTTTTAAATGTTCTCAAATTCCTCACTGTTTTTTTATTAATTGTACAATCATCCCCATGCCTGGTCAGTGGAAGATTCCTCAAGTTGCTCCCCTGTACACATGGTGCCTAATCATTTGTTCAGCATCACCTTAATTTTTGGCATAGCTTGGTTTTCTAGGTTCCCTCTATACATACCTTGTCCTTGCTCTGAAATCAGCCATTTATTTTTCTGTGATGTTCTGTTGTTTTTTTTTTTTTTTTATTTTTCAGAAAAGAATGGCACTGGAAACCAATGTTGGGCATAAATCATGTGACAGGACCACCTTTGCTCCTTAGACTAATGTGTTAAAATCCAACTGCATACCAATAACCTTAAGCTCTAACCCAATACAATAGAGTATTATTTCTTCCACCACACACACACATCACAGACATTCTTTTTTCCCACAGTGAAAATCCAACTCCCAACATTGCAACACTTGCTTCATTACCTTAATGTACCTAAAATCGTTTTAGGGTTGTTTCACCCAAGATAAAAAGTAAAGTAAAAGAAGATAAGAATTTACTTTTTCTTTTTGTCTACTCTTCCTAAAATTGAGCATACGCGCAGTTCTATATCGATACATTTGTATCACATTCCGTCTCTCTCTATCTATGTAGTAGAACTCAGTTTTGATTTTACTGGAATCACTCGAAAGTTTTCTCTGAGGTTATGAAAGTCACTTTGACTATATTTGGATGACAGTTACATTTAACTTCAAATTTCCTCCTCTGGGTTGCATTGTCCTTTTTAAATAATTCAAATATAAGCAGATATCACCATGGCTTCACAGTATGTCTGTCCATTTCCCCTTTCTTCCTCACCTCTGAGACATCACCAGCTTAGTTCGTCCTGGCCTTTCCTTTCTTCTTTCTTTTTAATGCAGGAAATAAAGTTAAGGGGGACTTACAAGTTCCCTACTCCTTATTTTATATAAAGGCTGTGAATTATATTTTCTATCTGGCTTATTGTGCTTGCCACAAAACACAGTACCTCTGTAAAACACTACGTTGGTATATAGATACCATCACTATTCTTCATAGCAACATCATACTCTAAAAGTGCATATTTGCCATGGGAACTCATTCCACTTCCATGCTTTGGGTATGTAGATAGTTTCCAATGAAAAAAATGTTGCCGCTCTAAATATCTTAATGGATATAGTTTCACATCATTAGAGGTATCATCATTAGAGGTATATATTCAGAGTAAATTCTCAGGAGTGATATTGCCAGATTGAAGTGTATATAAACATGATTTAAATATTTTGTTACAGTATCCTTCACAGGATTTGTCTTATGTTATTTTATTTCATTTATTTTTTTTTATCACCAGTAAGAGATTGTCTGGGAAAGCTAACATTTTTGCTTTTTTCTTGTGTGATGATAAATGAGACAGGATTCAAGAGCTGTGACACAGTGCCATCCATAGAAGTGGATAGAAGAAATACCGCCCAACAATAATTAATGACAAGCTTTTCACACAAGTCACCATCAGCCAAACACAGACAGGCAGCTTATGAGGGTCAGCATCTCTTAGTAGGCTTCTTAATAAGACATACAGTGAGTAGTTAGCAATCAAGAGATAATCATTGTTTGAATGAGTGAAAACCATGACATTGCTCTTGGAGTAAACAAGCTTGCTGGTAAGTTGTTCTAGAGGGCCAAACCTCACCCCCTTTCTTCCCTTTCTTCCCGGACAAACAATTCCCTGTGCAGCTGCTCCTGGGTACTGAGCAGTTTGAAGTTTCCAAAGAAGAAAACATGTAAACAGTCATTGCAGTAGGAGATGGGCTACACAGAGGCCTATTGTCTACAGAGACACTGAGAGCTCTGTGGCCAGCAGGGAGTGTCCTTATGTCTGCCTGGTGTCTTTAGCCTGAGTACAGCCTTTCCTCTCTGGAATGTAATATTCTATCACGCCCTAAGAGTGGCATTGTGTAGTAACAGGGTCAGGGGCAAGGAGGCACAGATGGGGAAATGATCTCGTATAGGCAACCCAATAAGTCAGAAGCAGTGTGAGAGGAATGGTCAGGACCCAGGCACTGAATGAGTGCTTTGTGCAGCTCCAGGGGGCGGTGGCTGAGAGGCACCTTCCTCTTGCAGTTCACCTGCAAGTGAGTGAACAAAGCAGCCTTTGAGGCTCTGGGACCTGGCCAATGCTGTGCAGGTGACTGACCTGCTTTATTGCCCAGAATTCCTTGGTCATTTTTGTCCGGTATTTCTTATGAGTTACCACTAGGGCTCATTTGGTCTCAGAAGTGTGAGCTGAGGGTGAAAAGAGCAGACCCAACCCATGAAGAATTGGGACACTCCTTTTTGGAGGCTGAATGAATTACTCTTAGGCCCCTTTTCACAAGGGAATAGGCCCAGAAATTTTAGATTTCTAAGATGACATGAACAAACCGTCTGCCCATCCCATTGAACTGATATAATTTTTTTTTCCAGGTCTTTAAGGATGTAGTTCACTTGGTAATGTTTTTAAGGCACAGCATGAGGACATGAACTGGGAGTCCCACAATCCTGCAAAAAGCCAGGTATTGTGGGAAAATATCTGTAAACCCACGGCAGGGCAGGTGAAGACAGGGAAACCCTTGGTGCCCATCAGTTAGTGAATCTAGCCAATTGTTGGGCTGCAGTTTTAGTCACACACACACACACACACACACACACACACACACACACACACACCTTACACATTTTCTCATTTAATGGTCTAGCAAGTCCATAGGACAGGATTTCCACATGAAAACTGGGGTCATGATGAGCTGAAGAAGGTTTATGACAGGAGAGCCTGGCCATTCCCTGTTCAAAGTGAGTGTCCACAATATTATAAGGGCTAGCGTGACGAGGAGGGCAAAATAAAGTTACATTACTTGGGAGCACTTGACAGGACAGTTTTTCCTTTACCTTATCACAACAAAGAAGCAGATGCTTCTAAGTTAAAATTGCTTGTTTAAGAATTTGTGATAATTTTTATGTGTCAGGGCTGAAAATGGAGATTGTCACTCACCTGGATAGAAACACACAATTCTATTCCAGTGTGGGGGAGAGGAGAGTCATCTACTTCAGAGAAATATATAGGGTCTATATGAAGGAAAGGGCTTCTTTTTACATTGGATAATGAGGGCTGTATGTGCTGTCCATATGTCCGTGGCTGGGTCCACAAGTTACCAATTATTAGAAGCTTGTTTGGGAGGATTATGGATTCCTTTGGTTCATACTGGGACATGTGGAGCAGCCATAGGCCTGAGCTGTGTTCATTTTGAACTCATGTTGCCATGAGTGTACTGATGAGCCTCTTACTGTACCATCTACAGATGGTATAAGACCAATATGAGCATTAGCCTCAGATATAGAAAAGATACATTAAGGATGGTGACATACCATCTCTTGAGTGTGGATACCACATGCACTGTTAAATTTGTTTTCAATGGTCTAAGGAGAAATCCATTAAGAGGAACTAAAATTGAGTACTTCCTGCTCTTAACTAATGGGGAAATGAAGGGCTATAGGCCAATTTAATGCATTTAAAGATATAAAAGCAACCACTCATTCATTCATTCAACAATATTTATCCAGTTGTTTCCATGAGTTAGTGTGATCTAAAAGAATAATATTGAATTATTTTTCTGGACATCTTAAAATTTGATTAAAATAGTTCTTTGTGTGTTTGTGCTGTGTGATGGTTCTCTTTTCTTTATCATGCTTCCTCCTCATGGACCATTACTGTGGGTTTGTGTATGTGTGTGTAAACCACACTCTTTCTTTAAAAATTTGCCTTAAACACCATTCTGTTTTGTAGACACTTTGTGCAATCCATACTTAAGGCGAAGCCAGGTATAATTTCAGCACAAGCCATGTCTGCCTGAAAGTTCTGTTTTATATGTTGAACAGTTCAGATTTAGGCTTGATGGAATTTGGTTTGGAGGAAATGTCACGAATCTTTCTGTGAAAGAAATCTTGATGTTTATTCTCATAGGCTCTAGGGGGATAATCTCCTAAGGGAAAAACATGTGCTCTAGCTGCCATTTTGATTTGCCTTCACACCTGCCTTATACATTTTTTGAAGGGTAGCTCTTAGAGAACAGAGTTGTCATACATATTTTTTTCAAACTCTGAGGTGACAAGATTGCATTCTGTGCACACCACATTCTGAAGGATTTACCAGAATGGAATAGAGATGATTCTCAATTTTCACTTTTAACACTTTTGAAATCTTTGGTACTCTGAAGCCTCTACCTCATTGGATGTGAGGCTTGGTGGAACAAAGAAAGTTTGAAAAGCAGGTAGATGTAGAAATAAGTGAAGATAACCTTCATATCTTAGGATGTACATCAGGATTTCTTTGTATTTATTTATAAATTGCACTAGAAAGGCTACTGTTTGATTCAGAGACAAATTATTCAATCTTTAACTTCAAGAATGAATGTTATTTTGAAGAGATTGAGAGCGCTTCCAATCCTGGGACTTCTGTTGACTGTCTAAAAAAGTTATTGCTTATTGATAATAACCTGTGATATTTCCTGACAACTAATTATGTATTTTTAATAGCTTGCTATATCAACAACAAAAATCTAAGTTTGTTCAAAACAACAATTAATAATTGTCAGAACAGGAAATTCCACTTCACTTCATCAATCACATTTTTAACATTTTAAAAAAATCCAAATTTTTTTCTTAATTTTTTTGAAACAGAGCCTCACTATGTAGCGTTGGCTGGCCTTGAACTCACTAGTAGACTAGACTTGCTTCAAACTCTTAGAGATCTTCCTGCCTTTGGTATTCCTCCTCCAGCCTCAAAGGATGAGATCTAGGGCATGCATTATCATACTTGGGTTCTTTTTACTTTTGATGGAATAATGTTTGTTTTCTATCTGATCCTGGGTCTCCCAAATTGCAAGTGTATTTATTCTGTATGCAAATAAAAGCCATTTTGACCATGAAGCCTGGACCAGGTTTTGATTAGGTGTCATGGAATCATAGTGAGCACCATGATGCCATGGTCAGGATCAAAGTCCTTCAGGAGTGGACCTGTTTAGGAGCAGGCATTCAGCCAAGGAAGTCCAGAAGTTACTTGGAGGAGAAATCTTAAAGGTGGATGAAGTGACATTGTACTTTTGAAAATCCAAGCTAATGTGATCCTAAGCTAACCTATAGGAAGGGAGTGAATGAAGTAACCATGGCAGGCAGAGCAGGGGGAAAGATTCTGGCCAACATACATATCCTACATTTATAATGAAGGTCTGGAGACTGGCGGATTCTTGATTGGAGAGAGGAAGCTTGACATAAGGAGACTGCTGATTGACTTATTGCTCCTTCTCTTTCTAGATTTGCTTCTCACCGCAGGTTATGACCAGCCGAGAAGCAGCTTCTTTGTCTCCCTCAGGACTTTCATCATGGTCTGGCTGTCTGGGAGCAAACTAAAACTTAGCTTTTAGCTTGAGATCTCTATGATAACTCTTTTCTTGTTACTAAAGGGATTTGTTAATGCAGTTTTTCATTTTATGAGTCTTCTTGATAATGTTTTAGTTTTAAGAACCACTTCTAGCTGCATCAGAGGTTTCCAGATGATATAACCATTATCAGAAGGTGGTTAAAAAAGAAGCAAGGAACGAAAGGTAATCCTTTTAGCTGGATTCCCAACTTCCATGTTTCTCCCGAATGTTTGTTCCGTTTTTATCCCCAAATTATTTTAGAGATATTTTGTTTACTTGAAACTTTTCTTTTACCCTCACTTTTTAACAGTACATTAATTAGCTTTCCACTACAGGTAATACACACACACACACACACACACACACACACACACACACACACACACACACACACACACAACTTCCTAATCCTCAAGTGCTTGATCCTCTCTCATCAGAAACAGGGGTTCATCAAAGAACAATACAAGGGCTTTAAAGGAGTAAGACATGTAGTTTGAAAAATACAAGTAGAAATCCTGCGATTTCAAAGAAGGCTGAGAATCACTAGCTTTATATGACAAAGATCAACTCATCATTGTATCGTTACACATACTTTCAAGATTCAGCTACAGAAGCCTTCAGACCAGCCATGTGTTCATGTAATTGCTTTCTACCCTCACACAGAAATTCTACACATGCAGCAATAGATGATGCCTTAATTAGAACCAAACACAGGAAGAAACCATAAAGGGGAATCACTGTAACAAATTGATAATTGTTGTTATGTTGTTATGCATTTAAAACACCATTAAGATCATCAAAGGATGCTTTCTCATGGTGCTTGAAGATGAAGGATGGGATGATGAACATAACACAGGTAGGGGATAAACTGTCTTGGGCAATTATACTAACATAATGAGGAGCTTCCATATAACCAATGTCTGTGTAGTTCTTAGCCATTTTCATGTTTTCATGGGTGACAATCATTTTAAGATATTGAATTCAAATAGAGACATAATATAATATTATTTTAAAAACAATGGAACTCCTTAACATTTTGGTATCTATACTCAGGATCATGATTAATCTAGAAATGTCTAGAACATTCCAGATAAATTATGTGTTGTTCTTTTTAGTATGTGCTTTTGTACCAGAAACATTTAAGTAGTTTTCTTTTTGTACCAGAAAACATGAAAGAAGGTTTTAAAGTAGACTTTAAAGTTAGTTCAACAAAACTATGAAGTGTGTTTTTATTTTTCATATCACAGCTATGCCAAATAGTAAATTAAGTATAGAAAGCTATGAGCATCTATCAGCTAACTTGTAGGTTCAATGTTTAGCTATGCTGTCCCTAGCCAGGATCACATTTGTAAGGAAGTGCTCAGACCTCTCCACAGAGCTTTACATTCTTCGTCTACTGAAAGTCTTATTGCCTCTGAACCAAAGAGTTTTTGGGCAAACCATAATCAATCCTACAGAAAACCGGCCTCTGTCTCGTTTTTATTCACACACACAAAAATGGTTAAAATAGGAAAATGCCATTTTCTTTTACCCCAAATGGTGACTGCCACCTATTAAAATGCTAATTAAAAATACAAAAAACCAAATAGAAGAGCCAAAGACAGCCAGGAAACAAGAGAACTGAAGTCTACTGAGTGATTAATCATTCGATTAGCCAGGTAAGGCTGCAGCACATTACTAATTAGCTCAGTTGCAAAGCCTCCACTGAGCAGCTCTTCCCTGATTAAAAAAGGTGCCCAGCCATTCAAACCCTAATGCTCAGGTTTCTTTCATAAAACAAAATGTGACTTCCATGCACAGCTCATCTCTTTAATCCAGCTGTGATTTCTCAGGCCTCTGACACTCATATCTAGGCACATAAATCAAAGAGCAGAAACCTGTCCTCATGAATTGAGTACGCAGTATGTATTTGAGGACTCTTTATTCTAATTGAAAAAGGAGGTTGCCTGGGTTCTGGGCTTGAATCAACTACCCATTGATGGCTAAAGCTGCAGTTTGGCTCGTTTGTGATGACCCGTTTGGTTGTCTGGAGGCACCAGTAAAGGACTCTGACTTCATGAGGGTAGAAATCATCATTCAATCCACTATCTTCTTGTGGTAGGAACTTAAAATATAATGTTTCCTGACATCAGTAGCAAAGATCCTCTCAACTTTATTGCCAAGTTTTCCTTTAAAACGCACTTCAGGCTGTATCTTTTTAGTTAATCTTTGATCCTTGGTCATTTAATACCCTGCCCACAATGGGTATATCCATTCTTTCAGTGGTGGAAATTGAGAGCAGTTTTGATTGCCTAAGCAATGAAAGAGGAATACTAGCTCTTCTTCCTGTAGGTCTTCTTCTGGCCCCCAGACTGTCATCATTAATCCACAAAGGAAAAGGAAAAGTGATAAATTTGGTCTCTAACCTCTCACCCCCTTTCCTTGTATATATCATCTCAACTATGGTATCAGGAGAGCTATCACGAGAGTGTCATAATTCTTCAGCTGTGTACTTTATTGATGAGTTCAGTAGCTCATTTTGGCTTCCCCGTTGCTGTTGCAGGAGTTAAGAAGCTTACAGAAATATTCCTTGAGTCAGGTGAAGTACAGTTACAGTCAAAATAAAAAATTTAGCCTGTGGTACTCCAGGTTAATTATCATCACTGGATAATCCCTCGCTATTGGGGCTACCATATACTGAAGGCATATGACAAGCAAAAGATCACCTAACAGTGACCAAGGATGAGAGAGGTATGGCTAAGGAATTGAAAAGCAACGAGGCTAGTTGTTGCATACAGGAGGAACATAGCACCAGTCTTCAAACCCATGAACGGTTAGTCTAAAATGCAGCTCTGTTTACCAGATCCTGGCACAGCTATAATAAAGAACTAGCATAGGCCATGAGTGATCATAATTTCCTACGTGTCTATCACCATGTTAGTATTCACATGCTTTCTTGAAATTAGCTATCACTCTCAGTTTATAGTTGAGGAAGCTTAGAATTATTAAACTTGATCAAAAACCATATGGTAGATATTGAAGCTAGTAGAGCATAAAAAATTAAGCCTGTATTCAGAAACCAGGTCTTCTCCATGCTGGCCTTCTTTCTTGATGTCAATGAGGGCGATGTCCCACAGGAACTCTGGGCTAAGACTTGGATGAGTATAGCTTCTCAGTGTGTCCTTTTCTTTACATATGAGCTGGTGAAATTGAGTGAAATGAGGTGACATTCTTTATGTGCTTCAGTGGGAGGAATGAAGCCAAAGTCTGTCTGTTGCTAAACACCCACCCTCTCGATCCTCTATTTGTAAACCTTCTGCTGCAAACAAGATATGTGTCTATTTCTAGTTTGGCTGAGATGGAGTTCTGTGTGTCACATATGAATATCCCCGAGGTTTGCCTTCTTCTTCTTGACTCCTATCTGGTTCCTATATGACTTTCTGGTTTGCCCTTAATCTAGACTTGGTTTCTTTCTCGAATCTTCCATGTATATTGCAAAAGACTCTGGGCAATGAGGACAAGTATTAGAACAAGTCTCAGTTTATCATGTGATTTGTGTCAGTGTCAAGGCAATCATATGAGCATGACCCAGTATGAGATGCTTAACCCCTTGTTATTTGAATGTGTCCTGTGGGGGGTGGGGGGAATGACCATTTGCAGTCTTCACAGATTAGCAAACAGACATAGAATTTACCTAAGGATGGATAGGTTGATAGTTAACCAGTGGAAAATTTGTTGTTATTGTTGCTGTTGATGATGCATTTCTGCATACATCCATGTTTATTGGATCCTTCTAGTAGTATTTATGATACTCTTCTTTACATATGTGTCCTCTTTGATTGGAAATGTTCTTGTCATCTTATAATCATGAATAATCTCTTTAAAAAGTTATCGTCAACTATCTTCACAATCTTTATGATCAGTTTACAACTCTGTTAAAAAGTCACTTGATTCTTAGAGATCAGAATTAATTACTGTAAATGAATGTTAAATTTTGTGCCGTTCATCTGGTAAGGGAGATGGCTTTCCGAACCATTTTGGATGGGACACGTTTTTGTTAGAGGAGTAGATGACTGCCCCACATGTTACTGGCTGAGGAATAATACAGGAAGCAGAAATGTTTAGACAGGTTACAAAGGAAATCAAAGCTCATAGACTGCCATGGGAGTCTTGAAATGCACAAGCCAAAAATTTTCAGTGATATTAGTGATTCTTTTGTAACTATGTTCTCTTCATTCAGAGACAACTCGATTAAACAGATATTTCTGAGTACAGAAACATAAAGTTTAAAGTGGGTGTGTATGTAGAGGAAGTGCAGCTGCATTGTGTGCACATGGGCTCATTTATATGACTTAACTATAGCTATGCTCCTTTAGCTTTGGTATATGGAGTGTGTAGCATATTCAGGTAGGAAAAGACCAGTGTGTCTCTGACACAAATGATAATATATGCAAACATTGGCTTTTCTTGATGTGAAGATGGGGCATATGGTAGAGAACTTGGGCTGACCAAGTTCATATCGACAAGAAAGGATCCCAAAGAGCAGAGTGACTCCAAGTAGTAATTCCCTTGCAGAAAGAAAATTTATTATTCTTGACTTAACCCTCAGTATCTATTTTCTAAAGTTGACTTATATATGTTCATCAAATAGCTTCCCTCCCAATCCACTTGGATGAAATCATTCACTGACTAACATGCTCATCCAGATGAAAGGGCTAAGACTTGTTTACATCTGGTTCCATGTTTCTACTTAATTCTGCCAGTAAGAATGGTCCCTTATTTCTCATCAGCCATGACAAGTGTGTTCTCACGTTAGGAAATTTGCTCCAGATCTTTCTCCTGTTGTTTGTCCCTTCGAACTTCCTCTCCTCAGCTCTTCACTATGTTTGACTTCTTGCAGGATGTCCACTTACTGTCTAGGTCTAATCCATTATGAAGACTTCTCTCTTGGGGGATAGTAGAGGGTCTTGATCAGATCTCTGCCAGTCTTGGCCTGCAACTCTGGAAAATGGCTGGAGTGTTATTCTTACTAGAGGGTTGAGCTTGGAATTTTCAGTTTACTGTAGATGAGTGAAAATGTGCATTACTAAGTTCCAGAAATTTCTGACAATTCTAGGTTATGTGTTTGCAATTCAGTCCATATTTTGATGAGGTATATTCATACGGTTTAAAATTCAAAAGTAGCAAAAGGTTTAACGAGGTAGCTGAACTCTCCCTGCCTCTAATCACCCCAAATTTCTCTCTGATAGAATCAATACTGTCTGTTTCTCACATTACTTTTGGAGATACTGTTCACATATAAAACTGAGTGTGGATGGACATACATAATATTTCTTTTTCCCACCAAGCACAAAGTATTAGACAGTGAATTGTTCTGCATGTTGCTCATGTATTTCCTTCTAAAATGACAGACACAGCGTATAAGAAGATGAATAAATGTTGTGCAGAGTATGAAGAATTTGTATTTAAGTATGTACCTACAAAAATCTTTCCAGATCAACCTGTGCATTTTCACAATCCAAAGCTATTGTGGTTTGGATGTTAGTCCTCATGGTTCTGTTTCTTTTGATGTTCAATATTATTTAAGTGGCAACACATAGTATGTTCTTTGTGTTTCTATTGAAATGTTTTATTCATTCATTCATTCATTTTTTGGGGGGGGGGTGTAGTACATCAACTTTGTGTCATTGATTTCACTAGGCAAGTGCCATACCACTGGGCTAAATCAGCAACCCTTGATTTCTTTCTTGTTTTGTTTTTTGGAGACATATATAGTTCAGTATGGCTTTAAGTTCAGTGTATAGCCTAGGCCAGTCATCAAAGTGACAATCTCTATTTTCTGACAAAGTTATAAGCCAACAAAACTGGAAAAATTGTACATTTTAATATAAGATTACATCTGTTAAAATTTGTATGTACAACATGTATATTAAAGTACACATTATATTATATATCTTAAGGTAAATGCCATAAATAATAAGCCCTTTTATGACTGCATGGTAGCAATGGTCAATCCTATCAATAAATGCATTCCCCTACATCCATGATGTGAGTGTGCTTTTAAAACCTGAATTACTGTCAGCTTTTAAGACACAAATGTTATCTCAGTGTATTTTTTCATTATGAGTGATGTTCTAATATGCCTTGCTCTAAAAACACACTTGCATTTCCCCATAAACTATGTACCTGTAATTTCCCACAGAGTTAATGATATTTACTCTCATTGACCACAGAGTGCACTTAATGTGTTGAGAAAAATCCTATTAGGTGAGGTGCATTGAAAATATGGTTTCATGTTTTTGTCTGTGATTATTTTTAACCATTTATAAATGCTTTGTATGGGATCCATCCATCAATTTGATTAAAGTTTCAGAGTTTGTGTAATTCTTTGAAAATCTTTCCATTCACATAGTGTATTATAATAATAGTCTAGCCCACTATCATTATCAGATGTATATTCATACAGTATTTTCATGTAAAAGACTTCCATATACTAAATTGAGCAAATCTGCAATGATTGTAGAACTATCAAGTGCTTTAATAAAGTAAAGCTAAGAAATTGTGGAATGCATATTATTTTAACAAACACAAAAGTTGGAAATCCAGCTGAGGGAAGCAGAAATATTTGCTCTAGTATTGAGGAACAGAAAATGGTAGATAGAGAAGAAAATAAAACATTGAGAATAAAACATTGAGAAGGCTCTTTGACTAAGATTCCAAATTATATTTCTGCTGTCCTTTGCTCTTCTCTAGAATATGTACACCATACACGTTCCCCTCCCTTTGTCCTCCCCCCCACCCTACACAGGTATGCACACACATGTGCACACAAGCACACACACACTAATATACACATAGATAGCTGATATTTCTGGTATGTGCAATACAGTTTGCCAGATGAAGTCATTTGAAACTGACAGGCAAGAGGATTGTAGGGAAATCTTCTTTACCTACTTTCAGTCTGTAAAGTCATGCAATGAATAACAGATGTTTAAACTCTGATTTTTAATTACTTAAAATTTTATTTCGATTTAATTTCTGATTTTAGAAATTTATATATATTTATATATATTCTATGCCACATTTTAGAATGTCCAAGATTCAAAACAATACCAAATAATTGTTTAAATGTGCTGAAATGGAAACTCTTTCAGCAACAAATGGTAGAGCTACCATGGAAGACAGCGAGGCAGCGTCCTATAAAACAGAACACCTTCTTAATTCCTGATCCATCACTGTGCCTGCTGATTCTCAAATGAGTCGAAAGTTATTAACTTCACAAAAGCCTGCACAAATGTTTACATCTGTTTTATCCACAATTGCATAAATTTGCAGCAACTAAGATGCTACTAACGAAGTGAGTGCAAACATACACTGTGGTAAAGGCGCAGTAGTGCACACATATCTTGATGATAATGACCAGCTCTCTAACTGGACTTGAGACCCAGGAAGGAAACCATGCCAGGTACCCAGAGATAGTGAAGTAATGGGTCTTGAAAAAGAACCTACAACCACCACTTTACCACACCAGCGTTATCCCCACCTAACTCTAAATGTGTGAACTAATTCTCACAGAAAAGTGACGTTCTCTCCTTTCTTCAAGACACTTTCCAGATGGAAACTGAATTTGTTGTTACTCTTGTACCAAGGAATTTTATAGTGTTAAATGTTTTCAATTAACAATTTTGCATCCGAGATCTTCCTGGCTGCTGCCGCCGCGGAGAGCTCATAGGCAGCACCCCACGAGCAAACTTGAGCCTTGGACCACAGGTAAGACCAACTTTTCTGCTGCAAGAGACCTGCCTGGTGAACTCAGGACACACAGAGGCAAAATTCCTCTAGGACCGGGCACTTCCTGTGTTTACCTGGAGTCCCAAACCTGTGGATCCCAGCCCACAGCATCTCTCTGCTCCCAAACCCCGTGGGAGGGAGACCTCACCGCCTGGTCAGGTGGGCACTCCTGAGGCTGCAGAGTGGAAGAGACCACCAACACTGCCCACCCCTGCCCACATCCCTGGCCCAAGAGGAAACTGTATACGGCCTCTGGGTTCCCGTGGGGGAGGGCCCAGGAGCGGCAGGACCCCTGCGCCTGAGACACTGCCAGAACCTGAAGGGACAGACCAGATAAACAGTTCTCTGCACCCAAATCCCGTGGGAGGGAGAGCTAAACCTACAGAGAGGCAGACACGCCTGGGAAACCAGAAGAGACTGCACTCTGCACACATCTCTGACGCCAGAGGAAAACACCAAACGCCAGCCATCTGGAACCATGGTGCATGGAGGCTCCCGGAAAAGGCGGCGCAGATCTTCCTGGTTGCTGCCGCCACAGAGAGCTCATAAGCAACACCCCAGGAGCAAACTTGAGCCTCGGGACCACAGGTAAGACCAACTTTCCTGCTGCAAGTGACTTGCCTGGTGAACACCAGACACAGGCCTACAGGAACAGCTGAAGTCCTGTAGATAGGAAAAACTACACACCCGAAAGCAGGACACTCTGTCCCCATAACTGGCTGAAAGAAAACAGGAAAACAGGTCTACAGCACCCCTGACACACAGGCTTATAGGACAGTCTAGCCACTGTCAGAAATAGCAGAAAAGAGTAACACTAGAGATAATCTGATTGTGAGAGGCAAGCCCAGGACCCAAGCAACAGAAACCAAGACTACATGGCATCATCGGAGCCCAATTCTCCCACCAAAGCAAACACGGAATATACAAACACACCAGAAAAGCAAGATCTAGTTTTAAAACCATATTTGATCAGGATGCTGGAGGACTTCAAGAAAGACGTGAAGAACTCCCTTAGAGAACAGGTAGAAGCCTACAGAGAGGAATCGCAAAAATCCCTGAAAGAATTCCAGGAGATCATAAATAAACAAGTAGAAGCCCATAGAGAGGAGTCACAAAAATCCCTGAAAGAATTCCAGGAAAAAGAAAATCAAACAGTTGAAGGAATTAAAAATGGAAATAGAAGCAATCAAGAAAGAACACATGGAAACAACCCTGGATATAGAAAACCAAAAGAAGAGACAAGGAGCTGTAGATACGAGCTTCACCAACAGAATACAAGAGATGGAAGAGAGAATCTCAGGAGCAGAAGATTCCATAGAAATCATTGACTCAACTGTCAAAGATAATGTAAAACAGAAAAAGCTACTGGTCCAAAACATACAGGAAATCCAGGACTCAATGAGAAGATCAAACCTAAGGATAATAGGTATAGAAGAGAGTGAAGACTCCCAGCTCAAAGGACCAGTAAATATCTTCAACAAAATCATAGAAGAAAACTTCCCTAACCTAAAAAAAGAGATACCCATAGGCATACAAGAAGCCTACAGAACTCCAAATAGATTGGACCAGAAAAGAAACACCTCACGTCACATAATAGTCAAAACACCAAATGCACAAAATAAAGAAAGAATATTAAAAGCAGTAAGGGAAAAAGGTCAAGTAACATATAAAGACAGACCTATCAGAATTACACCAGACTTCTCGCCAGAAACTATGAAGGCCAGAAGATCCTGGACAGATGTCATACAGACCCTAAGAGAACACAAATGCCAGCCCAGGTTACTGTATCCTGCAAAACTCTCAATTAAGATAGATGTAGAAACCAAGATATTCCATGACAAAACCAAATTTACACAATATCTTTCTACAAATCCAGCACTACAAAGGATAATAAATGGTAAAGCCCAACATAAGGAGGCAAGCTATACCCTAGAAGAAGCAGGAAACTAATCATCTTGGCAACAAAACAAAGAGAAGAAAAGCACACAAACATAACCTCACATCCAAATATGAATATAACAGGAAGCAATAATCACTATTCCTTAATATCTCTCAACATCAATGGCCTCAACTCCCCAATAAAAAGACATAGATTAACAAACTGGATACGCAACGAGGACCCTGCATTCTGCTGCCTACAGGAAACACACCTCAGAGACAAAGACAGACACTACCTCAGAGTGAAAGGCTGGAAAACAACTTTCCAAGCAAATGGTCAGAAGAAGCAAGCTGGAGTAGCCATTCTAATATCAAATAAAATCAGTTTTCAACTAAAAGTCATCAAAAAAGATAAGGAAGGACACTTCATATTCATCAAAGGAAAAATCCACCAAGATGAACTCTCAATCCTAAATATCTATGCCCCAAATACAAGGGCACCTACATTCGTAAAAGAAACCTTACTAAAGCTCAAAACACACAGTGCACCTCACACAATAATAGTAGGAGACCTCAACACCCCACTCTCATCAATGGACAGATCATGGAAACAGAAATCAAACAGAGACGTAGACAGACTAAGAGAAGTCATGAGCCAAATGGACTTAACAGATATTTATAGAACATTCTACCCTAAAGCAAAAGGATATACCTTCTTCTCAGCTCCTCATGGTACTTTCTCCAAAATTGACCATATAATTGGTCAAAAAACGGGCCTCAACAGGTACAGAAAGATAGAAATAATCCCATGTGTGCTATCGAACCACCACGGCCTAAAACTGGTCTTCAATAACAATAAGGGAAGAATGCCCACATATACGTGGAAATTGAGCAATGCTCTACTCAATGATAACCTGGTCAAGGAAGAAATAAAGAAAGAAATTAAAGACTTTTTAGAATTTAATGAAAATGAAGGTACAACATACCCAAACTTATGGGACACAATGAAAGCTGTGCTAAGAGGAAAACTCAAAGCGCTGAGTGCCTGCAGAAAGAAACAGGAAAGAGCATATGTCAGCAGCTTGACAGCACACCTAAAAGTTCTAGAACAAAAAGAAGCAAATACACCCAGGAGGAGTAGAAGGCAGGAAATAATCAAACTCAGAGCTGAAATCAACCAAGTAGAAACAAAAAGGACCATAGAAAGAATCAACAGAACCAAAAGTTGGTTCTTTGAGAAAATCAGCAAGATAGATAAACCCTTAGCCAGACTAACGAGAGGACACAGAGAGTGTATCCAAATGAACAAAATCAGAAATGAAAAGGGAGACAGAACTACAGATTCAGAGGAAATTCAAAAAATCATTAGATCTTACTATAAAAGCCTATATTCAACAAAACTTGAAAATCTGCAGGAAATGGAAAATTTCCTAGACAGATATCAGGTACCGAAGTTAAATCAGGAACAGATAAACCAGTTAAACAACCCCATAACTCCTAAGGAAATAGAAGCAGTCATTAAAGGTCTCCCAACCAAAAAGAGCCCAGGTCCAGACAGGTTTAGTGCAGAATTCTATCAGACCTTCATATAAGACCTCGTACCAATATTATCCAAACTATTCCACAAAATTGAAACAGATGGAGCACTACCGAATTCCTTCTATGAAGCCACAATTACTCTTATACCTAAACCACACAAAGACCCAACAAAGAAAGAGAACTTCAGACCAATTTCCCTTATGAATATCGACGCAAAAATACTCAATAAAATTCTGGCAAACCGAATTCAAGAGCACATCAAAACAATCACCCACCATGATCAAGTAGGCTTCATCCCAGGCATGCAGGGATGGTTTAATATACGGAAAACCATCAACGTGTTCCATTATATAAACAAACTGAAAGAACAAAACCACATGATCATTTCATTAGATGCTGAGAAAGCATTTGACAAAATTCAACACCCCTTCATGATAAAAGTCCTGGAAAGAATAGGAATTCAAGGCCCATACCTAAACATAGTAAAAGCCATATACAGCAAACCAGTTGCTAACATTAAACTAAATGGAGAGAAACTTGAAGCAATCCCACTAAAATCAGGGACTAGACAAGGCTGCCCACTCTCTCCCTACTTATTCAATATAGTTCTTGAAGTTCTAGCCAGAGCAATCAGACAACAAAAGGAGATCAAGGGGATACAGATCGGAAAAGAAGAGGTCAAAATATCACTATTTGCAGATGATATGATAGTATATTTAAGTGATCCCAAAAGTTCCACCAGAGGACTACTAAAGCTAATAAACAACTTCAGCAAAGTGTGTATAAAATTAACTCAAATAAATCAGTAGCCTTCCTCTACACAAAAGAGAAACAAGCTGAGAAAGAAATTAGGGAAACGACACCCTTCATAATAGACTCAAATAATATAAAGTACCTCGGTGTGACTTTAACCACGCAAGTAAAAGATTTGTACAATAAGAACTTCAAGACTCTGAAGAAAGAAATTGAAGAAGTCCTCAGAAGATGGAAAGATCTCCCATGCTCATGGATTGGCAGGATTAACATAGTAAAAGTGGCCATTTTACCAAAAGCGATCTACAGATTCAATGCAATCCCCATCAAAATACCAATCCAATTCTTCAAAGAGTTAGACAGAACAATTTGCAAATTCATCTAGAATAACAAAAAACCCAGGATAGCTAAAACTATCCTCAACAATAAAAGGACTTCAGGGGGAATCACTATCCCTGAACTCAAGCAGTATTACAGAGCAATAGTGATAAAAACTGCATGGTATTGGTACAGAGACAGACAGATAGACCAATGGAACAGAATTGAAGACCCAGATATGAACCCACACACCTATAGGCACTTGATTTTTGACAAAGGAGCCAAAACCATCAAATGGAAAAAAGATAGCATTTTCAGCATATGGTGCTGGTTCAACTGGAGGTCAACATGTAGAAGAATGCAGATCAATCCATGCTTATCACCCTGTACAAAGCTTAAGTCCAAGTGGATCAAGGACCTCCACATCAAACGAGATACACTCAAACTAATAGAAGAAAAACTAGGGAAGCATCTGGAACACATGGGCACTGGAAAAATTTCCTGAACAAAACACCAATGGCTTATGCTCTAAGATCAAGAATCGACAAATGGGATTTCATAAAACTGCAAAGCTTCTGTAAGGCAAAGGACACTGTGGTTAGGACAAAACGGCAACCAACAGATTGGGAAAAGATCTTTACCAATCCTACAACAGATAGAGGCCTTATATCCAAAATATACAAAGAATTCAAGAAGTTAGACCACAGGGAGACAAATAACCCTATTAAAAATGGGGTTCATAGCTAAACAAAGGATTCACAGCTGAGGAATGCCGAATGGCTGAGAAACACCTAAAGAAATGTTCAACATCTTTAGTCATAAGGGAAATGCAAATCAAAACAACCCTGAGATTTTACCTGACACCAGTGAGAATGGCTAAGATCAAAAACTCGGGTGACAGCAGATGCTGGTGAGGATGCGGAGAAAGAGGAACACTCCTCCATTGTTGGTGGGATTGCAGACTGGTAAAACCATTCTGGAAATCAGTCTGGAGTTTCCTCAGAAAATTGGACATTGAACTGCCTGAGGATCCAGCTATACCTCTCTTGGGCATATACCCAAAAGATGCCCCAACATATAAAAAAGTCACGTGCTCCACTATGGTCATTGCAGCCTTATTTATAATAGCCAGAAGCTGGAAAGAACCCAGATGCTCTTTAACAGAGGAATGGATACAGAAAATGTGGTACATCTACACAATGGAATATTACTCAGCTATCAAAAACAATGACTTTATGAAATTCGTAGGCAAATGGTCGGAACTGGAAAATATCATCCTGAGTGAGCTAACCCAATCACAGAAAAACACACATGGTATGCACTCATTGATAAGTGGCTATTATCCCAAATGCTTGAATTAACCCTAGATGCCTAGAACAAATGAAACTCAAGACAGATGATCAAAATGTGAATCCTTCACTCCTTCTTTAAAAGGGGAACAAGAATACCCTTGGCAGGGAATAGAGAGGCAAAGATTAAGACAGACACAGAAGGAACACCCATTCAGAGCCTGCCCCACATGTGGCCCATGCATATACAGCCATCCAATTAGACAAGATGGATGAAGCAAAGAAGTGCAGGCCGACAGGAGCCGGATGTAGATCTCTCCGGAGAGACACAGCCAGAATACAGCAAACACAGAGGGGAATGCCAGCAGCAAACCACTGAATTGAGAATAGGACCCCCGTTGAAGGAATCAGAGAAAGAACTGGAAGAGCTTGAAGGGGCTCGAGACCCCATATGTACAACAATGTCAAGCAACCAGAGCTTCCAGGGACTAAGCCACTACCTAAAGACTATACATGGACTGACCCTGGACTCTGACCTCATAGGTAGCAATGAATATCCTAGTAAGAGCACCAGTGGAAGGGGAAGCCCTGGGTCCTGCTAAGACTGAACCCCCAGTGAACTAGATTGTTGGGGGGAGGGCGGCAAGGGGGGGAGGGTGGGGAGGGGAACACCCAAAAAGAAGGGGAGGGGGGAGGGGGATGTTTGCCCGGAAACCGGGAAAGGGAATAACACTCGAAATGTATATAAGAAATACTCAAGTTAATAAAAAAATTTTTTGCATCCTTTTCTTTAAGTTTGAAAACCCCACTAGCATTTCCTGTAGGATGTATTATTTCAGATTTGCTTGTCTTATGTCCATTTCTGAAGGGAGTTTTGTTAGGTACAAATATGTTAGTGGTTTTTATTTGTTTGTTTGCTTCGTTTTGTTTTATTGCATTTCCTTTCCTTTCTTTTCTTTTTTTTCTTTTTCTTTTTCTTCCCTTCAGACATTTGACTATGTTAATTCCCTCTCTTGTCCTGTGAGCTTCTACCACTTGGGACATTTTTTTCCTGCTTTCTGGGTCTTGTCTTTATCTTTGGGTCTCGAGAGTTTGATTATAATATGTATTTGTATTTGTGTCTGATTAAAATCAGCTGGCTTTCCTGTGTAACTGGATAGTTATAGATTTCTCCACCCTTGTTAAGATTTCTGGTTATTTCTTTTTAAAATAGATATTTTACTTCATTCTCTTTCTCTTCTTTCTTTTAAATGCCAATGACCTGAACATTGCTTCTGTGATTTGTTTTTGCCATGATTCTTGTACAATTTTTTTTTATTTAATTTTGTTTTGTCTCTCTAATGTGGTTTGTCTTTGAATTCATAGATTTGTTTTTCCCGTTTGGTTAACCCTGATAGTGATGTTCTTCCATGTTTCATTTCACACAGTATATTTTTCATCTAAATGATTTCTGTTTAATTGATGATTTTAATCTCTGTATTGTATTTGTAGATAAATTTTGGAATGATTGCATTTTAATTGCTGGCTTCTCTAAAGTAGCTATCGTCATTTTTAAAAATGTTTTCCTTTAACTCATTTATGTATACTGTATTTCTATTATGACTTTTTCATTTATGTATACTGTATTTATATTATGTCCTTTTCATTTATGTATCCTGTATTTATATTATGTCTTTTTCATATATGTATACTGTATTTATATTATGTCTTTTATGCTCCCTCCAATTCTTCCTTTGTCCCAAGCTCCTGATTCATTTCAAATTCACGGTCACTTGTTTTTAAATTATTGTCGTATACATATATGTGTGTATATAGAGGAATAAATACAGCACAGTAATTCCAATCTGTGTTGTTCACCTATATATGATTTTAGGACTGACAATTTGGTGTTCAATAACCAATTTAGGGGCTTGTCTAACCAATTTAGGTTGCTTCTCTTTCTCTCGGCAGTCTTTAATAAAACTCTTCATCTAGGGGTAAGGCCTTGTGAGATTTTCCCAAGCACATTGGCATATCATCAGATTTTAGGTATTTCCATTTCTTTCAGGACATTTACTACATCTTTTTTCTCTATTTTTCCCCATCCATTTGTAATGTCTGGGCATTTGTTCAATTCCTTCACCTGTTTGGTTGATTTTTGTGTTTCCTCTTTTAAGGGCTTCTATCTGTTTACCTGTGTTGTCCTGTATTTTTTTTAAGGGAGTTATTTATGTCCTTCTTAAAGTCCTCTACCATCAACATGAGTTGTGATTTTTAAATAAAAATCTTGCTTTTCCGCTGTGTTGGGGTATCCAGGGTCTGCTGTGGTAGGGAAACTGGGTTCTGATGATGCCAAGTGGCCTTGGTTTCTGTGGCTTAGGTTCTTGCATTTGCCTCTTGCCATCTGCTTATCTCTGGTGTTAACTGGTCTTGCTGTCTCTGACAGTGGCTTGGCCCTTCTGTAAGCCTGTGTGTCAGCACTACTGGAGACCAGCTCTCTCCCAGTGGGATCTGGGTACAGAGAAATGGGGCCAGGGTCAGCTCTAGGTGCAGGCAGAAACTGGAAGGATCCTGTCCCAGACTGCTCCTCAATTCCTGTGGCCTGAGGGCTCCTGTCGGGTTCCTCTTGGGTCAGGAATGTGAGCAGAAATGGTGGTCTCATCTGTGCTCTCAAGTGTGTCAGCACTTCTGAGAATCCAGCTCTCTCTCAGCAGGATCTGTGTACAGAGAGCTGTGGCACAGGGCCATGTCTGGGCATTTAAGAAAGAAGCTTTTGCTAAAGAGCTTTCTGTTTCTGTTTTTGTTTTTTATCTTAAATGGTCCTACAACAGTTTGCACTGCCTGACATTCTAGGCAAGTGTTTTTATGTAGAACATGTGCTTATGATTGTTGCGTGTGTTGCAATTCCAGAGAATTAATTAGGAATAGTACACCATGGTACATGCTATCATGAGTCATCTAGCTGTTAAATCTGTGGACATCTTCCTATCACTGTAAGTTGTCCTTGTTCCAATTCCGCTGTATTCAGTAGTGTGATACAGGTCAGAATTTGCGTTCCTCTCCTAGTGGACTCTTGTGTGGTATTGGGACAGGTCAAGAGATTCAGCCTGTGGATCTTTTCTATAAGAAAGGGTCGTGGTGTCCAGCTGGTGTTGTGCTTCTTTTGGTGAACTGGCATGGGGTTCTAGGCTGTGTTCTAAGCTCACTTACTTCTTTTTTTCTTCTTGGATAGAGCCTCTCCCTGTGTTTTTCTGCCATCTGACTAGTGGTTTTCTGATGTTGGAAATATAAAAATGTCTTTTATATCTTTTTCAGTGCATCATTTTTATTATTATGCAAATCACTAGACATGGTGGCCTCTCACCTGTTTTTTTGTTTTTGTTTTTGTTTTTTTTACTGAAGTGAAACTATTTTCCCAGATGAATAGTTGTTCAAATTGATGTTTCTGTTGACAATTACTAAAGAGTCACATTGCATGAACTGTGCCTTCCCCAGGGGTTGAGGTTAAATGACAAACAAAACATGGTTATTTGCTGCTCTCCTGACAATTGTGATCACCAGACTAGGATTTAAGTAATATCTAGTCAGAGTTTTACATTTTTAGAGGGGGATTTTGAGTGTGAAAATGTATTTATTTATTTATTTTCCCAGAGCTGAGGACTGAACCCAGGGCCTTGTGCTTGCTAAGCAAGTGCTCTACAACTGAGCTAAATTCCCAACCCCTTGAAAATTTAAAGTCAGGTACACACACACACACACACACACACACACACACACACACACACATCCAAATATCAAATATATTCTTATTTTAGGCTTAAAAGAATGACTTTGAGCATAATCTTGAGACATATTTGCTTAATAGCTAGACAAAAGTAAGCAATTTCCTGGGTAATATTATTGGAAGAAATGAGTAATAATGTGTTTGTGGGGACTTCTGGCACAGAGCAAGCACATAGCTGGCGTTTACCAGGCAATGTGTGTTTTCTGTTGCTTTTATGAGCCATTTCTTTTGGGCAAACCAAAGGGCAACCTAATTCAGAAAAATGCTGGATAATGCTTTTTAAATATGTAGCTGCCTTCCTTCATTGAGGCCTTGTCTAATGTTGGCAGTTTTACTGAAAAATCTCTCCAGAACACAAATTCTTTGTAGACTACTAGAACAGCATTAAGATTCATCCCCTTCTTCTACTCACCTGTTCCTCCTTCTCCTTATGTTCATCTTTTTGTCCCAAATCTTCCTTTTATAGGAGATTTCCTATATGAAATGCTCTTTTGAAAAATGTATTCCTTAGGAATTGCATATGTGCACATGATATATTTTGATTATGAGTTCCTACTACTGTCTCCTTTTTTCTCCCTTGCTGAAACTCTTTTCCTTTCCAACAAATTCTCGTTGAATGTAATAGGGGTTACTTACAAGAACATGCATTTGGGGAGGTGTTATTTAGTGGGACAATGTAAACCAACCAGTTGGATACACCATTAAGGATAATGACTAATCATTCTCCAATAACCATTAACTACAAATGCACCTTACAGAGGGGTGGAGGTCTCCTAAGCTCCACTCCATACCATTTTTGTCAGTTTTCTGAGGTCTAATTGGCCAAGACCATGGCAAGCTGATAGCATCAGCTTGTAGCCTTTATGCACAGCTCTGCTCTGGAGCAGGCACTTGAGACCACACCTGAAAACTTTCTTTAGTATTTATCCAAAAGTGAAACAGAACTACTTTGTCCTATCAGGAAATGAGTGTCATTCTCTGACATGTAGATTGAATCCAATGCTCTCCTGCTCGTTGCCGCAGGTCTTATACTTACATTTGCAATAGTAAGATTGAGTAGCAATTAGATCCAGTGGATTCTGGAAGGTAACTGCTTATCTCACAGCCAAGTGCCACCTTAAAGCAGTAGAGGGTCTGCTAGCTAGCTTTGTTACTCTGTACAGTGGTCTTCTTGTCTGTAAAATAAGTTGAATCATAGCACTTGTTTTGCCTGTTGGATGTGAGGGTTGAACAAATTACATTGTAAAAGCACTTATGTTGGGCACTGTTGTTAAAGGTTGGGTTCTCTTAATGGTCAGTATATAGCACTCCGAACCGCCCTGCTATATTTCTAGCCCATACTCTCTGTTTCTTTAAGTTGAACCTCATTTATATTCCATAGATGTGATCATACTATACTTATGTTTCTTTGGTCTGACTTACGTCTCTTAGAATACTCTTATCAGAGTTCATTTACATACTCTCACCTAGAAATATTGCTTTCTTGTAAAAAGCCAAATACTGTTTCTTTAGACATAATTTTTTTTTTACTCATTTATATATCAGAGGGCACTTAAGCTTTTTTCCATATTTTGATGACTGTGAGTCCAACTGTAATGAATATGGAGAGTAGAGATGTTTCTTAAAGACACTGCTTTCCTTTCCTTTGGATATAAATCTGGAACAGTTTTGCAAGGTGAATCATAGCATTCTTGTTAATATACTAATTCACTTCCATATTGTTTACCATAATGGCTACACTTGATATTCCCACTGAAAGTGTACAAGAGGTGCCTTCTCTCCACAACTTTACCAACACGTATTCACAATAGCTGTCACAATAGGTGTAAAAGGAGATTCTCCATGGCTTTGATTTGCACCTTCCCCAAGTTTTATTGGTGTTAAGGACACTTTACTTTTCCATATGAATTTCCACTTTAGAACCTGTCTGCTAATGTCTTTTGCACATTTTAAAATTGCGTTATTTGAGTTGAGTTTTATCTTTATCATATATGTGGCTTACAGATATTTCCTCCTGCTTTGTAGGATTTATTTCCTTTTTGTTGATTAACTTGTTATACAAAAACAAGTTTGTATTGTGTAGTTCTACATATTTAGGACAAATACAACAAAAAATCCTGAAATTTACAAGAAATCTGAAATGACCCTAAACAGTTTAGCCTAGAAATGAACACAGGTAGTGGTACCACATTTCCAGATTTCCAAATATATTATTGAATGACAGAAATCAAAAGAGTACAGTACTAACTAAAAACAGACATTAATCAATGCATCACAAGGCAGCTATACATGTATATAATCTTTCATCATAACTAATCATTTCATCATAACTGCGAATGGACAGTGGAGAATCATTTCTTGAACAGTGGTACTAGGAAAACTTGATATTCAGGTGCTGAAGAATGAAATGGGACCTTTGTCATGTATCATATCCAATAAGAAGCTTAAAATATACTAAAAACTTATCTAAAAGACCAGGTATTATAAAAAACCTACGGAAAGCGAGAAAGAAAGAAAGAAAGAAAGAAAGAAAGAGACAAAGGAAGAAAGGAGAAACTCATTTATGATTAGACATGTATGGTTAGACAGTATTTTTATTTGAAAACAAAAGCACAAGGAGATTTTGATGAAGAGAAGTCTACTTTCTGGAAGACTAGCTTTCTGCATACCTAGAATGGATGAGTGGGCTTGCAATAAAAACACGCTTAACATTTATTCTAAAATAAGCTAACACATTAGGATTCATGGTATTCAGGTGTGGAGTCTGAGGCAGTATGGTGTGAATAGGCAGAAAAATGTTCCTCTAGAGACCATCTAGACTATGTACTAAACAGGCCCCGTGGGAACTACTCACGCAGAACAGTAGCTCGGAGAGAGACTTTCTTAGCGACTGTGATAACCAATATTTTGCATGAATAACCGTGACTGTGCTGATGTCAATGACTACAATCACTAAGGTTTTTAAAAATTGGGGCCGGCCTGTTTTTCTTCCCTTCCTCCATTCTTTCCTTCACCCCCCCTTCCTCTTTTCTTCTCTCTCTCTCTCTCCTTCCATCAACTTCCCCTCCTTCCTTCTTTTTCCTTCTTTTTAAAACATGAAGAAAGCCATAGCTCGGATAGGAGATACATCCAGTGTTTCTTTTCTTCCTGTACTTATGTAAACTTTCAGATGGCACTCAGGGATGTCTGTGAGAGGCTAACCTCACTGTTCTCAAGGCTCCTTTCTCTGCCTGACCTCTGTACCTTCTTCATGAAATGGTTAGATAAGACTTGTCCTTATGACTTTTGAACAATAAGGCTGGAATTTGGAAGACTTGATGGCCAATTTACCATCAGATTTGAGGAAAGTCACTTGACCTTTGTGTAGTTCTGCTCTTGACCTCAAGGGCTACTGTGACGTTCAAGTGCAGTGATGAATGTTAAAGTACTTTCAGAACTACAGAAGATATTTGAATACTCAGCTTTACTCTAAAGTGTATTTGTATAATATAAATTAGTGTGGTTTGCCTCCAATGTTTCTGCTTTTGTCTGCAGGGAAGTTGTAGTCTATCATATCTTTTTTATTCTTCTGAAATCCCACAGTGTTTAGAGTAAAGGAACATTTTCTTTTTTAATTTACATTTAGTATTTTAGCATATTATAACTGAGTACTGTGTTTACATATTTTTCTTCCTGCCTCTAACTCTTCCCATGTTTCCACTATGTTCTCTTAAATTATTGCCCTCTCAATATATTATATATCCATTTATTATATTTATTATATGATATATTTAGGGCTCACCATATAGGATTGAATAACCTATCAGGGGTCTTTTTTTTTCTGGAGAAGAGTGATTTTCCCTTTCAAAGTAGTCTATAGCTCCTCATCCCTTCAGGTAGGCACATTTTCTAAGGTACTTGTCTACGGTCCTAGTGGGATGGACTTGGTGCTTTGCATTTTTTGCTGTTTTATAGCCATAATTTTCTCTTGGGGCCTGAAAATGGATAGCATTCTCTTTCATTGTCTTGATGTGACTGCCCATATTATACATTGGTCCAAAATGTAAGGAGAAAAAAATTGAAGAGGACGGGGAGTATTCACCTTCTAGCCTCAGCCATGGGCTTCATTTCAGCTTATTAGCGTAACTATAAGTTTGACAATTAGATACTTGGTAATTTTTCTTTTTATGAATAGCTTCATTGATTAGAATATTTAAAGATGAAGAGAGATTAAGATTTAAGAAAATCCTACCTCAATTCACTACTGTCATTATCCTTGAAGTTTTTATGAAAAGCTGCATGTTGTGACCGACCTAGGCCAAGATTCCAGATTTTGAAAGACTCAGATTGAGTCCTTGTTTAATTATTCCACAACTTGGAAATGTGGCTTAACCTTATGACCTGAATTTCTTCACTGTGGAAAGGGAAGCAGAATTGTAACTACAAAATGTCTTATCATGTAGGCTCTATCTGTTCATTTCTTGCTGCTTTACACTCTGTGTATTTGTAGTCCTTATTGTGAATATAACATGTTTGCTCATAACTCATATCTCATTAAGACAGTTCTCTTGCTTGGGAAACATTTCTGTTTTTCTGCTATTCTTCCCTCTCCAATTTCCAGGAAGTCATCCAGCATCTCCTCTTGTATTTCAACCTGGCTTTTACAGTATTTACCATGTGTTGACAACTGCAAACTTATTTGTTTGTTTCATGGTTAGTGAGAAGCATGATGCTTGTTTGCTTTTAAATGAAATAAACTGTTCCAAGTATGGGAATTAGTGTGAGTGTTTGGAGTAGAAAACACTCCTTTCTTCTTGGAGCTTCTTTTAACACCTCAACAGCCGTAACTAGAGCACAGCCATGCTTCCTTGAGTTTATATTAGGCCACAGCCTCTTGATGAACTACTATCTTAAAGAATAACTATTTCTCTTTGCTCTGACTAGTTTGAGAAACGTGTCAAACCCTAATTCTATAATCCAAAATATTTAATTATAAAAACATATATTCTTTGTGGATGAAAATGTTCATTGAGTCAGATGAATTTTTATGGAATAAGGAATCCTAAGGAGCAGGGAAGGGAGAACACTGAGGCCATAGAGGCAGGAGCAACACATCCAGCCCATGGTTTTCTAGCTGAAGAGTTCTGCTATTTACAGAAATGTGAACACTTATGGTTTGGTCTTGTGGCAGACTCCATGTGTATAAAAAGAGGGAAGCAGTAAAAGTGGATCCAAGAACAGTAAGACAAATTCATGCGTGTTGTGGATTAGATTTGAACGGAATAAAGAGCTTCCCATCAATGAGAAACTGTGAGTCCGAAGATTTTCTGTGTAGTTGGGAGACGATTTTAGACTTACAGATAAAATAGGAGAATGAAGACTGGGCTACATTTTCTTATTCAAAAGTGTTGGGAATTAGACAACAATATTAAAACTATGGTCAAAGATGAGTGTAATTCTTGCTTTCCTAGAGTCAGAAATTCAAAGCTGAGGAGGTATAACGGGAGGGTGGATACCAAGTATGTCATATTTTGATTTTCACAAAGTAGAGGATTTAGCTAAAGGTAGAAATCAAAAGTGAACTGGAAAGGTAAATTCCAATTGATGGTAAAGGATCTGGCTAGGACATACACCGCCCATAGGAGAGCAAAAAGCAAAGGATTTTGGGACTCATGGGTCACAGGTTTAAATGGGGCTAAGAAGAAAGTGCTCCTGTAAATGAGTATCTGGCTAGTACCTGACATTAGTTAGGACACACAAAGTCTTGCTCACAATTAAGAACATATTTTTTTAATAGAAGTAAAAGGAGTCACTGGGGAGTTTTAACTAAGAAAGGAGGTGTGAGAAAATGGCTTCTTTAGATGAAACATCCTAATGATAGTTTGAAGAATGGGTAGAGAAAGAGAGGAGGCAATAACACCTCATGGGAATTTATTAGAGTGACGTTGCCAAGAGGTATTGATGGCTCACAAAGACCTGGTACTGCAAGACACGGAGGACAGCAGGTGGATTCCAGACATAGTTTAGATATTTAGTATCTGTGCCTCCATAATTTATAGACTGCAAAAGTTAAGAAAGAGGTGGTATTTTCAGGTTTAAACAAATGGGCGATGTGTCTACATTTAAGGTAAGAGGAAAGGGGCATATTTTTGAAAAAGCATATAAACAGTTTGGATATTACTGAAGTCAAGGGAAGGAGGCTTCTTTGAAAGCAGCCAATGAGAAATGCTGGAAATGCAGCTAAGGAGTCAAATACAACCAAAATAGCAGATCCAGGAAAGGAGGCAAAATTATCAAACAGCACAAAGATGAAAGTGATTGAGAGTTCCATGCATGGTTTCCGGGGCTGAGAAGTGTGGTGTGGAGAGCTTTTCAGGCTACTTCTAGAAGCAAGGCAGGAATTTGACCTTGGGCCAGGACAAGGAAGTAGGCTTCAAGCAAGAATCTGATAATGGGTCAAGACAGGGAAGTAAGCTCAGGCAGGAATCTGATTTGGGACTAGAACAAAAAAGTAGGTTTCAGGCAAGAGTTTGGCTTTGTACTAGGACAGAGAAATAGGCTCGGATATCTTGGTCATCCTGACAAGTCCATAGAAACAGTGATCATAGGACTTTGTTTATTGCCTTGCTTGTTCCTTGACCTAGAATTGACCTTATTATTTGCATGTAATTAATTACTGTTATTTTTTTTTTTTTTTGGTTCTTTTTTTCGGAGCTGGGGACCGAACCCAGGGCCTTGCGCTTCCTAGGTAAGCGCTCTACCACTGAGCTAAATCCCCAGCCCCATTTGCATGTAATTAAAATGGTATGAAAGCAGATTGGGATAAAAAATAAACCCGCCTGGGCCTCAGAACTGATAAGGGTCATGCTACAGTGTTGTCTAATTGTCATTTTTCTTTTTTTTTTTTTTTTGTTAACTTGAGTATTTCTTATATACATTTCGAGTGTTATTCCCTTTCCCGGTTTCCGGGCAAACATCACCCTCCCCCCTCCCCTTCCTTATGGGTGTTCCCCTCCCAACCCTCCCACCATTGCCGCCCTCCCCCCATAGACTAGTTCACTGGGGGTTCAGTCTTAGCAGGACCCAGGGCTTCCCCTTCCACTGGTGCTCTTACTAGTATAGTCATTGCTACCTATGGGGTCAGAGTCCAGGGTCAGTCCATGTATAGTCTTTAGGTAGTGGCTTAGTCCCTGGAAGCTCTGGTTGCTTGGCATTGTTGTATTTTTGGGGTCTCGAGCCCCTTCAAGCTCTTCCAGTTCTTTCTCTGATTCCTTCAATAGGGGACCTATTCTCAGTTCAGTGGTTTGCTGCTGGCATTCGCCTCTGTATTTGCTGTATTCTGGCTGTGTCTCTCAGGAGCGATCTACATCCGGCTCCTGTCGGTCTGCACTTCTTTGCTTCATCCATCTAGTCCAATTGGGTGGCTGTATATGTATGGGCCAAATGTGGGACAGGCTCTGAATGGGTGTTCCTTCAGTCTCTGTTTTAATCTTTGCCTCTCCCTTCCCTGCCAAGGGTATTCTTTTTCCTCATTTAAAGAAGGAGTGAAGCATTCACATTTTGATCATCCGTCTTGAGTTTCGTTTGTTCTAGCGATCTAGGGTAATTCAAGCATTTGGGCTAATAGCCACTTATCAATGAGTGCATACCATGTATGTCTTTCTGTGATTGGGTTAGTTCACTCAGGATGATATTTTCCAGTTCCAACCATTTGCCTACGAATTTCATAAACTCGTTGTTTTTGATAGCTGAGTAATATTCCATTGTGTAGATGTACCACATTTTCTGTATCCATTCCTCTGTTGAAGGGCATCTGGGTTCTTTCCATTTTCTGGCTATTATAAATAAGGCTGCGATGAACATAGTGGAGCACGTGTCTCTTTTATATGTTGAGGCATCTTTTGGGTATATGCCCAAGAGAGGTATAGCTGGATCCTCAGGCAGTTCAATGTCCAATTTTCTGAGGAACCTCCAGACTGATTTCCAGAATGGTTTTACCAGTCTGCAATCCCACCAACAATGGAGGAGTGTTCCTCTTTCTCCACATCCTCGCCAGCATCTGCTGTCACCTGAGTTTTTGATCTTAGCCAATCGCACTGGTGTGAGGTGAAATCTCAGGGTTGTTTTGATTTGCATTTCCCTTATGACTAAAGATGTTGAACATTTCTTTAGGTGTTTCTCAGCCATTCGGCATTCCTCAGCTGTGAATTCTTTGTTTAGCTCTGAACCCCATTTTTTAATAGGGTTGTTTGTTTCCCTGCGGTCTAACTTCTTGAGTTCTTTGTATATTTTGGATATAAGGCCTCTATCTGTTGTAGGGTTGGTAAAGATCTTTTCCCAATCTGTTGGTTGCCGTTTTGTCCTAACCACAGTGTCCTTTGCCTTACAGAAGCTTTGCAGTTTTATGAGATCCCATTTGTCAATTCTTGATCTTAGAGCATAAGCCATTGGTGTTTTGTTCAGGAAATTTTTTTCAGTGCCCATGTGTTCCAGATGCTTCCCTAGTTTTTCTTCTATTAGTTTGAGTGTGTCTGGTTTGATGTGGAGGTCCTTGATCCACTTGGACTTAAGCTTTGTACAGGGTGATAAGCATGGATCGATCTGCATTCTTCTACATGTTGCCCTCCAGTTGAACCAGCACCATTTGCTGAAAATGCTATCTTTTTTCCAATGGATGGTTTTGGCTCCTTTGTCAAAAATCAAGTGACCATAGGTGTGTGGGTTCATTTCTGGGTCTTCAATTCTATTCCATTGGTCTATCTGTCTGTCTCTGTACCAATACCATGCAGTTTTTATCACTATTGCTCTGTAATACTGCTTGAGTTCAGGGATAGTGATTCCCCCTGAAGTCCTTTTATTGTTGAGGATAGCTTTAGCTATCCTGGGTTTTTTGTTATTCCAGATGAATTTGCAAATTGTTCTGTCTAACTCTTTGAAGAATTGGATTGGTATTTTGATGGGGATTGCATTGAATCTGTAGATTGCTTTTGGTAAAATGGCCATTTTTACTATATTAATCCTGCCAATCCATGAGCATGGGAGATCTTTCCATCTTCTGAGGTCTTCTTCAATTTCTTTCTTCAGTGTCTTGAAGTTCTTATTGTACAGATCTTTTACTTGCTTGGTTAAAGTCACACCGAGGTACTTTATATTATTTGGGTCTATTATGAAGGGTGTCGTTTCCCTAATTTCTTTCTCGGCTTGTTTCTCTTTTGTATAGAGGAAGGCTACTGATTTATTTGAGTTAATTTTATACCCAGCCACTTTGCTGAAGTTGTTTATCAGCTTTAGTAGTTCTCTGGTGGAACTTTTGGGATCACTTAAATATACTATCATATCATCTGCAAATAGTGATATTTTGACCTCTTCTTTTCCGATCTGTATCCCTTTGATCTCCTTTTGTTGTCTGATTGCTCTGGCTAGAACTTCAAGAACTATATTGAATAAGTAGGGAGAGAGTGGGCAGCCTTGTCTAGTCCCTGATTTTAGTGGGATTGCTTCAAGTTTCTCTCCATTTAGTTTAATGTTAGCAACTGGTTTGCTGTATATGGCTTTTACTATGTTTAGGTATGGGCCTTGAATTCCTATTCTTTCCAGGACTTTTATCATGAAGGGGTGTTGAATTTTGTCAAATGCTTTCTCAGCATCTAATGAAATGATCATGTGGTTCTGTTCTTTCAATTTGTTTATATAATGGATCACGTTGATGGTTTTCCGTATATTAAACCATCCCTGCATGCCTGGGATGAAGCCTACTTGATCATGGTGGATGATTGTTTTGATGTGCTCTTGAATTCGGTTTGCCAGAATTTTATTGAGTATTTTTGCGTCGATATTCATAAGGGAAATTGGTCTGAAGTTCTCTTTCTTTGTTGTGTCTTTGTGTGGTTTAGGTATAAGAGTAATTGTAGCTTCGTAGAAGGAATTCGGTAGGGCTCCATCTGTTTCAATTTTGTGGAATAGTTTGGATAATATTGGTATGAGGTCTTCTATGAAGGTTTGATAGAATTCTGCACTAAACCCATCTGGACCTGGGCTCTTTTTGGTTGGGAGACCTTTAATGACTGCTTCTATTTCCTTAGGAGTTATGGGGTTGTTTAACTGGTTTATCTGTTCCTGATTTAACTTTGATACCTGGTATCTGTCTAGGAAATTGTCCATTTCCTGAAGATTTTCAAATTTTGTTGAATATAGGTTTTTATAGTAAGATCTGATGATTTTTTGAATTTCCTCTGAATCTGTAGTTATGTCTCCCGTTTCATTTCTGATTTTGTTAATTTGGACGCACTCTCTGTGTCCTCTCGTTAGTCTGGCTAAGGGTTTATCTATCTTGTTGATTTTCTCAAAGAACCAACTTTTGGTCCTGTTGATTCTTTCTATGGTCCTTTTTGTTTCTACTTGGTTGATTTCAGCTCTGAGTTTGATTATTTCCTGCCTTCTACTCCTCCTGGGTGTATTTGCTTCTTTTTGTTCTAGAGCTTTTAGGTGTGCTGTCAAGCTGCTGACATATGCTCTTTCCTGTTTCTTTCTGCAGGCACTCAGCGCTATGAGTTTTCCTCTTAGCACAGCTTTCATTGTGTCCCATAAGTTTGAGTATGTTGTATCTTCATTTTCATTAAATTCTAAAAAGTTTTTAATTTCTTTCTTTATTTCTTCCTTGACCAGGTTATCATTGAGTAGAGCATTGTTCAATTTCCACGTATATGTGGGCATTCTTCCCTTATTGTTATTGAAGACCAGTTTTAGGCCGTGGTGGTCCGATAGCACGCATGGGATTATTTCTATCTTTTTGTACCTGTTGAGGCCCGTTTTTTGACCAATTATATGGTCAATTTTGGAGAAAGTACCATGAGGAGCTGAGAAGAAGTTATATCCTTTTGCTTTAGGATAGAATGTTCTTTAAATATCTGTTAAGTCCATTTGGCTCATGACTTCTCTTAGTCTGTCGACATCACTGTTTAATTTCTGTTTCCATGATCTGTCCATTGATGAGAGTGGGGTGTTAAAATCTCCCACTATTATTGTGTGAGGTGCAATGTGTGTTTTGAGCTTTAGTAAGGTTTCTTTTACGTATGTAGGTGCCCTTGTATTTGGGGCATAGATATTTAGGATTGAGAGTTCATCTTGGTGGATTTTTCCTTTGATGAATATGAAGTGTCCTTCCTTATCTTTTTTGATGACTTTTAGTTGGAAATTGATTTTATTTGATATTAGAATGGCTACTCCAGCTTGCTTCTTCTGACCATTTGCTTGGAAAGTTGTTTTCCAGCCTTTCACTCTGAGGTAGTGTCTGTCTTTGTCTCTGAGGTGTGTTTCCTGTAGGCAGCAGAATGCAGGGTCCTCGTTGCGTATCCAGTTTGTTAATCTATGTCTTTTTATTGGGGAGTTGAGGCCATTGATATTGAGAGATATTAAGGAATAGTGATTATTGTTTCCCTTTATATTCATATTTGGATGTGAGGTTATGTTTGTGTGCTTTCATTCTCTTTGTTTTGTTGCCAAGACGATTAGTTTCTTGCTTCTTCTAGGGTATAGCTTGCCTCCTTATGTTGGGCTTTACCATTTATTATCCTTTGTAGTGCTGGATTTGTAGAAAGATATTGTGTAAATTTGGTTTTGTCATGGAATATTTTGGTTTCTCCATCAATGTTAATTGAGAGTTTTGCTGGATACAGTAACCTGGGCTGGCATTTGTGTTCTCTTAGGGTCTGTATGACATCAGTCCAGGATCTTCTGGCCTTCATAGTTTCTGGCGAGAAGTCTGGTGTGATTCTGATAGGTCTCCCTTTATATGTTACTTGACCTTTTTCCCTTACTGCTTTTAATATTCTTTCTTTATTTTGTGCGTTTGGTGTTTTGACAATTATGTGACGGGAGGTGTTTCTTTTCTGGTCCAATCTATTTGGAGTTCTGTAGGCTTCTTGTATGCCTATGGGTATCTCTTTTTTTAGGTTAGGGAAGTTTTCTTCTATGATTTTGTTGAAAATATTTACTGGTCCTTTGAGCTGGGAGTCTTCACTCTCTTCTATACCTATTATCCTTAGGTTTGATCTTCTCATTGAGTCCTGGATTTCCTGTATGTTTTGGACCAGTAGCTTTTTCCGCTTTACATTATCTTTGACAGTTGAGTCAATGATTTCTATGGAATCTTCTGCTCCTGAGATTCTCTCTTCCATCTCTTGTATTCTGTTGGTGAGGCTTGTATCTACAGCTCCTTGTCTCTTCTTTTGGTTTTCTATATCCAGGGTTGTTTCCATGTGTTCTTTCTTGATTGCTTCTATTTCCATTTTTAATTCCTTCATCTGTTTGATTGTGTTTTCCTGGAATTCTTTCAGGGATTTTTGCCATTCCTCTCTGTAGGCTTCTACTTGTTTATTAATGATTTCCTGTGTTTCCCTAAGTGTGTTCATGTCTTTCTTGAAGTCCTCCAGCATCATGATCAAATATGATTTTGAAACTAGATCTTGCTTTTCTGGTGTGTTTGGATATTCCATGTTTGTTTTGGTGGGAGAATTGGGCTCCGATGATGGCATGCAGTCTTGGTTTCTGTTGCTTGGGTTCCTGCGCTTGCCTCTCGCCATCAAATTATCTCTAGTGTTACTTTGTTCTGCTATTTCTGACAGTGGGTAGACTGACCTATAAGCCTGTGTGTCAGGAGTGCTGTAGACCTGTTTTCCTCTCTTTCAGTCAGTTATGGGGACAGTGTGTTCTGCTTTCGGGCGTGTAGTTTTTCCTCTCTACAGGTCTTCAGCTGTTCCTGTGGGCCTGTGTCTTTGGCTTTTTCCTCTGGCGTCCGAGATGTGTGTGCAGGGAGCAGTCTCTTCTGGTTTCCCAGGCTTGTCTGCCTCTCTGAAGGTTTAGCTCTCCCTCCCACGGGATTTGGGTGCAGAGAACTGTTTATCCGGTCTGTTTCTTTCAGGATCCGGAGGTGTCTCAGGCGCAGAAGTCCTGCCGCTCCTGGGCCCTCCCCCACGGGAGCCCAGAGGCCTTATACAGTTTCCTCTTGGGCCAGGGATGTGGGCAGGGGTGAGCAGTGTTGGTGGTCTCTTCCGCTCTGCAGCCTCAGGAGTGCCCACCTGACCAGGCGGTTGGGTCTCTCTCTCACCGGGTCTGGGAGCAGAGAGCTGCTGCGGGCCGTCATTTTTCTTTTTAATCCTTGTGAGGGATCCTAATTCTTACTGAAGTGTAAGAGCTATTAAGAGGCTTGGCCTGGTAGAAAGTAGGTAGGCTACGAGGATCCTGAGGGCTTTTGCCAGCTTTACACCCACCGCCTCAGTTCAAGATTAGGCCTAGTACCAACTTCTGACCTCGGGTCAAGGCTAGGCCAAGTTCCATTTTCCACCCACACTTCTTGGAAGGAGCAAGGACATTCTTCAAAATCCACAGAATGTATTGACATAATCACCTGACCCCCTGGTCCCAGATTCGAATGCATGCCGCATGCTTGCTAAACAATAGATTTAAAGATCAATATGCTTAGCCAATAACTTTAAACTGTAACCTTGCTGATGTAACCTGTACCCATAAAAAGTATAAAAACTGCTTGTTATAACCATTTGGGGTCACCTTCTAGTTACTCAGCATGAGGGGCTGACTGAAGGTTGACCCAGAAGTGCTGGAAAATAAACCTCTTGCATTTACATTGAACTCTGTTCTCGTGTCTCACTTGGGGTTCTCCTGGTAGTTAAGACTCACTTCAAGCCTTACACTTGCTCCTGCCATAGAGAACTTGACTGACTGAACTGGCTTGGTCAGAGTGGGATGCAGTAACCGGAGGGTTCCAGGAAATGATCGCTTTTGTTATGGAGTGCTCGCCTTGGGAGGTGCTGTTCTGAAATCCCTGCTTTGGATAGACACCAGCTTCTGGAATTGACTTCTTAAGGTCTTTTCCCAGATGAAAAGACTGAGCTTCTGGAAGGCACAATCATCAAGATTGCACAGCTAGGAAGTAACAGATCTGAAGATGACCTTGGTTGTCTCACATGCCTAATGGAAATCAGTCATGGACCATTAGAAAACATTGAATAATAGGAAGTAAAAGATGACCAGCACATGCAGCTTTGAGGTTTTAATTCTGTGAATTGCTTCATTCCTGTCCCTTGCTGCCTTTTCTGAGTGGATTCCATCAATCGAAGATGGTGGGTAGAAGTTGGAAATCTGTGTTTCTGTGTATCTGGTATTGGCTGCTTTCCTCTGGCTGACCTCTCCTCCTGCAAGGTTCCAGTAGTTTTCGAACTCTGATACCCTGGTACAAATGCTGGCCTCTTAGAAACTCTTCATCCTCTGCCCTTGCCAATTGCCTTAAACCAGTGATTCTGAACCTATTGGTCATGACCTCCTCAGCAAACCCTTTTCTCCCAAAATATTTGCACTGTGATTCATAACAGTAGAAAAAATATGGTATGACTTAGCAAAATAATTTTTGGTTGGAGGTTACTACAGTATGCAGAACTGTATTAAAGGGTTGCAGCATTAGAGGGACTGAGAACCACTGCTAAAGAAGTCCACATAGATCTAACTAGGAGCTTACTAACATCTCCCTATTTGAATCATGAGGAGGTTGGTGAATTGTGTATCCTGTAGGACACAGAGAGTAGCTAAGGGATGATGGTAACACACAGGGATTAACTGGCAGCAAGGCTCATATCCTGTATCACTGTAATTAATGGTGACTAGTGTTTTAACATTCACAGTTGCTGGTACTTTACAATTCTTGAAGTGCTTTCACTTAAGTTGTCACCTAGGGTGAAAAATAATAACAAATATGTGGCCCCATTATATCCATTTTAGACAAGCAGACTAAGGCTCAGTAGAGCTGTGCCAAATGCCTCTCAGGTGACAGGGCTGAGCTCCAAACCTAGGCCAACACCAATATTCTTTCCATCCCAATCCATATTCCTGAGACTTTACTAGTTGCTTATGATTGATAGCCATGCAGTTTTAATAGAAGCAGCTGAGGACCCACCCAGACTGCTTTGAAAAAGATTAGAGGAAAACCTGACAATTTTCTTGTGTTAGAAAAGATTGAAGAGTTTTCTATGCACTTAGAGAGTTTGCAGATAGGTGTAGACATGGTTCAAAGCAAAATCTCAGTGGGAGAACAGAGTTTAGGCTCGGTATCTGAGACCAGAAATTTACTACTTGATGAAGAGGGGGAACAAACTAAGTTTGCTAGGTTTGGAAAGGTTATATTCTTTCCAAACATGATGTGTCCTTTCAAGTATGTGCTCCAGCAAAATATCAAATGCTCTTTCACCAGGCAGCTTCCATAAAAACACCATGTGTTTGTTCTCAGCAAAACATGCTCTCATTTGTCTGCCTCAACAAAATATTGTCTCATAAGACAGTTTTCTTGAAACTGAAAAACTAATGTGAAGCAAAGTACACTGTCAATCGGACCAAGTGGCAGCCTACAAATTAGAAAAAAGATCTTTACTAACCCAACATCTGATAGGGGGCTAATATCCAAAATATATAAAGAACTCAAGAAGTTAGACTCCAAAGGGGGTAAAAAAAATTGCCACAGATATCCCAAATAAAGAATGAGGTGCAGAGATGGTGACTCCTCCAGCCAGCTCTTCTATTGTTAACAATTGTTTTGGCTATCCTGTTTTGCTTTTTGTTTTTGTTTTTTTTTTCCCAATGTGACGTTGAGAATTGCTGTTTTCATGTCTGTGAAGAATTGTTTTGGGATTTTGATGGGGATTACATTGAATCTGTAGATTGCTTTTGGTAAGATGGCCATTTTCACTGTTAGTTCTACCAATCTATGAGTATGGGAGATTTCTCCATTTTGTGAAGTCTTCTCCCATTTCTTTCTTCAGGAGTTTGAAATTCTTATCACATAGGTCTCTCACTTGCTCAGGAAGAGTCACATTAAGATATTTTATATTATTTGTGACTATTGTGAAGGGTGTTGCTTCCCTAATTTCTTTCTCAGCCTATTATTTGTATAAAGGAAGGCTTTGTTTGAGTTAATTTTATATTTCATCACTTTGCTGAAGTTGTTTATCAGCTGTAGGAGTTCTCTGGTGAAATTTTGGGGTCGCTTATGTATACTAAAATATCCACAAATAGTGATATTTTGATATCTTCCTTTCAAATTTGTATACCCTTGATCTCTTTTTGTTATCTAATTGTTCTGGCTAGAGCTTCAAGTACTATATTGAATAGATAGGGAGAGAGTGGGTTTTCTTGTCTTTTCCCTGATTTTACTGGATTGCTTCTAGTTCCTCTCCATTTAATTTGATGTTGATCATTAGTTTGCTATACATTTCTTTTGTTGTTTATGTATATATAGTGAATTCCTGATCTCTCTAAGACTTTTAAAATGAAGGGGTGTTGCATTTTGTCAAAAGCTTTTTCAGCATCTAATGAGTTGACCATGTGACTTTTTTCCTTGAGTTTGATTATGTAGTGTATTACATAGATGGATTTCCATATATTGAACCATCCCTGCATCTCTATGATGAAGTTTACTTGATCTTGGTGAATGATGGTTTTGATGTGTTCTTGAATTCAGTTTGTAAGAAACACTTTTTAAAAAATTTATTATTATTCTTTATTTTTTTTACAGTCCAGTTGTTATTCCCACTCCCTTTATGCCCTCTGACTGTATCTCATCCCATTCCTCTTCCCACATCTCCCAGAGGCTGTCCCCACCCACACCAGACCTCTTCACTCCCTGGGTTCTCAACTCTCTCAAGGGTTAGGTGCATCTTTAGTATTTTTGCATCTATATTCGTAAGTGAAACTGGCCTGAAGCTCTCTTTCTTGATTGGGTCTTGTGTGGTTTAGGTATCAGAGTGACTGTGGCTTTATAGAATTAGTTAGGTTGAGTTCCTTCTGCTTTTAGTTTGTGAAATAGTTTGAGGAGTATTGGTATTAGCTCTTCTTTGAACATCTGGTAGAATTCTGTACTAAAACCATCTGGCCCTGGGCTCTTTTTGTTTTGGAATATTTTTAATGACTACTTCTATTCCCTTAGGGGTTATGGAAATGTTTAGATAGTCTACCTGAGTTTGATTTAAGTCTGGTAAGTGACTAGAAAATCATCCATTTCATCTAGATTTTCCAGTTTTGCTGAGTATAGGCTTTTGTAGTAAGTTCTGATAACTTTTCGAATTTCCTGTTTCTATTGTTATGTCTTCCTTTTCATTTACTATAAAGCAATAGTGATAAAGACCACATGGTATTGGAACAGAAACAGATGGGTTGATCAAAGAAATAGAATTGAAGACTGAGAAATAAAGACACACACACTTATAGACATTTGAACTTTGACAAAGAAGCCAAAATCATACAGTGGAAAAAAAGAGAAAGAATCTTCAACAAATGGTGCAGGTCTAACTGGCAGTCTGGGTGTAGAAAAATGAAAATAGATCTATATTTGCTACCTTGCACAAAGCTCAAGTCCAAGGGTTTATCAAGGACCTCAACATAAAACCAGATACACTGAGTCTAATAGAAGAGAAAGTAGGAAAGAGCCTGGAACACACTGGCACAGGGGAAATTCCCTGAAAGGAACAGCAATGGCTTAGGCTCTAATATCAACAATTGACAAATGGGACCTCATGAAACAGAAAAGGTTCTGTAAGACAAATGACATAGTCAATAGGACAAATCAGCGACCTACAGATTGGGGAAAAAAACCCTCTTTCCTAACTCTACATCTGATAGAGGGGTAATATCCAAGATATATAAAAAACTCAAGAAGTTAACCTTCAAAAAACAAATAATCCAATTAATAATGGGGTACAGAGTCAAGCAGAATTCTCAGCAGAGGAATTTCAAATGGCCAAGAAGCATTTAAAGAAATATCCAACATTTATAGTCATCAAGGAAATGCCAATCAAAATGACCCCAAGATTCCACCTCACACCAATCAGAATGGCTAAGATAAAAAACTCAAGTGACAGCACATGCTTGCCAGGATGTAGAGAAAAAGAAACACTCCTCCACTGCTGGTGGGATTGTAAACTGGTACAACCCTTCTGGAAATCAATCTGTGCTTCCTCAGAAAACTGGAAATAGCTCTAACTGAACATCCAGCTCTACCATTCCTGGTCATATACCCAAAAGATGCTCTACCATACCACAAGGACATGTGCTCCACTATGTAAATAACAGCCTTTTTGCAATAGCTAAAAGTTGTAAACAATTCACATGTCCCTCAAACAAAGAATAGATACAGAAAATTTGGTTCATTTACACAATGGAATACTATTAAAATCAAGGACACTGAATTTCACAGGCAAATGGATGGAACTAGAAAATATCCTGAATGAGGTAACCGAGACCCAAAAGGACATATTATTCAGCTATGAAAAATGAGGACATCATGAATTTTGCAGGCAAATGGATGGAACTAGAAAATATCATCCTGAATGAGGTAACCCAGACCCAAAGGATATGCATGGTAAGTACTCATGATAAGTGGAAATTAGCCAAAAAGTACAGAATACCCAGGATAAAAGCCATAGACAATAAGAAGTTTTAACAAGCAGGAGGAACCAAAAGAGGATGCTTTAATCCCACTTAGAAGGGGAAAGAAATAATCATGGGAGAGGGGAGTGGGAGGGGAAAAGGCAAACAGGATCAGGTGTTGGGTTGAGGAACAGGAGAGAAACCCAGAAGACCAGGAAAAGGCATAGAAATGTGTAGCTATTGACGTGGGGGTGGGGAACCCTCTAGAAAGTCCTAGAAACCTTGGAGGTGAGAGACTCTCAGAACTCAATGGAGGTGACCTTAGCAAAAATGCCTAACATTGGGGACAGGGGCCTCGAAGAATGCAACTTCAGTAGATAGACAGGGCCACAAGTGGAGGGGTGTGGTTAGCAACTCACTGTCAAAATTTCTGACCCAGAATTTTTCATATCTAAAAGGACATCAGGGACAAAAATGGAGAAGAGTTTGAAGGAAAGGCTGTCCAGTGACCAGCCCAATTTGGGATCCATCTCATGGAGAATGGGGAAAGAACCCAAGGCCTAAAATGATCACTGATACTATGATTTGTTTATAGACACGTGCTTGGAATAGCTGTCCTCTGAGACGCCCTTCCAGCTAGTCACTGGGACAGATGCAGATATTTACATCCAACCATTGGACTGTGGGTGAATTAGGAGAAGAATTGGAGAAGCAGAAGATTAGGGCAACCCCATAGGAAGACCAGCAGTCTCAACTAACGTGGACTCCCAGGAGAGTCCAGAGTAGGAGCTACTAACCAGCTACTAACATATATAGCAGAGGACTGTCTGGTCTGGCTTCAGTGGGAGAAGATGAACCTAATTCTCAGAGACTTGAGGCTCCAGAGAAGGCAGATATGGGGGTTAGAGAGCACCCTCTCAGAGGCAAGGGGAAAAGGAGATGGGGTGAGGAATTGTGGAGAGGCAGGATGGGGGCAAAAGGTAAAATGTAAATAAATAAAATAATTAATTTTAAAAAATAGGGTACGGAGCTTACCCGAGAATGTTCAACAGAAGAAACTTGAGTGGCTGAGAAACACTTAAACAAATGTCAATATCCTCAGTCATCAGGGAAATCCAAATCAAAATGACCCTGAGATTCTACTTACACCAATAAGATTGGCTAAGGTCAAAAACTCAAGTGACAGTACATGCTGGCCAGGATGTGGAGAAAGGAGAACACACCTCCATTGCTGGTGGGATTGCAAACCAGTACAAACCCTCTGGAAATCAGTCTGGAGGTTCCTCAGAAAATTAGACATTGCACTATCTGAGAACCCAGATATACCACTCCTGGGCATATACCCAAAAGATGCTCCACCATACCACAAGGACCTATGTTCCACTACGTTCATAGCAGTCTTATTTGTAATAGTCAGGAACTGAAAGCAACCCAGATGTCCCTCAAAGAATGCATATAGGAAATGTGGTACATTTACATAATGGAATACTATTAAAATCAAGGACATTGTGAATCTCACAGGCAAATGGATGGAACTAGGAACTATCCTTAATGAGGTAACCAAGAGCCAAAAGGATATACATGGTATGTACTCACTGAGAAGTGGATACTATCCCCAAAACACAGAATATTGATGATACACCTCACAGACCCTAAGAAGTTAAAGAAGAAGGAAGGGCTAAGTGAGGATATTTAAAGTCCTATGGAATGTCAGATTCCTGATTATACTCTCCAGGTTAGGACTTGGTTCCTGCAACTATTTGTTTCTCTTCATTTTCCTTATCTCTGCCTTTTGGTAACCTAAGGAGAAAGGAATCCTGCTCCCTGGGTATGTGGGCACTTGTGAAAAGATTTCATATAAGCTGCTTATAAGGCAAAAGGCTTGCACACTTTTCCCTTGCCATCAATACATATTGACCATTTAAAATTTTTTTCCTAAATGTTGAGATTAGCATGCATTGTCAGGTGTATATCCTCCTGATCGATGAGCCTCCGATATTCCTGTGTTGTGATGATTACCAAAAATGGCAATGGAGATGAATAGCTGTAGCCCAGGTTAGAGCCCAGGGCTTCATACCTACCCAACTTATTCTCTTGTCTTGTAACCTACTTCAGACCCACAATTTGCTTAAATACTATAAGCACAAGATAGCTCCCCACATCCTGGGGTCTACTTGCAGTTCTTGCCAACAGCTCTTCATTAAGCAATGTCTCTCTCTGTCATCATATTAAGTTAAATGCCCTTTCTTTTCTAGAATCATCTCTGGAACTCTCTCTTCAAACCTGGCTACAAATAATTCTTCTTCTCTGCTTGTTCAAAATAACTCCCAACTTTGGACATAAGGATTATCCCAGAGTGTGTGACATGTGGGTTCCTAAACCTCTGTAAACCTAATTTAAGGGGATCAAGTGTTTTGAAGTGGGCACTTGGTAAAATTAACGCCCGTGTACAGAATTGAATTCTTGCTCTCTTAGTGGAGGGACTCTACAATTTGATCACTCTCTGATCCTCACCAGTATGCCAGACTGTAGCTACACAATGGCAATTTATATCTCTGCTCTCAGATGAAGACAGAGCTTTGGCTGGATGCCTAACAATAGGGTGGACATAAATTAGCAGTAGAGCAATTTACAGTCTGCCATGTCTTATTGCTTAATGAATTTGTCAAAAATCATATTACTCTGAGAATTATGGCAGGCAGAGACCATGGGACTTCTGTCTTTAGGATGGAGATTGTGTTACTTCACTTAAGGAAAGCTGCCTGTCCCCATTTCTTTTTCTAATGCAGACAGCAAAGTCTCCAAGCTTGTCTGTTTATTTATCAGATATCTGTGCAGCTTCATTTTCTTTAGGACTAGCAGGGATGACCTTGGCCAGTTTGCAAACCCCAATCTCAGGCTTCACCTGCTGCCAGAACCAAATAGGATTGGGGAGCCCATCTTAAACTCCTGATTCTGTGCTAATATGACATCATGGATTTCTGGTTTATGTTCAACCTGGATTTTGTTACTCTTTTTTTTTTTTTCAAATAAAACTAAAGCCTCGTTCTTCCTAGGCACAACTGCTTTAGCTCTGCCCTTATTTCTCCTTAGTCTTCCTTCCTTCTATTCTCTTTTTTCTCTATCCATTTGCTGCTCAGACCTGTCCCAGTCGTTGGTGTGTTCTATTTCTGAGGCTGAATGGCACCTTTAAAGGATGCTGTTTTCCAATATTAATCCTGCCAATCCATGAGCATGGGAGAACTTTCCATCTTCTGAGATCCTCTTCAATTGCTTTCTTTAGAGACTTGAAGTTCTTGTCCTCCAAATCTTGCTCTGTTAGAGTCACACCAAGGTATTTTATGTTATTTGTGACTATTACAAACAGTGTCATTTCTGTAATTTCTTTCTCAGTCTGTTTATCCTTTGAGTAGAGGAAGGCTACTGATTTGTTTGAGTTAAATTTTTATCTATCCACTTTGCAGAAGTTTATCAGCTGTAGGAGTTGTCTGGTGGAATTTTTGGGGTCACTTAAGTATACTATGTTATCTGCTAATAGAGATATTTTGTCTCCTTCCGTTTCAATTTGTATCCCTTTGACCTCCTTTTGTTGTCTGACTGCTCTGGCTAGGACCTATAGCAGTATATTGAATAAGTAGGGAGAGAGTGTGCAGCCTTGTCTAGTCCCTGATTTTAGTGGGATTGCTGTAAGTTTCTCTCCATTTAGTTTGATGTTGGCTACTGGTTTGCTGTATATTGCTTTTACTGTGTTTAGGCATGGGCTTTGAATTCCTGATCTCACCAATACTTTTTACATGGAGGAGTGTGGAATTTTGTCAAATGCTTTCTCAGCATCTATTGAGATGATCTTGTGGTTTTGTTCTTTGAGTTTGTTTATGTAGTGGATTATGTTGATGGATTTCCATATATTGAACCATCCCTGCATCCCTGGGATGAAGCCTACTTGATTATGATAGATGATTGTTTTGATGGGTTCTTGGATTTGGTTTGTGAGAATTTTGTTGAATATTTTTTGTATTCATAAGGAAACTGGTCTGAAGTACTCTTTCTCTGTTGGGTCTCTGTGTGGTTTAGATATAAGCATAATTGTGGCTTCAGAGAAGGAATTGGGTAGTGTTCTTTCTGTTTCTATTTTATGAAATAGTTTGGACAGTATTGGTATTAGGTCTTCTATGAAGGTCTGATACTGTACTAAACCCATCTGGTCTTGGGCTTTTTTTGGTTAGGAGACTTTTAATGTCTGCTTCTATTTCTTTAGTAGTTATGGGACTGTTTAGATGGTTTATCTGATCCTGATTTAACTTTGGCACCTGATATCTGTCTAGGAAATTGTCCATTTCTTCCTGATTTTCCAATTTTGTTGAGTATAGGCTTTTGTAGTAGAATCTGATGATTTCTTTGAATTGCCTCGGTTTCTGTTGTTATGTCTCCCTTTTTATTTCTGATTTTGTTAATTTGGATACTGTTTCTGTGCCCTCTGGTTAATCTGGTTAAGGGTTCATCTATCTTCTTGATTTTCTTTGCCCTACCAGGGGATCTAGCCCATATACATACAGCCAACAAACCCAGACAATATTGCTGATGCCAAAAAGTATATCTTGACAGGAGCCTGATATAGATATCTCCTGAGACACCCAGCCAGAGCATGATAAACACAGAGGTGGACATTCACAGCCAACCATTGAATGGAGAACTGGGTCCCCATTGGAGGAGTTAGAGAAAGAATTGAAGGAGCTGAAAGGGTTTGCAACCCCATAAGAACAACAATACCAACCAACCAGAGCTCCCAGGGACTAAATCGCCATCTAAAAAGTACACAGGGATGGACCTATGGCTCCAGCTGCATATGTAGCAAAGGATGGCCTTGTTGGGCACCAGTGGGAGGAGAAGCCCTTGGTTCTGGCAAGGCTGGACCCTCCCAGGTAATGTTGGGGTGGGGAGGTGGAAAGTGGTGGGTGGATGGATAGGGGAACACCTTCATAGAAAAAAAGGGAGGGGGATGGGATAGAGGTTCATGGAGCAGAAACTGGGAAAGGAGGTAACATTTGAAATGTAAATAAAAAAGTATCCAATAAAAAACAAACAAAACAAAAAATGCTGTTTTACAAGGTAAGATGCCAGATAGTTTTTTTTCTTTGAACATTTCTTTCTTCACTTGAGAAATGAAACTAATAAGCACCAACTCTTATAACAAGTACGAAAAGTCACATGCCTAGCTTTCATCCATCCTTCTGTCTATCCAAAACCCATTCAGTCATTTGCAAACATTGCTGGAATAGCTCACATGGACCAGGACCAACTGTTGGCCTTTGGAATCTACCACTGAACTCTAGACACTGTTGTTGAAGATTTCAGATTCTACTGGGATGGGAAAAAAAAAAAAAAGACAACTGAAAATGAATATGCAAGTATGGTGATCAAGAGAGACATTTGTCTGACAATGTCTGACAGTTTCGCAGCCACTTCTGCAGTACTTATGAATGTGTGGAAAGGGGCTGGAGAGATGGCTCAGCGATTAAGAGCACTGATTGCTCTTCCAGAGGTCCTGAGTTCAATTCCCAGTAACCACATGGTGGCTCACAACCATCTGTAATGGGATCTGATGCCCTCTTCTGGTGTGTCCAAAGACACCTACAGTGTACTCATAAAATAAAATGAATGTGTGGAGAGCCACTGGGACTCTACTCTTGGGTAGACAGCTGCTTTAGGACTTGAAGAGAAACTGATGATGGGCTACAGGTGGGAGTAGCAGAACGGTAGCAGGGCATTAAGCAGCTATGGCTGCTATTGTTTCTGTCACTATCTTCTCATTCAATTTTTCTCTCATTCCCTCTCATATTAGTTTTTTCCTTCAAACCTTTATTTTGTACCTTGTTTGTCTTACAATTTTAGGAGGGTGGGGCTTGTAACTAGAGATTAGCTGGTAGTCACTTAAAACATTGTAGGTTTTTTGTTTGATGTTTTCAGTTGCACTGGAGATCAAACCCAGGGCTGGCATATGTGAGACAAGTACACTACCACTGAGCTATTATCTTAAACCCCAGTTGGATTTGTTTAACCTAGTGATTTACTTAAGCGAAAATTTCCCAGTGGCTCCCTGAACATATGGAAGAGCTGTGGCTAGTGTGCAAACTGATGGGGGCTGTCCCAGTGAGATGGCACATGTCACAAGGCAGTTCCCTGGCCCATCTTCTGAGCTGTCTGGTTGGCCAAATGGAAGCAGGCCAGTCACCTCACAGTTAACTGTGATTCTGCACCCCAACCCCCGACCATTTCATTTCAATCTCTTTGTTCCAAGCAACTGAGGAGCTAATGGCTGGCGAATTTATGATGACCTATTGTTTGGCTTGTGGAATAAACCAATTCTTTTCCTTTCTGTGTTCTGACTCTCCTCTTTGTCTGCAATTTTATTTCATAATACTTTTTGTACATATCCAACACATGCTGAGGTTATTGAAAAGCACAAATTATACAGAATTGAATTTGCATATCTATGGAGCATCCATTCCCAGAGTCCTCAGTAGGCAAAATGCCCATTGACTCTTACCTTCTTTCCTTTGCTCCTCCTTGGCAAGGAAACCAGCAGGCTGCCCCTTGCTGGTCCTGGCAGTCCTAGAAAATTGTCTTCAGGAGTGGTTTCAACAATTTTGCAGCAAAGGACATCAGGTTACACTTTGCAAAGTTCCAGTAAAGTCAAGTCACTCAGGAGCCTGAATGGGCAAGGTCAAGGAAGAAAGATCAAACAACACCTTGGGACCAATTTAGCACTGCTGCTGCTAAGAAAGTACAGACAAAGCTGACAGCATTAGGTGTGAATCCCTGTCACTGAGTATTTGCTACTTTACTTTTAGTTGAACTTCTTGAAATTGTTTTAGGGTCACATGAAGTTATAAGAGTGAATACAGAGACCCAGGAATGGTTGCACATGCCTATAATCCCCACTACATTGAGTGTGGGGAGCTGTTTCAGGAGTATTGCTATTTCAAGGTCAGCTGGGCTACATAGTAACTTCAAGTCCAACCTGAACTCTATAGCAAGACTACTTAAAAATAAAAATAAAGAAACAATACAGAAGTCTAGGAACTGTCCATTCTTCATTTGTTCTCAGCTTTTACTATTGTTTTGTCTCATGTAGCTGAAGTTGGCCTTCAAATTGTTATATAGCAAGAACTGGCTGTGAAATTCTAATCTTCCTAACTCTACTTCCTGAATTCCTATATTCCAGGCATACATTGTAACAGCTGATTTTATATGGCATTGTTGATAAGATACAGGACTTTTCACGTTAGTCGAGAATTCTAAGCATTGAGAGACACCACCAACCACTTCCCAAAGTCATTTATAACAGTTATTAAAAATCAGTACCCTGTTGTCGGCCTTGTACTGATTTTTACATTTTTATAATTTCTGGTATTCTGTGTCTTGCTGTTGGAAAATTTCTTTCCTGTCTCTTTATTGTTGATTTCTTCCCAGACTTGTTTCTTTCCTCTTTCCCTTTCTCGGATTTCTATTTGTAAAGCAAGATGCATTGAATGTGATCATAAAAAGGTTTTTGCAGTTGTCTTTGACCATTTCCTAAGAGACTATTCCTTAGAAGTGAACATTTACAAACTAAAGGATGAATAGATTTTATGGATTTTTGAATAAACACAAGCCATATTATTTTTTTTTATTAACTTGAGTATTTCTTATATACATTTCGAGTGTTATTCCCTTTCCCGGTATCCGGGCAAACATCCCCCTCCCCCCTCCCCTTCCTTATGGGTGTTCCCCTCCCGACCCTCCCCCCATTGCCGCCCTCCCCCCACCAGTCTAGTTCACTGGGGGTTCAGTCTTAGCAGGACCCAGGGCTTCTCCTTCCACTGGTGCTCTTACTAGGATATTCATTGCTACCTATGAGGTCAGAGTCCAGGGTCAGTCCATGTATAGTCTTTAGGTAGTGGCTTAGTCCCTGGAAGCTCTGGTTGCTTAGCATTGTTGTACATATGGGGTCTCGAGCCCCTTCAAGATCTTCCAGTTCTTTCTCTGATTCCTTCAACGGGGGTCCTATTCTCAGTTCAGTGGTTTGCTGCTGGCATTCGCCTCTGTATTTGCTGTATTCTGGCTGTGTCTCTCAGGAGCGATCTACATCCGGCTCCTGTCGGTCTGCACTTCTTTGCTTCATCCATCTTGTCTAATTGGGTGGCTGTATATGTATGGGCCACATGTAGGGCAGGCTCTGAATGGGTGTTCCTTCAGTCTCTGTTTTAATCTTTGCCTCTCTCTTCCCTGCCAAGGGTATTCTTGTTCCCCTTTTAAAGAAGGAGTGAAGCATTCACACTTTGATCATCCGTCTTGAGTTTCATTTGTTCTAGGCATCTAGGGTAATTCAAGCATTTGGGCTAATAGCCACTTATCAATGAGTGCATACCATGTATGTCTTTCTGTGATTGGGTTAGCTCACTCAGGATGATGTTTTCCAGTTCCAACCATTTGCCTACGAATTTCATAAAGTCGTTGTTTTTGATAGCTGAGTAATATTCCATTGTGTAGATGTACCACATTTTCTGTATCCATTCCTCTGTTGAAGGGCATCTGGGTTCTTTCCAGCTTCTGGCTATTATAAATAAGGCTGCAATGAACATAGTGGAGCACGTGTCTTTTTTATATGTTGGGGCATCTTTTGGGTATATGCCCAAGAGAGGTATAGCTGGATCCTCAGGCAGTTCAATGTCCAATTTTCTGAGGATCCTCCAGACTGATTTCCAGAATGGTTGTACCAGTTTGCAATCCCACCAACAATGGAGGAGTGTTCCTCTTTCTCCACATCCTCGCCAGCATCTGTTGTCCCCTGAGTTTTTGATCATAGCCATTCTCACTGGTGTGAGGTGAAATCTCAGGGTTGTTCTGATTTGCATTTCCCTTAGGACTAAAGATGTTGAACATTTCTTTAGGTGTTTCTCAGCCATTTGGCATTCCTCAGCTGTGAATTCTTTGTTTAGCTCTGAACCCCATTTTTTAATAGGGTTATTTGTTTCCCTGCGGTCTAACTTCTTGAGTTCTTTGTATATTTTGGATATAAGGCCTCTATCTGTTGTAGGATTGGTAAAGATCTTTTCCCAATCTGTTGGTTGCTGTTTTGTCCAAACCACAGTGTCATTTGCCTTACAGAAGCTTTGCAGTTTTATGAGATCCCATTTGTCGATTCTTGATCTTAGAGCGTAAGCCATTGGTGTTTTGTTCAGGAAATTTTTTCCAGTGCCCATGTGTTCCAGATGCTTCCCTAGTTTTTCTTCTATTAGTTTGAGTGTGTCTGGTTTGATGTGGAGGTCCTTGATCCACTTGGACTTAAGCTTTGTACAGGGTGATAAGCATGGATCGATCTGCATTCTTCTACATGTTGCCCTCCAGTTGAACCAGCACCATTTGCTGAAAATGCTATCTTTTTTCCATTGGATGGTTTTGGCTCCTTTGTCAAAAATCAAGTGACCATAGGTGTGTGGGTTCATTTCTGGGTCTTCAATTCTATTCCATTGGTCTATCTGTCTGTCTCTGTACCAATACCATGCAGTTTTTATCACTATTGCTCTGTAATACTGCTTGAGTTCAGGGATAGTGATTCCCCCTGAAGTCCTTTTATTGTTGAGGATAGCTTTAGCTATCCTGGGTTTTTTGTTATTCCAGATGAATTTGCAAATTGTTCTGTCTAACTCTTTGAAGAATTGGATTGGTATTTTGATGGGGATTGCATTGAATCTGTAGATTGCTTTTGGTAAAATGGCCATTTTTACTATATTAATCCTGCCAATCCATCAGCATGGGAGATCTTTCCATCTTCTGAGGTCTTCTTCAATTTCCTTCTTCAGTGTCTTGAAGTTCTTATTGTACAGATCTTTTACTTGCTTTGTTAAAGTCATACCGAGGTACTTTATATTATTTGGGTCTATTATGGAGGGTGTCGTTTCCCTAATTTCTTTCTCGGCTTGTTTCTCTTTTGTATAGAGGAAGGCAACTGATTTATTTGAGTTAATTTTATACCCAGCCACTTTGCTGAAGTTGTTTATCAGCTTTAGTAGTTCTCTGGTGGAACTTTTGGGATCACTTAAATATACTATCATATCATCTGCAAATAGTGATATTTTGACTTCTTCTTTTCCGATCTGTATCCCCTTGACCTCCTTTTGTTGTCTGATTGCTCTGGCTAGAACTTCAAGAACTATATTGAATAAGTAGGGAGAGAGTGGGCAGCCTTGTTTAGTCCCTGATTTTAGTGGGATTGCTTCAAGTTTCTCTCCATTTAGTTTAATGTTAGCAACTGGTTTGCTGTATGTGGCTTTTACTATGTTCAGGTATGGGCCTTGAATTCCTATTCTTTCCAGGACTTTTATCATGAAGGGGTGTTGAATTTTGTCAAATGCTTTCTCAGCGTCTAATGAAATGATCATGTGGTTTTGTTCTTTCAGTTTGTTTATATAATGGATCACGTTGATGGTTTTCCGTATATTAAACCATCCCTGCATGCCTGCGATGAAGCCTACTTGATCATGGTGGATGATTGTTTTGATGTGCTCTTGGATTCGGTTTGCAAGAATTTTGTTGAGTATTTTTGCGTCGATATTCATAAGGGAAATTGGTCTGAAGTTCTCTTTCTTTGTTGTGTCTTTGTGTGGTTTAGGTATAAGAGTAATTGTGGCTTCGTAGAAGGAATTCGGTAGGGCTCCATCTGTTTCAATTTTGTGGAATAGTTTGGATAATATTGGTATGAGGTCTTCTATGAAGGTTTGATAGAATTCTGCACTAAACCCGTCTGGACCTGGGCTCTTTTTGGTTGGGAGACCTTTAATGACTGCTTCTATTTCCTTAGGAGTTATGGGGTTGTTTAACTGGTTTATCTGTTCCTGATGTAACTTCGATACCTGGTATCTGTCTAGGAAATTGTCCATTTCCTGAAGATTTTCAAGTTTTGTTGAATATAGGTTTTTATAGTAAGATCTGATGATTTTTTGAATTTCCTTTGAATCTGTTGTTATGTCTCCCTTTTCATTTCTTTTCATTTCATTTCTTTTCTGATTTTGTTAATTTGGACGCACTCTCTGTGTCCTCTCCTTAGTCTGGCTAAGGGTTTATCTATCTTGTTGATTTTCTCAAAGAACCAACTTTTGGTTCTGTTGATTCTTTCTATGGTCCTTTTTATTTCTACTTGGTTGATTTCCGCTCTGAGTTGATTATTTCCTGCCTTCTACTCCTCCTGGGTGTATTTGCTTCTTTTTGTTCTAGAGCTTTTAGGTGTGCTGTCAAGCTGCTGACATATGCTCTTTCCTGTTTCTTTCTGCAGGCACTCACCGCTATGAGTTTTCCTCTTAGCACAGCTTTCATTGTGTCCCATAAGTTTGGGTATGTTGTACCTTTATTTTCATTAAATTCTAAAAAGTTTTTAATTTCTTTCTTTATTTCTTCCTTGACCAGGTTATCATTGAGTAGAGCATTGTTCAATTTCCAAGTATATGTGGGCATTCTTCCTTGATTGTTATTGAAGACCAGTTTTAGGCCGTGGTGGTCCGATAGTACGCATGCGATTATTTCTATCTTTCTGTACCTGTTGAGGCCCGTTTTTTGACCAATTCTATGGTCAATTTTGGAGAAAGTACCATGAGGAGCTGAGAAGAAGGTACATCCTTTTGCTTTAGGATAGAATGTTGTATAAGTACCCGTTAAGTCCATTTGACTCATGACTTCTCTTAGTCTGTCTACATCTCTGTTTAATTTCTGTTTCCATGATCTGTCCATTGATGAGAGTGGGGTTTTGAAATCTCCCACTATTATTATGTGAGGTGCAATGTGTGTTTTGGGCTTTAGTAAGGTTTCTTTTACATATGTAGGTGCCCTTGTATTTGGGGCATAGATATTTAGGATTGAGAGTTCATCTTGATGGATTTTTCCTTTGATGAATATGAAGTGTCCTTCCTTATCTTTTTTGATGACTTTTAGTTGAAAATTGATTTTATTTGATATTAGAATGGCTACTCCAGCTTGCTTCTTCTGACCATTTGCTTGGAAAATTGTTTTCCAGCCTTTCACTCTGAGGTAATGTCTGTCTATGTCTCTGAGGTGTGTTTCCTGTAGGCAGCAGAATGCAGGGTCCTTGTTGCATATCCAGTTTGTTAATCTATGTCTTTTTATTGGGGAGTTGAGGCCATTGATGTTGAGAGATATTAAGGAATAGTGATTATTGCTTCCTGTTATATTCATATTTGGATGTGAGGTTATGTTTGTTTCCTTTCATTCTCTTTGTTTTGTTGCCAAGACGATTAGTGTCTTGCTTCTTCTAGGGTATAGCTTGCCTCCTTATGTTGGGCTTTACCATTTATTATCCTTTGTAGTGCTGGATTTGTAGAAAGATATTGTGTAAATTTGGTTTTGTCATGGAATATCTTGGTTTCTCCATCTATGTTAATTGAGAGTTTTGCAGGATACAGTAACCTGGGCTGGCATTTGTGTTCTCTTAGGGTCTGTGTGACATCAGTCCAGGATCTTCTGGCCTTCATAGTTTCTGGCGAGAAGTCTGGTGTGATTCTGATAGGTCTGCCTTTATATGATACTTGACCTTTTTCCCTTACTGCTTTTAATATTCTTTCTTCATTTTGTGGGTTTGGTGTTTTGACTATTATGTGATGGGATGTGTTTCTTTTCTGGTCCAATCTATTTGGAGTTCTGTAGGCTTCTTGTATGCCTATGGGTATCTCTTTTTTTAGGTTAGGGAAGTTTTCTTCTATGATTTTGTTGAAGATATTTACTGGTCCTTTGAGCTGGGAGTCTTCTCTCTCTTCTATACCTATTATCCTTAGGTTTGATCTTCTCATTGAGTCCTGGATTTCCTGTATGTTTTGGACCAGTAGCTTTTTCTGCTTTACATTATCTTTGACAGTTGAGTCAATGATTTCTATGGAATCTTCTGCTCCTGAGATTCTCTCTTCCATCTCTTGTATTCTGTTGGTGAAGCTTGTATCTACAGCTCCTTGTCTCTTCTTTTGGTTTTCTATATCCAGGGTTGTTTCCATGTGTTCTTTCTTGATTGCTTCTATTTCCATTTTTAATTCCTTCAACTGTTTGATTGTGTTTTCCTGGAATTCTTTCAGGGTTTTTTGCGATTCCTCTCTGTAGGCTTCTACTTGTTTATTAATGTTTTCCTGTGTTTCCCTAAGGGAGTTCTTCACGTCTTTCTTGAAGTCCTCCAGCATCATGATCAAATATGATTTTGAAACTAGATCTTGATTTTCTGGTGTGTTTGGAAAGCCATATTATTAACAAGCACTTTAGGTCAATGATTCTTTAATTGGCTATAGTAGTGGATTTTTATATGGCTTTTCAAAAGGTCTTTAGTGTTAGTTGTCCCTCTCCGTATTACTCACTTCACCTTTCCCTTTCATCCCCTTTCCCATTCCCCTTTATACTATTTTCCATTCCTTGGAAGATCCTTTCCTCCTCTCTGGATTCTTACAGCTACCCAATCTCTGTGGATATTCTGATAAAACACACTTTATCTAAATTTTGAAACCTAACATTTGCTTATAAGGGAAATATATAATGTCTTTCTGTATCTGTGTTACATTACTTAAGATTGTTATTTTTACATCTATACATTTGCCTACAAATTTCATTTTGCTTACCAGCTGAATAATATTCCATTGTTTAAATGTACTGTATTTCCAATATACATTTATCAGTTAAAGGTTATCTAAAGTGAGGCCTAGTTAATACTCAGAGGAAAAACAAACCCTCCCTACCATTTAAATAGAATATCAATATGTAATCTCAGCTAGCTTTTAATGAGATCTGTTCCTGCTTCAGCATCATGAGTCCTAGGAGTATAGGCCCATGCCTATATGCCTGAATATCAAAATGTACTCTTTTGAAATGCATAATCGATTTACCAAATTAAGATTGTTTTAATTTGTTACCTAAACAACCAATACTTCTAATCTACACTGAGGCTGGAGGATCAGTAATGATTGAGTATTAATTAAACTTGTGTTGACAGGACAATATGTCTAAAAGATAAATAAATCATAATGTGAAGTTAATTTAGCCAATCAAGAAGACGACCCACACACTATTGAAGTCACTCTTGAGCAACTCACTTTAAGGTTGTATAAATATTGAAGTGTACACAGAAAAGGGTAAACAGTTTAGATGGTGCTTGCTATAGTTTAAGGAACTGTGATAACACTACTGAAACAGAGAAGGATTAGCGATGAACAAGTTACTGAGATGGGATACCAAGACTTCATTTGTACCTTCTCCCTGCAGAACCTGGCAGCACAGCTTAAAGACTTCGGGTAGAGAAACTCTTATGCTGTTTAGAGAACTTCATCTCTAAGATGCCTGTGAGTGATAGCTCTAGTAGGAGGGAGATTGTCCCCATGGTCCCCTGTTGGGAGGTGGAACAAATTTTCAGGTTGTATTTGTTCTTTCATTTTGTGAGTTGGATTGCTTCATGGTGCTAGAGAAGAGACCTTAATAGAGTCACTAATGGTCAAGAGTTTCACCTTGTTCATCACTGTCTGCAATATTGGATGAATAGAAAGATGATTCTGAGTCTTGACTCTATTATTCATTTCATGGGTGACCTTTAAAACTATTCAGTTTGCTTCTTCTTATCTATGTCATGTATACAGTGTACAACTAATGTCTTTCTCTTACTTTTTATGAGTATCATGATTGAGGATTTTGTGGGTTTTCCCAGGTACTCTTAGGAGATGCTATCATTCTTCATTGACTTGTATTCAACGAGCTTAGAACCGGATGGATATGTGGTGAGTTACTTTCATTGTTAGAAAAAGAATGTCCTGTCCTATTTATGTTCTAGCATATTTTTGTGGGTGATGCTTTATGAAAAATTCTGTAAGAATAATGGGGAGAGTTTGTTCTCTTCTTAAGAAAGAGTAGGGCCTTTCAATTGTAGTGTATTTCTCCTCTAGTTAGCAATATCAGATGCAATGAGGTCACAAATTCCCTAGCTGAACCTGCTGTTACTGAACCTGTTACTGGGTTCTTGATTTTTGGTATTATTTATTTGACTTTTACATTAGTGCTTGTTCTCCAACTTATCAATACAGGCATTAAAATGACTTTGTCTTCATATTATTTTGTAGGAGTTCTAGTGTTATACAGTACAGAAAGATGGTTATATTTTATAACATAATACATTTATAAATAACTAAAATTATCCTTTAAGCCTATGACTTTTCTGGTCATTTGATTTTCAGCAAGTTTATAGGACCAGGATTCTTTCCTGTGGGATGGGATGCAAATACAACCAGAGAACAACTCGTTACTGCCCTAAGAATTATACTTCTGTTGCACAAAAATGGCCATCTTGATGGGCATGTTGGTACTGTAGTTCACAGGATTTACAGCTGGGGAAAACTGCTGGTTGATATCTTTTCTTTTTCACAAACTGGCTTTACACGTTTGAACACTGTACACCCTTGATTTCTTTATATATTGGAACCAAAGTGTGTGGTGTCTTCACAAATAAGATTTTAACACCTATTGTGAACAAGAGCCCAGAACCTCCCCAACCAAGGACTAATACAGAACTATCAACTTATTGCACACCAGGGACTAGGATTTTTGTCCAGAAATTCATAGTTCACCAGAGCATCAATATTAAGTCATGCAGGGTATCTCTTTTCTAATTTATTTTTAAATATAAGTTTCAATTGTGTTAGAAAGTATTTTTTCATATTCATTTTCCATATACCTTTTATTTTTGTTAACTATATCTATTACTTTCTCATTTCTCCCTCCTTTCCCTGTCCTCCCTGGTTAAAATTTTCTGCCTTTGGTATACCACCTCTCTAATTTCATTTTACTCATGTTCGACTGATCTACCTTTCTTAATGTCTACCCCTCATTGTCTTATTCTAGCTTCCTGGCCTCCATAGGTACTCCAAGTTAAACACACACAAAATAAAGATTTGAAGCTAGAATCCACACAGGAGAAAGTCATGTGGTGTTTGTCTTTCTGGGACTTCACAACCTTATTCTGGTTTAATTCATTTTCCTGTATGTTTCAAATTTCATTATTATTTAGTACAAATGAAGCTCTGTTGTGTGTATGTATGAGATTCTTGATTATCGATACATCAGTTGTTAGATATTTAGACTGATTCCAATTCCTTGCTGTTGTGAATGGAGCAGCAATGAACATGGAACATGGTTGTACAATATCTTTAGCTACATGGCTAAGTATAGTATAGTATCATTTGTTAATTCTCTTTTTCAATTTGAAAAATCTTCAGACTAAATTCCATACTTAATAGTGCTGTTTAGTTAAATTGACATGCCATTAAACTGCCTTCTAAACATCTATGATTGTATCCATAGAAAAATGTTAATATCTCCTTTAATCAGAAAAGACTCTTTTTTTGCAGTGCATACAGAGACTCACTGCTGCTCAAAGTACAAAAAAGAAATGAAGGTTGAATGCTCAGGAATAATGGAGAAACTCATACCATAAATTCTAAGACACAGGGAGCAATGTGCAAGAGAGGATGGGAAGAGTGTAAGAGATGAATCCAAATGGGAGAAGGGCTCCAAAATGTCATCTTCTATGTATGACACAGCCATTTAAGATGAACTCACACTAGATGTGGTTACTGGCATGGGGCTCACATAAACTGGATAAGGCAATAATCAACTATGGAGGGAAGGGGCTCACTGGGTTCTACCACTTATTCATGGAACCTTGGCAACTAAGTTACTATAGGAGAGGGGGAATGCACAGTATTCAGTTGTGTTCCTGATAGGAGCCCACCAAACTCCAGTGGAAGTTTCCAAATCCATGATCACTCATATGGTTCTGGTTTAGGTCAGAAGTCACAAAATGAAACAGAAATGAGACTAAGAAGGAAAAGCTGAGGTGGATATAGGTAAGAGAGAGGTAAGAGAGCAGAGAGTGAGAGTTATCTGAAATATATATCTATATGAAATTGTGAAATAAAAATTTATTAAACTAGTTAAGAACTAGAAGAGAGGAATGTGTTTGCATTAAACACAAATGCTAAACATTTAAGGAGGAGGGAGCGGTACAGTCCCTGACTTATTACTGCACTTATACAAATGCACCAGGTTTTACCCACACATTTTACCCACACATAAGAACAGTGACTCTGTTTTAATTGCACATAAATGAGTAAGGAATAAGTCCCTCCCTTGTTATTTGGAAAGTAAAGCATTAAAAAGGCAATTAAAATAATATAGGGTAGGTAAGTTGCATGTCAGGCTGGTAAGGCTGAAGGAATAGGAAATTGAGGACTCAACTACACGTTGAAGTCCAGGAACTTGGACTGGGTAGGGGTAAGTCTTAAAGATAAATCTGATAATGGTAAGTAGAGGGGCCTGTGAACTGGAGGAACTGTCATGTGAAGGAAGAGATGAAATGATCATTAAGTGATCGTGACATGTAGTATTGGGATGCTTATGTTAAAGGAATAAAAATCTCAGATAACATTTAAACCTAAAGGCCATATAAGATAGGACAAATGGTATTGGAAAATAACTTCAAAAGTGGCTCAAAGTTCTGAGATGTCAAAGGTTGGGGTGGCTAATTCGGGTGGCTTACTGATGTTATTTAGAATATTCAGACCAGCTACTAAAAACTCAAGTAGATATATTAAAAATTGATTCTTGACCCTCAGCGTCTACTCTTCTGTTTGTTATCTTACTCATTCAGTACCTGAGGGGACAGCAGAGACACTATTTGTTATGGGTCTCCTAATTTCGCAGAGCACTTCTGAGATAATTTGATAATTTTAAACAACCGAAGCAAAGCCTGCATTGCAGTGTTTAAGTTGTCATAAGTGTGTCATAAGTTTAAGCTGAAAAGGGATCATGGCATTTTAGAAATCTAGAATTCACTGGGAATCTCACAGCTTCAAATAACAATGTAAATGGTGCAGCCAAAAACGAAAGGGATAAAAAGAACTCAGTGTCCTCTCTGGCTGTTTGGTGGAGGATATTGTGTGAGGGTTTGATGTGTCTGGAAGAAAAGATGAGAGGATGTTGCTACAAAGTGTTTTTCAGGTATCCTAGAGAGCACCAAAGAATTCTTACACTGAAGACGTGGCTTGAGAAAATGCTCACTGTCCAACTCTAGAACGAGTTGCACTGAGAAATTCTCAACTTACCATGTCTTCACTGAACAAGCTTGAGGAAATGAGTAGTCTTCTCTGAAATAAGGTTTCATCATACTTAAAATGGAAGTACTTCTTTTTGCTTAGCATTGTGAATTTCTGATGGATAGAGGACACAGTCAAATGCCTGGCACAGAGTAATGGTATACTACATTTATTTGGTACAAACAACAGTAGAGAGGGCTGCATCCAAATGAGGTGGAATGCCCACAGCCAGTGAGCATTCTTTTTTGCTTTTAGTAAAGTGTGCCGAGGTTCTTTGAGCTCAAAAAAAAAAAAAAAATAGAACAGCCCTTGAAATTTTAAGTGGATATAGTAATTATTTGTAGATCAGTTTTCAACCTCTAACTTTTTAGCTGCTGCAGAAAACCATTTTAAGCTCCGTTCTTTCAATTATTCATTTCTACTAAATTTTAATAAAAGGAATGTAAATACATAATGAGTATGACCAAATTACAGGTCCAATGTCTTGTACCAATTAGGTTCTAAAATATTAAAGATGGGTGTATTAAGCAGGCTTTTTAAAGGTTGCAAGAGGGTTCAACTTCCTCAATTCCTTATTTCGATCAAAGCCTCATTTCCTGTCAGTTACCCATTTGAACCTTTCTGTGCATTTCAGAACACTGATGAGAGCTAGTTCACAAGCATGGAATCACAAATGTTCCATAGGAAATGAGGAACAGTTCTTAGCCTTCAATGAAAACCAGATGTGCCATGAGAACACCATCCTGTCATTCCCTGTGAACTCTGCCGGTCAGTGACAGTGCTGGGCTATCCAGGCCACTATTTTGATGACCATTGCCATTTACATAGCCAGCCAACTTTCAAGTCTTTTTCTCAAGCTATGAATTGTCCTCTATTTCACACAGACTTGCCTAGTTCTTCATGGGATTGTCTACCACAGTACAATAAGAAGCTTGATTAGCAAGCTCCGCTCACCACCTTTATTCTTTTGTATGATCTGTTCTATTTCCAGTACAGAAATAAGTGGAATGACTTAAGCTAGCACTCTTGAAGTCATACTTGTCAATGTAGCTTTAATTGGTTTGAGGGGAAGAAAACTTGTTCATGTGCAGTTAGAGCTTGGTCAAATGATTCAACCATCCTAGGTATCATTTACCTCATGTGTTACATAGGGTAATACTAATCCTGGGCTCAAGGATATGGTATGATAATTATTAAGTGCTTAGAAAATTACTTGTAACATAGGGAAAACTATATATGTTTGCTAACTAAAAGAATTGTACATAACATTCCAAGAAATCTTTTAAGTTTATGCCTTCCTCTATATCTCCATAGGCATCCCCTAATGCTGATTCAATCTCCAGAATAATGCAGATATTTTCATTTTCATCCTGGCTCAAGTCTTGTTCCTTCCTGTCTATAGTCTCTGCGGCAACCAGAATGACATTTACAGAATTCAGATTGGTCATGTTAGTTCCTGATCACAAGCCTTCATTGTGTTGGCCAAGCTAATTTGGTTTTCCATGGTCTGGCTCCTGTCTGCATCTCTAGCTGCTTTGCATCCTTCTCATCTCTCTATGTTCTAAGAAATTCAAATTAATTCTGAGCCCTTAAGCCTGCCTCTATTTGCTCTCTCCCTGCTGATGAAATGCCACATTGTCTCTATTTTCTTTCAGATCTGGTGTAAGCAACATGCTTTCATGCTGTAGACTCTGTGATTCTTTTGTACAGAAGAATTACCTGCCTTGTATTCACCCTACATAGATGGTCATTGAGCAACAGTATTCTTTACCACATATGCTGATGATGTATCTGTCTTTCTCTCCACTGAATGGTGAGCTCTGAGAGTTAGTTCACATGTATTTCAATTTTCATTTGAGAAAGAGTCTCAATATGTAGTCAGGAATTCACAAGCTTCCTTCTTCAGCATTAAAGTTTTGGGGTTTTCAGTAGCTAATATTAAACTAAATGAAGAGAAACTTGAAATAATCCCACTAAAATCAGGGACTAGACAAGGCTGCCCACTCTCTCCCTACTTATTCAATATAGTTCTCAAAGTCCTAGCTAGAGCAATCAGACAACAAAAGGAGATCAAAGAGATACAGATCGGAAAGGAAGAAGTCAAAATATCACTATTTGCAGACGATATGATTGTATACATAAGTGATCCCAAAAGTTTCACCAGAGAACTACTAAACCTGATAAACACCTTCAGCAAAGTGGCTTGGTATAAAATTAACTCAAATACATCAGTAGCCTTCCTCCACGCAAAAGAGAAACAAGCCAAGAAAGAAATTAGGGAAATGACATCCTTCATAATAGTCGCAAATAATATAAAATACCTCGGTGTGACTTTAACCAAGCAAGTGAAATATCTGTATGATAAGAACTTCAAGCCCCTGAAGAAAGAAATTGAAGAAGACATCAGAAGATGGAAAGATGTCCCATGCTCTTGGATTGGCAGGATTAATATAGTAAAAATGGCCATCTTACCAAAAGCGATCTACAGATTCAATGCAATCCCCATCAAAATACCAACCCAATTCTTCAGAGAGTTAGACAGAACAATTTGCAAATTCATCTGGAATAACAAAAAACCCAGGATAGCTAAAACAATCCTCAACAATAAAAAGATTTCCGGGGGAATCACTATCCCTGAACTCAAGCAGTATTAGAGCAACAGTGATAAAAACTGCATGGTATTGGTACAGAGACAGACAGATAGACCAATGGAACAGAATTGAAGACCCAGAAATGAGCCCACACACCTATGGTCACTTGATTTTTGACAAAGGAGCCAAAACCATCCAATGGAAAAAAGATAGCATTTTCAGCAAATGGTGCTGGTTCAACTGGAGGTCAACATGTAGAAGAATGCAGATCGATCCATGCTTATCACCCTGTACAAAGCTTAAGTCCAAGTGGATCAAGGACCTCCACATCAAACCAGATACACTCAAACTAATAGAAGAAAAAAGTGGGGAAGCATCTCGAACACATGGGCACTGGAGAAAACCTCCTGAACAAAACACCAATGGCTTATGCTCTAAGATCAAGAATCGACAAATGGGAACTCATAAAACTGCAAAGCTTCTGTAAGGCAAAGGACACGGTGGTTAGGACAAAACGGCAACCAACAGATTGGGAAAAGATCTTTACCAATCCTATAACTGATAGAAGGCTTATATCCAAAATACACAAAGAACTCACGAAGTTAGATGGCAGGGAGACAAATAATCCTATTAAAAATGGGGTTCAGAGCTAAACAAAGAATTCACAACTGAGGAATGCTGGATGGCTGAGAAACACCTAAAGAAATGTTCAACATCTTTAGTCATAAGGGAAATGCAAATCAAAACAACCCTGAGATTTCACCTCACACCAGTGAGAATGGCTAAGATCAAAAACTCAGGTGACAGCAGATGCTGGCGAGGATGTGGAGAAAGAGGAACACTCCTCCATTGTTGGTGGGATTGCAGACTGGTACAACCATTCTGGAAATCAGTCTGGAGGTTCCTCAGAAAATTGGACATTGAACTACCTGAGGACCCAGCTATACCTCTCTTGGGCATATACCCAAAACATGCACCAACATATAACAAGGACACATACTCCACTATGTTCATAGCAGCCTTATTTATAATAGTCAGAAGCTGGAAAGAACCCAGATGCCCTTCAACAGAGGAATGGATACAGAAAATGTGGTACATCTACACAATGGAATATTACTCAGCTATCAAAAACAATGACTTTATGAAATTCATAGACAAATGGTTGGAAGTGGAAAATATCATCCTGAGTGAGGTAACCCAATCACAGAAAAACACACATGGCATGCACTCATTGATAAGTGGATATTAGCCCAAATGCTCAAATTACCCTAGATGCACAGAACGCATGAAACTCAAGAAGGATGACCAAAATGCGAATGCTTTACTCCTTCTTTAAAAGGGGAATAAGAATACCCTTGGGAGGGAATAGGGAGGCAAAGTTTAGAATAGAGGCTGAAGAAACACCCATTAAGAGCCTGCCCTACATGTGGCCCATACATATACAGCTACCAAACTAGATAAGATGGATGAAGGAAAAAAATGCAGGCTGACAGGAACCGGATGTAGATCTTTCCTGAGAGACATAGCCAGAATATGGCAAATACATAGGTGAATGCCAGCAGCAAACCACTGAACTGAGAAGGGGACCCCCATTGAAGGAATCAGAGAAAGGACTGGAAGAGCTTGAAGGGTTTCAAGACCCCATATGAACAACAATGCCAACCAACCAGAGCTTCCAGGGACCAAGCCACTACCTAAAGACTATACATGGACTGACCCTGGCCTCCAACTGCATAAGTAGCAATGAATAGCCTAGTAAGGGCACCAGTGGAAGGGGAAGCCCTTGGTCCTGCCAAGACTGAACCCCCAGTGAATGTGATTGTTGGGGGGAGGGCAGTAATGGGGGGAGCATGGTGAGGGGAACACACATATAGAAGGGAAGGGGGAGGGGTTAGGAGGATGTTGACCCGGAAACCGGGAAAGGTATCAACAATCGAAATGTAAATAAGATATACCCAAGTTAATAAAAATAGAGGGGAAAAAAAGAGGAAAAGTAAATCAACCTGTAGATTATGCTATAAGTAAGTAGTGCTTTTAACCATAATTCTCAATTTTAAAGGTTGTAGCAGAAGTATTATAGTATATAGTTGCTATGATAAATAATCTTTGTTATTTTATTTTAATTCTTTATTATGAATAATAAATGAGACCATATATAATGAAAAAAAGTTTTGGGGTTTTAGGAGTATGCACACATTTAACTTTAAATAAAAAAGTTGGTTATATTTTTTTGTCTCTAACACTGAGAGATACAGGCAGATGCTTAACCAGTAGGCACATAATGAATGAAGAACTAGTAAGCTGAAGATACTTTATTAATCATCTAATCCAATGATACAGATAGGGTTGTAGAGCCTCAGAGATGTTCATTAACTTCCCTGAGTCACTTAGTGCTATAAGATTAAACAGTAATTTTCCAGTGTTCCCAAGGCCTTTTGGAATCAACTGTAAAACTGGTGATTTCTGGTTGTGGAAGCTAAGTACTCTCTGGCGCCATTCTTCTAGGCTATCCCCATCAACAACCCCTTTCTCTATACTCTAGGTTCAGATTCTGTTATATGAATTACCAAACGCTTTCTGGTTGCCTACTCTTAAGACATTATGGGGTTAAGGATAGGCTGTAGCAGTGGCCTATTTCTTTTGAAATGTACATTAAAAACACTTAAAATGGAATTATTTTGTTCTTAAGAACCTCTTCACCATATCTCTCTTAGTAGGGGAGGATGAACTACTTGAGAGAGTGGTGAGAAACAAAACCACAGAGATGCCCTGGGTTCTGCATTCCCACTGAAAAGTCACTATGAAGAGTAAGGTCAGTTCTGAACTCTGCCAAGTTTTGCCTTTAGTGCTGCAGCATGAAATGAGGTAATGTACTTTATGAGCTGTGAAGAGCTACAAAAATGTGAGGTGTTTTGGAATTGATGATTTATAGAACATGAAGACCTTTAGAAATGAGGTGGCCCTCCTACTTCCTGACTTCGGAGGGGGGTGGTGAGCAGTGACTTCTCCAAGGTCATTTCTGAAGGTGGTGAAACTGTCCTTGCCCTGTGGCCTTCTCCCTGGCCCATGGACTAACTGACATCAAGACTTTCTAACATCTTCCATACTGAAGAGTCACCTAATGGGCTAGAATCTTTTCTCTGGTATATGGTTCATAGAATGACCCTTGTTTGGCATACCTTCTTATGTGACAACTAGGAGTCATATGCTGTTAGGCTCTGCCTGCTTTGACACTCCTCTATACTCTCAGTTGTTCATTTTGGTAGAGCAGGCATTTCTTCTCTTAAACAAACTGGGACACAGTCTCCCTCACAGTTGTGATTACAACTGGTGTCATCTTGGGTAGCATTGTGTAGGAGTAGTGTCCAATGTTTTCCCAAGACATGGGAGCCTCACAATCTCATCCAGAACACATCTTTCAGCCAAATTCTGTCCCTGGTTCTGAGAAGCCAGAGAATTTGTAAGAAGTCCTTATCTTAGGGCTCTTAGAAATGAATTTAGCAATGCATGCTTCACCTTTGATGAAGAGTCCATCTGTACACAGAATTAGTAACCACTAAGTTAACAGAAGCCAGGAACTGGGGATCTGTTCCATTATAAACTGTCTTCCAGTAGCAGGCAGAACTGGGATGCCAAGATTGAAGCTTCTTCCTGGAGCGGGGCTCCTAACCAATGAGAGGGCCTCTATTCTATTGTAGTTTTGGATCCTGATCCCACAAAGAAGTGTTTGCTTTTTGACTCTCCAAACACATGTAACTGAGATTATAATCACAAAGTGAAGTTTTTCTTTAAGCTCTTAAGAGAGGCACAACTGTGTATGTATGCACATGTGTGGATATGGAGGAGTGGCAAACAGATTTGACATTTAATTTTTTTTATTACATTGTTTTTCACTTTACACATTTTCCATTCTATACATTCAACTTTGACAGGTTTCTCATCTCTTCTATTTGGAAATCCAATCAAAACATATGTGGCATACATATTTTGTATTTCAATTTTGGAGCTCAGTGTTAGGTAGACTTATACTTCGTCTGTTCTTTCCTCAGCTTAGTGGAAAGAAAGATGCAGGAAAGATCATCTCTCCTTTCCTTTGTTTAGACCTCAATTGTCTGAGCTTGTCATTCTGTTGCCAACAGTAATGAATTATTGTTTAGAAGGATGTTTTCCCCCATACCTTTGTCTATTTCCATGTCTACATACGTAATAATATGTTGCTTATATATCCACCTGGAATCATTTGTAGACTTCTGTCAGGAAATAGGTGGCATACTCTAACTGGGTCATTAGTTGAATGAGAATTATTTATAACACACACAAAGGTAATACAGAGGGAGGGGTCCTAGGAGCATCTGGCTGTGCTTACCATTGTGTGACAGAGATAAAAGGAAGGTGCAGATTACAATATCCTTTGAATAGAAAATGGGATAGAACACCTCTGGTAGGACTTTTGGTCTTCTCTCAAGGACACAGCAACTTGAGGCACGGAAAAGAAGGGGTCTGACCACAACTTTCCTTCTCTATGACTTCCTAACAGATCCTCCATTGCTTCTCTACATCAGAAGTCCAGCAGACCTCAATAGTTCCAAGTAGGGCATATTCTGAGATGGTGGTAATATGGCTCAGGGGCAAAAGAGAAGACAAACCCTTTGTTTTATTAGTGAGGTAAGTTTTTAGTCCTGTAGAGATCTACTCTAGATCTTCATCTCTGGTTCACATTCTGGGCCCCACAGGAATCTTTCCTCCCTGATTCCACTGGTGAGAATTTTGTAGTGACAGAGACTATATACAACATATAACCTTAATTTTTATCATTATCATGATATATGGCAATAAAGGAAAAACAGACCAAATGTGGGAATATAATCTCTTCAAGTCCAAAGTGCACAAGGCATTCTAGGTTCCTAGTCATCATTAATACATTGCCTTTGGGCATTTTCTCCAGGCAGTGTATTTAGGAAAACAATCTCACCTCTGTGGTTACATCTTTCAATATATCTGTTTGACTGGTCATGACTTTTCACTTTTGACTTAGAAGTTTCTCCTGAAGGAAGCCTCTTGGGGATGGTGTCTGATGGGGTTTCCGTCTCTGGGACATCTCATTCACAGTAGTCTTGCTTTGTTGTAGTACTAGTCATATGCCTTTAGTAATTATGGTTGTTTCCCTATGAGATTAAACAATTTGTTATTATGTGCATATCTATAAAAAGTCATAGTGGATCGCATGTACCATAGCTCAGCAAACGTTGCTTAACTGGAAGATTGGAATGTGAGGATTTGGTCTGTAACTAAAAATGATCAGGTAGAGGGGAACAAGGAAGATAAAACATATAATGATCTTTATTTCTCAGTGTTTTAGGAACATTCGATACTCAAGATAGAGTTGGTTCTGTCCCAGGTGTGCTAAAGCAAAAACCATGCAGTGAAATCTCACTGCTATCAGCCACATGGACACCATCTCATTGCAGTTAATGGAAATAAATGTACCATTTAGTACTTTAAATCATGAAGCAACATAACTGCCTTCTATTTGCACTGACCTTCTGTTGCCCTCATTATTTCCTCACTTCGGATGTCTGCGCCTGATCTCGTTGATTCAGCACAAGAGCTTGCATACAAAAGGCAGAGGTGAGGAGCTGAGAGGTGAGGAAGTTAGGGGAAAAACGGAGTCTGGCGTCTTGCGAGTCAAGAGAGACCACCGAAGATGCCTCATCCTTTGCTTCTTTGCTCCTCTATCATCCTCCTAGTGCAAGGTTTTGGAAGTGCTTTAAATCTCCTGGACAGATCATGAGCGTCCTCAGAACTGACATCAAATTCAATCTATCTCTGAATCGTTAGTGCCTGGCATACAGTACGTGATGCAGGAGGTATTTGGGAAGTACGTGCCATTCAGTGACAAATGAATGACAATGTAATAAAGGACTTGACTCTTTGTAATCTCTACTGTTGGTTGAAGGGGTAAGGTTGGAGCAAGGATTCTATGAAGACAAGAATAATTTTATGTTTTGGGGTGAAAATATCTAAAGAAAGTAAGAGCTTTTCTACTCTTTAACTGGTGCATTCCCTGGAAGTCCCCTGTCCCTTTCTGATTGGCACAACTCATTCTCAGACATGTCTCTATTAGCACAATATCTATTTGACTCCATGTCATAATTGTACAATTACTTATCACATAGCTGTAGCTCAATGCTATTTTGAAATAAACGTATACTCTTTCTTTGGGATTTTACTAATCTTTTCATAGTTCATTTCCTCTTCTTTCCTGGCCTTCATTTCCTTGTCTTCTGCTTATAGACAAGGAAGCCCAGCATTTGAAGAGACTTGTTTAAAGTCATAAAAGTAACATTGTACCACATTATAAAATGATATTGTCTTCTCTTTTTGTCATCCTAATATGAGGTCAAAATTCACCTTGTTGTGATTTGAGTGAGGAATGTCCTGATTAGTTTAGATGTTTGAACACTTTCTGGTGGAAGTTAACTCAGGGTCACTGGAGTGGACCCTGAGGCCTTCCTCTGCTTTCTGATGCAATATGATCAGCCCGCCTCCCATTCCTACTACGATGTCTAGATTTCTACTCTTCCTGTTGCCACATCTTCTGCATGATAGCGTGCATTCCTCTGGAATATTTGTGTGTGTGTGTGTGTGTGTGTGTGTGTGTGTGTGTGTGTGTGTGTGTTCGAGTGAAATAAAGCCCTCAGCAAAAGCTCCTTTTGTCAAGGAATTTTATCACAGCAATGAAAATAATGAAAAATTGACAAGGACAATTTTGTTTAATGATTCAACAGCTTTCATTCATTCATTCATTCATTCATTCATTCATTCTTCCTTTCTTTCTTTCTTTCTTTCTTTCTCTCTCTCTCCCTCTCTCTCTCTCTCTCTCTCTCTCTCTTTCTCTCTCTTTTTATAGCATTGAGGACTTCTGTAGGCTATGATGGCACACACTTGAAACTTCAGCAAGGAAATTCAGAGTTATAGGATGGGTGGAATTATATAGTAAACTTAATTTCAAGAAGCAAACAAAGCAAAGCAAAACCAAATTTAGAAAAACTCTTTTGCTCAGGGATATCTGATCCACAGCTCGGTATGCATATGTGAAACAGATACAATCTTGCTACTTTGGTTAAACCAGTAGTTGAGGTATTCTGCCAACAACTCAAAAAAATGGTTGCTCTGGACCTGGGAGGTTCACAGATTCAGTATTGCTTATGTACCAGGTTGCCAGGCAAGGTTACCAGTGAGCTTGAGATGAAGTCCAGTCAATGTCTCCCTTGAGCCCCACACTGGCTGTAGGAGTTTGCGCACTCCAGCAGGCAGGAATTACAGGGTGGGGTAGAAACTTGAAGCCAGACGTTATTTTACAGGTTCAAGGTTGGAATCTGTCTAAGGGCACATGGTGACTCTCCCTCTAATTCAGTCTTGGGTTCTTCAAGATGTATGGACAGCTTGACAACATCAGTGGTTGCTAAGCTATTTTTGGCTAAAGCTAATTTGGGAGATAAAAATGTTTAAGTGCCACTTATTTAAACTATCCATAGTGAAAATAACTATTGGGCTCTATGGAAGAATTATATTCTTATAATTTATATTGCATCCGTTATTAAATAGGAGACTAGATGATAAACTCAAAAGGTTTCTAATTCACTAAAGTCAAATCTTGGCATACTGGAGAAATGGCAAGCCAGAGACACATCTTAATATTCTATACTGAACTTGTAAAGCATTTCAGCATTCACATTTGTTCATATGCATTATCTTTATTCATTAAGGAAATCCTTCACTGTAGATATAATTAAAAGGAAGTCTCAGAGAAGAAAAGTCAGTTTCCCAAGGTCATGCAGCAAGTTTGCCACGGGCTTGGATAGAAGCATAGTTAATTCCAGTTAATGTCTTTTACGATGTACATAGGAAAAGGGAAACATTACAGATGTAGGAAAGCAAATCTCTACATTGTAGTCTTAGGATTATTTTTCTCTTGCTAATCTAAGAGAGCAGTGTGCATGCTTGTGATTTGTGTGTCTCTTCCTTGTAGTGACTCAGGGAGCTCACCATCTCAACTATAGCTATGCTCTCTTAAATACATGACTTTCCGACTTTATAGTGCTACTCACAGTCAATAGGACATGTCCACCCAAGATGACATGGAGAAGGTCAAAAACTGAGCTGCACACATATCATTTGTCAGATGTCAGTCTTAGTACCATTTCTGGACTGAGAATTGTACCTTTATTCCCAACAGTAATGCAGGACAATAATAACCATATTGCTGTTGTAAGCAGTTGGTGGTCTTGGGCTAAGCCTTACCAATATCTCAGTGCTGCACACAAATTTTGCAAACCAATAATATGCTTTGAGCTTCCCTACCACCGGGACTTTGCTCTGCTGGTGTTGGTGGGTATTCTTCATGTTGGTAATGCATAGGGAAAGGATCTCATTTCCCTCTTTCTTTCTAAAAGCATTTTTCTCTATGTTGGTACAGGCACAAATAGGTTCACCATGATGTCAAGCATGACTTTGCTTCTCTGGACACAACTATTTTGTTGCAAGAATAAACATCATTCCAAAATGACTGAACAGACTCCTTCACATAAGCCTTCTCTGGGGTTTCTCAAATTGTAATGTTGGGAATAAACTTAGTTTCCTGGAGATAGAATGTGAGTAACATGAGTCTCTGGAATAGTTGATGAACAATTTTTTACTTTGCAGTAAAAAAGACTCTGAAACTTGTCAGCAAAACCTCAAATGTATATGGTGGCATTAGATGTCTAGTGGGGCATCGTCACCCCTACTATATAGTAATTAATCTTAATTTTTAAAATTTCTTCTTCTCTCATATAATACAACGCTACCACAGCATCCTATACTTCTATTCCTCCCAGTTCCCTCCTACCCATTTCCTCAGATTCACTGCTCCTCTGTTTCCCTTAAAAAAAAAGGTTAGGTTATCCCAGAGATAACAACCAAACACAGCATTACAAGATTCAATAAGACCATGCACAAATTCTCATATCAGGGCTGGAAGAAGCAACCATGTAGGAGAAAGAGTCCCAGAGCAAACAAAAGAGTCAGAGATACCCACGCTCCCATGGTTGGGAATGGAACAAAACCTCCAACCTAAGCAGGCACAACATAGGATCTAATACAGACCCATGCAGGTTCTGTGTTTGCTACTTCAGGCTCTGCGAGTCTCTGAGAGCTTTGTATATTGATTCTGTGGGTTGTGTTCTCTTGGTGCCATTGACCCTTCTGTCTCTACAATACTTCCTCCTCCTCTTCTGTGTGGTTCCCATGAGCTCTACCTAATGTTCCATGGTGGCTCTGTGTATATGATTCTATCAGCTGCTGGAGGAAGCCACACTGAAGATGACAGGGCTTGGTACAGATCTATGTTTCATTAGTGTAGCAAAATATCATTAGGAATCATTTTATTGAAAATTTCCCCAGCAGTGTAAGTTTCTGGGCCATCTACCTTTCAGTTCCTAGCCATTCAGGCATTATCATGTATGACTCTGTGGTGAGAGCTTTATATTATATCAGTCGTTGGTTGGCCACACCCACCCGCTTTGAGCCAGCATTGCCTCAGTACCTCTTGAGGTGGGACACATTGTAGGTCAAAGATATTGTGGTGTCTCAGTTCCCACTCTGGAAGCCATGCTTTTTTGGATATCCCCTAGAAAGACTAGGGATTTAAGGGACATGCCTCAACATAATTAAGGCAAAATACAGGAAGCCCAAAAACAGCATCTTTTGAAACATAAAGAAACGTAAGGAATTTTCATTAAAATCAGGAACAAAACAGGCAGTTCATTATCTTCATATCTATTCAACATAGTGCTTGACTAATAACAGCTAAAAAAGAGCAAAAGGATACAAATGGGAAGGGAAGAAGTCACACTATTATTCTTCTGAATAATAAAAGCCTTAAGATATTGTAGAAGACCCCAAAAGAGTGTAAGATCTACCATGTTCATGGATCAGAAGGATTTGTTTTCTGAAAATGACAACTCCACCAAAAGCCATCTACAAATTCAATGGGATCCTGATAAAAGTGAAGGAACTCTGGATTTTTGTCAAAGGGCTTTTCTGCTCCAGTATTAGGAATGGTTATAACTTGTCGAGTTGTTGGTTAAAGAGGTCCCATGGATCCCTTAATCATCACAGGGTATTGCCAAGACTTTTGGTTGCTCTCTGCTGTCCTGGGACAACACTTACTTATGTCATCAAACCTGGAGAAGTCTCACTGGCAGTCAACTAAAGACTCTATTGTTACTGATCAGCATTCATGGTTCCGGAAGGTACTCTACATGCCATTGGAAGAGAAAGGTAATCACCAATATCCTCTGACTACAAACCCTGGGCACCTACAACAGTAACATGCCTGCAAGACACTGGTATAAATAATGGCACGAATGTTATTGGGCTAACCAAGAACTTCTTTTCCTTGTTTGAATTAAGGCCTACTCCATGAAATGTAACCCATAAATGACATTGCTAAAATGGCCAAGAAACTACATAGGTTGTGGGCCCAGGAAAAAATTACTATTATTACAAATCTATTTTATACTTTGATAAAGAAACTTAGCAAGGGATTCTAATATTCTAATATTCTAATATTATTCTAATTCTAATATTCTAATATTCTAATATTCTACTCATATATCAGTATCCCTCAACCTTCATTTGGGGCAATTTTTCTTGAAGTAGTTGAGAATTAACAGAGCCCCAACATAATCCATCTGTTTTTCTTTTTTCAATGAAAGTTTACTTGTATGTAAACTATTCTCCAGAGTAGTGCCCAGTAGTAGTTGCCCATCACAAAAAGAACTCTATTTTGTGTTTGTCTGTTTTGGGGGTGTTGTTTGTTTTGGCAATTTTAATTTTATTTTTTAAGTTATTCGCCTGTTTATTATTAGTATTATTTTTAATAAAATAAAATATAAAAAATAAAGCAAAAATATCATATATAAATCGAACCAGACGAACTAAATGAAGGAAAAGAGTCACAAGACCAGGCACTAGGATCAGAGACTGATTCATTTACACACTCAGGGAGTCTACTGAAAATTCAAAACTAAAAGCGCTAATATATATGCAGAGGGCCTGGTGCAGACCCACGTTGGCCCATGCTAGATGCTTAAGTTTCTATGAGTTTCTGTGAGTTTTGTTTAGTTGAATTAGAGGGAGGTGGGGCTGATGGAAGGAATGTGGGAAGAGACAGCTAGAACTGAGGGGCATTTGACGGCTGGTATGGAATCCTAGTGCATTGGAAACTTGTTAAAACATATCCTATTGAAGTCTTCAAATAATGAGGCAGATGGAGTCCCAGTGGGCCATCTCTTGCTACCAAATGAAGCTCCTGGTACAAAAACTGAGTTACAACCAATGGAGTTGTCGGTCAGAGGGGTTCCATGGACATCCTCAAGCAACTCAGTTGGTTACTAAGATAATAGGTGCTTTCTATAGAGAGCAAGACCTCATTGCTAAAACCAACACCCACACAACTCATTGAACATGGGGAGGTTGAACTGGTGCCTACATAGAATTCTCACCCCCATCCTCTAGTGTCTTTTATAGGGGAACATATTCTGATGGATACCAAAAGAGAAACATAAACACCCATCCAACCTCCAAAACTTTGATCTATAATCTGACCTCTTGGAAAAATATGCTAGGGCAATTATTGCACAAAAGTTGGAGAAACCAAAAAAAAATATGTGATGGAACCCTTACAAAATAGTGCTTGGGTAACCGACAACCATAGACAAGACATCCCAGAGACCAGACACTATTGGTCTTAAAAAAAAAAAACAGTAAAAATAAAATGGCTCCTAATGATAGTGTGCTATATTCATAGATCCGTGTCTCCATCAGTCATCGTAAGAGAAGCTTCCTCCTGTAACAGATGGGAAAAAATAGAGACCCACAGCCAGACATTATGCCATTACACACACACACACACACACACACACACACACACACACACAGAGAGAGAGAGAGAGAGAGAGAGAGAGATATCTTGGCATGTGTGTCTCTCTGTGTGTGTGTGTGTTGAGAGAGAGAGAGAGAGAGAGAGAGAGAGAGAGAGAGAGAGAGAGAGATATCTTGGCATGTGTGTCTCTGTGTGTGTGTGTGTTGTGTGTGTGTGAGAGAGAGAGAGAGAGATATCTTGGCATGTGTGTCTCTCTCTGTGTGTGTGTGTGTGTGTTGAGAGAGAGAGAGAGAGAGAGAGAGAGAGAGAGAGAGCACAAGAAAGAGCTAGAAAGAGCAAACTTGAAGTTGGACACAGGGATAAAGAGATGATCTGGGAGGAGTTGTGGGAGGGAAAACAGGAGCAAAATATATTGTACAAAGAAAAGTTGGATAAATAATAAATCATAACAAATGCTGAAAGGAAAAGATGAAACAAATCCTTATTATGAATGTACTTCAGATTTCAACTACTCAAGGCCCGATTATAGCCAGCCATTCTCGAAATTTAATGGCCCAATGGCTTACATAGCTTTCAAACAACAAAAAATTTATTTCTTGTAGGTCTAGAAGTTCTCAAATCCATGTTCAAAATGACTGGAAACTGTGGTGCTCGGTGAGGACTTGCTCCCTTTTCAGACTCCCTGTGTAAGGGGAGTAAGCTATCCCCTTCGGGCTGCAGAAAAGTCCTGCCTTGAACCGCTCTGATGGATGACCTGAGAGATGCTGTCACATGGCGCTTCCATGTGGGCTGAGGATAAACACTTTTCGTAAGTGCTCCTTCCTTTTCAAAGCCACGGAGTGATGCATTTCTAAGAGGGGTTAAATGGCTCCATTACGCATAGCTTAGAATCGTCCATCTTCGCTTCTTTGGTTTCCTCATTTATGAAACTAACAAGCAGTGAGGATTATTTTGCAACAATTTGTGAAAAACGTCTAGCACAGAGACAGGAATGTACCAAGAGCTAACTTTTCCCTTAGACCTCCTTGCCTTACTTTGCACTTCGGGCTCTGAGCAGGCAACAGGGTCTTAAGATGAGTAGGGTAGAGGTGGAGTCCAAAGCCTTATTCCCAACCTCTTTTTATGGCTCCCTTTGCCCTCGTAATTTCAGGGCACTTCTGTTTCTTTGTCTGAATTGAAGGGTCCTAATGTTATTCCTAGAGCCTCTTTACATTTCTCTCTGCCTTCCTCCCACCAGCCCTAGCTGCCGTTGTGGTTGCTGTTCTGAAGCTATTGATTTTGCTCTATAAAAGATTGCTCAATTCATTTTCTCCACTGCAGCCCCGCACCAGATCTCAGGATAGGCCTCCAGATGACTGAGGTGATTATATAGGCTGCCTCCCTGAAAGGGCTGCAACCGCAGTCCCTCTGGTGAGACCGTGAAGGTGAAAGTGATTCGTCATTACTCTGAAGGTAAATAGGAAGCAATGGACCCTGTCTCACTGCTCTCCTTACCCTAGCACAAGACCTGGTCCCAAGCTGGTGCAGATAACATCTGCTGAAATTAAATGCACATCTTCTCTTAGCTTCCCAGAATTCTAGCTTCACCTGGTGAGTTATCATTGATTTCAGATTGCCCTTAGCACTGGCTTGCCACCCCTGCTGCATACTAGAATTACTTGGAGCTCTTGGGAAAAAAGGAAAAAACACATTTATGAGCAGGCCTTCCTACAGATCAGTTAAATTCACAACTCTTGGCAATATGGCCTGCACATTGCTTCACACTTGATAAGTCACTGTGGCCATGCTGGTCTAGAAAGCCATTTCAGTCTCCCTCAGACAGTTTGTGTGCTCCTCTGTGTGTTAGCTCCCACCCTCTTCTAGCCCCAGCTCCTTCCACTTCTTTCCAACCAACAGCTACTTGCTTTTTTCCCTGAGTGTGGCCATGTGGACGCTCATGCTGCCCACCCATCAATGTGCACCTGCCATACGTTTTCCTCTCAGTAACCCCTAGGTACTTTGCATGATGCACATAAAACAAACCTCCTTGGAGATTTTTTTTCTCTGTATTTTGAAATGCTCACTGCCTCAGACTCCCACTCCTGTACACTGTGCTCTTTGGAAGATGGAAACTCTATCACATTGTTCATTTCCAATCTATTGTCCTAGATTTCCCCCAAATTTAGACCAGTCTGTCCTGTCTGGTACCCTAGCTAGAGTTTTTACTAGGTCCTGCATCCAGCACTGTGTTTAGAACCAGGCACCTCAGTTCTGTTTTGGTTGTAAGCCCTCAGTGCTCAGGAGCTTCTCATGTTCCTCCTCTTATCTGGCTGACACTTTCTTTTTTCTTTCTTTTTTTTTTCTGGAGCTGGGGACCAAACCCAGGGCCTTGCGTTTGCTAGGCAAGCGCTCTACCACTGAGCTAAAGCCCCAACCCCCCTGGCTGACACTTTCACAGTGACTGGGACTCTGCATCATCTTTGGGACACGCATTTGAATACAGTTTTTACTTGCTATCAATGACCAGTATTTACTAAGTATTTATTACGTGCCACATTAAGGAGCTTCATCACAATGTCTCATGTAGTCCTATACTGCTAAATCATTGGGGACTGGAGACATTGAATAAATTATTAAAGGTGAATCAAGTTGCATGAGGCAAAGCAGGGTTTTCTACTGAGAGTGACAGTCTTCAAAGTCCACATCTCACGCCTGGGTGATACTTTAATGTTCTTCCTGTCTGCATTTTGTTTTTCAGTCTGCTATTTAATCTTGCTGTTGTATCATAATTTATTAGTTGATGTGTCTTGTGTACCCCTATTAAATTATGACCTTCTCAAGGACAAAGAATGAAATGTTTAAATCTATAGTCTTAGCACTTAGCAAATTGCCTGGCACATAACAGAGGCTCAATAAATGCTTGTGGGCTGAACAAATAAAGGGTAGCAATAGCCCTGAGAACGGCTGTGGAGAAAAGGAGACAGAAAAATCTAGACCATAGTCTGACCCAAACATCCACTTCCACTACTGCAGTCTTCGCTAGACAGTGAGGCAGATGGGTGGAGGAGAATGGGCAGCCAGCCGGCGAATGGCTTTCCCTTGTTCTCTTGAATTCCATCGTCTGTCCTGTCCTATCACCCAGCAGCAAGAGAACATTTGTTCCCTGAAGGGCCGGCACTGTGCCAACAGCAGGTGGTGGCTTGTCCACTGGGAGAGAGGCAGCAGCCAGGAGCACTGATGTGTGCCTTGGACAAGATGCTGCAAGTCTGCTTGTGGCCCAGTGGGCACAGCAGCTGGGCCAGGGTTGCAAGTCCATTTTGTAACCATTAAAAAACCAGTCACTGCCTCTTTCATAACAAATTAACGTATCACTCAAAAGCATTCTGATTTCAAAGAGCAAAAGGAACAGAGGACAAAAATTAAAAACTTCAAACCCTGTTCAGCAGCACTAAACTTGTGTTGTGAGTTGGCTTGTCTATGAAATGGATAGGTTTCTAGGTGACTAAAAAAAAAAGGTGTTTTTTAAGATCCAGTTGTTTTCCTACAGAAAAGAAAACAGAGCAACATACCATACACACATTTTAGAAGAAGCTAATGAGGGTGCCGAGGTGGTGTAGTGTCCTGGCCTGTTGGGTCATTGGAAGTCAGTGTGAGGACTGAGCTGATTTAACACATTTCCCAATCATGACTGTCAGAATAAGCCAGGTTGGATGGTAATGGTAGCCATTGCCCCCTATAGGTCACCCTGCTAATGTCATCATAAAACAGAGTATCTAGCAGCCTTGGCCTGTCTAGAGTAGGCAGGCCGGCCAGTGCCTTCTGAGGATCAAAGGTGTTTACTTAAGCTCATTGGCTTCTCACTTACATGTCAAAGCATCACCAAAGCAGAGAGAGAGATAGAGAGATAGAGAGAGGTAGAGAGAAGAGAGGAGAGGGAGAGGAGAGGGAGAGAGAGAAATGTGTATAAGCATGCACACCCAAAATTTAGACATGACTACAGGAATTAGAACAGAGCAGGAACCAACTTCAAATGGGAACCATTTGAAATGGGTTACTAGATATCTCAAACACCACAGGTCTCCATTCCATGGAGAACCACTACATGCTCTTTTATGTTCCGGTCCCAGCAGACCCATTTCATTAATCATGACCCCAAATGTGTGAAACTTTAGGGCAGAGCTCTGTTTTGTTTTGTTTTGCCTATGAATTTTTACCCACCCACAGCAATACAGGAAGGCTTCCTGTATATAAAGTACTTATTTTGTAAATAATAACCTTAGTGTTTCATTCTAGAAGACAAGAATCTATCTTTTATTATACATTTAGGCTATGGAAACCAGTCACATAGGCTTGATATCAAATCATTAGTACCAATTATTACTTTAATATCCCTATTAACATGTAACTGCCCTAAGCAGAGGGAAATTGGGGTCTTCCTGTTGCTTTTGCTCAGAGTCCATGAGCCCAGCTGAGGTCTGAACTGAGCAGCGTGTGCAGAGTCAGAAGGTTGCACTGCAGTCATCCAGGACCACACATGCCAATCTCGTATTGCTTTTTAAAAGTGGTCCGTGAGTACAGCACATACAACCGAATGGTCAGCCGGCTGATCAGCAGCTTGAACTCAAGCTCAGCAGTAAGAGAGGGCAATACTGATATTGTCACTGTGGGTCAATAATGTGGTTAGTAGGTAGATGAAGGAAAACTGCTAGGGGGCATAAAGTTCATCTTCCTTCAGTACTTAAAGTTATTCCAAATATAGAGGTTATTTGTGAGGAGTCCTTAATGCATCCAACTAAGTTCTTTAGTGAGATGGACAGGAGAACTGTGTAATTCACCCTGGAATTTTCCAGGGAGACCCACAGAATGTCTGTCGTACAGTAAGCCCTCAAAGTGCTAAGGGAGCAATTGAATAAATGGTAGGGCCTTAATTGATGTTATTTCTATACTATGAAATTCTTTCTTTAAATATATCATGGATGGGAGTGAACACACATAAGGCCAGGTACACACACACACACACACACACACACACACACACACACACACACACCCACACACACACCCATACCCATTTTCTTTCTCACACATACACAAACAGCTTGGTAAATCTCTGGTTTTATTTTCTTATATCATTTAGTTCTTAGCTTAAAATCTGTGTCATTAATACTCATCAGAGGTATGTCTGGTCAGTGTCACAATTGTATTCCTTAAGTTGTACTGCATAATATTTGTTATTTTATTACAGGTATAACCGGTTGTTTAGCTTCTTTATCTTTCTCCAAACTTTAGGTCACTAAGGGAGCCCCATGCCTATGTGAATAGCCATCTGTCACATGAAACAGAGTGGGAATTATGATATGCCCACAGTATCTTTCATCAAACCCATTTATTCTTCTTTATGGGCCTGAGACAGGCTACATTTCCTAGGCTCATCTGCTTCTAAGTATGTATCTTTGATGGGTTTCTAGCCAGGCTGAATGTGAGCGGGTGTAATGTGACCATTTTCTCAGCCTCACCCTTTCTCATCATTCATGATCCCCCACATCCTTCCTTCCTTTTACCGTCTTATGGGGAACAAACACAGGGATTTATGGAAGCCACATACTGAAAGTGGTAAAGACATAATAGACCCCTGGGTCATGTCTTAAAATAAATTCACCAGCAATGGAGGATAAGAAACTTATATAGATTATGTCTGAAAGTGATGCTATTATTATTATTATTACATTTGAGTTTTATATATTTTTAAAATTGCTTATTATAAGGGCTAGTGCTATAATTCGCATGAGCTTCTCACATGGTCCTGGGGGCCTTCACAACTGTTTCACACTACCTGGTCTCTGCTGCCTAGCATGCTGTCCAACTCCCATTCCCTTCTTCCACAGGGGTAATTGTGAAACAGTCTACACTTTCCTTGGGAAAATGCAACAGAAAAATTACCTAGAGGTGTTCTAGAATGACTTCATTAGGCTTTCCCATCAATGTTATGTATGACAAATCAAGCATGTGCATTTGGGGGTACATGAGTTTAGTAATATGCATAGTATAGAAAACTGTGGAGATTTCTATAAACATAATACACACATACACACATGAATACACATGTATGCAGAAAGATCAAACTTTTACAATTTTACTAATCTTTCTACCTATTGTTGTCATTTGATTAAGGGTACTATTTCCCATTGGTTTGTCTGTAACTATTTGCTGCTGGTTTGTTTGTTTCTGAAACAGGATTTCAGTATATAGCTTTAGCCAGCCTGAAACTCTCTATGTAGACCAGGCTGAATGTGAACTTACAGAGATCCACCTGTTTCTGCCTCCTGATGCCCAGCATAAGGACTTTATTTTGGACCCTGAACCAACAGTAGCCCCACTTTTCTTGCAGATTTTGCCACTTGAAAGGCACTGTTTTGCTGGGAGTTTTCTCCACAGGCAGCAGAGACCAGGTAGTGTGAAACAGTTGTGGTGAAGGCCCCCAGGACCACAGAGCTGTCATCTGTTTAAAACCTCATGTGAGAAGCTCATGCGAATTTGTTTGCAGTGGAGACAGCAGAAAAGAGAAAAGAGCAAAGAGCAAGAAAGGTAAAGGAAAGCAGTCTCCATATTACCCTCTCCCTTGTAGTCTAGTAAGCTCTCACCAGCAACGTGACACACTGAACATCAGGCTTCTTAGCCTGTTGGAAACAGCCATAGTCAATTACTTCTTCCAAAATGTATATAGGAGCCTTTTGTGGGTGGAATGGAGTTCAAGTATGATATCACTTTCTTTTCTTTGTCAAGCAATGTATTCACAATTACAGGAATCTTCACGGGACATTTCTCAAAATTAAATGTAGCAGTTCAGCGAAGCTGCTTGTGGCACAGTCTTTGCCTTTCAATTGGCCTGATGGAGATGGCATTTGTTGTAGCTATATAAGACATATTTGAAATTAAAATGGAGAAGGAAATAAAGTAAGTCAAAATGCCATTTCAATCAGACAGACATCCCTGAAAGCAGGGATAAGAGTCTTTAGGTGGAGAAAAGAATAAGATCTTGGTTGGATTTGTAAAAACAATAATAGCATTGGCAAACTAGAGACTGACACCATTAAAATAAAACCTTCTGGGAAATATTTTCTCAGGATCAGTACACAGAAGCTGTGGTCCGTGTGTGTGTGTGTGTGTGTGTGTGTGTGTGTGTGTAAGGGAGTGCAAGGGTGAGTTGAACTTGGAAACATGTAAACATCTCTCACATAGAACTGGTTTTGAAGTCATGAATGGGTCATGTAGAAAAGTTGATGTGTGGCATTATTTGACAGGGGAGGAGTCACTGTAGAGAGACCAGGATTTCATTGGTGAAAATTCATCCTCAGTCATAGTAGAGGTCACAGAGTTGAGGTGGTCATGAAGTGGTCATCTCTGGTTCTTCTTGGAATAAGACAGTATATAATTTATAATTGGACTTTACAGAAACCTACAATTAAGATGTTCTTGATATTTTAAAGAGACATTGACCATTTAATGTGCTGACATTTCAAAAAGACTGATGATTATGACTGTATTTTATATTATTAGTGGTAACATAAGATTTTGGGGATAAGCAGGAAAGGACAGGTATGGTTTAATAGTGACTAATACCAGCTGTTGCATTTATCAGTACTCTTTCCATGCTTTTGCTGAATTCCTCTTTATTCTCCAAAATTCCTGTACTTATGGACTGAAGAAATTCCATACTCAAATTCTCTATTTAATCAACTCCAACATATTTATATGAAGAAACAGAAATAATTCATAATAATAAAAATCTTTACTTATTTTTCTTTGCTTATTAATTATCTTTAATCTTATCTTACAGTCCAGCTGTTATTCCCTTCCTAGTATACCCTCCATTAGCTCCTCATCCCATTCCTCCTCCTCCTTTCTCCAAGAGGATGTTCCCTATTACCTCCAAGCCTCCCCACTCCATGGAGCCTCAAGTCTCTCTAGGGTTAGGCACTTCTCTCACTGAGGCCAGACCAGGGAGTCCTTTGCTGTATATGTGTCAGGGACCTCATATCAGGTAGTGTATGCTGTCTGGTTGGTAACTTAGTGTCTGAGAGACATTGGCAGTCCAGTTTAGTTGAGATTCTGTTCTTCCTATGGGGTTTCCCTCTTCCTCAGCTTTTTTAACCTTTCCATAATTCAACCATCAGGGTCCCTAGCTTCTGTCTGTCCATTGGTTGGGTGTAATTACAGCATCAGTTCTTGTTGGGCCTCTCAGAGGTCAGTCATGCTAAGCTCCTCTCTGTAAGCACACCATAGCATCAGTAATAGTGTCAGGCCTTGGAGCCTCCACTTGAGATGGATTCCAAGTTGGACTGATCACTGGACCTCATTTCTCAGTCTCTTCTCCATGATTACACCCAGAATTCTTTTAGACAAGAACAATTCTGGGTCAGAGTTTTTGACTATGGGATGGCAACCTCATTCCTCAAGTTGATGCCCTGTCTTTCTACTACGGGAACTCTACAAGTTCCCTCTCCCCACTGTTGGGCATTTCATCTAAGGTCCCTCCCTATGACTTCTGAGAGTCTTTCACCTTCCAGGTCTATGGTACATTTTAGGAGGGTTTCCCCCAACTCCTACGTCCTGAGGTTGCCCTGTTTCTTTTCTTTCAAAATCTTAATAAGATTGTGATTTAGACCAGGTATGATGACACACACCTTTGAATAAAGCATTTGAGAGGCCATGAAAGGCAGGTTTTGGTGATTTTTGAGACCATCCTGGTCTATGTAGAAAGTTCCAAGCCAACCAGGGCTATTCAGTAAGAGTCTGAAATTGGGGAAAAATGTATATTCTAGTTTTCTGCTTTATTACTGTGATAAAATACTGACCATAGGTGAATTATGGGAAAATTTTATTTCATTTTGCGATTTATACTTTATCAATAAGGGGCATCAAGGAAGGCTCTTTAAGCAGAAACCTGGAGATAGAACCAAAGCAGAGGCCATGAAAAATCATGTCTGTGCTTCATGGCTTTCTCAGCCTGTTTCCCCCTCCCTTTGCCACAGTATTTTTATTGATTCTTTGGGAAATTCACATCGTGCACCATGATCACACCCATTTCCAACTCCTTCCATGTCAGGATGTTAAAGCCCACATCATTCATTAAGAAAATGTCCAGCAGACATCTCCATAGGCCAGTCTAATAGACAGAAGTCCTTAGCTGAGATTCCCTCTTTCCAGGTGAGTCTATCTAGTTCATGTCACATGAACAAAATCCAAAAATTTAATTAGGAAAATGAACCCCTTGTCAACTTTAAAAAAAATCTATTTATTTTTATGAATGTGAGTACACTGTCACTGTTTTCGGACATACCAGAAGAGGGCATCAGATCCCATTACAGATGGTTGTGAGCCACCATGTGGGTACTGGGAATTGAACTCAGGACCTCTGGAAGAGCAGTCAGTGCTCTAACCGCTGAGCCATCTCTCTAACCCCCTTTGTCAATGCCCCCTTGATTCATTAGTTTGCATTTAAAATCTGAACATGCAATTCCATAAGTAGGGCCACACATTCCTCTCAGCCTTTTCAGAGTAGAGCCAAATGAACATGATTATTCTAGTCTCTTGTAATCCAATATCTTTAACTCTCACCCTCTCTCTCCTTCTCCATCTCTCTCTCTCTCTCTCTCTCTCTCTCTCTCTCTCTCTCACACACACACACACACACACACACACACACACACACACACTCACACACACACTCCAGAGGATATCATCCTAGATTAATGAAACAATAAGTTAACAATGGCTAAATTTTCACTTCATTAAATAAGGGGCTAATAAAAAAAACATGAAATTAAAATGTAAAAAATGATGAACGTCAATCATTTTTGGAGGAATTAGCCTGACTGATAAATATCAAAAATTAACATCAAGATGTTAAAATGTATTGATAAATATTGACTGGGTAGAGTAAATTTTTGATAAAATTTATAAATGCAAAATAGAGTCAAGGCAATCATACTCTCTCCAAAACACCATCCATAGAGACAGAGGGGAAAGTTTCTCTTATCTGACAAGAAGGTGGACAAGACCAATAACTGAATGATTTGGTATATGATATTTAAGGGAAACAGTGGAATATATATGATTTTAGTAATTTTAGAAAGTTAGAAGTAAAAATGGAAAGCTACTGCTAAATGAAAATTGTCAAATAATTCAATTGACTTAATCCTATTAAATATGTATTTCCTTTTGGGGAAAGTCAACAGTATTAGTATAATTATGAGGTAATGCCAACATTTATGAACATTAAATTAAGAACACTTTGGTGTGTTCAAGATATTTTGTTTGAAATCAGCAATAGTTGACAGTGACACAGGGATTACATCACTTGTTTACTGTTTTTATTAGAAAAACAAGATTTGTCTAATGTATTTATGCCCTAAGACAACAGTAGTAATTTTCACTATTTTGTGGAATATAGCTGGATTCTAAAAGTATGCTGGGACACTATAAGCTACTGAAACAGTTAGTGCCTATTGGAGAAAACTCTGTCCTATTTGTAAGCACTCAGAAAAATTTCACCTTCTTCAAGACAGTAAGTGGGGAAAACCTAAACACTGTCCAGACTCAATTGCTTGAAGTGTCCCATGAAGTCTCCAACTCTCTTGCCATTTTATATTATCCATCAAATAATTTCTCTTCTCTCTGGCTGGGAACACAAATGGGTCCAAAAGACAGTGGGTCCTGTTCCCTGCATGTGCAACACCTGATGTGTGATGATATAGGATCCGACTGATCAGAGGCAGGAGGCACACACAGGGCATATCCTCAATGGCCCCACAGATCCTGCCTGCTGAGCTCCTTTTCTGCATCATTATCTTCTAAAAGCACTTACTTGAATCTCTTTATGAGTGTTTCATTACCACACTGGTCACAATGAACGGAACAGATGTGGTACACCAACCTCCAGGGGTTTGCAGTCCCAGGCATCAGGACAGACAATGTGAGCACAGATGAGCGCTCAGGCATAACGTGCAAGCCAGGACACAGGTACAGCATTGGAATCAAGGCGGCAGTCATCCCTTTGTGTAATGATGGTTCTTACACAGGGTTCCCTCAGGGCTCCTTAACAGCCAGCCTCTTTGTGCACTTCTAATAGGATCTGATGTACAAGAGTGCTTTGAAGATAACATATGTGGGGACCTATTTACTGCACACAGCTTGTAATGTTGGTGCACGTAGATGGGGACAGACAACACAGAGTAGTACACTAGAGTTGGGAATTTGTATTTACATTATAGCAATCTGAGGAGCTCCTGTTGTGTTTAAGTGCAAAAAAAAAAAAGTCTGCCATGCTGAACTTAGCATAAAATTTAGCTTGTGATAGCTGGTGAAGGAATGTTTATTAAATGAATGACTAAATTAAAGGCAAAATAGCTGCCCTATTTATAGGTAAGATAGAAAAAACTCCACTTTCCTATTTTTCCTTTAATATCCCCATTTTGTTCTTTTTACTTCCAATGTTCTTCCTTCCATTTATTAATTTTGATTTTGATCTAATTTTGGTATGTGGTATAAGGTGAACATTGGTGTATTTCCCCAAAGTACTAAATTATTTAATTAGTTATTAAATGATACATTTTTGCAAACACTTATATTGGTAAATGAAAGACCTTATGATCAAGAGGTTTAAAAAGTTGACCCAACTGAATGTAGAAATACTTTGGAATATATAAGGTATTTATGTTACCATACACACACACACACACACACACACACACACACACACACACACACACACACACACACTTGTGTTGCTATACATAGCAGAGTAGATCCAGTTTGAATTTTATTCTGACTGATATGTTGAAATTTTAAACTCAGGTTATGATTCTATTTAGAAGCATGATATCTAAATAAATGCTGAACTAGAAATAATGTAATTATGCTAGGTGTTGAGTCAATGAAGTAGGTTTCCATATTAAAAAAGAAGATGTGAGTCTAGAGACATGCTCAGTTATTGAAGGCACTTGAGACCTTCTGCTTTGTTTAGTGCTCTGGTAGATGCTCACGACTGCCTGTGACTCCAGTTCCAGGGGTCACCCTCTTGCCTTTGAAGACCATACACCGGCTGTACATCCAGACATGTAGGAAAACATATACATAATTTTAGTTTTAAAAGAGAAGAGAATATTAAACTACAGGTATATGCATATGAAAGATGATTTGAAGGTAGAGAAAGAAGATAGCTTCTCATACATCAAAGGAATGGGACTCAGGAGAAACCAAGTCTGGTCTAAAAGTTACAGTCTCCAGGATAAGAAAATAGATTCCTGGGTTAAAGCCACCCAATCTTTAGTACCTTGCCATGGCAATGTAGAAAAAGAATTCAGCATTTCTAAAATAAATAACTTTTCATGTTATGGTTTCTGGGACATTTGCAATTCTGAATTATTTGACTATGCATCCAAGGAAATCATTTTATTGCTTCAAATATTTAACATGGGTGTCAATTTTATGGAAATACTTGAGAATGGTTGTCAGATCTGTGTGTAAGATTTGGAATTACTGTATTTCTCTTGTATCATTTGACATCTTCCAGGATTCTACAACAAACATGAGTCATTCTTCAAAGTAATGGAGGGAGTGATTTAGACACCAGGTACAGGTCTCACATTTCTAGGTTGGTGGCTTACGATGAGAAATGAAAGGTTTGTGCCTAGTTGAGATTTTTCTCAAAGCTTTTGCTTCTTATAGTGTTCTGAATTAATGGAATCATGGCTTTTTCTATATAAAAAAATCTTGTTTCTGAAAATAATGGCATGTTTGGATAAGGCCCCTCCCCTTGGCTTTTGATGGCATAGTCACAATAGGAGTCATTGTTCATCGGCAGAGGCAGAGTTCAGACTTCTATTCCTGTCACTAACAGTATAATTTGAGCTGCTATTTTTTAGCCTCTTCTAATTGCCACACCACCATTTATTGTACTTCATCAGGACTGGTTTAGAAATGCGAGGCATATAATTAGGTTTGAAAATACGCTATCGGTTTAGATTTCTATTAGAATATTATGGTGTAGACAAAGGAAGTCATTTGGTGCAGTTGTTATGATGGCAACCATAGCAGACACGCATTAGATGAGTTGGAGCTCTCAGTGACCTGTACACTATCAAACGGAAGAGGGGTTAATTTGTTTCTATTAAGGCTGCCTATGTCATATATTCATAAATGCTTATAGGATAATAATTTAGACTGACTCTTTAGTAGAAGAGAAGTTTTTAAGAAGCCATTTAAATACTAATCAACCAATCAACAGATATTCTACTTTAGCTCTGCACTGTGTACAAATGCACACTCAAACCTCCAAAAAAATCAGCTTCTCCTCGCTTCAAGGAGGCTGCCCAGGCAAACGGTATGGCTTTTGAGTCAGGAAGAGGTGGCACCAACTGACTGGCACTCTGTACAGTTGAAGGTGGCTCTCTAATCCATATCTACCACAAATGAGTTATCATATATTTTAGTCATGTTCCATAAAGATGTAAAGTTAATGACAGAAATTCAGATAACCAAAAACCAGAAGGATCTTTGTTTCTGTCATCCACAACCTAAAATAAAAGGTTTTTTTGTCTTTGTTTTTGTTTTTGTTTTTGTTGTTATTGTTATTCTGGGCAGTCTATGTATCCTTTCTTGGTCTTAGTTTGCTCATTTGACAGTCAAAGTTAAAAGTATTTTCAAGGAGGACAATTTTAATGATTAAGGGAATTAATATTTGCATAACACTGAATCGTGTGCTTAACACACAGAACACATATAGTAACTTTTCTCATACATCTATACTTACTAAGATTAACTGTTGGGATGGAAAGCGATGAAGAAACACTGCTGACTTTCCTCATCCTTGCTTACAGGTAAGGAAAATAAAGCAAAACCACTCAAATATATCAAGTATATTCAAATATATCGCTTACTGCAATTATCTGGAAAGGAGCTTGTAAAGACAAATCTATAATGATTTTACTTGTGTGACTTTAATGATGTACAAGTAGACTTAAGTATTACACATGTACTATGCTGCAGGACTAGTGATAAAGATACTCGTAGAGTATGCTTCTTAATTTTTTAAAACTATATTTATGGTAACATCGTTTGAGCAGTTGTTTTAAGGATGAGTACAGTTTCCAAAAGCAGTATGGAAGATCTTTGCAGGGTTCTTTCTACATGGAGCAATACTGGGCTGTTTTGGACCTTCCTAGTTATTTTTGGTATAGTTGTTATTTGTAGAAAATGAATTGATATTCTGACTCTGAGTCCAGGTTTATCAACTATAAAGTTTGATTACTTTATACTTTATTCTTTTTTGTTTAAATGCTTATGATTAATGCCCAATATTTGTATAGCTCAGAAAATACAGTTTGTAAAGAGATTGAATAGTCTTAGTTTGAGATTACCAAACTTTAGTGGCTGAAGGAAACTACCTTTACCAAGATTTCCATGGTCTCTAGGAAAAATTCTCTCAGTTGAATGAACGGTAGACAATTTGGCTTACACATAACTCCAGTGACTTACACATAACTCTGGTGACTTACACATAACTCTGGTGATTAGTATATGATTCTACTGTGGCCAAGTCTAGAAGCAACTTTTACTTCTAGGTAAAAGTGTCACACCCTGCTCCCGAAGCGACCTTGTCAGGATAGCTATTCCCTTCTAGCCAACCAAGGAAGATTCCTAGGATGATGTTTAGGAGTCAATTAAAAGATGGTTGGGAAAAAGAGCCCAGGTCCAGACGGGTTCAGTGCAGAATTCTATCAGACCTTCATAGAAGACCTCATACCAATACTGTCCAAACTATTCCACAAAATTGAAACAGATGGATCACTACCGAATTCCTTCTATGAAGCCACAATTACTCTTATACCTAAACCACACAAAGACCCAACAAAGAAAGAGAACTTCAGACCAATTTCCCTTATGAATATCAACGCAAAAATACTCAATAAAATTTTGGCAAACCGAATCCAAGAGCACATCAAAACAATCATTCACCATGATCAAGTAGGCTTCATTCTAGGCATGCAGAGATGGTTTAATATACGGAAAACTATCAACGTAATCCATTATATAAACAAACTGAAAGAACAAAACCAAATGATCATTTCATTAGATGCTGAGAAAGCATTTGACAAAATTCAACACCCCTTCATGATAAAAGTCCTGGAAAGAACAGGATTTCAAGGCCCATACCTAAACATAGTATGAATTTGCCTATGAATTTCATGAAGTCAATCCCACTAAAATCAGGGACTAGATAAGGCTGCCCACTCTCTCCCTACTTATTCAATATAGTTCTTGAAGTTCTAGCCAGAGCAATCAGACAACAAAAGGAGATCAAAGGGATACAGATCGGAAAAGAAGAGGTCAAAATATCACTATTTGCAGATGACATGATAGTATATTTAAGTGATCCCAAAAGTTCCACCAGAGAACTACTAAAGCTGATAAACAACTTCAGCAAAGTGGCTGGGTATAAAATTAACTCAAATAAATCAGTTGCCTTCCTCTATACAAAAGAGAAACAAGCCGAGAAAGAAATTAGGGAAACGACACCCTTCATAATAGACCCAAATAATATAAAGTACCTCGGTGTGACTTTAACCAAGCACGTAAAAGATCTGTACAATAAGAACTTCAAGACACTGAGGAAAGAAATTGAAGAAGACCTCAGAAGATGGAAAGATCTCCCATGCTCATGGATTGGCAGGATTAATATAGTAAAAATGGCCATTTTACCAAAAGCAATCTACAGATTCAATGCAATCCCCATCAAAATACCAATCCAATTCTTCAAAGAGTTAGACAGAACAATTTGCAAATTCATCTGGAATAACAAAAAACCCAGGATAGCTAAAGCTATCCTCAACAATAAAAGGACTTCAGGGGGAATCACTATCCCTGAACTCAAGCAGTATTACAGAGCAATAGTGATAAAAACTGCATGGTATTGGTACAGAGACAGACAGATAGACCAATGGAATAGAATTGAAGACCCAGAAATGAACCCACACACCTATGGTCACTTGATTTTTGACAAAGGAGCCAAAACCATCCAATGGAAAAAAGATAGCATTTTCAGCAAATGGTGCTGGTTCAACTGGAGGGCAACATGTAGAAGAATGCAGATCGATCCATGCTTATCACCCTGTACAAAGCTTAAGTCCAAGTGGATCAAGGACCTCCACATCAAACCAGACACACTCAAACTAATAGAAGAAAAACTAGGGAAGCATCTGGAACACATGGGCACTGGAAAAAATTTCCTGAACAAAACACCAATGGCTTATGCTCTAAGATCAAGAATCGACAAATGGGATCTCATAAAACTGCAAAGCTTCTGTAAGGCAAAGGACACTGTGGTTAGGACAAAACGGCAACCAACAGATTGGGAAAAGATCTTTACCAATCCTACAACAGATAGAGGCCTTATATCCAAAATATACAAAGAACTCAAGAAGTTAGACCGCAGGGAAACAAATAACCCTATTAAAAAATGGGGTTCAGAGCTAAACAAAGAATTCACAGCTGAGGAATGCCGAATGGCTGAGAAACACCTAAAGAAATGTTCAACATCTTTAGTCATAAGGGAAATGCAAATCAAAACAACCCTGAGATTTCACCTCACACCAGTGCGATTGGCTAAGATCAAAAACTCAGGTGACAGCAGATGCTGGCGAGGATGTGGAGAAAGAGGAACACTCCTCCATTGTTGGTGGGATTGCAGACTGGTAAAACCATTCTGGAAATCAGTCTGGAGGTTCCTCAGAAAATTGGACATTGAACTGCCTGAGGATCCAGCTATACCTCTCTTGGGCATATACCCAAAAGATGCCTCAACATATAAAAGAGACACGTGCTCCACTATGTTCATCGCAGCCTTATTTATAATAGCCAGAAAATGGAAAGAACCCAGATGCCCTTCAACAGAGGAATGGATACAGAAAATGTGGTACATCTACACAATGGAATATTACTCAGCTATCAAAAACAACGAGTTTATGAAATTCGTAGGCAAATGGTTGGAACTGGAAAATATCATCCTGAGTGAGCTAACCCAATCACAGAAAGACATACATGGTATGCACTCATTGATAAGTGGCTATTAGCCCAAAGCTTGAATTACCCTAGATCCCTAGAACAAACGAAACTCAAGACGGATGATCAAAATGTGAATGCTTCACTCCTTCTTTAAATGAGGAAAAAGAATACCCTTGGCAGGGAAGGGAGAGGCAAAGATTAAAACAGAGACTGAAGGAACACCCATTCAGAGCCTGCCCCACATGTGGCCCATACATATACAGCCACCCAATTAGACAAGATGGATGAAGCAAAGAAGTGCAGACCGACAGGAGCCGGATGTAGATCGCTCCTGAGAGACACAGCCAGAATACAGCAAATACAGAGGCGAATGCCAGCAGCAAACCACTGAACTGAGAATAGGTCCCCTATTGAAGGAATCAGAGAAAGAACTGGAAGAGCTTGAAGGGACTCGAGACCCCAAAAGTACAACAATGCCAAGCAACCAGAGCTTCCAGGGACTAAGCCACTACCTAAAGACTATACATGGACTGACCCTGGACTCTGACCCCATAGGTAGCAATGAATATCCTAGTAAGAGCACCAGTGGAAGGGGAAGCCCTGGGTCCTGCTAAGACTGAACCCCCAGTGAACTAGTCTATGGGGGGAGGGCGGCAATGGGGGGAGGGTTGGGAGGGGAACACCCATAAGGAAGGGGAGGGGGGAGGGGGATGTTTGCCCGGAAACCGGGAAAGGGAATAACACTCGAAATGTATATAAGAAATACTCAAGTTAATAAAAAAAAAAAAGCGTATTTAAAAATAAAACTTTTTGACCTTTCCCTAAAAAAAAAAAAAAAAAAAAAAGAATTTCATGAAGTCATTGTTTTTGATAGATGAGTAATATTCCATTGTGTAGATGTACCACATTTTCTGTATCCATTCCTCTGTTGAAGGGCATCTGAGTTCTTTCTAGTTTCTGGCTATTATAAATAAGGCTGCTATGAAAATAGTGGAGCACGTGTCTTTTTTATATGTTGGGGCATCTTTTGGGTATATGCCCAAGAGAGGTATAGCTGGGTCCTCACGTAGTTCAATATCCAATTTTCTGAGGAACCTCCAGACTGATTTCCAGAATGGTTGTACCAGTTTGCAGTCCCACCAGCAATGGAGGAGTGTTCCTCTTTCTCCATATCCAAGCCAGCATTGCTGCCACCCGAGTTCTTGATCTTAGCCATTCTGACTGGTATGAGGCGAAATCTCAGGGTTGTTTTGATTTGCATTTCCCTTATGACTAAAGATTAGGTGCTTCTCAGCCATTCGATATTCCTTAGCTGTGAACTCTTTGTTTAGCTCTGAAACCCATTTTTTAATAAGGTTATTTGTCTTAATGCAGTCTAACTTTGTGAGTTCTTTGTATATTTTGAATATAAGCCCTTCAACAGTTGTAGGATTGGTAAAGATCTTTTCCCAATCTGTTGTTTTCTGTTTTGTCCTAACGACAGTGTCCTTTGCCTTACAGAAGCTTTGCAGTTTTATGAGATCCCATTTGTCTTTTCTTGATCTTAGAGCATAAGCCATTGGTGTTTTGTTCAGGAAATTTTTTCCAGTGCCCATGTGTTCCAGATGCTGCCCTAGTTTTTCTTCTATTAGTTTGAGTGTGTCTGGTTTGATGTGGAGGTCCTTGATCCACTTGGACTTAAGCTTTGTACAGGGTGATAAGCATGGATCGATCTGCATTCTTCTACATGTTGACCTCCAGTTGAACCAGCACCATTTGCTGAAAATGCTATCTTTTTTCCATTGGATGGTTTTGACTCCTTTGTCAAAAATCAAGTGACCATAGGTGTGTGGGTTCATTTCTGGGTCTTCAATTCTTTTCCATTGGTCTATCAGCCTGTCTCTGTACCAATACCATGCAGCTTTTATCACTATTGATCTGTAATACTGCTTGAGTTCAGGGATAGTGATTCCTCCGGAAGTCCTTATATTATTGAGGATGGTTTTAGCAATCCGGGTTTTTTGTTATTCCAGAATAATTTGCAAATAGTTCTGTCTAACTCTCTGAAGAATTGGATTGGTATTTTGATGGGGATTGCATTGAATCTGTAGATCACTTTTGGTAAAATGGCCATTTTTACTGTATTAATCCTGCCAATCCATGAGCATGGAAGATCTTTCTATCTTCTGAGATCTTCTTCAGTTTCTTTCTTCAGAGGCTTGAAGTTCTTATCATAAGATCTTTCACTTGCTTGGTTAAAGTCACACCGCGGTATTTTATATCATTTGGGACTATTGAGACTATTGAGACATTGGGGTTCTGTTTAGGAAATCCACCACACCCCACACTCCACACCCATGCAAAGGCTTTTTCCCACTTTGTCTTCTATTAGATTCTGTGTATCCCGTTTTATGTTGAGGTCCTTGATCCACTTGGACTTGGGCTTTTTGCAAGGTGACAAATATAGATCTATTTTCATTTTTTTATATATAGGTTGCCAGTTAGACCTGCATGGTTTGTTGAAGATGCATTCTTTTTTTTCTATTTCCTATTTTTGGTGTCTTTGTCAAAGATCCAGGGTCCATAAGTGAGTGGGGTTGTTTCTGTATCTTCAGTTCTATACAATTAATTGACCTGTCTGTCTCTGTATTAATACCATGTGGTTTTCAACACTATTGCTCCATAGTACAACTTGAGGTCAGGGATGGTGATTCCTCCAGAAGGTTTTTATTGTTAAGAATTGTTTTTGCTATCCTGCATATTTTTTTCATAAGAAATTGAGAATTGCTCTCTCCATATTTGTGAAGAATTGCGTTGGATGGGGATTATGATGAATCTGTAGATTGCTCCTAGTAAGATGGGCATTTTTACTATGTTAATCTCCCCAGTCCATGAGTGTGAGAGATGTCTCTGTCTTCTGAGGTCTCCTTCAATTTCATTCTTGAGAAACTTGAAGTTCTTGTCATACAGATCTTTCACTTTTAGAGTTACACCAAGATATTTTATATTATTTGTGACTAATGTGAAGGATGTTGCTTCCCTCTTGTTTTTCTCAGCCCATTTATCATTTCTATAAAGGAAGGTTATTAATTTGTTTGAGTGAATTTTATATCCAGCCACTTTGCTAAAGTTGTTTATCAGTTGTAGATGTTCTCTGGTAGAATTCTTTGGGTCGCTGATGTATACTAACATAACATCGGCAAATAGTGTTACCTTGATTTCTTTGCCAGTCAGTATCCACTTGATCTCCATTTGTTGTCTTATTGCCCTAGCTAGAACTACAAGTACTGTATTGAATAGATTTGGGGAGAGTGAGTAACCTTGTCTTGTCTCTGATTTTTGTGGGATTGCTTCAAGTATCTCTCTATTCAATTTAATATTGGCTGTTGGTTTGCAATATTAATATTGCTTTTATTATGTTTAGTTATGGGCCTTGAATTCCTGATCTAATACTTTTAACATGAAAGGGTATTATATCTTGTCAAGGGCTTTTTTTTTAGCATCTAATTAGATGATCATGCAATTTTTTTCTTTGAGTTTGTTTATATAGTGGACTTTTTTTATATATTGAACAAAACTTGCATTCCTGAGAAGAAGCCTAGTTGATCATGGTGAAGGATGGTTTTGATGTGTTCTTGGATTTGGTTTGTGAGAATTTTTATTGAGTCGTTTTGCATTCATATTAATAAGGAAAATTGGTCTCTTTCTTTGTTGGGTTTTTGTGTGGTTTAGGTATCAGAGTAATTGTGTCTTTGTACAATGAGTTAGATAGTGTTCCTTCTGTTTGTATTTTATGGAATTGTTTGAGGAGTGTTAGTATTAGCTCTCTGAAGGTCTTGTAGAATGCTGTGCTCAAGCCATCTTGCCCTAGGTTTTTTTTTTTTTTTTTTTTTTTTTTTGATCGGCAGTTTTTTAAAGTCTTCTTTTATTTCCTTAGGGCATGTAGGACTATTTAGATAGTTCACCTACTCTTCGTTTAACTTTGGTATGTAGTATTTGTCTAGAAAATTTCAACTAGATTTTCCAGTTTTTTGAATATAGGCTTTTGTAGTAAGATCTGATGATTTTTTTGAATTTTCTGTTTCTGTTGTTATTTTCTCTTTTCATTTCTAATTTAGTTAATTTGGATGTTATCTCAGTGCCCTTTAGTTTGGCTATGGGTTTATCTATTACTGATTTTTTTTCAGAGAATCAGCTTTTGGTTTTGTTGATTCTTTTATCATTCTCTTTGCTTTTATTTGGTTTATTTCCACCCTGAGTTTGACTATTTTCCTGCCTTCTACTCCTCTTGAGTGTTATTGCTTATTTTTGTTCTAGAGCTTTCAGGTGTGCTGTTGAGTTGGTAACATAGGATCTCTCCAATTTCTATATGAGGGCATTTAGCACTATGAAATTTCCTCTTAGAACTGCATTCATTATGTCCCACAAGTTTGGGTATGCTGTGTCATCATTTTCACTGAATTCCCAGAAGTCTTTAATTTATTTCTTTTCTGACCAAGTTATCATTCTGAAGATAGTTGTTCAATTTCCATGGGAATGTGGGTTTTCTGTTGTTTTTGCTGTATTGAAGTCTAACCTTAGTCCACAGTGTTCTGATAGAATGCATGGAATTATATCAATCTTCTTGTATCTATTAAGACTTATTTTGTGTCTGATTATATGGTCAATTGTGGAGAAGGTACCATGAAGTGCTGAGAAGAAGGTATATTCTCTTGTTTTAGTGTGAAATGTTCTGTAGAGATCTGTTAAGTACTTTTGGTTTATAACCTCTTAGTTTCACTGTGTCTTTGTTTAGTTTCTGTTTCAGTGACCCATTCATTGGTGAGAGTAGGGTGCTGAATTCTCCTACTACTGTTGTGTGGGGTTTAATGTGTGTTTTGAGCTTTAGTAGTGTTTCTTTTATGAATGTGGGTACACTCACATTTGTGCGTAGATTTTCAGAATTGAGACTTTTGCTTGGTGTGTTTTTCCTTTGATGAATATGAAGTATCTGAAGTGTTCTCCATCTCACTTCATAACTTTTGGTAGAATATCTCTTTTATTGGATATTGAATGGCAGCTCCCACTTATTTCTTGGGACTATTTGCTTGGAAGTCTTTTTTCCAGCCCTTTACTCTAAGGTAGTGCCTGTCTTTGTCATTGAGGTGTGTTTCTTGTATGCAGCAAAATGGTAGATCCTGTCTGTGTATCCAATCTGTTAGCTTATGTCTTTTTATTGAAGAACTGAGTCCACTAATATTGAGAGATATTAAAGACAGATGTTTGTTAGTTCCTATTATGCTTAGTGTTGTAGGTGGAATTATGTGTATGTGACTCTTTTTGATTTTGTTGTGAGATGATTAATTTCTTGCTTTTACTTTGATGTAGGTAACCTCTTTGTATTGAGGTTTTCCATCTAGAATCCTCTGTGGTACTGGATTGGTAGATAGTTATTCTTTAAATTTGATTTTTGTCTTGCAATATTTTGTTTTCTCCATCTGTGATAATTGATAGTTTTGCTTGTTATCATAGTCAGGGCTGGCATTTGTATTCTCTTAGGGTCTGCACGACCTCTGTCCAGGCTCTTCTGGCTTTCTGGGTTGCTGTTGAGAAGTCTTGTGTAATTGTGATAGGTCTGACTTTATATTTTATTTGGCCTTTTTCCTTTAGAGCTTTTAATATTCTTTCTTTCTTCTGTGCATTTGGTGTTTTATTATGTGATAAGAGGATTTTCTTTTCTGGTCTAATCTATTTGATGTTCTATAAGCTTCTTGTACATTAATGGCCATCTCTCTCTTTTTTGGGGGGTAGGGTGGGAAAGTTTTCTTCTATGATTTTGTTGAAGATATTTTTCTAGTCCTATGAGCTGGGAATCTTCAATCTCTTCTATTATTTTTAGGTTTGTTCTTTCCATTGTGTCCTGAATTTCCTGAATGCTTTGGGTTAGGAGGGTTTTTTTTTAATGCTCTATTTTCTTTGACCATTCTGTCAAAATCTTCTAAGGTATCTTCTATGCTGGAGATTCTCCCTTCTATCTCTTGTATTGTGTTGTTGATGCTTACATCTATAGCTCCTGACTGCTTTCCTAGGTTTTCTATTTTCAGGCTTTCCTCCATTCGTAATTTCTTTATTGTGTTTACTTCCATTTTCATGTCTTAGACCACTTTGTTCAATTTCTTCATCTATTTGACTGTGTTTTTCTGGATTTCTTTAAGGGATTTGTTTTCTCTTTAAGGACTTCTATCTGTATACCTGGGTTTTTCTGTAATTCTTTCAGTGAGCTATTTTACTCTCCTTAAAGGACTCTATTATATTCATGACATGGGATTTTAGGTCAGTATCATGATATTTTTAAGTATGTTGAGGTATCCAGGGCTTGCTATGGTGGGAAAACTGGGTTCTGATAAGTGCCAAAGTATATTCGCTTCTGTTGTTTATGATCTTATACTTACCTCTCTCTATCTGGTTATCTCTGCTGTCAATGGACTGTTTGTCTCTGTCTTGAGCCTGCTTCTGTGTTCCTTGGTTGTTGCAGGTCTTCTGAGAGACCTGTGACCCTGAGTACAGCAGATCTCCTGGGAGGCCTTCAGATTGTGGAGGCTTCAGAGGGGCAGGCACACTGATGATCTCATACATAATGATATCTAATTAATGATCAATTTGCTTCATTTACTTGATGCATTTTTTATAAACTTTCACTTTTTAGTGTTATTTTCTGTGTTGTGTCATTATTTCTCCTATAAGATCCTTTCCTTTAATATTTGGAGGAGCCTCTTTGGAGGATCCTCTACTCCAAAGCAGTAGCCTTTGGGGCTGGAAAACAGCCCCAACATTCCTGAATGGAGGGTCTAACCTTCCTTGCCCTGGATATCTTCCCATTATGAGTTTTTTAAACACTACTCTTTTCTGAAGGCTGTTTCCCTTTGCTGTGTAGTCTAGCACAGGGGTTAATCATGGTAAAGAGACAAAGAAAAATGAGAGGATCTTGGATCAAAAGCATAAAATACAAGGGGAATATTCATAATTCAGACTAATCTCAGCTGTATTACAAATGGCAAGTAGACAGGATTAGCTTTGTGGCCTGCGTTTAGCTATGGATACTGATCAGAGCCTGGCTTTCCAGCATCTCACAGGGAGTCTTCCTTCCTTCCTTCCTTCCTTCCTTCCTTCCTTCCTTCCTTCCTTCCTTCCTTCCTTCCTTTCTCTCTTCCTTCCTGCCTTCCTTCCCTCCCTCCCTCCTTCCTTCCTTCTTTTCATTTTTTTCCTCTTCTTTCCCTTTCTCTCCCCCCCTGTCTCTCTCTCCCTTCCTCCCTCCCTCCCTCCCTCCCTCCCTCCCTCCCTCCACCCACCTCTCTTGGCTTCCTGCCTTCTTCCCTTTCTTTGTTACTTCCTCTCCCTCACTTTAAGTCTTTCTCTCTTTCTCTTTCTTTCTTTCTTTCTTTCTTTCTTTCTTTCTTTCTTTCTTCTTTCTTTTCTTGTTTTGTCTATCATTTACTAGCTATCATGTATCTATCCCTACATATTCTTTATTATGGCAATTTACCCATCTATCATTTATCTACCCATATTTATTTATCTATGTTGCTGAGTACCAGATGTTTCTGATTTGAAATATCCTGGAGAAAGGCTCCTTAATACTTGGTACATAAATGAAACTTTTAAGGCTCGGGAAGACAGGGATTTACTAGTTTCAGGAATTTTGTAGGTTCACATAGCCTTTCCTCCAGGTATATAATCAATAAGGACTACACAGGTCAAAGGGAACATTGACAAGTGTTATTATTAGTTATGCAGGGATCTCTAGGGAGGTTGTGAATGGCCCCCATGTTGAGGTTGGCTTTCCAGTGATGTAGTTGGCTTTGAATTGCCATGCTTTTAAAGTGACCTCTCACTTATACTCTTGTAAATAAGTCTAATGAGCTCACTAGCTTACCATGTTACCTTTCGGTGTAATAATTTCTGTGGTCTGTGGGCAAATATATGTATTCAAGACTCCCCAGAAAAACTCACACAACATTTGTATGCATTTATCTGCCTACCTATATATGTTTCATTTATGTGCTTTGATAAAGAAAGACCAACATCTTTTCAAGCTCCCACAAATTCTGGCTAGAATACTAGGTCTTTAAACCTTTTTTTTCTCTTTTTTTTAATCATGAAGTCATGATTTTTGTCAGCTTAAAGGAACTTCTTTCATGGAGCAAAAGAGGAGAAAAAATCAGTTTATTGGAATTCTTGCTGCTAAATGACTGCCTTAATAAAATATGAAAAACATATTGGAAAGGACATTTTAGGAAGAAATGCTTGTTTGAAGTCAGGTTCTAGATACAGTGCCTCCCCCTACCGAGTACACTTATTTGGTCTCCAGTGAAGCCGAACCTTCCAAACAACAAGAGAAAAATAGAAATTGTTTGTAAGATTGTAGCTGTTTATTTCATTTATTTATTCTTGGTTGTCTTTCCTAATCATAGAGAAACCCCTGTTTGATTAATGAGCAATTTCTGGCTCTGTTTCAGGATCTGGCTACAGTACATTTACTATTTGATATCTGAGATATGTACAACATGTTCACAGTGAATTCTCTAACTGCAAACAGTAGAGTTCAAAAAAAGTCAATTAATTCACAGAGTGAATGGATTGAAGCCCAGAATCGCATGTCTGGTGGGGGCCTTTTTTATTTACTTGCCAAAAGATATCTGTTTATAAATGCAGTAAATGTAACTAGCTGATATTGAGGGCAATTAAAACCTGATGTGTTCCCCCACTTTCATGTTTCAGAGATCAGAAACAGAGCTCCATTTTACATACCTTTAAGACATCCTTTCTGCTAGTCACCCTCATGACTCAAGATGCTCTTCCTGCTGTGTGGTGTGCCTCAACTTCCTTTCCTCACCTTCTCCCTTATGTGTGCTCTCTCATTTCCCCTTTTCATTTCCCTTTTCCCCTTTTTGGCCCACACTCCCCCCAGACTACTTGAATATCTATGTTTTCTTTCAGCTCACCCATTTTCTCATTTCTACTTTCTGTCCTCCATTTTCCTCACTTCTGACTTGTCCTCAACTTTTTTCAATTGGAGGTACTGAAGTGTCTCTTTTCAAATACAAGATTCTAAAACTTCTCTGACAACTTTAGGTAGTGATGTTCTCCTTGAACATTTGTCTTCACAATTCCCCTCATGGTGGGGCTGGCAGTGAGAGCTAATGGAATCTGGGTTATCACCAAACTTACCTGAATACCTTGTTCCTCCACCTGTACCTACTTTTTTAATTTTATATTTATTTCATTTTTTAGTCCTTACTATAAATACTATTTTTTAGGAATTTTGTCTAGTAACAGTTTTCTAAACAATTGTACTTTTGTTTTCACTGGTCCTTGCCAACATCTCATTTTTCCCATACTTTTTTTTTTTTTGGATTGATGGCTTTTGGGAGAGGGGGTATTAACACATAGTCCAGGCTGATCTTCAATGTGTCTCTGCCTCAACTTCCTGAGTGATGGCATTACAGGTATGGCATCCAGTGAATCCTCAAACATTAGAATTGATTCTCATCTTTGTACCTTTTTCTACACTGTTTTCTTCACTGACTTCATCTGTTTTTACTATTTCCGAAGTGCGTTGAATTGTAGCTGTGTGTGCTTAAACGCTCTCCACATTACTTACAACCATCTGGATAATTGATGTTAGTGGATTTAAGTTCCCATAATGTAAAATTAGTATCTTCCTCAGTACTATCCTGAGATTTCACAGCACTTGTGAAACTTCCCTCAACAACAATGTTAATTTTGCTAAGAAAGCTTAACTCAGGGGCTTCCAAACGCATTTTATGTCTTGTTTCAATTGCTCAGCATTCCTCCTACTGGTAGAATTCTCATGTCCCATTTTATGGATGAGGTGACCGAGGGCAATGTTAACCGACTGGAAAGGTGAAGACATCTGACTTAGAAAAGAATAATAGAAGACTATTTAAAGACAATTATTAGATTTATTGGAAATTTGGATTTAGATAGTACTCATCAAGAATGGTGCCTCAAATAAACCAAAGAAAAGTGGTTTAAAGAAGAAAACTTTTCTCCTGTCCTCATATTTCTATTCAGGGCTAACATAGATGTCACAGATTTGCAGACTCATGGAACCAAGCTCCATCTACTAGTATGGCCACAAAAGCAGCACCTGGTTCCTTCAACTTCTAACCTTAGGATTAGGCTCCATTTAATAGGGTATAAAATGTTCCAAGACCTGGGAAAGATATAGATGATAAGCTCTTAGAGGGATGACTGTTCATTATAAGTACTTTGGCCAAAATCACAATGCTGGGAGCAGTCCTGGGAGGGGATGATAAGACTCAAAATTTAACTGTAGTACTATTCTTTTTAAGGCTAGACATAGGGGTTAAAAGTGAAAAATATTTAAGCATCAGGTATGGAATCTTAAAAACACAAATATTAAATGGCTTCTCTGAATTGTCTTTGGCTAGAATTCTTTGTAGAGTCCTAAATTCATGCACTTCATCAGACAAACTATTCATTAATCCCAAATTGAGCTATTTTTGTTCCTCTATACTGGTATGGTGCTCCCTGACTTTTGCTCTTGGTTCCTAACCTTGGGATCTGAAGTTATAGTTTGGCATCTTTTTTTAGATTTCTGGGTTTTTGTTCCATGTATAAGAGACCTATAAGGAAAGAAAAGCCCTGATTGCTATGAGGCAAAGAACCTAAAAAATGGCATTGAGTTCATTTTGTGTTAGTCATCTACTGTTGGTCTGTCTACAAGAATGGTTTTGTAAACCTGGTGAGACTGTTGGAGAAAAGTCGTTTTTCACTTGGGAGCGGCTATCAGTGGGACATAGATTCTGATAGGAGTAGGTACTTGTGCCTACTTTTCCTCTTACTGCTTCCAGAAATCTCTGTGAGTTCATATGTGTGGTGGTCCTACTGTATTTAAAAGGACTTGTTTCTTTGGTGTTCTCCTTTCCCTCCTATATTCTTTGAGCCTCAACTTCTGCATGGTTCTTTGAGCTCAGAAGGGAGGGATTTGATGGAGACCTCTCATTTAGGACACAGTGGTCCAAGGTCTAAGCTCTGGGTCTCTATTTATTCACATCTACTGCAAAAAGAAGCTTCTCTGATGATGGCTGAGCAAAGCACTGATCTATAAGTATAATACAATGTCATTAGGAATCATTTTATACCTGTGGTCCTTTAGCAGAATAGTAGTATTAATTATTTTCCTAGATGACTGGAAGTCTCAGATTGTGGGCTACCAGAAAAATGTTGAGGTTGGTTTCCATCTCACTGATTAGACCTTAAATCCAGTCAAATATTATTATTTATTTATTTATTTATTTTACTATTAATATTTATTATTATCTAACTTTACACCACTATTACACTAGTATATCACATAGGTAGGTCACTAGGTCACCTTCATATTTATATATGTATACATTATATATATTATCTATAAAGATAGAAGCATCTTAAATTATATATGTAAAATAAAAATATATAATTTATAATGCCTCTATTTTTATATATTATATATGTATATATTTATGTAATTATAATATTTAAATATATATAATCTAATATGATTCTATCGTATAGGTTTCCATATGGCTCTCAAGTGACAGTATTAGCTGTCCCTCCATATATTCACTCCCTTATTCTCTTCTTCCCTCTCTTCTTCCTGTTCCAACTTCTCCTACCCCTTCTATTCTATTTCTTCTTATTGATGAAAGCTACCCTCCAGTCCCTTATTCTATACATAAACTTCCATAGTTATATGGATTGTACTCTGCTAATCAAAGGCATAATAGCTAACACTCCATATAAATTAATAGATAGCACATTTGTCTTTTTGCTTGAGTTAACTCAAGATGATTTTTTTCTTGCTCCACCCATTTACCTGTAAATTTCACGATTTCTTTCCTATAGTGTCTGAATCATACTTCATAGTGTAAATGTACTCACACTTTTCTTTATCTACTCATCTATTGAGGGAAATCTAGTGTGTTTCCAATTTCTGGCTGTTATGAATTGAGCAGTAATGAACCTGGTGGAGCAAATTTTTTCTAGTAGGATATAGAGTCTTTGGGTATATGCCTAAGAGTAGCATAGCTAGATCTTGAGGTAGATCTATTCTCAGCTTCCTTGGGAATCACCATTCTTAATTCCCGAGTAACTGTATCAATTTGCAATGGATGAGTATTGTTCTTACCCCCCATCCTAACAACCACGAGCAGTCTTTGGTTTATTGATCTTAGCAGTTGACTTGTGTAATATCAAATATTCAAGTAGTTTTGATGTTTGTTTTCCTGATGACTAAATATATTAGACTTGAAATACGTTTTAGTCATTTATGTTTCCCTGTTTTAGAATTCTATGCTTGGATCATTAGGTTATTTGTTTTCTTGATATCTAGTGTTTTGAGTTCTTTAATATGTCAGATATAACCCCTCAACCAAATGTGTAAGTTGAAAAAAACTCTTCCCATCTTGTAGTCAGCTGCTTTGTTCAAACGATGATGTCTATCATAAAGATTTTTTTATAGTTCTATGAGGTCTCCATTTATTAATAGTCACTTTTTGTAGTTTGATAAGAATGACTAAGGAGTATAATTATTTGAATGGATTAGAAGGATTAGCAAGTGTGGCCTTATTAAGGAGATCTGGCATTGTCATTGACATTGAATTTTGAAGTTTCAAGAGCCCACACTAGGTCTAGGCTCAGCCTGAGGCTTAGGATGTTTCAGCTACTGCTCTAGCACCTGCTTGCATGCCACTATGATATCTGCCATGAGGATAATGAACTAAACCTCTCAAATCGTAAGCAAGCATCTAATTAAATGCTTTCTTCTATTAGAGTTGTCTTGGTCATGGTCTCTTCACAGCAATAAAATAGTGACTAAGACAGTGACTCTTCTATTGCTGCTCTATTCAAGGAAACTTTTGTTCTGCCAATGAGATCAAGATTATTCCCTACCTTCTCTTCTATTAGATTCAGTAATCTGGCATTATGTTGGGGTTGTTGATTCATTTGTAGTTGTGTTTTTGGAGGGTGATAATTATGGATCCATTTGCATTCTTTTCATGCAGTCACCCAATTTAAACAGAACTATTTGCTGAAGATACTGCTTTTTACCCCAATATGCATTTCTATCTTCTTTATTTAAAAATAAAAGGTGTGAACTTATGTCTGGGCCTTCAATTCGATCCATTGTTCAATGTGCTTCCTTGTGTACCAAATACCATCCTGTTTTGTTGTTTTTATTAGTATATTTCTGTAGTACAACTGTGACAGTTCCATAAGTTCTTTTATTATTCAGTATTATTTTCAGTTTCAAGAGCCTCTTGTAAAGCTAAAAATTATCCATTCAAGATCTGTGAAGAATGTTGGAATTTTGATAAGGACTGCTTTTAAATCTGTAGATTTCTTTTGGTAGAATGGCTATTTTTACTATATTAATTCTAGCAATTCTTGAGTATTCTAGTATTTCCTGACATCTTCAATTTGTTTTCTCAGTGACTTAAAGTTTTTATTAAACAAGTTTTCACAAGCTTGACTAGACTTATCACAAGATATTTTATATTATTTGAGGCTATTATGAAAGGTGTTCTTTCCCTGAATTCATTCTCAGTTCATTTGGTATTAGTATATAGGGAAACTAGCTTTTTAAAAAGTTATTTTTGTATCCAGCTTCTCTGCTAAAACACATAAATGTTTTCCAGTGGAAATTTACAGGTCATTTATGTGTACTATCACATCATTTGAGAACAATAATACGTTGATTCTTTCCCTTCCAATTTGTATTTCCTTGAGTTGCTTCAGTTTTCTTCTTTCTCTAGCTAAGACTTCAATTACTATATTGACTAAGCTTGGAGGGTGTAGACAACATTGCTTTGTTCATTAATCCAGTGGAAGTGATTTGAGTTTTGCTCCAGTTAAGCAGATGCTGGTTAGGGGTTGCTGTAAGTTGCCTTTATTATGTTGAGTTATATCTCTCCTATCTGTAATATCTCCAGCACATTCATCACGAAGTTGTGTTGGATTTATCAAAGACTTTTTCTGCACCTACTGAGATGATCATGAGGCTTCTGTCTTTTAATCTGTTTATGTGGTCAATTATTTGAAATATCCATACATCAATATTCATAAGGTAAATTAGTTTATAATTCTCTCTCTCTCTCTCTCTCTCTCTCTCTCTCTCTTTGTTGGGTTTTTAATGTGTTTTGGGTGTCAGACTAACTGTGGTCTTATAAAAGAATGGTGCTTTTTTTCTCTCCTGTTTCTATTTTGTGGGATAATTTGAGGAATATTCGTGTTAATTTTTTTAAAGTCTGGTAGAATTCTGTGTTGGCTCTTTAAAATTTATTTGGCTCTTTAAAAAAGCCTTTCATTATCCTAGTAAGAGCACCAGTGGAAGGGGAAGCCCTGGGTCCTGCTAAGACTGAACCCCCAGTGAACTAGACTATGGGGGGAGGGCGGCAATGGGGGGAGGGTTGGGAGGGGAACACCCATAAGGAAGGGGAGGGGGGAGGGGGATGTTTGCCCGGAAACCGGGAAAGGGAATAACACTCGAAATGTATATAAGAAATACTCAAGTTAATAAAAAAAAGAAAAAAAAAGAAAAAAAAAGCCTTTCATTACTTTACTAGAGGTTATAGGTCTATTTAAATTGCTTATCTGATTTAACTTTCGTAGGTGGTATATATCAAGAAATTTATGCATTTCATTTAGATATTTCAGTTTGGTAGATTATAGGCTATTAAAGTATGTCTTTATGGTATTTTTGATTTCTTTGGTGTCTGCTCTTTTCACTTTTAATGTTGCTAACTTGGATCTTCTTCCTTCACCTGTTAGTTAATTTGGTTAAGACTGTCAATCTCACCAATTTTCTCAAAGAACAAATTATGTTTTATCAATTCTCAGTGCTCTTGTTTGTATGTTTTATTTCATTGTTTTCAGGCCTGAGTTTGATAATTTCTTACTGTCTCCTCCTTTTAGGCTCCTCTTCCTCACCTCCTCCTCCTTTTCTTCTACTCTTTCTTCCCCTCTTCTTAAATTCTTTCTCTTTCTCCTTTTCCTTCTCTGCCTTTACTACTACTACTACTACTACTACTACTACTACTACTACTACTACTGCTGCTGCTGCTGCTGCTACTACTACTACTACTACTACTACTACTACTACTATTTTATTGTTTTTAGAATCTTCATGTCTGTTGTTAAGTTACTAATAGAAAACATGAATAGTAAGATCTGTCAATTCATTTTTTTAATGTAGGCACTAAGTGTTATGAACTTGCCTCTTAGATCTGCCATCATTGTGTTCCATAAGTTTTAGTATATTATATTTTCATTTTTATTCAATTTCGGAAAGTTTTAAATATCTTTCTTAATTTCTGCTTCAACCCATTTGTTATTCAGTAGTGAGGTTTTCAGTTTCCATGAATTTGTAAGCTTTCTGTTGTTTATGTTGTTTGATAACCATCTTTAGACTGTGGTAGGCAGATAGGATGAAGTATATTTAAATTTTCTTGTATTTGTTGAGGCTTGCTTTTTGTCGACATTTGTAGTCAATTTGGCACAAAGTTATATGAGCTACTGAGAAGCAGGTATACTCTTTTGTGTTTGGGTGAAATCTATCTATCTATCTATCTATCTATCTATCTATCTATCTATCTTCTTCATCATCATCATCTATCATCTATATTCTAAAATATGTACATTTCGTTTATGATGTCATTTACCTTCAGCATTTGTCTTTTTCTTTTTGTCACAATGATATTATATTGGCAAGAATGGGGTATTGTTAATACACCCTATCACATGTGAGGATCAATATGTGATGTAAGCTATAGTAGTGTTTCTTATATGAACTTGGGTACCCTTGACTTTGGGGAATAGGTTTAGAATTGCAATATCCACTTGGTGGATTTTTTTCCTTTGATAAACATATAATATCTTTCCTTATCTCTTCTGAATAGTTTTGTTTTTAATTCTATTTATCAGAGATTAAAATGGTCATGCCAGATTTTTCTAGATTAAATATAATTGGAATATGTTTTTCCATATTTTTACCCCATGATGATGTCTATTTTTAATGTTAAGGTGTGTTTCTTGGATGCAACCAAGTGATAGATCAAAGCCAAACTGCTAGTCTGTTTATATTTAATTGAAAAATTGATACCTTTGATGTTGAGAGTTATCAATGAGCTGTGTGTGTTGATTCCTGTTATTTTAATGTTACAGTATGTTTTTCTCTCTTCTTTTTATTTACTGATCTGATGTTACTTTTTTCTTGGTTTGGTTAACCTCTATGTATTGAAGTTGTCTTCTTATAGGCTTCTGTAAAAAGATATTGCTTAAATTCGGTTTCAATGTGGAATGTCTTTCTTTCTCCATATGTTGTGATTAAAAGTTTCCTAACTATAGTATTCTGGTCTGGCATCTGTGGTCTCTTATAGACACATGCATTTAGGCCTTTTTGGCTTTTAAATTCATCATGGAAAGTTAGGTGTTATTCTACTCTGTCCACCTTTACATGTTGCTTGGTCAATTTTCCTTTCACCTTTTAGTATTCTGTCAATGTTTTATATGTTTAATGTTTTGTGTCATGGGGAATTTATTTTCTGGTCCAATCTACTTAATGTTCTCTATTTATTTTGTCCTTTGACAGGGATAAACCTGAAATATTTTCTTATATGACTTTTTGAAAATATTCTCTGTATATTTGACCTGAATTTCTTTTCTCTCTTTCCATAATGTCCCAGATTTCCTGGATATTTTGTGCCTGAAAATGTTTAGAATTAACATTTTCTTTGATTCAGGTATCTATTTTTTCTGTCTTGTCTTCAATGCCTGAGATTCTTTTCTCCTCTCATGTGTTCTATTGGTGAAAATTTCCTCTGTGATTCCCGTTGGGGTCCCGAAAGTTTTCATTTCCATATTTCCCTAAGGTTTGGCTTTCTTTATTGATTCTATTCCTCCTTCCCTATTTTAGCTGCTTTCTTCCTTTCATCTCATTGTTTCTTGCACTTCCTTTCATTCTTGTATCTATCTGTATCTTTTTTCTTTTTTATTAATCATTTTATTTGTTTATATTTCAAGTGATATCCTCCTTTATGGTTACCCAGTCATGAAACCCCATCATGTCCCCTCTCTACCCCCTCCCCTTTGCTTCTATGAGGGTACTCCTCACCTATTTTCACTTCATCCCTCTAGAATCCCCCTATCCTGGGGCATCAAGCCTCCCTCCACTCCCATTGATGTCAGATAAGGCTATCCTTATCTGTGCTACATATGTATCTGGAATCCTGGCTCCCTCCATGTGTAGTCTTCGGTTGGTTGTTTAGTCCCTGAGAGCTCTGGATGGTCCAGTTAATTGATTTTGTTCTTCCTATGGCGTTGCAATCCCCTTCAGTTCTTCTCCTAGTTCTTCCATTGGGATTCCTGGGCTCAGTCCAATTGTTGGCTGTGAGTACTGGTAGAACCTTTCAGGGAACAGCCATATCAGGCTCCTTCCAGCATGTGCTTCTTGGCATCAGTAATGGTGTGGGGATTCAGTGTCTGCAGGTGGGATGGATTTCTAGGTGGGGTAGTCTCTAGATGGTCTTTCCTTCAGTCTCTGTTCCATTTTTTGGACAGGAATCTCTCTGTCTCTCTGTCTCTGTCTCTGTCTCTGTCTCTCTCTCTCTCTGTGTGAGAGAGAGACAGAGAGAGACAGAGAAAGACAGAGACAGAGAGAGTCTTTCTTTTTCTTTTCTTTTTTGAAATCCTTTTAAGGTCTGTGAGCATATTCAAAGTGACTGTTGTGAAATCCTTGCATTGTGTTTCTTCTACATTACATTCCTCAGGATCTACTATAGTAGGATTGCTGGGCTCTTAGTGGCAACAAACCCCTATCTGTTACTGATTTTCCTTTTACACAGGTGTCTTAGCATCTGTGTTTGCAAATCCAGGTGTTGATATTTGGTCTTGTCTTTGTTGTGTGCATTTTCTACTGCTTTGTTTTCATTTCTTTTTCTGTATCTTATGACTCTGGTGGATGTAGTTTGCCTAGTAGGCAGTGATTTTTGAGCCCCTGACAGAAGGGATGATCACTAGGAGTCCCAGGTAGAATTTGCTTTGAGGTATTGGGAGCTAGTGGGAAGGAATGGGGATAGGCTGGAAGGGTAGGGTGCAGAAAGGGTTCACAGGAGTAAGAAAAGCTGAGTCTGCCAGGAGTATCTGTGGAGTCCACAGTGAATGGAGGAAGAAAAGGAATACAGGCACCTGCAGGTGTTCTGCACAGAGTTGAGGATCAGACTGGAGAACTGGGATTTGTGGATTGGTGGATTGGTAGATAACAAGGTGAATGGAGATCACCTATGTTCAAACCCTTCTCTGAGTTGCTGAGCAAACATGAATCTTGTGTTTTCTTCCAGGTGTTGTGTAATGGGCTATGCTCTTAACTTCCTAGCAGGCTGAGATTAGCTCTCTCGGTGGCAGAATGAGAACCTAAAGAGGTTATAAGCTTTGCTCAGGTTCTCAGACCTAGGTGAAGATTACTTGAAGAGTGTGCTTTTTAATCACTACCTTTTGTTGTTTCCTGGTGCAGACAGGCATGGATAGGTGATATCACGCAGGTGTGTGTGTTTGCACATGTGTGTGTGCTTGTGCATGTGCATGTGCGTGGGTACGTGTGTGTGTGTGTGTTTGTGTGTGTGAGACAGAAAGACACAGACATACAGACACACAGAGAGACATAGAGAGACAGAGACAGAGAGAGACTCATCTGTTCAGGGTGAACACCTTAACAAACCTCCACTGTACTTTCACTTCGGTTCTTTCTAAGCAGGACTATCTGACAGGAAGTCACTGTGTGTGCTGCATAGCATCCTTAGCATCCTTTATCCTTCTGAAGGGGAGTCGGTGATTATGTTCCAGACTTTCCAAGTTTTGTGTGTGACTTAAGCCTGGCATGCATATCTCTAATATTGTTACAGTCCTTTGTCAACATTTCTCCACTAGTGTCTGAATATTGCTTCTCGGAGGCTCTTATATGTGACCAAAGTGATCACAGTAGCTATCAGTAGTGCCCAGATTGTAGAAAACATGGCTGCCCATCACCTCAGGAAACTGCCATGTGTCATAGTTTTATTGCTGAGTGCTAGCCTTAATCATTTCTGATGGCACAACGGGACACATTCTTCATGTTTTCTTATACCAGGAACTTCTGCTGTCAGTCAGCACTCTTGCAGGACTTCACATCTAGTTTTGTTTGATTCTTAGGCTGTATCCTTCGAGAAACCCAAGTTCTTCTGATGTGATTACAAATGTTACCATTTGAACAGACTTCTTTTGGGCTTCAGGCGTTTGAGTTATTTAAATTGACTTGAGGCAGTATAAGCCAGGCTTTTTCTCTGACACTCCGGAGCCTTCAGGAGTCAATGACTTCTGGCAGTCAGCCATCCAGACCTCCACTTGGCCTAAATTAAGTCAGCTCTAACACATCAGTTCTTTCAAATTGGGTACATGTTGTATAATTCCAATAAAACCTGTTTTAACATGCAACCAGAGTATCTGTGGTTATAATTTATTTAAAAATAAGTTGACCACACACATTCTTTTTTTTCTTTTTTCATGTATTATTTTAATTATTTATTTAGTTCACTTAGGTAAAATTTATTGAAAAATTTGATATGGTATTAACAAATATGATTTCTTTTTTTTTATTAACTTGAGTATTTCTTATATACATTTCGAGTGTTATTCCCTTTCCCAGTTTCCGGGCAAACATCCCCCTCCCTCCTCCCCTTCCTTATGGGTGTTCCCCTCCCCACCCTCCCCCCATTGCCGCCCTCCCGACCACACACATTCTTTTCTGAAATACTCTAGTTTTCTTTTTTTTGTTATGTTTGGTTGGTTTTTTGTTTATTTATTAATTGTGAGAGCATGTTCTTTTATAGCTTTTATAGTCATACATCTTTTTTGTTTTTGAGAACTTTGAGTTAGGTATGTGTTAGCACACTTGAATATATGTGCATGTGGTTGTACTATGTACATGTACTTAAGTGTATTTGGGGGTCAGTGGTTAACACCAGGTGTCTTCTCAATTGCTTTCTACTGTATTGTTTTTAAAAACTAAGTTGTTTGATTGTTGAACCTAGAGTTTATTGATTGGCCTTCCTGAGTGGCCGAGGAACTTAAGGGATGTACGCATCTCTGCTCCTTTGCCCCAGTGCTGTGGTTACAAAAGTTTGCTGTAACACTCAGTTTTTTAATGTAGGTGTTGGACACCTGAACTCAGTTCCTCATGCTTGCACAGAAAGCACTTTACTGAGCCTGCTATCTCTATGGTCTCTGTTAATGCAATTTTATAAAGGAAAAAGCTGAGTCTCGGAGAGGTTGAATAGTATGCACAGTTAGATACAAAAAAGTGTGTGTGTGTGTGTGTGTGTGTGTGTGTGTGTGTTTCCTTTTCCCCCTAACTTAACAAGAAACTCCCTCAGTATCATGAAGGTACAAACATAACAAAGTATTATAACACCTCTGTTGCCCTCGGTGGTTCTGACTTTTTTAGTCCACTTGTTTCATTTCTCATAATAAGAAAATATCCTGGATAAGAACCACATATTTTAAAATAAGGGATATCATGCTAGTTAGCCGAGGCTTGAAATCTTGAAAGAAGAAACAAAGAAAATGCATCTCAAATAGATTTTGTTCCTCAGTTGTCTTAAATATAATTTCTCAATATTTCAGAGGTTGGTTTTTAGTGCAATAAATCTTAGCTACTCTAAACTACACCCTTTGGGTTATAGGCTCTGATGTGGCCATTAATGAGTTGCTCTTACAGTGCTCTCTGACTGGGAGGCTCCATTCCTGAGCAAAAGGCACCCAGCTCACTTTTTCCATATGAGCTCTCCTTTTTAAAGGAGCTATAAGTAAGTTCACCCTAATTCTGGCTATCATTGTGATTTATTTTTGCTTTTTTTTATCTCACCAGTCAAAGTTAGGTTCCTTTGTGTATCCATTCATCCACCCATGCGTCAGACATTTGTTCTATAATGTTCTAGTCAAGGTTAAGAGACCTTCGGGATACACAGTTCCAGTTCTCAAGATCTTATTCAAAGATGCATGTAAGTAAGCTGGATATGTAAACATGACTATAGGTCTCTCAGTTTCAGCTCAACATACCTAACAATGCATCTCTGTGTCAGCAGTGGTTACTGCTGATGACTATCCCTCTAGTAAATGATAAAGAATGACAGAAGGAATAGAGCAGGAAGAAATGAAAAGGCATCCTCCTCCTACATAAGAGTAAGGATAAGACTCCAAGGATATGACTCTCTAGGTCAGACTAGCTTCCTGAGTTCAGGATAAGGATTGCAGGTTATTGTCAGAGTACTCTCTCTGTCACTCTCTGTCTCTCTCTGTCTCTCTGTCTCTCTCTCTCTCTCTCGTGTGTGTGTGTGTGTGTGTGTGTATGTGTGTAAATTTGTGTACCTGTGTATCCAGAAGGACAAGAAGCCATGTAATCATACAATACTACCTTAATTTTAAAAATTTTTTTAGATTTATTTATTTATTATATGTAAGTACACTGTAGCTGTCTTCAGACACACCAGAAGAGGCACCAGATCCCATTACAGATGGTTGTGAGCCACCATGTGGTTGCTGGGAATTGAACTCAGGACCTCTGGAGGAGTAGTCAGTGCTCTTAGCCACTGAGCCATCTCTCCAGCCCACAGTACTACTTTAAAGAACAAAGTATAGGTGGTGGCAAGAAGATGTAGTCAGGAGTAACTAATGAGATGAGATAATGACATTGTTTCTTGTTTTGTTTTTGCTTTTGTTTATTTTTATTTTTATTGGTTATTTTCTTTACTTATATTTCAAATGTAATCCCCATTCCCGGTTTCCCCTCCAAACTCCCCTATACCATCCCCTTGCCCCTACCTCGATGATGAGGGTGTTTGCTTACCCACCCAGCCACTCCTGCTCCACTTCCCTAGCTTTCCCCTCTGCTGCAGAATCAAGCCTTCACAGGACCAAGAGTTTCCCTTCCCATTGATGCCAGACAAAGCCATCTTCTGCTACATATGCAGCTGGAGCCATGGATCCGTTCATGTGTACTCTTTGGTTGGTGATTTAGTCCCTGGGAGCTCTGGGGAGGGGTTCTAGTTGGTTGATATTGTTGTTCTCCCTATGGGGTTGTAAACCTCTTCAGCTCCTTTGGTCTTTCCCCTAAATCCTCCATTGGGGTCCCCATGCTCAGTCCAATGGTTGGCTGCAAGCATCCACATCTGTATCAGTAAGGCTTTTGCAGAGATTCTCAGGAGACATCCCTATCAGACTTCTGTCATCAAGCACTTCTTGGCATTCGCAATAGTGTCTGGGTTTGGTGTCAGGGATGGATTCCCAGGTGGGACAGTCTCTGGAAGGCCTTTACTTCAGTCTCTGCTCCACACTTTGTCTCCATATTTCCTCCGAGTATTTTGTTCCCCTGTCTAAGCATCCACACTTTGGTCTTCCTTCTTCTTAAGCTTCATGTGTTCTGTGAATTTTACCTTGGATATTCTGAGCCTTTGGGCTAATATCCACTTTTGAGTGAGTGCATACCATGTGTGTTCTTTTGTGACTGTGTTACTTCACTCAGGATGATATTTTCTAGTTACATCCATTTGCCTTCGAATTTCTTGAAATCATTGTTTTTAATGACTGAGTAGTACTCCATTGTGTAAATGTACCACAATTTCTGTATCAGTTTCTCTGTTGAGAAACATCTGGGTTCTTTCCAGCCTTCTGACTATTATAAGTAAGGATGCTATGAATATAGTGGAACATGTATCCTTGTTATATGTTGGAACATCTTTTGAATATATGCCTAGGAGTGGAATAGCTGGGTCCTCAGGTACTACTATGTCTAATTTTCTAAGGAACCAACAGATTAATTTCCATAATGGTTGTACCAGTTTGCAATCCCACCAGCAATGGAGGAGTGTGCCTCTTTCTCCACATCCTCACCAGCATCTGCTGTCATCTGAGTTTTTGATCTTAGCAATTCTGACCAGAGTGAGGTAGAATCTCTGGGTCATTTTGGTTTGCAATTCTCTGATGGCTAATGATGTTGAACATTTAAGTGCTTCTCAGCCTGGCGAGATTCTTCAGTTGAGAGTTCTCTATTTAGTTCTGTACCCCCATTTTAATAGGATTATTTGATTCTCTGGAGTCTAATTTCTTGAGTTCTTCATATATTTCGTGTATTATCCTTCTATCTGAAATGACAATGTCATTGTTTAATGAACACTATTACTTTAGAGAATACCTCACATTCACTGACCATCTGGTCCACCAGAGGACAGGTTTAGCCCTCCCTTACTCAGTGTGCCCCTCCTCGCACAACACTCTGATGACTTGGGACTGTAGTGCATTGGAGCTACTAATTGGCCTGCCCCTCTCATCCTTCATGATGGACAGGCAGTTTTCAGGACCATGAATTCCAACAGAATATCCCAGCTTTGGGGGAATATACAGAAGAGAGAGCTAGAGGCACTAGGTTTGAAGGGAAAGGGTGTATTAGGACGAAATAAAGGAGGCTCCAATGTGTTATCATGAGGTACTGAAGTACAGCACATCTTACTGAACGAGATTTGTCCCTGTTTACTTCCCTCCTTGTGGCACTGAGTTGAGCTGCCTTAGCCATTTAGGTATAATTACTATTTTATTCTTATTTTTTTTCCACAGTTAAGTGGAGCATTTGAACGCAGCTGAATTGCTGGGAGCCTTGGTGGAAGAAATCTATTAGTGATATGGCTTGAAACAATACACAAAAGGCCGCTGCGTGTGGTCTACTATCCACGCTTTCAACTTCCTTCTGTGGAACAATAAATCTCCGAGTCAGCGAGAAGGCAGAGACTCCCAACTAACGAGAGCTGCAGTTTTATCTTTTATTCATTGGCAGGAACATTAGCTGTAGGAGGTATTCAAATCACACTTTTATTTAAACAAACACAGCTGGATCACAGCCTCTTAATATAGCAATTCTCTAATGAAAAATAACAACATAGTATTTATCTCTTTTCTTTTGTGTGACTCTCAATTTGCTAAAATTAGGCAGACTTCAATCCCATACAAAATTGGCATGTTTTCATGACCAGAGCTCAACACAACTAACTGCAAAATTATAATGGGGATGTAATTATAGGAGGGCATGTGAAATACACATCCTTTTGCTGCTGTAAGCTATATGGGGTTATACAATTATGTTGTAATAACATCATTTATCTTAAAGAAGTCAGACAGCTGACTTCATTTATTTAACTTGAACGCACCAATTATATGCTGTGTCAGTTTAACATAAATGTCTTGCCTGAAGAACATGGTATAATAATAATGGTAATAGCAATAATAATAATAGTGTACTTTGTGTAAGAGTGCTAAAGGGCACAAGACATTTTATTACCCTGCAAGGTAGGTATCTGGGCTTGTAAGACTATGTATCCATTTGACTAACAAGAGAACTAAGGTTTGAAGAAGAGACAATGATGTCAGGGCTGTACATTTAGTAGGTGGTGAGGGAGAAACATCAAACTCAGGTTTTCAGGTGACGTGCATGAATCTTTTGCCTGTGAGATAAGCATAGCATGTTTCCTTGTATCCCAGAGCAATCTTTTAAGGCAAGTAGAGTGGTCTGTGATGGATGGTTGTGATAATAGGGATTCATTCTGTGACCTCATGCAGATTGAATAAACATATGAGACCTAAGTTCCTTGCTGGCAAAAGTGGGGGGAAGTATATATTGACTAGGGTTGTTTTAAGAATTACCAACACAATGTCTGCAAACAGCCCAGATCAGCCCAGTGCTCAGAATGAGTTCATTCTCTTTTTCCATACAACCAGCAACTTCTCCTGCTTCTGCATGTGACAAAATTGCTCTGTGTTTTTATAATAACTTGTTTGACTCACCATGTAAGGGTGAGGACAATGGTGGGGTCCTATCTTCTAAGAGTGCTGCTTGCCATTGTTTTTCCTCAGAGATACCCTGAGATATTCACCCTCATGTACGATGATGCCATTTCAATTTATTACAGATTCCATTTGTCCAGTATCCAAGGGTAGGAAGATGGGGTGAAATGCTCGAGTTTTATTTGAAGACAAGTTTTAATGCTTTTAGTTTAAGTAGGAGACTCTGCATGTGCAGATCAGATCAGATGTGGAGTCTGGAAGGCTGTGGTGGCAGCATTCTTAAACTATGTAATGCAAGTCCATTCTCTGACTCCTTTAAGCCCTTGGTTACTTCCTCTTTACATATTATTTTTCAGTCTGAACTTCCTGAGAGGAAGCCTAAAGTACATAATGTTCCTGGAAGAGAGAAAACATTGTATAGACAGTTTATCCCGTTCTCTATATGGACAATGTACTGTTCAAAGAAAACCAGCTGAGTGAACCTTATAAGAGTCCCAAGAAGGGGAATATGCTGTTTATCATGAGGATATGAAGATTCAAACACTGGCTAAAGGAGGTGTACAACTTAAATTTGGATGAGTTTTACCTAGTGATTTGGGGGATTAATTTTGATGTCTCCTAAGTATGGATATAATATAAATGAGGAAGGTATATAGACTGTGCTTAAACATCACTGATTTATAAACCACACTGTTTTGTAATATTTAAAATAATCATGGATTTCTATCAGGGTACAAAACATAACTGTTTATAAGTGAACCAGCAAGTCTATGTTTCATAATTTAAAAAGTGTTTTACTTATTATTTTTATTAATAATATAGTGTGGTGTCTCTATTTGAGTATGTGCAGTTACATGTAATGCCTGTAAAAACCAGAGACATCAGATAGTCTGGGTCTTGGATTACAAGCAGTTGTAAGCCAACGTAAATGGGTGCTGGGAAGTAAATTTGGACCATCTACAAGAATAGTCAGTATGTGCTCTTAATTAATATACCATGTCTTCAGAATCTGTATCAAAATTTCAGAAACTCTTCAATGATGGTGTTTCAAATGTCATATGTTATTTGGCTTTGGTTTTGGTGTCTAGATGATTTGCAAATGTGTTTGTATATGTTTAAAAGAATGAAGTGACTTAGGAAGAAACAGAGCAAGACTGACCGTTGTAGCAGTATTCTCCCTCTTTCTCTTTTCTTAATCATCTATACATTTAATTTTCTAACCCTGAAATTAACATTAAAATTTCCATAATCATACTTCTTTCCAAGGACTTGCAATGTGTTGGGAGAAGGCCATAGGGAGAAACCATTCCAACACTGGGTAGGTGCAGAGACGGGTACAAATACAGGTGTTTTAAATTTGTACAGAGATGAAAGTTCTCACCTCTGATTAAATAAAGGATTTAAAGCAGGGCATGGTGGCAAGTCTGTAGTACCAGTACTTGAAAGGTGGAGGCAGAACTATCAGGAGCTCAAGGTCTTTCTTAGGTGCACAGGGAGTTGGAGTTGGAGTCTAGCCTGGGCTACATCTTATATCATCTCACAAAGCAAGACACAAACACCAACATGACTTATTGTGAGAGGGGCCTTTGCAGTGGAGACACTGAATGTATCCTGATGTTCATGGATATCACAACAGCCAAGCATGTGAAGACTTGGATATGCGTATTTAAACACTTCATTTTTCCTCACTGTTAATCTTTCGATCATTCTTACTGAAAATTAGATGTTTCTGTCTCTTAGTCATTGTTAGAGATTATTGCTTCCAACACTGGCAATATTTTAATATATTCTGGCTTCAAATACCAAGGAAAGGCTGTTTCAGCGAACTATTTACATTCTAAGGCAATGACACCATGGATTGGTAATGTGATTGTCAGTTTTAATTGTCATCTTGACCTAATCTGAAATCACCTGGGAAGGAAATCTCAGTGAAGGATTGTCTGGATTTGGTTAAACTGTGAGCATATCCATGAGGGATAATATTATTATGTAAACTGAGGTAGGAAGACTCCCCCATTTTGGGGTGCCATCATTCCCTAGTCATAGGATCCTGGATCATGTAAGAATGGAAAAATGAGGCAGGAAGGCAGGAAAATGAGGTTCTTTGGTGTGAATGTAATGTGATGAGCTACTTCTGGTTCCTGCTACTTTGACTCCTCTGCAATGTGATAATCAGGATGTATGTACCAGGTAAAGCATTTCTCCCTTAAGTTCCCATTGTCAGAGTATTTTATCAAAGCAAATGGAAACAAAACGAAGATAGAACCTATGATATGTGTGGAAGGATTACTTAGAAGCAGACAGCATCCATCAGAGGTTTTAGGAGTTAAAAAGTGGCAGTTCCTATGAGGAAGATGAAAAGAGAAGATGCTCTCAAATCTTAGCCCCTGGATTCCTGTGGATCAAGTTCTCACCCAGGAAATATATGTTGATGAGATTCACTTCTAAATAACCATAAAAATCTGATGATGTCCTTCATTTTTTGCTTCTAGCATTTTTTACCAATGAAAAGAGAGTAGTCAGAGGAAACTGAAATTGAGTTAGCTTGAAAGCAAGCAGTGCCAACAAACTAGAAGTTATTCAATGTATTCATTAGCATCTTGAATGTACAACTATTAGCAATAATCGTGCTCAGAAAACCTTCATTGATACTGCCACTGCAAAAGCTTGAGCATACAACTAAAATAGGCATTTTATTTTAAAATAATTCTTTCTAAATACATAAGTACAATCTGCTTACTCTCTATGTTACTTGTATGTGTATGTGTTTAGGGAGGACCATTTGGTTGGATAACCATTTGATGTGTTTCTCCCTGGGGAAGACTATTGCTTCCATTCTCAGCACTCTTTAATTGCCTAGAGTTCTTAGTGTAAGGTTGAGGCCTCTTGGCATTTCTTCTACTCAAGTCCAAGTTGACATATCTATTAGAGTCATGCTTGTTCTGATCATGCTTATGGTCTTGGCAATGATTATTACTAGGAGACTCAGTCTTACACTCTGGTCCTCTGAGTCATAATCTTTCCACCTCCTCTCTGCAATGATTCCTGAGCCGTGGGAGCAGGGGTTGTATTATGATGTATCAGTTGGGACTGAGCTCTACAACTCTACATTGTGATTTGTTGTGGTTTTATATAATGGTATCCTTCTGTTGTAAATAGAAGTTACATGATGATGGCTGAGCACTATACTTACCTGAGAATAAGAACAAATATTTATAATGAAGATTATTATGGTTTAGTATAGTGGTGGTTTTTAATTCAGAAAATCCAGGACACAATGAAAAGATCAAACCTAAGGATAATAGGTGTAGAAGAGAGCTAAGATTCTCAACTTCAAGGGCCAGTAAACATTTTCAACAAAATTGTAGATGAAAACTTTCCTAACCTAAAGAAAGAGATGCCCATATATATATATATATATATATATATATATATATATATATATATATATACATATATATATATACATGTATATATATATATATATATATATATATGAAGCATACAGAACTTCAAATAGATTATACCAGAAAGGAAATTTCTCCTGTCACATAATAGTCAACAGAGCAAATGTACAAAACAAAGAAAGACTATTAAAAGCAGTAAGGGGAAAAGGCCAAGTAACATATAAAGGCAAACCTATCAGAAATTACAGCAGACTTCTCACTAGAAATTACAGCAGACTTCTCACCAGAGACTATGAAAGCCAGAAGAGCCTGAGCAGATGTCATACAGACCCTAAGAGAACACAAATGTCAGTCCAGGCTACCATATCCAGCAAAATTCTCAATTAACATAGATGGAGAAGCCAAGGTATTCCATGACAAAACAAAATTCACACTGTATCTTTCCACAAATCCAGCCCTACAAAAGATAATAGATGGAAAACTCCAATACAAGGAGGGAAACTACACAAGTAATCTTCTTGCAACAAACCCAAGAGACACACACAAACATCATTTCACCTCTAACAACAAAAATAACAGAGAACAACAATCACTATTTCTTAATATATTTTAACACAAATGGACTCAATTCCCCAATAAAAAGACATAGACTAACAGACTGGATACATAAAGAGGATCCAACATTTTGCTGTATATAGGAAACACACCTCAGTAATAAAGACAGACATTACCTCAGAGTAAAAGTCTGGAAGACAATTTTCCAAGCAAATTTTCTGAAGAAACAAGCTGGAGTAGCCATTCTAATATCGGATAAAATTGACTTTCAACCAAAAGTTATCAAAAAAGATAAGGAAGGACACTACATATTCATCAAAGGAATAATCTATGAAGATGAACTCTCAATCCTAAATCTATGCTCCAAATGCAATGGTACCTACATTCATAAAAGAAACCATACGAAAGTTCATAGCAAACATTGCATTTCACACAATATAGTGAGAGACTTCAACACCCCACTGTCAACAATGTACAGATCATGGAAACAGAAACTAAACAGAGACACAGATAAACTAACAGAAGTTATGAACCAAATGGATTACACAGATATCTATAGAATATTTCATCCTAAAACAAAAGAATATACCCTCTTCTCAGCACCTCATGGTACCTTCTCCAAAATTGACCATACAATCAGTCACAAAATAGGCTTCAACATATCCAAGAGGATTGAAATAATAATGCATACTGTCAGATCATCACAGACTAAGGCTAGTCTTCAATAACAACAAAACAACAGAAAGCCCATATATGCATGGAGGGTGAACAATGCTCTACCCAATGATAACTTGGTCAAGAAAGAAGTAAAGAAAGAAATGAAAGACTTTTTAGAATTTAATGAAGATGAAGGCACAACATACCCACATTGATGTGACACAATGAAAGAAGTGCTAAGAGGAAACCTCATAGCTCTGAGTACCTCCAAAAAGACTCTAGAGAGAGCATACACTAGCAGTTTGACAGCACACCTAAAAGCTCTAGAACAAAAAGAAGCAAATACATCCAAGAGGAGTAGAGGATGGAAATAATCAAACTCAGGGCTAAAATCAACCAAGTAGAAACAAAAATGACTATACAAAGAATCAACAAAACCAGGAGCTGGTTTTTTGAGAAAATCAACAAGATAGACAAATACTTAGCCAGACTAACCAGAGGGCACAGAGTGTATCCAAATTAACAAATCATAAATGAAAAGGAATACATAACAACAGAAACTGAGGCAACTCAAAAAAATTATTAGATACTACTCTAAAAGTCTATACTCAACAAAACTGGAAATCTGATACCAGGTACCAAAGTTAAATCAGGATCAGATAAACCATCTAAACAGTTCCATAACCACTAAAGAAATAGAAGCAGTTATTAACAGTCTCCCAACCAAAGAAAGCCCAGGTCCAGATGGGTTTAGTGCAGAATTCTATCAGAACTTCATCGATACTGTCCAAACTATTCCACAAAATAGAATCAGAAGGCACACTACCTAATTCCTTCTATGAAGCCACAATTACATTATACCTAAACCACACAGAGACCCAACAAAGAAAGAGAACTTCAGACCAATTTTCCACTTGAATATTAATTCAAAAATACTTAATAAAATTCTTGCAAACCAAATCCAGGAACACAACAAAACCATCATCCATCATGATCAAATAGGCTTCATCCCAGAGACGCAGGGATAATTCAATATATGGAAATCCATCAGTGTAATCCACTATATAAACAAACTCAAAGGAAAAAAACCCACATGGTCATCTCATTAGATGCTGAGAAAGCATTTGACAAAATTTAACACCCTTTTGTGTTAAATCTTGGAAAGATTAGGAATTCAAGGTCCATATATAAACGTAGTAAAAGAAATATACCTCAACCTAGTAGCCAACATACAATAAATGGAGAGAAACTTGAAGCAATTCCACTAAAATCAGGGACTAGACAAGACTGCCTACTCTCTCCCTACTCATTCAATATAGTAATCAAATCTCTAGGCAGGGCTATGCTATCAGACAACAAAAGGAGGTCAAAGGGATACAAATTGGAAAGGGAGAAGTCAAAATATCACTATTTGCAGATGATATGATAGTATACTCGAGTGACCCCAAAAGTTCTACCAGAAAACTAAGCCTGATAAACAACTTCAGCAAAGTGTTTGGGTATAAAATTAACTCAAAGAAATCAGTAGCCTTCCTCTATTCAAAGGATGAACAGGCTGAGAAAGAAATTAGGGAAATGACACCCTTCACAATAGTCCCAAATAATATAAAATACCTTGGTGTGACTCTAACCAAGCAAGTGAAAGATCTGTATGATGAGCACATCAAGTCTCTGAAGAAAGAAATTGAAGAAGATCTCAGAGGATGGAAAGATCTCCCATGCTCATGGATTGGCAGGATTCATATAGTAAAAATGGCCATGTTGCCAAAAGCAATCTATAGATTCAATGCAATTCCCATCGAAATTCCAACTTAATTCTTCATAGAGTTAGAAAGAGCAATTTGCAAATTCATTTGGAATAACAAAAAACCCAGAATAGGGAAAACTATCCTCAACAATAAAGGAACTTCTGGGGGAATCACAATTCCAAACGTCAAGATGTATTACAGAATAATAGTGATAACAACTGTATCGTACAGTTGATACAGAGACAGGCAGGTAGCTCACTAGAATAGAATTCAAGACCTAGAAATGAACCCACACACCTATGTTCACTTGATATTTGACAAAGGAGCTAAAGCCATCCAGCTGAAAAAAGATAGCATGTACTTAGCTCAAATCCAAGTGGATCAAGGACCTCCACTGAAAACCAGAAACACTCAAGCTAATAGATGAAAAAGTGGGGAAGAGTCTTGAACATATGGGCCCCGGGGAAAATTTCCTGAACAGAACACCAACAACTTATTCTCTAAGATCAAGAATTGACCAATAGAACTTCATAAAATTGCAAAGCTTCTGTAAAATTGTAAGCTTCTGACAAAATGGCAACCAACTGATTAGTAAATATCTTTCCCAATCCCACATCCCATAGAGAGCTATTATCCAATATATCCCAAGAACTCAAGAAGTTAGACTCCAGAGAATCAAATAACCCTATTTAAAAATGAGGTACAGAGCTAAACAAATAATTCTCAATTGAGGAATATTGAATGACTGAGAAGCACCTAAAGAAATGTTCACCATTCTTAGTCATCAAGGAAATGCAAATGTAAACAACTCTGAGATTCCACCTCATACCAGTCAGAATGGCTAAGATAAAAACTCATGTGGAGAAAGAGGAACACTCCTCCATTGTTGGTAGGATTGCAAGCTGGTACAACCACTCTGGAAATCAGTCTGAAGGTTCCTCAGAAAATTGGACATAGTACTACCTAAGGACCCAGCTATACCACTCTTGGACATTTACCCAAAAGATCCTCCAATATATAACAAGGACACATGCTCCACAAGCTGGAAAGAACTCAGATGTTTCTCCACAGAGGAATGGATACAGAAAATGTGGTACATTTACACAATGGAGTACTATCAAAAACAATGACTTTATGAAATTCATCCGCAAATGGATGGAACTAGAAAATATCACCATGAGTGAGGTAACCCAATCACAAAAAACAACAACAACAACCACAAAAACAAACAAACAAAAAAACCCAACACATGGTATGCACTTCTTTAAAAGTGGCTATTAGGCCAAAACCTTGGATTACCCAAGATACAATCCATAGACCACATGAAGGTGAAGAAGGACTACCATTGTGAGGAAGCTTTAGTCCTTCTTAGAAGTGGAAAGAAAAATATTCATAGTAGTAGATAAAGAGACAAATTTTGGAGTGGAAACTAAAGGATTGGCCATTCAGAGCCTGCCCCATCTGAGGATCCAGTCTATCTATCTGTGTCTGTCTGTCTGTCTGTCTGTCTGTCTGTCTGTGTGGTGTGTGTGTGTGTGTGTGTGTGTGTGTGTGTGTGTGTGTGTGTATACACATACAGCCACCAAACCCAGAGGATACTGCTGTTGTGAAGATGTGAATGCTGACAGGAGCCTGGTATGGCTGACTCCTCAGAGGTTCTGACAGAGCATGAGGAATGCCGAGATGGATGCTTGTAGCCAACTATTGATCTGAGAACAGGATCCCCATTGGAGGAGTTGAAGGAAGGATGAGGAAGCTGAAGGGGTTTGCAACTCCATAAGAACAACAATGTCAACCAACCAGAGCTCCCAGGGACTTATCACCATCCAAAGAGTACACACGGACCAACCTGTGTGCTGCAGCTGTGTGTGTGTGTTAGAGGATGGCTTTTCTTTTTCTTTTTTTTTTTCTTTTTTTTTCTTTTTTTTTTATTTTATTTTATTTTTTTATTAACTTGAGTATTTCTTATATACATTTCAAGTGTTATTCCCTTTCCCGGTTTCCAGGCAAAATCCCCCTCCCCCCTCCCCTTCCTTATGGGTGTTCCCCTCCCAACCCTCCCCCCATTGCCGCCCTCCCCCCATAGTCTAGTTCACTGGGTGTTCAGTCTTAGCAGGACCCAGGGCTTCCCCTTCCACTGGTGCTCTTACTAGGATATTCATTGCTACCTATGGGGTCAGAGTCCAGGGTCAGTCCATATATAGTCTTTAGGTAGTTGCTTAGTCCCTGGAAGCTCTGGTTGCTTGACATTGTTGTACTTTTGGGGTCACGAGCCCCTTCAAGCTCTTCCAGTTCTTTCTCTGATTCCTTCAACGGGGGACCTATTCTCAGCTCAGTGGTTTGCTGCTGGCATTCGCCTCTGTATTTGCTGTATTCTGGCTGTGTCTCTCAGGAGCGATCTACATCCGGCTCCTGTCGGTCTGCACTTCTTTGCTTCATCCATCTTGTCCAATTGGGTGGCTGTATATGTATGGGCCACCTGTGGGGCAGGCTCTGAATGGGTGTTCCTTCAGTCTCTGTTTTAATCTTTGCCTCTCCCTTCCCAGCCAAGGGTATTCTTTTTCCTCATTTAAAGAAGGAGTGAAGCATTCACATTTTGATCATCCGTCTTGAGTTTCGTTTGTTCTAGGGATCTAGGGTAATTCAAGCATTTGGGCTAATAGCCACTTATCAATGAGTGCATACCATGTATGTCTTTCTGTGATTGGGTTAGCTCACTCAGGATGATATTTTCCAGTTCCAACCATTTGCCTACGAATTTCATAGACTCGTTGTTTTTGATAGCTGAGTAATATTCCATTGTGTAGATGTACCACATTTTCTGTATCCATTCCTCTGTTGAAGGGCATCTCGGTTCTTTCCATTTTCTGGCTATTATAAATAAGGCTGCGATGAACATAGTGGAGCACGTGTCTCTTTTATATGTTGAGGCATCTTTTGGGTATATGCCCAAGAGAGGTATAGCTGGATCCTCAGGCAGTTCAATGTCCAATTTTCTGAGGAACCTCCAGACTGATTTCCAGAGTGGTTTTACCAGTCTGCAATCCCACCAACAATGGAGGAGTGTTCCTCTTTCTCCACATCCTCGCCAGCATCTGCTGTCACCTGAGTTTTTGATCTTAGCCATTCTCACTGGTGTGAGGTGAAATCTCAGCGTTGTTTTGATTTGCATTTCCCTTATGACTAAAGATGTTGAACATTTCTTTAGGTGTTTCTCAGCCATTCGGCATTCCTCAGCTGTGAATTCTTTGTTTAGCTCTGAACCCCATTTTTTAATAGGGTTATTTGTTTCCCTGCGGTCTAACTTCTTGAGTTCTTTGTATATTTTGGATATAAGGCCTCTATCTGTTGTAGGATTGGTAAAGATCTTTTCCCAATCTGTTGGTTGCCGTTTTGTCCTAACCACCGTGTCCTTTGCCTTACAGAAGCTTTGCAGTTTTATGAGATCCCATTTGTCGATTCTTGATCTTAGAGCATAAGCCATTGGTGTTTTGTTCAGGAAATTTTTTCCAGTGCCCATGTGTTCCAGATGCTTCCCTAGTTTTTCTTCTATTAGTTTGAGTGTGTCTGGTTTGATGTGGAGGTCCTTGATCCACTTGGACTTAAGCTTTGTACAGGGTGATAAGCATGGATCGATCTGCATTCTTCTACATGTTGCCCTCCAGTTGAACCAGCACCATTTGCTGAAAATGCTATCTTTTTTCCATTGGATGGTTTTGGCTCCTTTGTCAAAAATCAAGTGACCATAGGTGTGTGGGTTCATTTCTGGGTCTTCAATTCTATTCCATTGGTCTATCTGTCTGTCTCTGTACCAATACCATGCAGTTTTTATCACTATTGCTCTGTAATACTGCTTGAGTTCAGGGATAGTGATTCCCCCTGAAGTCCTTTTATTGTTGAGGATAGCTTTAGCTAGAGGATGGCTTTTCTTTCCTGCCAAAGCTGGACCGGACAGTGTGGGGGAATGTTAAGAGAGTGAGGTGGGAAGTTGTGTGTGGATGGGTGGGGGAACACCCTCATGGAAGAAGGGGAGGGTGAGATGGGGGTTTTATGGATGGGAAGCCAGGAAGAGGGATGATATTTGAAATGTAAATAAAAATTTGAAATGTAAATTAAAAAATCCAATAAAAATTATAAAAATAAAAAAAAAACTAGGAAGGGAATTAGGAACAAAGGAGACATATGCCCCCTCCATCCCAAAGGAGACAAGAACAGATATAAATACCCAGAATTACAAAAACCAAGGAGTTCAGATGCCAGCATAAAAATACAATTAATAGCATTCAGGACAATATGTTTTCATTATAGCCCAACAACTCTACCATAGTCAGTCCAGAGAATTGTAACATAGCAGAACTTAAGAGAATGTCCTTCAAATAGCCTTTATGGATATGATAATGGTCCTTAAAGAGGAAACAAATACAACCTTTAAAGAAATATATGAAAACAATCAACACAATGGAATAAAATTAATGAAGCAGCTCAAGATCTAAATGTTTAAATGAAATCAATGTAGAAAAAAAGTTGAGAAACCTACATGTTGAAAATAATAACTGGTAAAAGAAGCGAAGGAAGATACACATCTGTAGCATGGTATTCTGTGCTCATGATTTGAGAAAATGAGTGTGAAAAGTTTTATACTAAGCAAAGTAACATACAGATTCAGGAAATGTTCCCTAGCAAATAACCAATGATATTCATTACAGAAATGAGAAAAAAATGCTACAACCCTATGGGACTAGAAAAAATACTGAATAACTAAAATAATCTTGAGCTAACACATCATGCTATAGGCCTTCCTGAGTTCAAAGCATGTTATGAAGCTCTAGTTATCACATGTTTTTAACATAAAAATAAATATTTCAATCAACAGAATAGATTGGAAAACTTCAAAAGATATTCCTGTTTTTCCAGCCATCTAATATTTTTAAAGGGCTCAAAGAATGCAAAATATGGTAAAAGGTAGATCTTATAATGTGATGTTGGAAGTATTCACTTGCAGAAGAATGAAGTCATACCTTCTTTAAACATAACATGTACAGTTCAAACAGGTACAGTTACATAAAGCAAATTGAAGACTTGTTTTAATCTGCAAAACTATCAAAGGAAACAGAACAGAAAAGCCACCATGACCTTGGTCTGAGCCATGACTTCAAAAGTTCAGGAAACATAAGCCAAAGTAGACAAATGGAATCATATCTCATTTTTGGTAACAAATAAATAATTAATGGAGTAAAGAGACAGCCTATGATTTGAAAAAATATTTGTAAGCTATACTTATGGAAAATGATTGTATCCTGAAATATAAAATAGAGTCAATAATTCATGTCAAGAAAACAGCCTTATTAAAGATTCAGAATGATCAAATGACCTGAATATACATTCAAAAAATATACCTTATGGCCAACAACTGTGCTGAGGTCAGGCCATGCATGGTCTAAGCCATTCAACATTGGAGCAAATAGTTGCTCTTAGGTTTTCCTTTGCACCAAGAGACTCCATTTTACAAATATCCTTTGACTCCATTTTGAAGCTAGAGAATCTTTGTATTCGAGGGTAGATCTTCATCTGCCACAATTTGTCCCACACCACTAGATATAGACAGATAAATCACTTGCTTTGTGGAGTAGAAAGGATGTTGTGCTGACTAGTTTTATGTCAGCCAGACACAAACTATAGTCATCAGGGAGGAAGGAACCTCAATTATGAAAATGCCCTCATAGGATCAGGCAGTAGGCAAGCCTGAAGACTATTTATTAATCAGTTGTTAATATGACAGGTCCATTGTGATGGTACCACCCTGGGATTGTAGTATTGGGTAGCATAAGAAAGCAGGCTGAACAAGACACAAGGAGCAAACTAGTAAGTATGACTCCTCTGTGGTCTCTGCATCAACTTTTGCCTCTAGGTTTCTATTTAGCTTGAATTCCTGCCTTGGATTCCCTCAGTGGACTATGATCCAGGATATGTAGCCCAAGTAAAATCTTTTATCTTCTTCTTGCTTTTGGCCATGGTGTTTCATCACAGCAAAAAATTATATATATATATATATATATATATATATATATATATATTTGTGTTGTGTTAGCTCAAGATTCTCTCTCTCTCTCTCTCTCTCTCTCTCTCATATATATCTCCTAATTTAGATACCACCCTATAAAAAAATCAGTGGTACCTGAGACTGTGGAAGCACATGTGCATATTAACATCATGTGAGCAAAACCAGCTTTAAGAATTTATTGAACATATAAGACCAAAAATACCTGGACCATAAAGAATCAAACATCTAATGCTTGACCCCTCCACTGACCTGCCATCTGATATAAATACCTTACAAGAAGAGAACACTTGATTCTTCCAGGGTCTCTCAGCTTACCTGCATTCCCTACTGATGAAATAGCTTACTCCACGGTTCTTACTGCCCATTATCTTATTGTTCTTTTGCACCCAGATCTGTCTTCTTGCTCTGATCTTACTTTGCCCTCTCACCTCACAGCCAGAGTCAATTCTGATAGTTGCTTTACATCCTGATGATCATTTGACCTCAGCAGCAACTTCTTCTATGAGATTGGTTTGGAATTGTTATCTTATCCACACAGACACTCTAAGGATTTCTCTCAGCCTACTTCTGAAGCTCTTTGAACTCTGCTATAATCTCATTAACATGTATTCATTCTGTAAAACGTGTGCGTGCGCGCACAGGCGCACACACACGTGCACACACACACACACACACACATGCACTGTATGCTCTATGATATGAGAGCTCATATTAGTAAATAAGGTGGGAATTAAAAATAAAGTCCTGTATTCAACTCTACCAGGTTGTGATATGTAGGATTATCTGACAAACTATTTGATTAAACCATTACATTTTGTGAATTTATTGTTATTTGATAAATTGTGAAAAGAAGCAGATACACTTATCTCTGCTTTCACAGTTTGCTCATAACAATTCGTATGAAAACATTCTTAGCATCACTATTAAATGATAAATGCAAACTAAAAACCTGATATGGTATTGCTTAACACTTTTTCAGACAGTTATATAAAAAGGTGAGATATAACAAGTGTTGGTGAGGATTTAGAGAATGGGGAATCATTGTGTACCCTGGGTGGTAGTAATAATTAGTGGAGCCAATGCAATATGAAGATGTTTTAAAAATTATCAAGAACATGACCTTATGACCCAGCAGACTTAATACAGATTTTAGGGGAAAATTAAATTAAATTCTTGATGAGATGTCTGCACTCTTGTGTTCATGAAATCTTTATTGAGATTATTATTTATTATTAAGCTATTAAATTAATCTATAATCTTTCAGTAGAAGAACAGACTAAATGTGGTAAAAATACATAGCAGAACATAAAAATGCTTTTAAAAGAGGGTGAACACATTCAACAAAACCATGTATATGAATCTGGAATGAAAACAGAAATCCTGCACAAACTTCTTCAAATGTTGAATTTTAAAATTTAAATTCATAGGAGCAGAGAGTAAGTGGTGACCAACAGGATCTGTGACTGGGAAGAGTGTGAAGATGCTCGTCAAAGGGGGCAGAGTTTTAGTTAGAAGGAAGCAGAATCAATAGCAATCCATTGTATGGCATGGTGACTTTAGCCATAATGCACTCTTGCAAAATGCTGAGGGTACATTTTAAATGGTCTCACGATAAAAATAATTATGTGAGGTGATGACTAAGTTAATCAATTTAATCATTCTACAATGCATACACATACCAAAACATCACACTCTATACATATACACAATTATTGGTTAATTAAAATTGTAATAAAAACCAGAAATCAGCATTTTCCTTTAGTCCTGGCCTAGCTCCCTAGAGTTTAAAGGAAAGCAGGCTTCTTTGAAATATGAGAGTCTACTCATGAGCAGAACATTACCATCCTCTTTCTCAGAGTTCCTCATCCTTCCTGTTGGTGAACACTGTGGTCCACATGAGGGAATTGCTTTTGTGGATGCCTGCTAGTATAATGTTTCCTCCTTCACCCTTACTCTTTTTAAAAGATATAATATATATGTGTAAAATTATATAAATTATGGACATATTATATACAAATGTTATGTATTATACATTGTAATAAAATATATCAAAATATTTAATATTCATATTTAATATATAAGAGCTTTTTCTCAATATATTTTATTAATTATTTGAGAATTTCACACAATCACACTTGATTCCCTTTCTTCCCAGATCTACTCTCCCACCCTTCACCCTTGCATCCCACCTCCTAAGAATAGACACCAAGTCTAATGCTATTGCCAGAGGCCATGCTGATGTCCATCAGAGGCCATGTTGTTGCCATCAGAGGTCATGTTGATGTCTATCATCTGTACTGTTGCACGGCAGCCATGTTGGTTTGGCCTTTACTCAACCCATATTTTTTGTTTTGAAATTAGATAATTTTACATTCATTGTTTAGATATTGTTCTTATTAATATAGCAAAATTAATCATCAAACATACAAACTAATTGCCAGAAGAACTAAAGTTGTTAGGTACTAGGTTTTCCTATTTACAGGGCACATTGCACAGTGGCAAATTGATAACCGTTTGTGTGGCATCCACTGACAGGTGTCAGGCAGTCCATCCCTTTAAAACACACATTTCATGGTTTTCCTGGCCTCCAGAATTCACTGAGATGCATACACATCGAATCTCTTCTCCACTTTTGTTCAAGATCGAGAGCAATGTGTAGGTAAATGGCCAAGCAGTTCAGGGACTGAAGGCCTGTGTGTGCTAAATGAGTCTCAGTAGTCTGAGCGGCCTTTCATTTTTTTTTTTTTTGAATTGAATTTGCTCAATAGCAGAAAATTACACCAGATAAACAAATGACTCTTCAATCTGGAAATGGTCCTTTAAGAACCTCAGGAAAGTCACTGTCAATTTTCACCGTGTAAGAGTTCAGATACATTATTTATACAATTTTTCCTAACTCAAGATGGGAAAGTGCCTATTTGAAGTGCCATCCCACATCTCTTGGTTTATATTTCATAACCTATGTCAGATGGTGATCTCACGCTAATATTTAGAGCTTAAAATGTGACATGTTCTTACATTAGTCAGTGTAGAAAAGAGAGCCTGGGTAAGGATGATCTACTTTTTCTTTAAATCCCCAGAAACAGTACCTTCTTTGCTGATGCGCACTACAGACTGGCATTATAGAAATGACTAGCCATCACTTGGCTTCACTAGCCATGCATTAATTTACATGTATGACAGTACTTGGCACAAAGTAGGACATGAAGAATTATTTAGTATTATAATGACAATTTTGATGTTTTATTATTCTGTTATATCTGCCTTATCCACAGTTACCAAGCAAATGGGCAGAATTAAATTTTCATGCCTATGTGTGAAAAAAAATGAGAGAAAGTATAGGGAAGGGTGGGCATCAGGGAAATGTTACATGCTATCACTCTGGCCAACTGTTCTTAGAAAAATGAGCCACTCTCAGTAGGCCATCAAATTCTTTGCAGAACAAGTTCATCAAGCCCTGCAGAATGTAGAGAATTAGGCCCTACTCTATTAATCCCCTGAGTGCTCCTACTATATCTTTGGACTATGTGTGGAGTATTTTAAGAAACTATATCCCATATCACTATGGTGTATTTTTTGCCGAAGCAAAAAACATAGCTGGGAGCTGGTTGTATGGTATCTCTCATGGAATAGAGTCTACTTTGTTATTAAGCAAGTGTTCAGTCCAAGTTGGCCTGCATTGTGTCTAAAATAACAGATGAGGCAAACGAGCATCCTAGGGATAGTTAAGCCCTTTTATTTTGATCTCGTTTTATAAGTTTACTTCCCCACACTTGGAAATAGTATTCTTATTCTCTTGAAAGATGGACTCTATATAGTAGTATAGTCATACAGATGGATGGTTATTAATAGTTTCCTGGAAGAGTTAGACATAAGGGTGAGAGAGAAGAGCGAAAGCTATCGAAGCTGGCGTGGATGTCTAAGTTAGCTATGCCACCCAGTTGCCTTTTGTGGTTACACTCATCAACATTCCGAGTACAAACAAGGTACTGGGTGAGCAGCTCTTGCTGGTATTTGCTTCCTGTCATTGCTGATTGATTATCCCTTCACAAGGGAATGTAAAACAAGAGACTTTTCAGTAAATTTCCAGAGTTCTAGAAATAAATTCCCTGCATGTCCTCACCATCTTACAGCCTCTTTCCTCGGGTTCGTTGGAAGGATGGGGCTAATATAACAGTATTTCCCACTCAACAGAACTGTTGCAGGATATGCTCCAAGACCAACATGACGGGATGAGAAAGTGTAATCCTTGAGGTGCATTAAACATTTTTGATGCAATTTTTGTGTAATGGAGAAGCTAGGCAAAGCATACATTATTAATTGACTGTCGCTTCACAGATTCCACAAAAATGCAGTTCAGCTATCAATAGGTGGGACTACCAGATCTTAATGAGACATTTCTGGGTTGGATACACAAGGGACCCAGGCCTTAAGAGCACTCTAAAAGAGATGAGAAGTAAAAAGAAAATAATATGACTCCCCATGGTTTTATCGAACGTCCCTACTGTTGTTTATTCTCCTCCCTCCCTCTTCCTTGTACTGAGCTCCTTTGCTGATTGTCAGTCGGTCCTTTTCCCATTTTACACTTTTGTCTCTTCATAGGAATTCTACTATTATTGACCATGAGATTAGTACCTCCCCTGTAATATTTTTTTTATTTTTCATGTTTCTGCAGTTATTCCAGGTGACATATTCACATCATTTACAGGTTCAGAACTAGTATCCACACATAAGAAGATACAGCATTTGTCTCATAAATGTCTTATCTAAAGACCCCATAAGCCTCACTCCATATAATATTTTAGATTTCTCTACATATACTAGTAAGTTCTATGATTTCATTTTCTCTGCAACTGAATAGAATGCAGTTTAACAGTTTGTAGCACATGCTTAGTATCCGTTCGTCAACTGAAAAGCACATAGGATTTTTCCCTTTCCTGGCTCTTGTGAACAGAGAGCAATGAACACGGCTGAGGAGTTGGGTGTCACGTCCTTTGGCAAATGCCAAGAGGAATCACTGTATCCTACAGTAGATATGACATAGTTTTTTCCAACAATTTCCACAGTTATTTTCATGATTATACCAGTTAGCATTCCTACCCGTAGTAAACGAGCTTCACCCTTTCTTCGTACTCACAGCAGCATTTCTCATAAGCTGTTTCTTAATCTCGAACATCTTTATTAGACTTAGTTTGCACTTTACCAACTGCTAAAATAACAAATATTTAGCCATTTTTATTTCTTCATTTGAGAATCCTCTTTTTTTGACCCATACCTAATTTTTATTGAGTCTTTTCTTTCCCTCTGTTTGGTTCTCAGATTTTTTTTCTCTTTTATTGAAAATAGTTTTTCCTCATGTAATACATCCCAATTACCTATTGTTTTCCCTTCCCTTGACTCCTTCATATTCCTTCTTACCTCCCTCTCCGTCTGGATTCACCCATGTTCTGTCTCTCATTAAAAAAATATAGGCTTCTAAGTGATAATAATAAAATAAAATAAAAACAAACACATTGTGATTGGCGGGAACAAACATACAGATGAATAAAACCTGTTAGAAAGCTCAAGCGATCCACTTGTTTGCTCATTTGGAAATCCCATAAAAATGGTAAGCTAGAAGCCAAAAAACATGTCAGGGAAAAGGAAAGAAGAAAATATAAAATAAAAAAGTAATAAAAAGTTAAAATTTATAAAAAGAAAAAGCCCTAACAGGATATTATGAAGAACCTGCAAAAATGACCCTGAGTTTGTTTTTTGTTGTCCATCTACCACTGGGCATGCAGCCTACCCTTTAGAGTAGTTTGTTTCCACATTGATATTCCCTTCAGTGAAATGAAATTTTCATTCGTGAGTGGTTCTCAGCTGGAGATTGCTTTTGGCTTAGGGATGGGACGTGTGTCCACTTCTCCTTTCAGCTCTAAGACCCCATCTTCTGCAGACTCATGCAGGCCCTGTGCATGCTGCCTCGGCCTCCCTGAGTTCATATGAGCATTGGTCTTTCTGATATAGAAGGTCTTGTTTTCTTGGTGTCCTCCATGTGCTCTGGCTCTTAAATTCTATCTTACTCCACTTTAGTGGGGTTCTCTGAGCTTTGAGGAGAGGAATTTGATGGAAACATCCCACTTAGGTTTGAGTGTTCCAAGGTTTTCGACTCCTTGTATAATGTCCGGTTGTGAATCTCCATATTTGCTCCCATCTGCTGCAAGAGGAGCTTCTCCGATGATGAATAAACAATGTATTGATTGATGAGTATAAAAGAGTATATTAGGAGACATTTTAGTGTTCCTTTTATTTATCTATCTGTTTACTTTTTACTTTCTTTTAGAACAGTAGTACTTGGTTTCACCCTTGGTCCATTCCTCTGTTGAAGTACATCTAGGTTGTTTCCAATTTCTGCTTATTATGAATAGAGCAGCAGTGAATGTGGTAGAGTGAGTGTCTATGTGGTAGGATGAAGTATCCTTTGGGTATATGCTCTAGAGTGGTGTAGCTGAATCTTGATGAAGATTGATTACTGTCTTCTTGAGGAACCACCATATATATTGCTTTCTGTAGTGATTGTACAAACTTGCACTCCCACCAGCAATGGGGGAGTGTTCCCCTGACTCTACATCCTTAACATCATAAGCTGTCACTTGTGGTTTTGATCTTAGGTATTCTAACAAGTATAAGGTGAAATCTCAAAGTAGTTTACATTTTCATTTCCCTGATGACTAGGGATGATGAACATTTCCTAAATGTTTCTTAACCATTTGTGCTTTCCCCTTTGAAAATTCTCTGTTTAGATATACCCTTTTTAATTGAGTTATTTGTTTTCTTTATATTGAGTTTTTGTGTTCTTTATGTATTTTGGATATTAGTCCCCTATCTGATGTGAGGTGAGTGAAAAATGTTTTTCAATTCTATAGGCTGCATGCATCTCTATAGTGGGGTATAAATTTCTTTGAGTATCTTAAAGAGTTGTATTTCTGGATCATGTAGCAGGTCTATTTCTAAGTCTTTGAGTAACCACTACATTGATTTTCGTCGTGGCTGCACTGTATAGTAGCCTTCTTATATACAAATAACAGCATACTGAGAAAATCTAGGAAGACAATATTATGAACAATAGTGTCAAAATATTAAAGTATCTTGGAATGAACCTAACCAAGGAAATGCAAAACTTGAACAATGAAAATTTAAGATTCTGCGGAAAGAAATGAAAGATCATACTAGAAGACAGAAAGAGCTGCCATGCTCATGGCTGAATAGCACAAATACTGTGAAATGCCTATCCTATAAAAACAATCCAAATATTCAGTGTAATCCTTATCAAACTTCCAACAAAATTCTTCAAAAAATTGAATAAAACATTAAAATTTGTATGGAAACACGGAAAACTATAGATAGCCAAAGCCAACATGGACAGTTAAAAATACTGCTAGAGGTATTACTATGTCAGTTTCAAGGTATTGTACACCTATTATAATGAAAATTGCACACAAGACCAAATTGCTATTGTTACCTGATTTTTGACAAGAGGGCAAATAAGAAAAAACAGCATCTTCAGCATTTTTGATGTTGTAGGTATATCAATTAGGACAAAATTAAATCCTTATCTCTCTCTCATCTTGCACAAAACTGAACTACGAGTGAACCAAGGATTTCAGCATGAGACTTTATACCTTGAATTTTATAGATTAAGGAGTATGCTTGAATTCATTGTTATAGGAAAGAATTTCCTGAACAGGACCCTGATATTGCAGACATTAAAACTAGCAATTAATAAATAGGACCTCATGAAACTAAAAAAAGATTCTCTAGAGTAAAGGGCATTAACATTCTACTTAATGAGCATCATACAGAAATGGAAAAATCTTTACCACCTGCACATACAATAGAGTTAGTATCTAGAATATTCAAAGATGCCCCCCAAAATAAAAACAAACCAACCAACTAAACATCAATCAGACAACTGAGTTTACAATGGGAGATGTAACTAAACAGAGAGCTTTCATAGGAAGAAATACTGAGAAGCATTTTTTTTCTTTTTCTTTTTTTTTTGGAGCTGGGGACTGAACCCAGGGCCTTGCGCTTGCTAGGCAAGCGCTCTACCACTGAGCTAAATCCCCAACCCCGAGAAGCATTTTTAAATAACCACATTGTTAAGGAAATGCAATTTAAAATTATTTTCAGATTTCATTTTACAACAGTCATACTGCCTAAGTTTTTTCAAAGGTACAGCTGTTGGTATGGGTATTGAAAACAATAATGCTTAGTTATTTGTATTACTGATTCTTCATTTTTTGAGTTTTTTTAACTGAGTATATTAAATTCTCTATTAAGAATAGAGTGGCAAAGATTTTGCCCACTCTTTGAGTTTCTCTTCACATATATGTTGTTATGTTTGTGTATGATTTATATTATATATTTGTGTTTACATACGTATGGCTTGAATGAACTTGAAGTGATAGTGCTCCTTAAAGTTCCTAATGAAAACCCCAGTGTCATGCATAAGATGTTTTCTTTTTGACTGTTGTTTAGGCAAACCCAAGAAACTTCCAAAGCAATGTAGGTTGTTTCTGTTGTTCTTGGTTGTCTTCCAGAAATTGATGATACCACACGCTTTGGAAGGAGGACCTGGAGTGATTGAACTGGAACCGATTTGGAAGGCTTCTCTCTGAAGACTAGCTTTCACAGCATCTAAAGGTGTTATTCAAGCTGCCAAGGGAAAAAGGCAATAAACAGTCCTACTCAAGCATGAAGTCTATAAGATGCAGCAGTGACCAGCCCAACAAGATATTCTCAGCGGCGCGATAGTAGCACTTACAGTTTGGAGGCAAAAAGGAGACATTTAATTGGACTTCATGGCTCTCTAGTTAGTTAAAGGTCATCTCACTGAGAGTTAACTCATTTACATTTCTAAGAGACATCATCTAGTTCTTTGATTTATCTGCTCTTATTATCATGGCATTGTGAACTGAAATTCCTAGGGGGGAAAATCACACCTGTGTTAAAAATTGTTAAAGACTACCTGATTAGAAATTCTATGGTTGTAGAGACCTATAATATGCTATGTGTTGAACTAAATTACATCAGGTTATCTTTAATAGCTATTTATTGCCCACCTCTATGTTTGAATTAACATCAATCCTTGTGACTATTGGATAAACCACTGAATATACAAACAGACTCTTAGTTTTTATTAATCCAAAGACTAATAATGTCTTCAGGTAGTATATAAGGCCAAAAAGAGAGCCTGTCCTACTTTATGGTAACCAGCCTGCCTGATGTTTACACCAACGTATTTGGAAGGAACTTTGACTTGTGGATTTCTTTGTTCTGTTATCATGAAAACCTCATGACAATATTACCCAGTTGGAATATGGCATTTTGGGTAAACTAAATCTGCACAACTAGATCATGGTCATCTTTATTTATTCTGCCAGAATAAAACAACAGCTACAGTACTATCTCCATGGTTATCCTCATTATTAGTCTATTTTCAAAGAGAAAAGGATACACATATACATACATTTTTCATTATATTATCTTTATATCCATTAATCTGTCATCTATTTCTATATTTATCATTTATTTATCTATCTGTCTGCCATATATCTTCCAGATATTTTTCTATCTATCTGTCTATGATTTGGCAATAACCTATTATCTATCCACTCATCTGGCTATCATCTATCTACTCTCATATCAGCATCCCTATATGTTACATCTTAATATAATGGTTAGTATATTTAGTGCATTTGTTGGAATACTGAGAGAGAAGGTATTGTGCCAGGAGTCAGCAGAAAATATAAGATGTTTATCCTAGGAAGTGAATAAAAGGAAAGAAGCACAAATTCTCTGAGGTCATATTTGTATAAAATGCATATTTTCAAGTTGACTGTTGGTAACAAAGTCATATGGGATTATATACTTCTATTGGGAAAACTAAAATCAATTCACATTCTGCCAACTTATTCATCCCTATGCTCCTGTGTTTCAAAACCCTTGCTATATAAGAGGAATGACAATAATATGCACATTACAGTACTTTAAAATATACTATACGGGTATTAAGCATTTAGCAAATGTTAGCCACTATTAAGCAATGGACAGTCATAAAGCTTTTTCAGTGGCAAAATAGAATGGTCACATTTATAACCTGGGCTAAGGAATAGGTTTGGAGACATTAGTACCAGAGGTTTAGTTATTTTCTAACATAAGATTAACCCCAGAGGTGATGGTAGTCTGAATGAAGCTATAGTTAGTGAGAATATCAAAGAACCCAGAAGGCAGAATGCTCCCACGATGCAGCATGTAATTGATTGAAAGCAGTCAATACTGGAAAGAATTGATTCACAGCTTAACCCAAGGTTAGTGACTTGTGCTGGGTGAAATCAAGCAGAAGAAACTACAAAAGGGAAAGGGAAGCACACAGATCTCAAGAAGGGGGGCATTGTTCACAGAGCTAAGCTGGCAATGGCAATGGGGAAAGGTGTGCTAGATCTTTGTTAAAGATCTCCCAGGCAGTGCCTTCAGGAAGTAGTCCTCACTGTCACCTTAGCTTAGAAAAGGAAGCACCAAGTCTCGGAGTTAATAAGTGTATCTCTCAATGTCATGGAGCTTCAAATCTTATTTTTCTAAAGCTGAAATTGGGCAATCAGGGAAGCTTATATAGGAAAAGATGTCATTCTTTGACCAAGTACATCTTCGACCTTTTAGGTTTGTATATCAAGCCTTCCCACAACCTATCATCTCTCCAATGCAATACCAAGTAAGTCTAAAGCCATTTCATCTTCATAAGTTTTTATTCAATGTATAAAATCCCACTCTCTGAATCTTGCAGTTACCCCACAGACAATGACAAGGAAGGCCTCAGCAGCTCAGAGAGCTACATGCCCAGTTAGCCCAGTCAGGGAGCAATAAGAGTTGAGTTGGTACCAGAGGTTAATATGTATGGAGCATCCACTTAGAGACGACATTTGAAGAATGCACCACTAACCTAGTTGACAGAGACATGATGTTGCCATCCAATAGAGTTTTCTGGTCTGAGTGAAGTTGAAAAGTTAAACCCCACTCTCAGAAAGCCATATCAAAATGATCAATTCACATTCTTTTACACCTTGGTCCTGTGAAGGTTTGATGCCCCAGCATAGGGAAATGCTAGGGCTATGAGGTTGGAGTGGGTGGGTGGGGGAGCACCCTCAAAGAAGCAGGGGGAGGGGGAGGGGATAGAAGGTTTACAGAGGGAAAACCTTGAAGGAGGATAACATTTGAAATGTAAATAAATAAAATAACCAATAAAAAATTAAAAAAGAAAGAGAAAGAAAGTTCTTTCTTTCATAAAAAAAGGTATATAATTCCTTTACATGATGATCATTCTGTTCTCTACTTCCTAGGTATGATGATGTTGGCTAACTAAACTCTTTATAACAGTCATCTATCAGTATAATAGGATAAACATTATAACTAATCCCAAGTATTGCATTGAATTTCAGGTACAAAACTCCTGTGAGCATTCTCCATTTCATCAAGTCCAAGGTCCACTGTTTACTGGACTTCAAGTTATTTTATTCCCACCAAGAGAGGGGAGACTATCAACAACACTGGAAACTGAAACAGCACATTAGAATTTTAAAATATTAGATACAATAATTAATACTTACGGAGCATCACATAGTATATTATTTCAATTATGCCATAATTTGTGTAATTGCTGTGATTATAAGACTCCTCAAGAGACAATAGACACAATCAGCCTCTCTTGCTTGGTTCAGGCTGGAAAGCAAATGAGCAGAGTGCAAGGCATGTAAACACAGAAACACAGTCCTCCCAACTCTGGCTGCTGAGAAGTCCTTGGTACTGGTAGGCACTGGTAGATTTGGTGTCTAGTGAGGGATTAATTTCTGTTTTTCAGAAACCTACATTCTTACTCTATCGTCAATATGGTAGCAGACACTGGAGAATTGAGTGGTGACATTAACCAGTTCATTGGGGCGACACCTTTTCCTAATTCCAGTGCTTGTGCTGTCACACTTGAAAATTTAAATGCACAAAATTGAGAAAGGAATGTATCACACAACCTTCAGATCTATAACATAAACAAAGCAAAAAGCTGGCTTCCCTTTTCTTACAATATGTTTAATTATACAAGATCACTCCTATTTTTCCTATTGTTCTTTGGAGGCTTGTCCAGTCCGGAATAATTCTATCTAGAAGTAGGACCAGAAGACTGGAGATACACGGTGTTGACACCGTACACTGGACAGTTATACATAGAGAAGCGTATGTGGCACAGTTTATTAATCATACTTCCTAAAGCCTCAGCATCAACCATGTAGCCTTCATGAATGTCTTTGTTTTCCAACATAAAATCTTGTAGCTGAGTTCGCAGCTTCCTCTCAGAAGCAGGGAAGAGTTTTAATTTTTTTCTAATATTAAAGGCTTATACTGCACATGCAATAATGACAATGACTAAAAATTAAGAGTAGAGCACTTTAGTGGTAAGTAGGTAAAATATTGTATCGGGGATTGCTCAGTAATGATGGCTACAGACAGCTGAAAAGTTGTCTTCTTAACCAGAGGGATCTCCATCCCTTGAGAGACAGACCAGTGTTAATAAACAAAATGTTTGAGAACAAACATAAAAGGTACAAGGAACAAGTGGGACTGGTAAGAAAAGGGAAGTAGATACTTGCAAAAAGGTAACATTCTGAACTAGCCCAGAGTGTAATTGAAAACCAGTCATATGTTACTTAAAGAAGATGCTTCTATTAGCAATCACTTCTTGGCATCAGTAATAGTGACTGGGTTTGGTGGCTGCAGATGGGATGGATCCCCAAGTGGGGCAGTCTCTGGATGGTCTTTCCTTCAGTCTCTGCATCATTCTTTGTTCCTGCATTTCCTTTAGACAGGAGCAATTCTGGGTTAAAATTTTGAGTAGGGTGGGAGTCCCCATTCCCCACCCGGGGACCTTGCCTCATCTCTGGATATAGTCTCTACAGTTCTCCCTCCTCTTTTTTGGACATTTCAGCTAATGTCATCTTTGTTGGGTCCTGGCAGCCTCTTGCTTTCCTGGCATCTGGGACTTGCTGGTAGCTGTCACTAGTTCCCCATCCTACACACCTTTGTTCAAATTCCTGGCCCACTGCATATCATCCCTGTCTCCTCTCATACCTGATCCTGCCTCCCTTTTTTCTCTTCCCCATCCTCTCTTCCTCCCAAGTCCCTCCCACCCTCTACTTCCTGTGAGTATTTTGTTTCCCCTTCTAAGGAGGTCTGAAGCATCCACATTTTGGTCTTCCTTCTTGAGCCTGATATAGATGTCTCCTTGAGAGGCTCTGCAGGAACCTTACCAATACACATGAGGATTCTGAGCAGAGGGACCCCAATGGAGAAGTTAGACAAAGGACTGAAGGGGATGAAGGAGTTTGCAACCCCATAGGAAGTAGAAAGAACAATAATATCAACTAACCAGAATCTCCCACCACCCCCAAGAGCTCCCACAGACTAAGCCACCAACCAAAAAGTACACATAGAGGGACCCATGGCTCCAGATACATATGTAGCAGAGGATGGCACAGTCTGGCATCAATAGGAAGAGAAGCCCTCTGGTCCTATAAAGGCTAGATACCCCAGTGTAGTGGAATCCCAGGACAGTGAGGTGGGAGTGGGTGGGTGGGGGAGCATCCTCATAGAAGCAGGGGAAGAGAGGATGGGAGAGGTGGGAACTGGGAAAGGAGATAACATTTGAAATGTAAATACTTAAAATATCTACTAAAGAAAGAGGAGGAGGAGGAAAAGGACAAGGAGGAAGAGGAGGAGGAGGAGGAGGAGGAGGAGGAGGAGGAGGAGGAGGAGGAGGAGCTCCTTTGAATAGTCCTTTGGCTACCCTGCATGAGTTTGTTCTGTGCCCAAGGTTTACACGTGAAGTTCAAATGCACAGTGCGGCTGGATCTGAGGCACCAACGTAAATGAGATGAGATGTCATCTGAAAGCCAGGAAGAGAAGCTTCCCCAGAACATGGGGGCTGTAACAATGAGGATTTCCTCCCTTAACATGTGAGGAAATACATTTCTGTTATGTGACTCCACTGTTGGAGTTTTATTATGACTCCCCAAGTGATTATTATAGCATATGGATTGCATTTTCTTCTCCCATTCAATCAGGTTTACCCCATAATAATAATATTAATAAGTCTCTTGATGATACAGATCAGCTCAGTTTTTGTTTTTCTTTTTATGCATTCAATTTTATTAGAATCTCATAATGAAAAACTAGAGCGAAAATGAAAGCTACTTACTGAGTTTCAGACAGTTCTTTTAAGAAGAGGTTCCAGGTTCACTGCTACTTCTAAATTTCATCCTTTCTCCTTCACAGTCATTCCTAATTCAAATACTTCTTTAAGAATTAGGCAAGGTCAAGAGTACCTTGATTCTAAATCATCTCTCTATTCTGATAATACTGCTTTGTAAAGATGAGAAAGCTAGTGAGACACACACACACACTCAGAGACAGAGACACAGAGACATGAGAGAGACAGAAAGGCACAGAGACAGAGAGGGAGACATAAAGAGACAGAAACAGAGACACAGGTTTGAAAAAGAAAAGCAAAGCTTCCAGAATATTAGAGTGCCTTTAAAATGACAACTATGAAGTTATTGAGATTATTCATGGTTAGGAAAGGACAGAGGCAGTTATCACACTGATTCTAAGAGATAGTTCTGGAGCATATGTGATCTCTCTTCTATTGAAAGTATTCTTTCCAATGAAGTGTTCTTCAAGTGATTATTCTAAAACACCAATTAAGAGCCTTATCAGGTATGGTAATGCCTCAGGTGCAATTTGGAAAGTGCAGTTATTACAGTGTAAGGCAGCTTCAAAACTATCAGGCAATCAGAAGCAGCCATAGTACTGAAGTGGGAATAGCAGCAACTGGCATTTGCAACCATTACCTACAAACTCTTGTTCAGGTTGATTTGGAAATTCAGTTTCTTCCACATAAGTGAGAATACTGTTTCTGGAGGGGCCTCAACCTTTACCAGCACACACAGATCCTGATGGTCTCAGAATCAACCCATGCTCCATCTTCTTAGTCCTTTTCTTTCTTACAGGGCCCTTGAATGTTCCAGGAGACTACAATTCTAGAGAGAGGGAAATTTGTTTCCATGTGATTTTTGGCACTTTTTTTTCTGATCGTATTTAATAGCAATTTGTCACGCAGATTAGTTATTGATCCTACTAGAACAGAGAAGAGCTGGCCAGGAGAATCTATTTTGAAGTAGTCACAGACTTGCCTTACAGAGTATGTTAGTGGTTCAGAATGTCTGAAGAAGGCTTTAAGGAAAAGCAACCTTACCTTGAACTCAAAAAGGCAAACTAATCAGCATATTTCCAGTGAAGATGAATGTGCTCCTCAGGGCTATGAAGCAATGTGCAATTTATAAAACACCTTTTCATTTGTGAGCTTGGGTTTTCTTTTCTTCTTCCCTCTCTTCTGTCCTTCTTCATTTCCATCTCTTTCCTTCATTGTTTCTGTCTCTCTTTACTTCCTTTGTTAAAAAAAATCTTTCCCTTTCTTTTTTTTCCTGTACCTTTTTTTCCCACTTTCCTTCTCACGGTCTTCTTCAGCAAACATTTAATGACTACTGGGCACTGTGCCAAGAACAGTGTGCATTCAGAGCCAAAACAGTTTTACTTCTAAAGAGCATGGTGTTTGTAGGATTGACAGCGGGTGAGTCTAGTATAGATTGATAGGGCCGTTGTGATGCATCAGGTGGTACCTAAGAAAGACTTGCTAAGTCCACATCAGCTGCATAGTGGGGATATCTTTCTACAGATAGGACCATGAGTTCTCTTTGAATGATAGACTTCAATTTAGATTACTGCTGACAAATGAGAGAAGAAACTTCTAGGAAAGAGACAAATAAAAGCAAATAGTTGAATATTTGTTTTCCTTTAGGAAACATGTAGTGGTTTGGTATAGCTGGCAGTGAAGGTGAGTGAGGTGGAAACAGGGCTAATTGAGGTTAGTGAGTAGAAGCAGAAGGGACGGTCCTACAGATGGTGTTATTTCTGTGGCTCTGTGTATCAAGTAAAGGACCAGAATTGAATTCTGATGATAGTTGAATGTTTGAACCATGAAAGTATTGCATTACATGATAGTTAAAATGTAGTTATATTTTTAAAAAATGTAAAGCATAATGTTAACATATAATTACATCATTGCCTCCTTCTTTTTCTTTTACCCCCTCACTTAACTCTCACTCACTTTAAGGTTTGTAGCCTCTTTTACACACACACACACACACACACACACACACACACACACACACACACACACACCCCTAAATATATAAATACAACCTTCTGTAGAACGTTTCATTTATGTATTTGATGATTTGATGTCAGGGCTGAGCACAGAGAAAATGATACAAAACATCTAAGATCTGGTTCTTGGAAAAGAAACAAGATCAAAAGACCCATGGACCACCTGACCCAAACAAATACAGAGAAAACTAAAAAGTTACAGAATCAAAAATGAACAGTAAAACATTACAACAGATACTAAAGAAATTCAGAATGTTATAAGAGAATACTTTGAACACCTTTATGCTGGAAAATCTCAAAAGAAATGGATGATTTTCTAGATTCATCCAAACAAACAAACAAAATTAAATGGAGAAATCAACAACCTAAACAGACTCATCACAAAAAAGGCAATTAAAACAGTCATAAAAATGCTTTTAACTTAAAAATGTTGAGGCTCAGATCGGTTCTCAGCAGAATTATGCCAAGTTTTCCAAAAATACCTACACCTAATTCTTTTAAATTATTAAAAATAAGTAAGAGGCAAGAGGAACACTCCCAAACTCCTTCTGTGAAGCCAATATTACTCTAATATCAAGACCTAGTAAAAGAACAACAACAAAGAAAACTGCAGGCTAATATTCTCAATGAACATAGATTAAAAAATTCTTGAATAAAATATTTACAAGTCATAAAAGACTCTCTAACTGAATCCAAGAGCACATCGTAAAGACCATCCACCACACTAAAGTAGGCTTCTTCCCAGAGATTTATGGATATTTCACCATACAAAAATCTGTTGATGTGAACAAGTAGTAAACAAACTAAAAGAAATAAAACCACAAGATTATCTCGATAGATGCCATAAAAGTCCTTGACAAAATCAAGTACTTCTTCATTATAAAATTCTTAGAAAAATCTGGCATACAAGGGACATACCTAACTATAATAAAGACAATATACAGCGATCCATAGATTCAATTCAATCCCCATCAAAATTCAAACACAATTCCTTATAGACCCTGAATGAATGATACTGAACTTCATATGGAAAAAACAAACAGGATAGCTAAAACAATTTTGAACAATAAAAGAACTTCCAGAGGTCTCACCAACCCTGATTTCAAGCTCTATTTCAGAGCTATAGTAATAAAAACCCCATGGTATAGTATTGGCATAAAAACAGACAGGTGGATCAATGGAATCAAAGTGAAGACCCAAACACAAATTGATACAACTGAGGAACCTGATTTTTGATAAAGAGGCCAGAATTATACAATACAAAAATGAAAGCATCTTCAACAAATGGTGGTGGTCTAATTGGATGCCTTCAGGTCAAAGAATGCTACTAGGTCCATATATATCACCCTGCACAAAACTCAAGTCCAAGCAGATCAAAGACCTCAATATGAAACCACATATACTGAACCTGATAGAAGAAAAAGCGGAAAATAGTCTTGAATGTGTTGGCATGGGTAACAGCATTGTCAACAAAGCACCAGTACTGCAGGCTCTGAGAGAGATAAATAATAATTGGGGCTTCAGGAAAGTGAAAAACTGCTGTAAGGCAAAGGATATCATCTATAGGCCAGAAAGGCAGTCCACAGAATAGGAAAAGATTTTTACCAAATCCACATCTCACAGGGGGCTAATTTGCAAAGTATATAAAGAAATCAAGAAGCTAGACATCAACAAGTCAAACAATCCAGTTGAAATGGGGGTACAGATCAAATCATTTCTGTGGGTAGACTAGAGGTGGGTGAAGACAAGAACAGAAGGGATCAGGTGTAGGGAGGATTGCGTGAGAGAGTACTAGCAGAGGCAACTGAAATTGGGGACATATTCTGGATGAGCTAGAACCTAGTGCAATGGAAATACCAAGGAATGTACAAAGTTTTACCCTAGCTAAGCCTCCTAGTGGTAGAGGATACAAAGCCTGAACTGGTCATCTTCTAATAAGGCAAGACTTACAGTAAAGGGATTGGTACACCACCCAGGCTCAAAACCTGTGACCTACAATTTGTTCTGGAGTAAATGCAGCACAGAAATTGTGGGAATGGCCAACCAGTGACTGTTCCAGCTTGAGATCCAAGTCACAAGAGGGAACTCACCCCTGACCTGGCCTGGAGGGTCGGGAACCAGAGGCCGGATAGCTCAGAGACCTAGGACAGAAACAAACACAACTGGAAAAAAAATCAATGAAAGGCTTGTATCCTGCTATTCTGCTGCTATACTAATAGATCAGAGCCTAGTCAGTTATCATTAGAGAGGCTTTATCCAGCAACCGATGAAAACAGGTACAGAGGCTCAGAGCTGAAAGTTAGGTGGAGCTCAAGGAAGAGGGTTGGAAAGTTTGTCAGAGCCAGAGGGGGCAAGGAACAGTACAAGAACACAACCCACAGAATTAAATAAACAGAGTTAATAGGGGCTCAGAGAGATTGAACCAACAAATATTGAGCCTGCATGTGTCTGACCTAGGCTCTCTGTATATATGTTATGGCTGTGTAGCTTGGTCTTCTTATGGAACTCCTATGGTGGAAGTTTTCTGTCTATGGCTCATTTTCTTGCTTTTGGGACCTTTCCTGCTTACTGGGTCGTCTGGTTGAACCTTAATACAAGGAGAGGTCCCTAGTCACATTGCAACTTCATATACTGTGTTTGGTTGATATCCACTGGAGGCTTGACCTTTGCCTTTTTCTGAAGGACAAAAGGAGGAGGAGTTGATATGGGGTAAAGGGGAGGTGGAGAGACACTGGGAGGGGAGGGGAAATGTGGTTGTGACGTAAACATATGAGAGAAGAATAAATAAAAATATGAAAATATACTGGCAAATCAAATACAGACATACATGAAAAATATTCTCCCTGAGACTAAGTTGGCTTTATCTGGGAAATGGAGGACTATTTCATTATATATAAGTCAGTAAATATAATAGTTAATATGAATAAACAAGTACAAAAATCACATGATCATCTGAATGAACACAGCAGTAGCCTTTGACAAAATCCCATATGCCTTCATAATAAAAATTCCAGAGAGAGTCAAACTAAAGAGAACAAATCTCACATAATAAAATATGAAGAGCCCACAGGGAACAACATCTTAAATGGAGAAAAACTTGAAGCAATCTTACTGAAATCAGGAGTAGGAGATCTGACACCCTCACTTCTTTTAATGCTTCACTCAGTGAACCACCTGCGCTGTAAAGCAGGAGAAGGAAATCAAAGGGATTCAAACAGGAAGAGAACTGAAACTATCTCTAATCAGAGTTCTTAAGTCCCTTTTCTGTTTTAAAGACCAAGTGGACACCCAGAGTTTCATTCGGTATCTCTGCTTCCCCTGACCTAGATTCTCAGTTGCTTGGAAAGCAGTGCTGAGTCAGCACTTCCTGGCTATCTGGAAAGGACCATGGATTATTCATGGGGCCCAAGCTCTCTTCCAGGTACAGCTGGGATTGCCCTGCATTGGGCCCATTTGTAGTGTAAAGATATGGCAAGAAAATCCATGTTCTCTTTTTCAGATCTGACTTCATCTCCATGCTTCTGCTGATGTTATGAATTTAGGGTAATCAAGTAAAAGAAGTAAGGCAGAACATAAAGAGAAGTGGGCTTCTGACAACTTTACAGAAGGAATTTTTAGACCCCATTTTGTGAATGCTCTTTTGGAAGGAACTGATTTCAAAAGATGGCGAACAGTCAATGAGATATCCGAGTAGAGTTCTTATGCCACGAGACTTCTATTTAGCAATAGAAAAAAATTGTCCCAAACTGTGTTTTCCAGGAAATAGAAGTTGAGAACAAACAAAGCTTGTTTTTTCTGGTTTTTTTTTTCCGGAGCTGAGGACTGAACCCAGGGTCTTGCGCTTGCTAGGCAAGCGCTCTACCACTGAGCTAAATCCCCAACCAAAGCTTGTTTTTAGTGACATTCTACACTTGAGATTCCCAACAAGAAGAAACAAGATGTGCCTCAAACAAGGTCTCTGCTAGCTGTATCCAAGCTCTTCCTGGGTGGAGAAACTGTTTCACAGAAGCACTGAGAGTGGAAACCAAAGCCTCTACCCTGTGATGTCAAAACCAAACCAGAAGATAGCAACAGCCATCTCAGAACTGCTGGCGCTGATAAACATCTTTCTATGAACTTAATAACTTTTTCCCATGGTCCTGAAATAACCCCATCAACTTCAGAAGTGAATAGCTACTACTCAAAATGAACTGCTTTTGTTTCAAAAATGAAGGGAGATAGAAAAGAAACCCCACAGCAATTAATGTTGTAAGTTAAACTAGATCCATTTTCTATTGATTCTATATCCAAATACCAGCAATTTGGTGCTGAAAACAATACACATTTTTTTCCGTCTAGGGTCAGAGGCCAACTGGAGCTCCTGGGCTCAATTTAAGTTTTTAACATGGCTGAACCTCCTATAGAAAGTCTATAGAGGAGAATCTATGTGAGTCTTTCCCAGCTTATAGTGATGCATTCATTGGTTGGGGCCTCCTTCTTGAGCCAATCTCCTCATGCTGCAGATCTCAATGGTTCAGCTCCATTGTCCTCATACCTCTCTCTTTCTCTATCTCCAAATTCTCCTCAACTAGTGGGGAAATGTTTTGCATTTCTAAGGATTTGTAGGGTAATGAAGCCTACTGAAAACTGTCTCTAATAGTCTTTATGAATTGCATCTACAAAATCGCTCTTTCAGTGGTGGAAGCATTACTCTTAATCCAGCATTATTACCCCAAGGGAACCTTCCCAAGTCGGAGTATGAACCATCTCTACATACTTCTAGGTGTTTATGTCCTTATCATTCCATATTATTTCTACAAAAATATGCAATTCACTGTTTTATCTAGTTTGTGTATATTAGCTTTGCTGGTTGAGATTTCATATGTTACACCTATGTTACACTTTTTAATATTTGATTTTAAATAAGTTTGTTGCCAGTTCCACAGAAGATCAGACCCAAACCTCTTGAAGACAGTTGTGGTATCTCTAGGTCTTGGGACTTTTCCATGATTTTTACTCTCCTGGCATGTTTTCATCTTGGCTGGACATAGATAAACTATTATTAAGCTAATCTTCTTGAAGAGTTTTTGAAGCACATTTTTCCCATAAGACCTATGTGCCAAAGTAGGTGGCTTGCAACTGATGACCCGATGATGAACAGTGGCTCCGAGTGGTCAGGAGCAACAGATTGTTTCATAGACTTGTTAATCAGAAAACAACCTAGATAAATTCAACCTCAGTGAATATTGGTGGGAAAAAGAACAGGAAGACAGTGTTTAAAACATGAACAAACACCATGGTCCCTATTGATGAGGAAACAGACTCGAGTGGAAAACAGTAAGTTAGCAAGAAAAGAGACCAGAAAGGAAATACCCAGTAGCAAGTGAGAGAAGTTGACTTTAGAGAAATAGCAATTGAGACAGATCACTATGGCCTCCTTTTCCCTAAGCCATTTCTACCTAACTCAGAGACTGGGATTTGCAGCAACTGAATCTTTTTATTTTGCTCTTCATTGTCTAACAGCAAAGATAACAAAGGACAAACTTATTAATGCAAAGTCTGTGTTTGGTCTCTTTGGACTCACTGGAAATAGCCTCACACCAAGTACATCTGGCTGCATGGTGTAACATCTTTCCTAGTGCCCAGAAGGCCAACCACATTAAAGGGTGGATAGCTGATAATCCACAGTTAGGAGTGTGCCTTCTGAACACCTAAAACTAGAATCAGTCTTGCTGAGGGCAAAAGAGAAAAGGAGAAACACACAGCATCCAACCTGTTTTTAATCTCTCTCTAAACCTTGGGCTTTCTTATTTGATGTTTTTCATTAACACAGGGAACAACTGATGCAGGTAATAGTGAAAATGCCTGGAGTCATGTCACATCTGTCTCCCAGAGAGATCTGGGACAGGGTGAGGAGTGTAGGATTAGTGATCTGGAAAGTACCATCAGCTTTGCCATGCCTGGCAGGTTACTCAACTCTCTGGATTTCTATTTCTTTCAGTAGTACAGTAAGCCATGTAATAAATTCCCTGCTTTTCAATCCACAAGTTTGTCAAGCCAGTTCAATGGAATACATTTAAAACTATGAAGAAATTCAGAGACCAAATGTTTATGTAACTATAAACAAAAAAACCATCCTGGTATAAGTCTGCATTGGATCTTGAAGGGTTTTAGTGAGAACTTTAAAATATAAAACTAAGCCAGTCAGGTGAGGAAGAAGCAAGAAAAACTCTGGTCGACTTTTCTAGTTCTGAATGTTGACTGGTGAAGGCACTTAGAAGAGAGAAATATCAGTAAGAGGCTGGAGTAGGTATATGGTTTTCTAATGATTTTGCCTGTCTTCCATGTTTTTAAAGTGTTACAAAGAAAGAAGAGTCACAAACCATCACCAAAAACCTGTTTGGAACCCCTCAACAGTAGCTCAATAGGTTAGCAACAGCAGTTGCTAGTTTTTGATAACTAGACATTGTCTCCAACAGATATCCTATGAACAACTTTTCTGCACACACGTTTGGCTTCTGCCAAAAGCTTAGAGCTTCCAGACAGCTCTTTGTCTGCTACTACACTGAAATGCTGCATCAAAAAGTCTTTTCTTATTCCCTGTAAAGAAAGATGATCTTGCTTCCCCTTCAAATTTCTGAATGTTTTACTTAATCTGTTTTCATTGTGCTTGGTACTCTTCACATTTAACATTTAGTTTGATTACCAGGTGAACCTATTAATTGATGGTAGTCTGTTTCTGATTGGTCCTCCTGTGCTCCGTATGCTAACATTGCTACCTATCATGCAATATTGTTATATAACATGTTTCATAATAAATGCTAATAGACCCATAGTAAACAGGAAACTCAAACAAACAGAAACAATGTTTGCTTTGGAAGAAAAGTACATGCCCATGGTTTGATGTCCAGATTGTCCCTTCTCACAGAGGAGTGCTGAGGTGGTGGGAACACTTTCTTCAGTTCTCCTCTCTGGTCTAAAATCATCCCAGCCTTTCTGTATGTTCTTCTCTGTTGAAGATCGCCAAGTTATGCTCCCTGGAGACCTTTAGATGCTTTGTCTCATTGAACTCTAATTATAAATTTTTAACTGATAAATTCCTGTTTTGCATAAAATGGATGCTGAGCTGAGCTTTAAGAAATTAGCACATTGCCTAGCTATGGTTATTGCCAGTCTTCAAAGGCAGACTTGGTTGCCTTCAAGATCCCTTTTAAAGTGAATTTGCCAGGTCACTGAAGATGGATGCTACTTTTATACATATAGGGAATATGACACGATGACTGGACAGAGATCATGTTTTGAATCTGACAAAACTGAATTCGATTTGACTTCTTTGGTTTCCCGTGTCTGAGATCCTTGAAATCTGACTTAATCTTCATAAATCTATTTTTCTTGAGGGGGGGAGTTGTGGATAGCTAAAATTCTCCCTTGTGAGATAATGCCTCCGAAAGTTATTTAGAAGTTAAGTCATTTTCCTTTCTGTTTTTCTCGCTTTCTGCCCTTGTTTTTTGTGAAATACAAAATGAGTTGTGGTTAGCAGCCCTGTTTTCACTCTTAAGGGAACCCAGCCAGGCATATAGTGGATTGTATGACCATCACCTAATGTTCAGTGTGCTCTTTGTAATAGACACGCAGTGGTTGCTCTTGTGCTCAAACTCCTTAACCTGCTGGCCAAGGGACATATTGAGTGTCCTCATGTTGGCACAGGAGGCTCTTCATAGTAGAACCTAACTGCTTTGGTGTCTTCTTACCCTTACCAAGCCTGTTTATTGTCAGGGACATATTTTTAGTTTAACTTTCTTGAACTGTTTGTTTGATGGCTTGTGCCTTTGCTATGGCCTCAGTGTGTTTTGGAATTTCGCATTTATCCTTTGTTTCTTTGACAGAGATCTCTTTCTAAGTGAAGAGGACCTCTTGTTCTGTGGAATGATGTAGGGACAAGATTCAAGATTTTGTTATTTGTTAGAAGATTCACATTTTCTGTTACCTATCAGTTATTCTCTCCTCCTCCTCCTCCTCCTCCTCCTCCTCCTCCTCATCCTCATCCTCTTCCTCCTCCTCCTCCTCCTCCTCATCCTCTTCCTCCTCCTCCTCCTTCTCTTCCTTCCTGTCTGTCTGCCTTTGGTCTTTCTGTCTTCCTTTCTTTCTCATTGTAAACCTCTTATAGCTAAAACACTAGTTCCATGCCAATTCAAAAGTAATGAGACGAGAGGAACAAAAGAGTCAGTCACACTCTCTTATTTTATGACAGATACAGGTAACAACAGTAGCTTCAAAACCATTGCTTCCAAACAGTGCCTGCCCCAACATATTCATTGTGTACTTGTAGACAAGCTATGGGACTTCCCTTTACTTCTGTAAAATGGAGACAATGACAATGACTATCTCAGTGGGTCCTTGTGGCATTAATCAAGAAGACCCTGCTGTGGAGCCAATGCCTGGCACAAAGTAGGTGCTCATAAAATATTAAGTATTCCAATGTGTTAGTTATTATTAACAACAACAAAAATAATATTAATGGTACCTAAAACCTGTGACCATCTCTGTTTGATTTGACCTTAACATCTAAGTTGAAATGTCCCACAGAAATGCCCACAAGCCCATGTGATGGAGAAAATTCTTCAAAGTTTTCTCTTCCAAAATGTTGTTAGTTTTATGTCATGTGGAAAACAGAAACCAGCATATAGACTATAGTTATTTTTTTCATGTTGGTAAGCATCACTATATGCCTCAACTACACATTAAATACTTTCCAAGCCATATTGTCCTCCAATCAATAGTTTAGATTCTAACTGATCAAGACCTTGGGACCAAGTATATGTTCAATAAACAATTTCTGGATGAATGAACAAACAGCTTGGTAACCCCAAGAATCCTGCTGTGAGAGAGCAACTTAGCAGGGAAGTCACTGTTTTCTATGCAATCACTTCAGTGTTTCTCCAAGGTTGTTCTCCACAGCCCCCTTTTTAAGAGTAGGACAATCAACACGTTCACATTTGCACTGATGTTCCCTGAATCCTTGACAATTTCAAGAGATTCGTAATCAGTGTATTTGACGGCTGCAGTGTCCCTGCTTCCCATATTTGGCTCAGTAGATGGCGCGTATCCAGATATTTGATCCCAATCAGTGTTATTGTGCTTCCTGAGAACAACATCCTGTAAGTCAGGTGGATGCAAAGAAGTTCTCCAGGCAGAGCCAGATATACTCTAAGGAGACACTGGGTGCTGCTACTCTTTGTATTTCTTCTGGGTGTGACATGCTGGGTGCTTCTGTTTGCTCCTCTGTGGATACGTGAGCATAGGCAATGCTTCTTCTGAATTGAATGTATGAATATTCTTGCCTTCATCTGCCATGGTATTTCCAGTTCCTGTTGTTCTTCCCTCTTCAAATAATAAAATTCTAATCATTTAGTAGGATATGCAAGTTTCCTCACAAACGGTTTCCATTATTCTTCTGGTTTTATATCCTACCATACTTTGCCAGGCACTCCAAACTCACTATTATTAGTTAACCAACCCCCTTCCTTCTTACCACTATTTGAAAAGGTACAGATGATTAAATGGGACTGGTTGTGACTCTCACACCAAGGCAATCTGTCATAAACAAAGCAAAATAAAGCAGAAGAGAAATGAATATGAGTATCATGAAGTTAAATAATGTAGGGTTCTAAGGATATCATAGGGCTGCATTATCATGAAGGGGTTCATGGAAGCCAGTAAGTATTCCAGAAGCTTATCACAAGTTTATTGAATCCAAGCACTACTCTGCCATTAGTAAATCACCAAGGATCATGATAGAGCAGCCATAAAATAAATATTAATCAACACACCAGTAAATGAAAACACTGAATGTAGCAATGGATATTTTAACCCACTCATAATCCCATAACTTATGTCCATTTCCTGTTCATATATGGTATTTGAGAACATACAAACCATATTAAGAAGCATTATTGATAAGATTATATACAAATGAGTGCTTTATGGTTTAGAATTCTATTCTGTGCAAAATCATAATAAGTTGTACATAAATCCATGAATGCAGGGAAATATTATCATTGTTCTTATTTCAATAGGAACTGAGGTTATAGAGATGCTCATGGGAATACATATGCTTAGTGACTTCTTTGGCTTTCTGGACTGAAGTTTGTGGACTATTTTCCTTTTCTTATACCTTCCCATTTTCTCTTGAACTATGGATCAAATCTACGGCCTTGTACATGCTAGGCAGGTGTTTGACCACTGGGCTAAATCAGTAGTCTATCTTGGCTTTTAGACCTTAGCATTTCAGTTCTCCAGAGTGCTTGGATGTCAGCTGTGTATCATTAAGCCTGGCTTTCACAGTGCTTCCTTAACATTCTCTCTTTGTTCTCTTCCTTTTCCTCCTCTACCTACTTTTTCTCTTTCTTCTTTTATACCAGGCATCATATAGTCCAGCTTGGGCTTGAACTCTCTATGGACAGTTCAAGGATAACCATGAATGAATGATCTTACTGCATTCTCCTACCCCAACAAATTTCTAGGATCACAGGCTTGGAACACCCACCAATTTATGTAGTGCTGGCGATTAAATTCAGGGGCTCTACATACTAAGCTACAACTGCACTAGCCTTCATTCTTCTTTATTATTGATAGGAAAACATACAATGGTTTCAGTGATATAAGAACACACGATAAAATTAACACTATTAATTAAAATACTAACAGTGGAAACAGTGTTTTTAGACTCTTTTACCTGTTCTTGTGCCTCTTTTTCCTCTATTGGGTTGCCTTGTCTAACTTTTTATGAGGATTTTTGCTTTGTCTTAGTGTATCTTGCTTTGTACTGTTTAGCTGTTGTCTCCTGAAGGCCTGTTCTTTTCTGAAAAGAAAATGGACAGAGAGTGGGTTTGGGGGAGAGTAGAAGGTAGAGAGAGCTGGAAGAAGTAGAGAGAAGGGAAACTGTGGTCAGGATGTATTGTTTGAGAGAATCTATTCTCAATTCAAAAACACTAAAGGGCTACTTCTCTTTCATAAAAGTAATCCTCTGTGCAGCGAAAATTGCAAGATGAGATTTGGAGGAGGAAGGAGAAGTATGCCCAGCAGGTAGAGGAGTTGTGATCCAGGACGATCTGTGCATTCAAATAGTGGCCACAGAAAGGACACCATTGGAAAGGATGCAGGCCACTATAGACATCAAAGCTCAGTAAAGCAATCTCACTCTGAATGAAGGACCCAAAGAGCTTCACTCAAGATGAGACAGTAAGCCTCCCAGCCTGGTCTTCCTAAGAGCTCAATCTCTAAAAATGGCCCAAAGTAGAGTTTATTCCTAATATCTCTAGAAGAAACCGTAATTCCCTTGTAGCAGGATTCCTCTTAGTCTCTGTTGCAATTTTGATCACTATACACAAAACTTATCAATATACTACTAATACTATTGGTTACTTACATGGAATGAGATGAATCTGTGCTTATGATAGTGAATCTTGATTGTCAGCTTGAGGAAAGCTGGAAAAACTGGAGTCATATACCTCTGGACTGCTCTATGAAGGCATTTCCAGATAAATTAACTTAGGGGAGAGGCCTGGTCCTAAGAATGAGCAATACTGTCCAATGGGTGACCCCAACATAAAGGGATTCAAAAGAAAGCAGCATTACCTGAGATTCCTTCTGAATGAATATAACTCTTGCTACTCCCACCTTTTTCTGGCATCCAATTCCAGCTGAAGCAGGATTGCACATCAGAGACTGTATAGAGATCTTGTAGCCCTCCAAAGACTGCTGAGGCATCTGACTTTATGAAGTACCAAATTCTCTCTGCCTTCCCACAGCCACTGTTGGACTACCAAATCCCTATCATCTAAGCAAATTGTTTATAAAGTATATTCATTTTATCAATTCCATACCTGTAGAAAACTTGGCTTAATAGAGTCATAATAAAACATATCATCTAGTGATATGGTATTGTTAAATCACAATATATGTATTTATTTAGTATAGTGATTAATGAATTATTTTATGCAATATATCATGTAATTAATTTAATAGTATTCATATATTAGTTAATATTAATAATCTTATGTTAACATTTATCAGTCATCCTATATATGAACATCCTGCATCCTATTGACTAAACCGAGGTGTCTATTCAAGAGTTGGTATTCAAGATTACTAAGGGAATAAATGCTGAAAAATTCAACATTTCAGTGTTATAATCATCCTGTTTAGATATTTTAAGTTTGTTTATATCCACTGAAGAACGTGAGGCAACAAACAGTCCTACCCAGCCATGATAACTGTAAACCACATCAACAACCAGCTTGGCAGGAGAACTTAAGGGTGCAGTAGTGGCAAACATACCTTGATAGTAGCCAATTCTCTGAACTTAATGCTTACTTAACAAAAGAGCAACCGTATCTGCTACTAGAAACCTAGTAACTACTCAGTTCTAGTAAGGTCGTGGTTATGAACCACTAATTTACTAAACTGTATGTAAACATGTGTTCTTATATCCACAGATAATTATAGTTTTCACCCCTCATCAAGGAAACTTTCCTTTGCAATAAATTGAGACCACTATGCTTAACCCCAACCAAGCAATATGCAGAGTTGTGGAATCAAGTCACTATTGGTTCTACCAAACAGCCCAAGTCTAAGGCTGAGACAACATTGCAGAAGAGGGAACAGGATGATCTATAGGCAAATGAGAAAAGCTGGGAGCAGAAGAGGAGATCTTCTGTATGGAAAACCATGTTAATTTGTTGTTCAGGGCCAAAGAGTCAAAGAGCAAAGAGAGCTATAAAAAAGAGTTTAGGGTTAGCAAAGGTAAGGGGAAATGTTCTGGTTATTTTATAATCTCAAACATTAAAAAGTGTATAAGCACACTAATAAATAAAACAGAAAAAGCAACACTTTCTCTATGAATCCCTTTCTAGCAGATGGAGACAGATGCTCAAAAGTACTGTGGACAAGGAAAAGTTAAGGTGTTAGTGAGATAAGATGTTCATGAGGTTGGTGTAGTGAGGTCTATGATCCCCTGGCCCCAGAGCATAGCTGTAGCCATTTTGTTCCATCCTGTCAGCTATTTCATATTGTTGCTGTAATATGCCTGCCAGTCACTGACACAGAGAAATAACTTGACTCAGAACAAGGCTTATGTAGGACCCATCAAATTAAAGGTCAGTATGAACTGTTGTGTCTAAAATGGCTTGAGCCAGAGCCAACCAATGGCCAGTACTTCTTGAACCTGTATATGAACTCACTAATTTTTTTTCCCTCACAAGCTGACAGAAAAAGATGTTCAGTGCTGTGGCTCAGCCCCCAAATTCTGAGATATGGTCTAGATTGATCAGTATCAGGGTGTGCATTCAATAAACCATCTCTGTCTCACTAAGACAAGTGTTTGTGTAGTTTGTGGGGTGACTCCTGAACCCCAACAAGTGGACAGAATAAATATAAAATGAACTGCTCAAGAATGTCCCAGTGTGAAATGGCGACCAAATACAAACTTGGAGGAAATGAAGACAGAATTTCTGGTAAAACAGATAAAGCAAAAATTATGTAGTTCTAGGTACATTTTATAAGTAGGTCTAAGAGAGGAAAGGGAAACTACTTAAGAGAGCAGTGCAGAGAGAAAGAAAAGAGGAGGCAGTTTTTATTGTGATAATGGGAGAGATACATGTTGCAAAGAGAGAACAAGCTAGACATAGATGAAGACAGAATGACACAGAGAATGAGAAGGAATCAGACGATTAGAACATATTGCCAAAATGCATATAAGGTCAAGCTGAGCAATTCAGGAGCGGCTGGAGAAAGAAACTAGGTTGACTCAATCAGCTTGGAGAGGAGTTTGAGTCAGAATAGCTGAGTTGACTGAGCCAGGGAGAGATCAGAAGTCTAGGAAGGGAAGAATTCATTCAGCAATAAGTCTCAAAGGCTGAAAACATTCTAGACTGTACAGAGACTAGAACCTTTCAGGATTAGGCCTTGGTTAGCACACAGATGCAGTAAGCCTCTGAGAGGACAATTACATCAGGTGAATAAATGTTACTTTTAGAAGATGTCTAATGGGAAATATCTGTGTAAGTGACTGACTACATGAGTCAGTGATGAAGCAAGAGGTCTGGGTTATGGATGTCAAAATCTAGATGCCAATTAAAGTCATGAAATTAGGTGATTACCCAAAGGCAGTGAGTTCAGATAAAGAAGGAAGACTATTTATGCCTGAACCTGGGCTGCTTCTAACTAAGAAGAAAGGACATGAAACTAACAGAGTAGCCAGAGAGGCCATTGTCCTAAATATCAAGAAGTACTGAAGTCCACATGAGATGTTTCTGATAAGCAAGAAAGATGAAGACATAAATAGAAAATGAGGATCACTGTTGATCTTAAAGAGTAGCATACCCACATCACAGTGAAGAGTTATCGTTTCTGTTTGATCAAGCTGCAGTTTTCTAGGGCAGGAGGAAAGTGTAGACTGGTTCCCACAGGAAAGGTAGTAGGATCTTCTACCAACAACACTCTACATCAATTCCAACCTTCAAATCTAATGTTTCCCTGCATTTTGACATTTGAACTTTGACCTGGAAACACAGTGAACTGGTAAATGTCTGTGGCAGTAGTTTTGTTTCTGATACTGCTAACTTCATTCTACTTTTACATTTTCTGTTTTATTGAATACTTTCCCCCTATTCACTGTTTTATTTCTTGTCATTATCAGGAATTCAGTCAACCAAATAAGTTCTTATGGCAGCATAAATTAACATCAATGTTTATAGTTATACCAATTTCTATTCAATATTATATCTAATTCTAACATTCTTGTATTCTTCATCAAGTTGATATGAGAGATGTTGTCATGTGTTGTCAGACTTCAATATATGAAATTTGTCTTGTTAACTTTCTCTATGGTCTTTCTCAGAGTTTTCTTTGGTGGGATCTGTTCCAAGTGAAGTCATGGTGTTTCATGTTTCTCACATAATAGTAGGAAACCTATTAGTGACTGGGTTAAACTTGTACTCATCCATCTGAATTTCCTGGGAGATTTCTATCTCCATTTTTGAAATCCCACCAGGCATAGCCTGCCTTTAGTGTTTTGGCATACCTCCAACTCTCCATGATTTTCTAGTGTTAGCAGGAATTTTATATTTTTTGAACAGCTTTTCATTAACACAATCTCAAATTCAAAGTTGGCAAAAGATGTAATTTTTGAGAAAAAAATAGCTTTCCTCGTAAAAAGGAAGTCTAGAGTGGTTTTTGACATATGTTACTGTATTTACAAAATAAACTGTTTTTAGGGATCAGTTTATAAATGCAACATAAGGTTTACTATTTCCCTTAAGTTCCTTTGAACTTTGAGTTTTCTTATATAGTTGACACAGGAAACCACATGAAATTTAATTGCCATATAGTGGTAAGAATATACAGGGGATCCTTTGTTTCTGTATTGTGTGGCTAATTGGAAATGTGACTTTGGGTAATAAAAACTAGGATTGAATTCTAGTTCTGTCACCAACAAATTCTATAATCTTGAAGGTCATATCTATTCCTGTAAATATCTTTTTATCATCTGCCAAATATGGATAAATATGAATGAGCCATAAGTTGCTGCCTTTTAATTATTCAACAAAATGATTGAACGTCTGTTTGTATGCCAGGACCCACATCAAATATAGAAGATGTATGACCTGTGTGCTCAGAAAATCGTAAGTAGGTGTGTGAGCCCAATAAAAACTGGATGCAGTTATTTATGTAATAAAAGATGATATTGCAAATATAACATTTTCAAATATTAGAAATTTTGGCTGCAGTCTACAAAACAATCCTGGATTCTTCTTGCATATAGAATCTGTGAAATAAAATTAAGAATTAAACAATTTTGAAGTCTCGTCAAGTGACTCAATTGCTATGTGGGCATGAAAAATGTAACTTAAATATAAATTGTAAGGTTTCTTAGAATCTCATTAACACAAGACACCATGATAAAGCAAGAATCTTTGTCTTCATGGGACTGGAGGCACATGTCAAAGTCATCTTTCATTTATATGAGAATAGGAAAGATCATGATGCAATATTTGGTCTAATAAGGTAGACTTCCTCTGAAAATAATGTGATGAAATACATTTACCCAATAAAGTAAAAAAATATGCAGGATAGTGAGATCAAAACCAACATTATTAAATCAATATCAGATAAACAACTTAAATAGACGTATAACCTGCATGAAAATAGAAGTAGTCATTAAAAGTCTCCCAACCAAAAACCATCCAGGGCCAGGTGGTTATAAAGAAGAATACTACAAGACAAATAAAGAAACGTTAATGTGGGGGCGGGGGAGTACAGAAAAAGAAACATTAATGCTAATACTTCCAAATTATCCCCAAAAAATAGAAATGGAAGAAACATTGCTAAATTTGCTTTATGAGAGCTCAGTCATCCTGATACACAAACCACATGAAGATTCAACAAACAAAATTACAGACCAATGTTGCTTATGAAAAATATATGCAAAATTTATGCAAAAATAATAAACAAAACCCACTCAAACACTGAATTCAAGAACACCTCAAAATGATTATTCACTAGGACCAAGTAGACTTCATGCCAGGGATGCAAGGAAGACTCAACTAACAACAACAACAACAACAACAAAAACAACAACAACAACAGCAACAACAACAAAAACAACAACAACAACAACAACAACAGCAACAAATCAGTCAATATAATCTATAAGATAAACAAACTGAAAAACAAACAAACACATGGTCATCTCACTAGATGCCAAAGAAAAGTCTTTGACAAAATTCAAGACTTCTTCCTGCCAAAAGTTTCAGAGAGCCTTCTGGTTTCTGCCTCCGCCCAGAGCTGACCCAGTTCCACAGCTCTTTGTACCCAGATCCCCTGGCAAAATATCAGGACTCTCAGAAGTGCAGACAATCCTAAGAGCACAGGGGAGACCATCACTTCTGCTCACATTCCTGGCCCAAGAGGAACCTACCTAGAGCCCTCTGGACAAAGGAACCAAGGAGTAGTCTGGGACTGCCTTTCCAGTTTCTGCTTGTTCCTGGAGCTGAGCCTGTGCCACAGCTCTCTGTACCCAGCCCCACTGGGAGAAAGCCAGTCTCCGGAGTCCTGATGCACAGGCTTACAGGAGGGTCAAGCTACTGTCAGAGACAGCAACACCAGCTAACACCAGCGATAACCAGATGGCAAGAGGCAAGCACAGGAACCTAAGCAACAGAAACCAAGATTACTTGGCATCATCAGAGCCTAGTTCTCCCACCAAAGCAAATACTGGCTATCCCAGCACACCAGAAAAGCAAAATTTGGATTTAAAATCACATCTCATGATGATGATAGAAAACTTTAAGAAGGACATAAATAATTCCCTTAAAGAAATACAGAACAACACAGGTAAACAAGTAGAAGCTCTTAAAGTAAAAGCAAAGAAGTCTCTTAAAGAATTACAGGAAAACACAAACAAAAAGGTGAATGCAATGGACAAAACCATCCAGGATTTAAAAATGGAAATAGAAAGAATAAAGAAATCACAAAGGGAGACAAGCCTGGAGATAGGAAACCTAGAAAAGAGATCAGGAGTCACAGATGCAAGCATCTTCAACAGAATATAAGAGATAGAAGAGAGACTCTCAGGGGCAGAAGATACCATAGAAAACATTGACACAACCATCAAAGATAATGCAAAACACAAAAAGCTCCTAACCCAAAACATCCATGAAATCCATGACACAATGAGAAGATCAAACCTAAGGATATTAGGTATAGAAGAGAGTGAAGATTTCTAACTTAAAGCGCCAGTAAAAATCTTCAACAAAATTATAGAAGAAAACTTTCCTAACCTAAAGAAAGAGATGCCCATAAACATACAAAAAGTCTGTAGAACTCAAAATAGATTGGACAAGAAAGGAAATTCCTATCACATAAAGTCAAAACACCGAAAGCACAAAACAAAGAAAGAATATTATAAGCAATAAGTAGAAGAGGTCAAGTGGTATATAAAGGTAGACCTATCAGAATTACACCAGACATCTCATCAGAGACTATGAAAGCCAGAAGATCCTGGAGAGATGTAATACAGACCCTAAGACTGCTATATCCAGTAAAACTCAAGTGGATCAAGGACCTCCACATAAAACCAGATGCACTCAAACTAATGGAAGAAAAAGTGGGGGAAGAGTCTTGAACACATGGGTACTGGGGAAAATTTCCTGGACAGAATACCAATGATAGAGCATGACAAATACAGAGGTGAATGCTAGAAACCAACCATTGAACTTTTGAAAGAGTTAGAGAAAGGATTGAAGGAGCTGAAGAGGTTTGTAACCCCATAAGAACAACAATATCAACCAACCAGAGTTACCAGGGACTAAAGCACCATCCAAAGAGTACATATGGGCATGCCCATGGCTCCAGCTGCATATTTAGCAGAGGATGGCCATGTTCAGCACCAATGGGAGGAGAAACTATTGGTCTTGTCAATTCTGGACACCCCTCACCCCCAGTGCAGGAGAATATCAGGGCATGGAAATGGGAAGGGGTCAATGGGTGGGTGTGTGGGGGAACACCCTCATAGTAGAAGGAGGAAGGGATATGGAAGGGGGGGTTATGGACAGGAAACTGGGAAAGTGGATAAAATTTGAAATGTAAATTTAAAAGTTCATTAAAATTGTTTTAAAATGTCTTGGAGAGATTGAGGATACAAGGGACTTACCTAAATATAATAAAGGCAATTTATGGCAAGCCTATAGCCAACATCAAATTAAATCAAGATAAAGTCAAAGCAGTTCCACTAAAATCAGTAAGAAAAGGCTACCCATGAACTCCATATTTAAACAAAATAGTACTTGAAGTTTTAGCTAGAATAAAGAGACAAATGAAAAAGATCAAGTGGATAAAAATTGAAACTAAGGAATTCACAATATCTTTGTTTGGAGATGATATGATAAGTATACACAAGTAACTCTCAAAATTCTACCTCAAACAAAACTATAAGTAGCCCTCCTGTATATGAATAACAAGTGGACAGAGAAAGAAATAATGGATATAATGCCCTTCGTAATAGCTACAGACAATATAAAATAACTTGGTGCAATTCTTAGCAAGCAAGAGAAAGACTTGAATGGCAAATATTTCAAGTCTTTAAACAAGGTATCAGAAGATGCAAAGATCTCCCATGCTCATGAAATGATACAATTAACATAGTAAAAATGGTCAACCTTTCAAATGCAATATACATGTGCAATAAAATGCTTATCAATATTCCAACACATTTTTTAGAGATTTTAAAGGGACAATACTCCGTTTCATATGGAAAAACAAAACTCCACAATTTCTAGTTACAAGCTGTACAGCCTGGCTATAGTAATAAAACTGCATGGTACTGGCATAAAAACAGACAGGTTGGTCAATGGAATAGAATTGAAGATCCAGAAATAAATATACACACCTATGGACAACTGATTTTTGGCAAAAAAAGCCAGAAATGCACACTGGGAAAAAAAAGCATCTTCAACAAGAGGTGCTGGTTTAATTAGATGTCTGCTTCAAATAGATAAAACTTTGTCACCCTGCACAAACAGGAATCTAAATGGATCAATATCTCAACATTAAACCAGACACACTGAAGCCAACAGAAGAGAAAATAGGAAATAGTTTTGAATGCATTGTCCCATGAAACAACTTCCTAAACAGAACACCTATAGTGCAGCCCTAAATTAACAATAAATGGGACCTCAAGAAACTTCAAGGTTCTGTAAGGCAAAGAACACTGTTAGTAGGACAAAAGGGCAACCTATAGAATGGAAAAAGGTTTTCCCCAATCTCTCATCTGATAGATGGCTAATATTCAAAATATATACAGAACTCAAGAAACTAGATGTTAGCAAACCAAACAATTCAACTAAAAATGGAGTATAGACCTAAACAAAGAGTTCTCTGTTAGAGGAATCTCACATGGCTGAGAAACAATTAAAGAAAATTTCAACATCCTTAGCCATCAGGGAAATGAAAAATGAAAACTACTTTGAGGTTCTACCACATATCTGTCAGAATGGCTAAGATCAATAATTCAAGTGATGGTGAGGATGTAGAGCAAGGTGTTCGAACACTCCTCCATTGCTGGCAAAATTGTCAACCTGTACAGTCACTGTGGAAATCAATATAGTGGCTCATCAGAAAATTAATCAATCTACCGTAAGACCCACCTGTACCACTCCTGGGAATATAGCAAAAGGATGTTCCATCCTACCACAAGGACACATACCCAGTTATCTTTATAGTATCTTTATTCATAATAGCCAGAAACTGGAAACAACCTATTTATTTCTCAACTAAGTGGTGATAAAGAAAATATAGTATATTTATACAATGGAGTATTATTGAGCTGTTAGAAAAAAAATGACATAAAATTTACTTGCAAATGGACAAAAGTAGAAAAAAACCCTCCTGGGTTAGGTAACTGAGACCCAGAATGACAAACACATGTACTGATAAGTGGGTATTAATTGTTAAGTGAATGACAATCATGATACAATTTACAGACCCAGAACAGCTAAATAACAACAAGAAAGGCTGTAGTGGGGCACATGACTCTCCTTGAAAACGTTTTGTGAGCTTAGATGTTTCAGAAGTCTCACTGCCATCACCAGTGTAATTTCTGGATCCTGCTTGTGATTAGAGATGTGATCTCTCAGGTGTTCCCACATGTAGTGCCAGCATCATGGATTCTAACCCTCTGAAAACATAAGCCAAATCAAATATTTTTCTTTAAATGTTGTCGTGGTGCTTTCTTTGCCATCAATATAAAGGTAAAAACCATATGGTTTTACATTAAAATTCCTATATGAATCTAATGAATATATAACCATCTTTTCCAAATAACATGTAACTTAGCTAAGTTATCTAAAGGTTTTGAACCTTCTCAGTTATCTTATTTATAAAATGGAGGGAGTAATAGCATTTGTTGTGAAGCAAAGAATAATGCTTGGAACATAGTGATTAATATATTTGCTATCATAATAAAATTGGTGCAGGTAATAATATTGAAAATCAGTAGTACTCACAATCTTAGTATTTTTATTTGTTTATTTTTTGGTTCTTTTTTTTTCCTTCGGAGCTGGGGACCGAACCCAGGGCCTTGTGCTTCCTAGGCAAGCGCTCTACCACTGAACTAAATCCCCAGCCCCGTATTTTTATTTTTACTAGATGAATTTGTATTAAATATTTTTAGAAAGTATATTAGATAAATAAAAGTGTCCAAAAAGTGAAAAGTTGGGAATTTAGACAGTATTGTATGTACATATACAACTCAATTGTGAATGTGGAAAATCCCTGGAAATGCACTGAACACACCAGACACAGAAGGTGCCCTCCTTCCTCACTCCATGCCTCTGTCATACTTGCCAACCCCCAAGGCAGTCTCTCCCTGGAAACTGTCTGGCCACATAAGACAAGTAATCAGATAGGTGACTTTACTTTCATTCCCATTCCGAGTTCTAATTTGCTAGTGACATCCTCAATCCTTTACCAGATCACATGCAGAGACCCATCTTTCCTCTCTTCCTCCATTCCCTGTGGACTCCACAGGATCATCCTGGCAGAGAAAGTTTTTTGCTCTCTGTGACCCTCTCAGCTGTTCACTCTTCTACATCATCTCTGATCCTATATCTCAGCTCCCATTGCTTAGAAACAAGTTCTCCCTGGGATCTCAGTGTCCATGCCTGTCAGAGACATAGAAGCACTACCTACTAATTGACCCACAGCCACCACTCACGTCAAAGATCCAAAGGGGAAACAGATGCCAAGAAACAGAAAATGGAAGCAACAAATACAAGGCCAGATATCAACACGTAGCATTACAATCATCAAACACAGATGTCTTGGTGCCAGTGTGAAAACCACTCAATCAAAATAGTCAGCCATGTCTCCATGGAGGTCTAGGTGTGGATGACGAAACAGTGCCTGACTTTTTAGTGGAGAAGTTATGTGAGTAGGCCCTGGACACATGTTCTACTAACTCTAAGATACAACATGTCAGCAAGACCAGTGAGACTACTATACTTTACAAAACATTCAATCAAAACAGATGGAGAAAAAAAGACAATCCATGATAAAATAAAATTTAAACAAATTCAGTCCTATGTAAGGTGCTAAAAGGAGATCAACTTGAAGAGGTTAACTATACCCAAGAAAATATAAAGAATAAATATTAGGCTAGCAAGTCACAAGCAGAAAAACCCATACCATCAGAACAAAATAAACTAACAGAACTAACAAGTTCTGTTCTTTGATAACTTTTAAAATTAGTGGTTTCCATTCCCCAATAAAAAGACTAACAGATTATAACTAAATACATGATCTATTTTTCTGCTGCAACCAGGAAACACACATTACCATCAAGGCTAGATACCACCTCAGGGTAAAATGGTGGAGAAAGATCGTCCAAATGAATGGACTTACAAAACAAGCTAGTATAACCATTTTAATATCTGACAAGATAGACTTCATGCCAAAATTAATCAGAAGCAATAGAAAAGGAAATATTTATCAAAGGAAAAGTCTACTAAGAGGTTATTACAATTCTTAACATCTATGTGCCAAACCAAACTGCACCCTAGTTCATAAAAGAAATACTACTACAACTTAACTCACGCATTAATCTTCACACAATGATAGTGGATGACTTCAATACCCCATTCTCAGGAATATACATGTCATCCAGACAAAAACTGAGGAATGCTGAAGCTAACTGACCTCATAACTGAAATGTACCTAGCAGGTATTTCTGTACATTTCACCCAAACACAATGAACCTGCTTTCACAGTACTTCATGGAACTTTCTTCCAAACTGACCACATGTACTGACACAAAGCAAGTCTAAACAGATACAAGAAAATTGAAATAACACCTTGCATCTTACCTGGACATCCATGTATTAAAACTGGATATTAACATCAACAGAAACTACAAAATCTTACAAGCTCCTGAAAACAGAACATCTCATTTACTGCATAAAGCGTAGGTTAAAATAAAAATGAAGAAAAATTTAAACCATTCTAGAATTTTATGAAAATGCAAGCACAACATATTCCAAATTATGGGACAAAAAAGGTGATTCTAAGAAATTAATAGCACTAAATGCCTACAAAAAAAAGGGAGATACATGGTATTATTAACTCAACTAAAAACCTGAATGTTCCAGAACAAAAAGAAGTAAGAATCCCTAAACAGAGTAAATGGCAAGAAATAATTAAACTCGGGGTACAATGAATAAAACAGAAAAGCAAGCAAGCAAACAAATATATAAAAAGAATCAATGAAACAAAGACTTTGTTCTTTGAGAAAAATCAATAAGATTGGCAAAACTTTAGCCAGATTAACTAAAAATTAGAGGGAGAAGATCCAAATTAGTAACATGAGAGACAAAAGGGGAGCATAACTAGAGACAGTGAGGAAATTCCAAGAATCATAATGACATACTTTAACAAACTGTACTCCACTAAATTGGAAAATCTAAAAGAAGTAGATAGTGCTCATTATATATACCACCTAGAAAAGTAAAATCAAGATCAGATGAATCTTTAAGCAGAATTATAACCCTCTAGTGAAATAGGAGGACTCACTGAAACTCTCCTAAATCAACAGCAAAACCAACAAAACAAAACAAACAAATATAAAACCTCAAGAACCTCAAGAATTCTACCAAAGAATTCCTGCCAATACCTCTTACATTATTTCACAGGATAGAAGAAACATTAGTCAATTAGTTTTATAAGGCAACAGTTACTCAGATATCTATAAAGACCCAACAAAGAGAATTACAGACCAATTTTCCTTATGAGCATAGATACATGAGTAGTTCAATTTATATAAATTGAAAAATATAATCCACAATATAAATAGCCTAAAAGACAGAATTTTCATTAGATGCAGAAAAGGCCTTTGACAAAATTCAACACCCCTTCATGATAAATGTCCAGAGACTAGGAGTACAAGGGCCAAATCTCAGTATATAAGAAAGGTGATTTACAGCTACTCCAAAGACAACGTCAACTTAAATGAAGAGAATCTCAATGCAAGTCCACTAAAGTAAGGAAGTCAAGGTTGTCCATCCTTTCCATACCTATTCAATATGGTACTTGAAGTCTGAGCTAGAGCCGAAGGAGATTAAGGGCTTACAGGTGATGTTAGTTAAGGTGTGTGTAGAAGAGTGTGTGTAGAAGGATGCAAAACTATCTATCACAATCAATGTAGAAAGTAAAACATTCCATGGTTGGCCCAATTAAAGAAGTATCTATCTACCAATCCAGCTCTAGAGAAGAAAAACATAAGCCTAAAGAGATTAACTATACCAAAGAGGACAAAGTTAATAAATAATTTTCATTAGATGCAGAAAAGGCCTTTGACAAAATTCAACACCCCTTCATGATAAATGTCCAGAGACTAGGAGTACAAGGGCCAAATCTCAGTATATAAGAAAGGTGATTTACAGCTACTCCAAAGACAACGTCAACTTAAATGAAGAGAATCTCAATGCAAGTCCACTAAAGTAAGGAAGTCAAGGTTGTCCATCCTTTCCATACCTATTCAATATGGTACTTGAAGTCTGAGCTAGAGCCGAAGGAGATTAAGGGCTTACAGGTGATGTTAGTTAAGGTGTGTGTAGAAGAGTGTGTGTAGAAGGATGCAAAACTATCTATCACAATCAATGTAGAAAGTAAAACATTCCATGGTTGGCCCAATTAAAGAAGTATCTATCTACCAATCCAGCTCTAGAGAAGAAAAACATAAGCCTAAAGAGATTAACTATACCAAAGAGGACAAAGTTAATAAATAATCCATGAAGAGTAAATCAAAAAGAGGGGGAAAATTGCACCACCACAGCAAATCACAGGAATAACCACTGATCATTAATAACTCTCAATATTGCCTCAATACTCCCATAAAAAGTACACTAACAAATTCAATTAGAAAACAGGATCGACCTTTTTGCAGCCTTCAAGGAGTACAACTTCATTATTAATTATAAATAATTTATAAATAAATCACCTCCTAGCAAAAGGATGGATAAGACGGATAAAAGTCTTCCAATAGACCCAAGAAACAAGCAGAGGTAGCTATGCTGATAGGTAATAAATCAAATCAAATATGTAACAACTGCAAATCAAAACTACTCCAAAAAGATAGGTTTTTTCCACTCATTAATAAAAAGTTCACCATAAGAATATATATAAGTTTAAATATTTATATGCCAATTGCAAGAGCACTTGAGCTCATAAAAGAAACGCCAATTCAGATAATGTTACATATTGACCCTCACACAATAATGGCAGGTGACTTTAATACCCCAATCAAATAGATAGCTGCAAAACTATCTACCCTATCAGAACCATATACTTTCCTCTGAGAAGCTCCTGGAATTTTCTCTAAAATTTACCATGTATTAAGATACAAAACTAGTCTTAACATATATTAAACATCTTGAAACAACACTCTGAATCCATCATGTTCACCATATATCAGAGCTGGATATCACCACTAAAACAGCAGGAAGTATACAAACTTATAGAAACAAAACAACTCATTACTGAATTGAAAATTACATCAAGATGGAAATCAAAGAGAAAATTTTTTTAGAATTGAATGAAATGAAAACACAACATACCAAAAAACTATGGGACATAATGAAAATCCACTTGAGAAAGAAATTAGAGAAATGACACCCTTCACAATAGTCCCAGATAATATAAAATACCTCGGTGTGACTTTAACCAATCAAGTGAAAGATCTGTATGACAAGAAATTCAGGTCTCCACAGAAAGAAATTGAAGAAGATCTCACAGGATGGAAAGATCTCCCATGCTCATGAATTGGCAGGACTAATATAGTAAAAATGACCATTTGACCAAAAGCAATCTATGGATTCAATGCAATCCCAATCAAAATTCCAAGTAATTCTTCATAGAGATAGAAAGAGCAATTTGCAAATTCATTTGGAATAACAAAAAACTCAAGATAGCGAAAACTATACTAACAATAAAAGAACTTCTGGGGAAATCACCATCCCTGACCTCAAGCAGTATTACAGAGCAATAGTGATAAAAAAAAAAAACTGCATGGTATTGGTAAAGAGAAAACAGATAGATCAGTGGAATAGAATCAAAGACCCAGAAATGAACCCACACACCTATGGTCACCTGATCTTTGACAAAGGAGGTAAAACCATTCAATGGAAAAAAGATAGCATTTTCAACAAATGGTGCTGGTTCAACTGGATGTCAGCATGTAGAAGAATACAAATGAATCCATTCTTAACCTGTCCAAAGCTTAAGTCCAAGTGGATCAAGGACCTCCACATCAAACCAGATGCACTCAAACTAATAGAAGAAAAAGTGGGGAAGTCTCCAACACATGGACACTGGGGAAAATTTCCTGAACAAAATACCAATGGCTTATGCTCTAAGATCAAGAATCCACAAATGGGACCTCATAAAACTTCAAAGTTTCTAGAAGGCAAAGGACACTGACATTAGGGCAAAACAGCAATGAACAGATTGGGAAAAGATCTTTACCAATCCTACATCCAATAGACAGCTAATATCCAATATATACAAATAACTCAAGAAGTCAGACCCCAGAGAGCCTGATAACCCTATGCAAATATGGGTTACAGAACTAAACAAAGAATTCTCAGCTGAGGAATATCAAATGGCTGAGAAGCACCTAAAGAAATGTTCAACATCCTTAGTCATCAGGGAAATGCAAATGAAAACAACCCTGAGATTCCACCTCACAACAGTCAGAATGGCTAAGATCAAAATCTCAGGCAACAATAGATGCTGGTGAGGATATAGAGAAAGAAGAACACTCCTCCATTGTTGCTGGGATTGTAAACTGGTACAACCACTCTGGAAATCAGTATGGAGGTTCCTCAGAAAATTGGACATTGAACTGCCTGAGGATCCAGCTACACCACTCCTGGGCATATACCCAAAAGATGCTCCAACATACAACTAAAACACATGATCCACTGTGTTCATAGCAGCTTTATTTATAATAGCCAGAAGCTGGAAAGAACCCTGATGCCCTTCAACAGAGGAATGGATACAGGAACTGTGGTATATCTATACAATGGACTACTACTCAGCTATCAAAAACAGTGACTTCATGAAATTCATGGGCAAACAGATGGAAATAGAAAATATCATCCTGAGTGAAGTAACCCAATCACAGAAAAACACACATAATATGCACTCATTGATAAGTGGATATTAGCCCAAATGCTCAAATCAACCAAGATGCAATGCACAGACCACACGAAACTCAAGAAGGATGACTGAAATGGGGATGCTTCACTTCTACTTTAAAAGGGGAAAATATGCATAGTAGGGTAGGGAGGCAATGTTTAGAGCAGAGACTGAGGGAATGGTCATTCAGAGCCTGCCCAACATGTGGCCCAAATGTATACAGCCACCAAAACTAGATAAGATGGATGAAGCTAAGAAGTGCATGCTGACAGGAAATAGATATAGCTGTCTCCTGAGAAACACAGTCAGAGCATGTCAAATGCAGAGGCGAATGCTAGAAGCAAACCACTGAACTGAGAATGGGATCCCCGATGGAGGAATTAGAGAAAGGATTGAAAGAGTTGAAGGGGCTTGCAACCCCATAAGAACAACAATGCCAACCAACCAGAGTTTCCAGGGACTAAACCACTACCCAAAGACTATACATGGATTGACCCTGGGCTCCAACTACATATGTAGCAGAGGATGACCTTGTTGGGAACCAATGGAAGGAGATTACAATGGAAGGTCCAAGGTTGGATCCCCAGTGAAAGGGAGTGTGGAAGGGGCACAGTAAGGGGTGGGTGGGTGGGGAGGGGAACACCCTTACAGAAGAAGGGGAAGTGGATGGGGGCTTATGGACAGGAAACTGGGAAAGGAAATAACTTTTGAAATGTAAAGAAGGAAATATCAAAAAAAAGGCACATTCATTGTCCTGAGGGCCTACATTAAAACAAAAGCTGGAGAGATTTTATATTAATAACTTAACAGCATGTCTGAAACTATAGGGATGTGACCATCAACCCTAACCTGATGGCACTGTATTTTTTTTCTTTTTTGCCTGCCCTGAAATTAACCGCTGTATCCCAATCATTTGAGAGCTCAGACACACAGGGCCCTTGCCATAATTTAAGAGACTTTATATGGAGCCAGGCACCCTTAAGGGCCTTTGCCCTTTGTTCTGGAATGCCTGGGGGCTCCTGGTAGTCTGCAGGTTAGATGGGAATAGGTTAATGGGCTGTGGGGTATTAACAGCTGCCTTTGCTTCTGGAAAACCTGCTTATTGCTATGGGGCGGGGTCTGAAATCATCTTTTTATTACTGTATAGGAGAAAGGTAGAAACACAAAAGAAGGAAGTAAAACAGTGTTCCTGTCCAGCTGTGGACAATTACATGAACAGCTGTGATGCACACCTTTCAGATGTCAGCCTTTAACCCCCCCCCCTCCATTTCTGCAGGGCATGCTGTTTTGGCTCTAAGGTTACTCTCCTTTTGCTAGCAGTAAGAATAAGTAAGAATAAGTTCACTTAATCTAAAATTGAGTTGAATCTAAGTTTGTTATTTCTCCCAGTAGACTTGAACACCACAACAAAACTTAGAAAAACAAGAAGAAATAATACCCCAAAAGAGTAGATGGAAAGAAATAATCAAGCTCCAGTTCAAAATTAATGAACTAAAAATAGAAAGTGATAAAGTATGTCAATGAAATAAAGAGTTGGTTTGTTGATAAAATCAAGATTGACAAACCCTTTGGCAAATTAACCAAAAGAAGGAGAGATATTGAAATTAATAAAATTAGAGATGAAAAGGTATCTCTTCCAATAGATACTGAGGATATTCATAGAATCATAATCGCATACTTTAAAAATATATATTGTATCAAAGAGAAACACATGAAAGCAATGGATGATTTTTTAAACATATAAAACCTATAGAAGTTAAAGCAAAATTAAATAAGCAGTTTTAACAAACTATAAAAACCTAATGAAATAGAAATAATTTTTTAAAGCCCAGGAACAAATGAATTAAATTCAACATTCAATGAAAAATTAATGCTAACAGTTCTCAAATTACTTTGCAAAAAATAAACTGATTTTTATGAAACCATTACTACCCTGATATCAAATTGCACAAAAGACTGAAATTACTTATAAACAGAGTTGCAGAAATTCTCAACAAAATTCTTTCAAACAGAATGTAAGAACACATTAAAAAAAAAAAGAAAGAATATCCTTAATGGTCATCCCACCAATGACGATAATGAAATCCCCATCAAAATCCCAGCACAATTCTTCAAAGACATGGAAAAAACAATTCTCAAATTCATCTGGAAAGGCAAAAACAAAAACAAAAACAAAAAAAAAACCAAACAAAAACACAAAAAAACGAAAACCAAACCAAACCAAAACAAACAAACAAACAAAAAAACCAACAGAATAGTGAAACCAATTCTTAACAATAAAAGAGTGGCTGGGGGAATCACTATCCCTGACCTCAAGCTCTACTAAAAACTGCATGGTATTGGTACAGAGACAGACAGGCTGATCAGTGGAATAGAATAAAGACCCTTAAATAAAACCACACACTTACTCAAACTTGCTCTTTGATGAAGAAGCCAAGATGAAATAGAAAATGAAAATAGACCCATATTTGTCACCTTACACAAAGCCCAAGTCCAACTGGATCAAGGACCTCAACATAAAAGCAAACACACTGAATCTAATAGAAGAGTAAGTGGGAAAGAGTCTTGAACTCATTGGTACAGGGGAAAATAACTCCAATGGTTCATTCTCTAAGATCAAGAATTGATAAATGGGGACTCATGAAACTGAAAATCCTCTGTAAGGTGAAAGACATAGTCAATAAGACAAATTGACAACTTATAGACTGGGAAAAATATCTTCATTAACCCCACATCCAATAGAGGACTAACATCAACAATAGATAAAGAACTCAAGAAGCTTACCACCAAAAAACCAAACAACCCAATCAAAATATGGGACATAGATCTAAACAGAGAATTCACAGCAGAGGAATCTCAAATGGCTGAGAAGCACCTAAAGAAATGTTCAAAGTCCTTAGTGATCAGAAAAATGCCAATCTGAGATTCTACCTTACACCAATCAAAATGACTAAGATCAAAACCTCAGGTGACAACACATGTTGCCTAGGATGTGGAGAAAGAGGAACACCCCTTCATTGCTGATGGGATAGAAAACTGGTACAACAACTCTGGAAATCAATTTGGAGGTTCCTCAGAAAATTGGAAATAGTGCTACCTAAAGACCCAGCGATACCATTCTTGGGAGTATACCTAAAAGATGGCTCATCATGCCACAGGGGCACATGTTCTACTATGCTTATAGAAGCCTTATTTGTGATAGCCAGAAGCTGGAAACAACCCAGATGTCCCACTACAGAAGAATGGAATACTACAATGAAATACTACTCAGCCATTAAGAATGAGGACATCCCGAGTTTGCAGACAAATCGATGGAGCTACAAAATATCATCCTGAGTGATGTAGTAACTCAGGCCCAAAAGGATATGCACAGTATGTATTCCCTAATATGTGGATATTAGTCAAAAATATACAGAGTACACAAGATATCATCCACTGAACTCAGAAAAAAAAAGTCATCAAACTAAAGGGTCCAAGTAAGGATGACTCAGTCCACTTGGGAGGGAGAAGAAGCAACCACAGCGTAGGGGGTTGGGGGTCTGAGGGGGAAAGAAGGACAAGAGGGTGTGGGAGAGGGAAACATGATCTGTACTGGGAGGTGGGGGCCGGACTGAAGCCCTGAGAGTCAGCAGAAAGAATGGAAACAGGCAACCTCAGGAGTTAGGAGGTTGGGAGGACCTTCCAGAATGCACCATAGACCAGGCAAGTGAGAGACCCTCAAAAGTCATAGAGAGGACCCTAGTTCAAATGCCCTAAAGTGGAGAGAGGGATCTTGTAGAGCCTACCTGCAACAGAAAGACAGGGCATCAAGAGAGGGATGGGGTTGCTATGCCACAGTCAAAACTCTGACCCACAAATGTTCCTGTCTGAAAGAATTACAGGGATGGAAATGGAGAAAAGCCTGAAGAAAAGAAGGTCCAGGGACAGGCCCAAAAGGAGATCCAGCTCAAGGGGAGGCTCTAAGGCCTGATACAATTACTGGGGTTATGGAACACTCACAAAAAGAGACCTATCATGTCTGCCCTCCAAAAGACAACGAGCAGCTGAAAGAATCAAATGCAGATATTTGCACCCGATCAATCCACAGACGTTGCTGACCCCTGTGGTTGAATCAGGGAAAAGCTGGAGGAAACTGAGGAGGAGAGCGTCCCTGTAAGAGGACCAGCAGTCTCAATTAACTTGGACCCCTGAAATCTCTCACACTGGATCACTAACCAGGCAGCATACACCAGCTGATATGAAGCTCCCAACACATATACAGCAGAGGACTCTTGTGTCTGGGTCAGTCAGAGAAAGTACATGTAACCCTCAAGAGATTGGAGGCTTCAGGCAGTTTAGAGGTCTGGTGGAGTAGATAGGGTGGGGACATCCTATTGGAGATGGGACAGGGCAAGGTATGGGATGTGGAACAGTATAGGAGGATGGGCCAGGAAGGGAATAATTCTTGACTGTGTAAAAATAATAATAATGAAAACAAATACCCTTGATGGTCAGTTAACTTCATGCCAGAGATATAGTAATGATTCAACATAACACAATATGCTAGCCCCAACACCTTCTTTTTGGCTTTGTCCAGCTTTGTCTTGCCTGTATCCACACACAGAAATCTTTATAAGACTTCCACCACTCTAGCCTATACCCCCGAATCCCATGCTCTCCTCCAAGGTCTAGCCTGGTGAGTTGCTGTCTGTGCACTGGACTACTTGCTGCCTAACCCTACTTGCCCTTGCGGGTTAGAGGTGAGCTGGTACGGATTCAATGATGCAGTCTCCCAGTGCGGGTGAGAAATGCTACAATAAGCTCACCTGAATGCTGCTGCCAGCTCATTTAAGACCCTCCACCCATGCCCCACTGGTCCTAAGAAAGCATTTTTTTCTAAATGGCAGTTCCAAATTGGCTAGCAATGTCTACATCAGCAATCCTTGTCCCCCAGGCAGTGTTTAATTACATCCTCCTGCAGGAGATACTTTTGCAGTTGCATGGACCCTGGCATTTACACAGAGGTGGCCATTGCCATTCCTATTACAGTGAGTATCCCTGACCTCCTTATCCACATCTTTGTCACAGCCTACTAGATTTAGCCTTGGTCTTCAAGCATGTTATCCTTTTACTCTTGCCTTCTCTACCTTCACTTCAGAGGCTTTCTAGGCTTGGACTGCTCTGTTCCCTACCTACTCATCCAGCCACAAGACTATTTTACAACATATTCAACTTTCTGCCCAGCCTTATCTGCCCTCATACTCCCAACTTAGAAGAGGAAATGCATCCTGTATTCCAGCCCAGTCTCTTCTGTTCAAATGGCTTCATTACGCCCAAGCTATACCCAAACTTTTTATTCAACCTGTCTCCATATCTTCTGTTTCCCACTACCCTACTTCATCCACAAGCAACTCAGAATGAACAAAGGAAGTCCACATGTCCAGATCTCTTGTTGCAGGAATATCAACAATATGAAAGGTCAAATTAATATCTTCTTTCCAAAGCACTTGCCTTTAGAAATACTTGCCAATCAGAATTATTCAAATGGACTCCAGGATTCATAAATTAAAGTGAAATCTTAAATATCCTCAAAGAGTTCAAGGAGTTTAAAGAAGAAGCAAAGGAAAAGTTTAATAAAACCAAGGGGAAAAAATACAAGGAATTTGAATAAATGCTTAAGTGGTGCCCAAGACAATTCAAAGGGGTGGGAGATAGAAATGCTTTGAAGACAAGCCAAGACTTGAGAATGTAATTCAATTAGGAGATAGAAATATTAAAGAAAATCCAAGCTTAAATGAAGATGAAATTGAAAAATCCAATGGCCAGACTAGAAAACTAAAAGGAAAGGCTTCCATTAGAATGAATAAAACAAGATAGAATACCAGGTCTCAAAGATAAAATAGAGGATCTAGATCTAATAAGTAGGGAGCATGAATTTTAAAAACAAATCAGGAAAGAAAAACACAGAAAATGTAGAACATCATGAATAACGCAAACCTTCAAATTATAGGTGTGTATGATGGTAAAGAATAGCAAGTCAACAACATACACATGAAAATGATGACAGCCAACCTAAATAATATACCCAGGAAAACCATGATTAAAGGAGAAAGAAAAAATTTCCCCAAAACAAAGAGCCTAAAATATTTATGACCAATAAACTTAACCAAAGAATGATACAGGAAGCATTATTTGGGGTTGAAGAGAGAATTGAACTTAGCAGAGAAACAATGGAAAGAAATAGGATGCCATTATTATTAAGATACAAAATCCAACTAAGAACACAAAACAAAAACCAACAGCACTTTCACTGCAACTAACTTATATATCTCAACAATAATATTAAATATTAATGGCCTCTATTATCTAATCAAAGGACACAGGCTAACAGAATAGATCAAGAAACGAAATCTAACTGATGCCTACCAGAAACAAACACATCCAAGCCATTTGTGGAATATGAAAAAATGAGCACATGTAACATCAGACACTTAATATTCGACAAAGACCCTAAAAACATACGCTAGAAGAAAAAAGTCATCCTCAACAGTACTACTAAGAAAACTTGATGTCCACATGCAGAAAAAAAATAGACCTGCATTTATCACCTTGCACATTAAAACACACCACACACACACACACACACACACACACACACACACACACACACACACACACAAACCTAACTCAAAATGAACCAAAAACATAAACCTGGAACCAGAAACACTGAAAGTGCTAGAAGGAAACATAGACAGTGTCATGTGGCAGAGATGTAAGAAAGAACTTCCTGAATCAATTTACATAAGAATTAAGGCCAACAAATAACAAGTGGCACTACATGAAACTAAAAATCCTGAATAGATAAAAATCAACTGATTAAAAGAGGAAGCCCTCCATATAGGAGAACATCTTTGCCAGCTATGTCTGACAAAAGTTTAATATCCAGAATATATGATGAACTCAAAAATCAGAGTCAAAACAAAAAGGAAAAACAAACCAAATTACCCATTTGAAAAATGGCCCTGAGACTTTAATAAAAAGTTCTTGAAAAAAGTATATATATATATATATATATATATATATGTATATATACATATATATATATATGTTAAGAAACATCTTAAAAACTGTTCATCTTCTCTAGAAATTGGGGAAATGCAGATCAGAGAAACTTTGAGATTTTATCTTACCCCTATCAGAATACCAAAAATCAATGGAACAGCTGACAAGTGCTGGTGGGGAAACAGGTAAAAGGACATCCTTAGTCACTATTTGGGTAGTTTCTAACTTATGCAGTAAAAATAGAAAACTACAGAGAATTTTTTCTCTATCTTTCTTTTTATTTATTAATCATTTTATTGGTTTTCATTTCAAATGTTATCCTCCTTCAAGTTCTCTCCTCCAAGAACCTCCCACTCCCTCCCTCTCCTCTTTTTCTCTAAGAGAGTGCTCCCCCACCCACCTACTTCATCCTCACCCCACTAGCATCTCCTTTCTCTGGGGCAAGAAGCCTCCACAGGACCAAACACCTGCCATCCCACTGAGGCCAGAGGAGGCAGTCCTTTGCTACATAGTGGGAGCTATGCACCAGCTCATGTATACTCTTTGGTTAGTGATTTAGTCCCTGTGAGTTCTAAGGGTCCAGTTAATTGATACAGTTGTTCTTCCTATGGGGTTGCAATCCAATTCAGGTCCTTCAGCCCTTCAATCTATCACATGATCAAGGTATACCACTCCTTGGCTTATGCTCCAAGAACTTGAAAAGGTAGTCCAACTTACAACCAATTCATTGATGCTCTATTCACAATAGCTAGGAAATGAAGACAACTTAATGTCCTACAATTGACCAGTGGATAGTGTGAAGGATATTGCATATACACTATGGAGTGCTGCTATTCAGAGGTAAAGAAAAATAAAACCATAAACTTTGCAGAGAAACAAATTAAACTAGAAAAGATCATATTGTATAAGGTCACCCAGACACAGAAAAACAATTATCTCAAGTTCTCTCTCTCTCTCTCTCTCTCTCTCTCTCTCTCTCTCTCTCTCTCACACACACACACACACACACACACACACACACAAACAAACACACTGAAGGTTCCTATCTCCAAGTCTTTAAATGTGAGCATGTAGCCTGCAATAACTACAGAAACCAAAAAAGTAAAATGGGACCATCGCCTGAATAGAGGGATTTAGGAAGTGGGAGATAAATAGAGGAGAAGGTAGGAGGAGGATAAAGGGAATAACAGAATACAAATAATCTAGCAGAGTAAATAGGAAAAGGGAGATCCTTAGGTAAGTGGAAGAAAAGCAAACACACAAGAAAGAAGAGGTGGGTAAAATAGCAATACTATGTCTGAGAAAGACACAAGGAGACAATTAATGCGTTACACCTTAAATTCTGAAACCTATAACACACATAATTCTATGTATAAATATGCACATGTAGTTTTAAGATTTTAAAAATATCAGAAGCTAGAGAAATGTTCCAGTGGTTAAGAGCATCAACCCAGAGGACCTAGCACTCACTTGGTAACTCACAATCCTTTGTGACTTAAGTTCCAGAGGATGGATTCCCTCTTCTGGTCCCTGATAGCACTAGGCGTGGACATAGTACACATCTATATATGCAGGCAAATCACTCATACACATAAAATAAAATAAATCAAATATATTTGTATAGGCTTTTTAAAAAAGGGAGTATTGAACAGAAATACTACATGGGTGAACAATATAGGACAATAACCAAGAAGATATAGTTTATAAAATTAAAAATTCAGAACCAGTAACAGGATACTTTCCTAGATGTTACTGGTCAGGGAGACCACAGCCAACCAAAACATTATACAGTATTTTCATTGATTTTGGTTGATCACTATGACTGCTGAAGACTCAATTTATATTGGATGCATGAAATAGAGAAATCAACTGTGAACTGACCAGGAAGCTCCCTTCTGGCCAGCTTACCTAGTTTTAAAGGGTGTTGTGAAGGTTGCTGGGGGAGAAAATATTTCAGGGGCATTCCCAGTACCAGAGACAGCATGCTATAACTGTCATGCTAACAGGAGGTGTTCACTGGTGCAATAGTGGCATGAAAGTTATGGAAGTAACCAGCTATTCTTTGGTTGGATATAAGACTTGCTTTATAGGAGAGATTTCAGGCCTGATATTGTAAACCTAGCCCAAAGCTCATGACTATGAGATCCTAAGCCCTAAAATGAATTGATTGGTGCTCATTTCCTAAATGGTTACACTGTTTAACTGCATTCTAAATATTCATGTTAATACTCATAAATTTGTGTTGTACCAAACTTTCTTTGGCCAGAGACGTTTGTTGTTCTTGTTGCTGTTGGTGGTGTTTTTTGTTTTGCTTATTTCTCTCTCTGTGTGTGTGTGTGTGTGTGTGTGTGTGTGTGTGTGTGTGTATGTGTGTGTGTGCCATGAGTAGTGGTAAATGCAGAGACGTAGGGACTCACAACTTGTCCAGTTGCCAAGCATAACAGTGGGCACTCTAGTTTGAATGGTCATCTATATTAATTTACCAACATCCAAGTCTCAGGGAACTTCACTAAAGAAGTGGCTGAAGCAATGCAAGATTTGGGAGATGGGAAACAGGACTGGGAAGTGCTGAGTTTAGGACATGACATGGCCATTGCATGACTAATAGCAGCTTTTGGTTATTTGTAAAGATCTACATGAGATCAATGTGGTCAAAATTATTGTATGGTTGGGAATGAGCCTCTAAGGCCCTATTCCTAACTGAAGAGCTATTGGAAATAGATGGCTGCTGAGAGAGGGACAGTTCCTCTACTTTGGATATATGATACATAACGAATGGTATATGGCCATATATGATGAACAATGTGTTATGCACTTATGATGTGAGCAAGGAAGAGTAAATGTCCCTGCACTTCCATTTCTATGTGTGCAAAATAGTAATAGATACCTTATGAGGACCAAGAGGGATAATGAACAAGAGGACCTGTGATTCTTCTTTACAGAGCAGATATTTACTAGGCATTCAATAAATATTAGCCAAATCTTCACATTAGCACTATCTATACATTATCATGTGTGAGTGATATCCCCAAACCTAACTACATATGGCAATGGTAGATAGACTCAGTTATTAATAACAAAAATAAAAGACACGAGCCAGGAGAGAAATGGTATAAGGGATATGAAAGCTAGAGGGAGGTAAGGTTGGATGCAAATGATCAATATCTGATATATTAGTGTAATGAAATTTCAAACAAATATATTAAGTTTCTGCTTCAAAACTTTAGAGAGATTAGTAAATGAAATATTGTATATCACTAGTTTTTGTGTTGTGGTGGAAATACTTTATTTTTCTGAGGGTCCCGTATCATCTCTGTACCTTTAAACTGTTTTCTTTCCAATTTAACTTGCTTCTTCCTGTCATCTTCTTGGACACATGGCTGAGGACGCCACTGGAATATATATTTCCTGGATAACAAGAAGATCACAGCTCTATAGGATATTATCTCACCTGCCCCTATCACCCGCTTCTCCCAACAGTATACACAGGGCTAGTTCTTAGGAGTGTTACCTAGTATTTCATATTTATTATGCCAATCTGACCCAAACACATTCAAGAATGAGTCCATGTAGCCTTCCTATGCTAAGAATCTTCTAGAAAAAAATATGAGGCAAATTTTGAAACTTCAAAGAATTAATTTAAAGAATTGCCTGATGCTTACTTTTTCATAATATTAATCTATATACATTTGACATTCTATTATATTGCCTAGAATATTATCAGTTTGGTATCTTATAAAGAACATGCCTAATATTTGGCATAATAACTAAACTGGAATTAAATAGTTATTACTAGTTATCACTCCTGAAGATTTCCTAAATATCTTAGAATTGCCTACTACTGTAATAGATGTTAGTGTATGTGTCTTAGTTTGGCAACCATCTTCTCATTTTTTTGCTATGGGGAATCTGGGTCACAGAGACATTGGAGTTACTAAAACTATATTGATAATAAAGTTATTTAGTATTTGAATTATACATGTTATTTTCTATGATTTTCTTTGTTTCATGTGTGATTAACAACCAAAAAAGTAAAAGCCAGGGAGAGGGATGGTTACAAGATGAATAGTCACATAGGAATCCTCATGGTCAATTATAATTGGGCCCAGATGGTTTGTGCTCTGAGCTACCAGAGCCCCCATTTAATGCCCCAGTTGCTTACCACCATTCAATCAGGATAGCCATCTACCAGCACTCAACAAAGGAGAAGGCATATTTTGGTAGAAACAACATGGCTTCGAAATCTCTCCTGGAATCATTTTTCAGCTTTGCCATGTGCTGGTCACGAGATGTTGAACAAGAAAGATTTAGCATCTCTGGATTTCCATTTGTATGTGTGCAAAATGTGAGCGATACTAGCTACCTTATGAGTGGCAAGCGCAATAATGAACGAGAGGACCTGCGATTGTTTCTGAGTCAGTAGCAGACACTCAACAAATAGCAGCTGAATCTGCACTCCAGTTTGTTAAGACATGACCATGGAACACTCCTGTTTTGGGTGCTTGTTTTCCAACTGGCAGCACCATTTGGGGAGGTCATGTGACTTTTGTGGCATGAGGACTAGTTCGTACAAGAGGTTGGCCTTTGAAAGATAGATGATTTCTGTCTTGCCTGGCTCTGGACCTTTAGGTCCTACCATGTATTTAAGCTCTTCTGCCTTTGTAGAGGGATATCTTCTGTCTTGCTATGACTGGCTGCACTTTCTGATCAGGCAAAACCAATCTTTACTATTTTCAGTTGTTTTTGTTGGATATTTTCTATCAGTGAGAAAAGAAATTAGTAAAAGGATATATATTGGTATAAAATGCAGCTTTTCCTCCCATGAGATGAACGTATAAGAAACTAGATTTTCAGTAAACAAATATTCAAGACCAGACAGCCTTTAAGAGATTCAGACTCTATTTTGTTAATTCTTCTACAAAAGGATTTAGTGGGATTGTCTGGGTCCAACCTTCCTCTTCTGTTTTTGCCCTTTGAGTATATAATACCATGACTCTCAGATACTTATGTTGAACTACTTAGTTTCTAAACTTGTGGTAAAATTTTCAACATATCCAATTGTAGATCTTCATCATAATAGTCCATAGTGGGCTAATACTCTCTCTTAAATCTCACTAGAAAGTTAGTTGATGAGTCACTGACAAAGAACACCCAGGATGACAAGGGCAATGCTAAGTAAATAAAGCCCAGAAAGTCAGAGAATATTCTGGAGGACTAGAAGAATGAGGGACTTGGGTTCTGTTAGGTTATGCTGAGCTCAGCTTGAAAAGGAACAAAAACAAAAACAAAAACACAAGACTCTAGATATACCAACTTAGAAAAGCTTTGCCAGAGATGAGAAATTTTCCTGTGAAAAATGTGTACATTCTTGTGTTAGACTACTAGACAATTGTGGTGAAGTAGAAATAATACTAGGTGACATGTCCTGTGCTTTGGCATTCACAGATTCTTTGTCCTATTTGAACCACTCGATCTAGGAGGAGAGGGCAAAGTTTATTTTTACTTTTAAGGCTAAAAAAGATGGGGTGGAAAATTAGAGATGAAATGATGACGTCAGGAATCACCTTGTGGCTTTCAGTGGCAAAGGAGTTTGATGTTATTATTCTATGAGCAAAGAGAACCTCAAAGGCTTATGACCTAAACATGGGAATTAAAGTTCTGAAGAGAGTCTGGCCATAGATGGATGCCCATTTCTCAGACATGGTTGTGGTCTAGTCTCTACTGTTTCTGAGCCCATTGTCAAAATAAGTTTTGGAATGGAGAGAGTTTTGTCCTTTATCCATTTTGGTGAAAGCCTTCTTAATCAGGGGAATGGAGTTATTAGCACACTGGCAGCCTTTTGTAGTCTGTACTTTAAATTGCTAATTCAATTTATTTCTGGATAAAATATCAGTATAAATCAAACCTGTTCAAAAAACTGACAGCTCCATGGAAGAGATGTTGGGAAAAATGATCATGTGCATGACTAAGCTTTATTTCAATTTAAGCAAGTGTTCTGATTAAATCATAAAGGGAATGATGGCATCATGGGAACACTATAACTCATTGAGTTCGGGTCAGATTTATCTCTACAGATAGTATTTATATCCACAATGAAGTATTGGACTCTGTAGGAACATAGAAGCTTCTAGAGTAGGTCAGATATGAATTCAAATTATAAATGTAAAGTTCAGCAGGGCAAAGACTTCTTGGCCAACATTTTGAACTGCACCCAGGGGTTTATGTGAGTCAGGGTTAGTACTATATACATCTTCGTCATTGCTGTGTTCAATGGGAACTCAAACTATCACATATAACAACTAGAAAACATCGAGTTCATCTTAAGCTATTTCACCAGTAAAGTTGAGACAATGGTGATTATTTTATATAATGAATACAAGTGCTGGCAGTATGGTGTGGCTTCTAGGCTGGAGTAAGACCATCAATTGGCCTTCATTTCTGAGGTGTTAACCAGCATATTTTGATGAATTGGACTATTATCTGGGACCCTAAGTGACACAACTACTTTTTAGGTTTATGTCATTTGCAGCTAATGTTAAGAACATTTCGTATACAGATTCTCAATTGTAGAAAGTATATTTTCTGACATGGTAGAGTGTGAACCATATTATTCTTAATTAGCAGTTAGCTCATTGAAGATAATGGATGCCTACCTCATGAACACACAATTTTTTTTATCTTTCCAAACACTGTATTAAAAAACAAAGATTTGTTTTATGTATAATTCTATAAATGCATGTATTTGTATCTCTGTAAATATGAGCATGAGAGTACAGGATCCCACTCAAGTAAGAGACCTCACATATCCTGGAACTAGTGTCGCAGTAAGTTTTGAGCCACCCAGCATCGGTACTTGGAATCGAACTCAAGTCCTCTGGAAGAGCAAAAGGCAGTCTCAACCACTGAGGCATCTCTCAGTCTGTCACTATATTGTTTTTATCATTTTATTTATTGTACAAACTCTCTTTCTTGCTTTTAAAGTCGTTACTCCTATTTGAAAATGAGGAAACAGACTTCAAGATATTGGGTAAAAGTTCACAGTCATGCATTATCTAAACAGCAGAATTGACCTCCACAGAAAATATTTGAATTCAAAGACATTATATCTTATATGTGAATTCCATATGATTTGTTTGAGTAAATTAATGGGCAAAGACCAGTCATACTTGGTTTTAACTTTCCTTTAGTCTCAAGATGCTCTTTTAGCTCCCGGCACGAAGATATTAAAAACAAGAAATCTGGCTTTGGTTCAGTGGCTAAAAGCATGCAGTCTGGAATGGGTAGACTCTTATACGACTATTCAGAAGTGCACATCAGTCTTCCAAGAGCAAGGACATCCTTTTGATTGATTATGTACTCTCCTATCCACAGAAAGAAAAAGAAAGGAAGTAAAATATAACGAAAAGGCCAAGGTAAAGAGGCTATAGATTTAATGCTTATAATAGCTGCAACTAGCGCCTGTTATGTGCCAGCTACATAACAGGCTTCTACTCTGTGCTTTCATATATTATTTTGCAATTGCTCTCTGATTGCTTACCGTTGCCTAATAGTTACATAAAAAGATACTGCTAAAACCTCCCCATTACCTTCCTGATCCACTTAGGTACTACTACATTTCTTGTTGTGGTTTACAGGATCTTCTATGACCAATTCAACACTCATAAATTGACTGTAGGAAGCACAATGTTGAAAAGACGATTCATATATGTCACCTCTGCACTACCTCAGATATGAAAATACCCAAAGGAATCATACCAGAATCTCACACTGTTCCTCCTTTAACTTATGTGAAAAAGCTGCTTTGGTTCAAGCACCAAAAAGCTTAGAAAAAAGTAGAGTAGTTCTGGAGACAAGCATTTCCTTAGCTCTGAGAGATGAGAGGCTTTATCACTGTCATTGAAATTCCGAAGATACAAAAATATGCCATTTTCTTTCTCAAGAGGGTCTTTTTTGGGCCAGTGCCTTGTGGAGGTCATTTGCTAAACAGTATTAGGAACAAATCTAGTTTGGAACTTGATTCAACTTTTCTTTTTTGAGGACTGGGGAGAAGGGAATGTGAAAGAAGGATAGGTTCTGTAAAATGTTTTAGCAATCAAGGTCACTGGTTACTCCTCTAGACGAGCAGGGTTTGATTTCTAGGACCTACATGGTGTCTTACAACTCTATGCAATCCACTTCCAGAGGATTTGATATCCCCTTCTTTTCTTCTCAGGCATGCATATGGTTCCCAGACAAATATGCAGTCAAGACATCTATACACATAAAACATAAAATTAATAAAAGAAAGATAGAGAGGGTTGAACTGCTTCTGGAAGTTATGCCTAACTAAGCTCCAAGGAATGAAGAGAGTAGAAACTCCACAGGCTGCCAGGCACAAGATCTATGCAGTCTGCAAGGTATATGCCTGGCAGCCATCATTTCTGGGCATGGCTTTCCACCAGCTCTCTAGTTCTGTCTTATGCCCACTACTGACAGGTAGGAAACAAATTTGCTTTAACAGCCTGCTTAAATATTCAGTTTTTATCCAGCTTCAAGGCTCTTTTGGACCTGGAAGTTCTAGTGGTCAGTGACCCTTTCAAATCAGCATCATTTGTCATATCAAATTAGCTTTGTTATCAAGTGCAAGTCAGTGACATTCATCTTTCTGGTGTTCTAAACAAGTCTGAAGTAAAGTTATCCAATGGTATGAGGCTTGGTGTGGTATATGAGTCACTTCCTCCATAAGGCAATTGTCAGAGAAACAGGAGACTTGCTGTAAGGTAAATATTGTGGGTCACTTGAAATGTATGCAGATTTGACATTTCCCTTCTTATTAGCATGTCTACACATTAAAGCTTTTGTGTGTCACATCTAGTAGTTCAGATGCCAGGGTAATGTCAGTGGGCATGAGAGAGAAAATATTATTTTGCGAATGACAAGCAGAATGTGAGAACCAAGATGGAGACCTTATTTGAGGTGATTCATAGGCTCTGTAGAGGTTTATGCAGAATCTGAAAAGGATCCTTCAAAGAAAGGAATACCGACTTTGATGATTTGAATATGTATCCCCTGATTTACTCTTTTTAAAGACTATGATAAGTTTGGGTATGTCGTATCTTCATTTTCATTAAATTCTAAGAAGTCTTTAATTTCTTTCTTTATTTCTTCCTTGACCAGGTTATCATTGAGTAGAGCATTATTCAACTTCCAGGTATATGTGGGCATTCTTTCCTTATTGAAGACCAGCTTTAGCCCATGGTGGTCTGATAGGACGCATGGGATTATTTCTATCTTTCTGTATCTGTTAAGGCCTGTTTTTGGACCGATTATATGGTCAATTTTGGAGAAAATACAATGAGGTGGTGAGAAGAAGGTATATCCTTTTGGTTTAGGATAGAATGTTCTATAAATATCTGATAAATCCATTTGGTTCATGACGTCTCTTAGTCTGTCTAAGTATGAATGAATAGAGCTACAAAGGAGCATGAACAAAGCCACGTAATAAAATGACTGAGTTGGGGGTTCTGTCTATTATACACAGTTCGCCTGGACCAAGTTGCCTCCAGGAGTTGAAATGTTCAACCAAACCCTGAGAGTATCCTGACTTTGTTATTAACTTGCAAATAGAGTCAAAAATCCAAGTATTTTCTTATCTAACTTGTTTCTTCAGTGAACATGATTATTCAGTATCTTCCTGAGCACTCCAGGGATCAAGAACTCACCAATAACCCATCCTATGGGTTAGTCCTACTAAAAATACTTGCAGAATTAAATGTGTGGTAGTGGACTGAAGAGATGGTTCTTCAACCCATGTTAGATAAAGATACTATGATCTCTCTCTTGGACTGTTATAAAGGATCTAGATCTCATTCTGATTGGATATTTTTGAGCTCCCATTTTGTATAATCTATTCTGTACCTGACAGTCCTAGAGATCTTCCTTAAACTATGTCAAGTCACTTCTCTACTTAAAGCCCAGGTGATGTCCTAACACATTGGAAAACTCATCATACTTCTTGCCATGCCCTGAAAATTGGCATTTACATCTGTTGCCTGTCTCTCTGAATCCCAGAACATCATTATTCTACTTGTAATTTTTCGTTACCACACATGTCTTCCTTCGTTCCTTAAAACTAAGCTTGTTCATTTCCCACAGACTTGGCATTTCCTGTTACCAAAGAAGGAACAAGGAATTATTCTTGAAGCACCTTCAAAACTAGTTACTTCCTATCATATTGGACTATGCTCAGAAAATTCACCCTGATAATAATAAATTTAATAACTGATAATAACTAATTTAAAGCAATAAATTGCTTTCATTGCACTGGCTTGATCTACTTGCTGGGTAATTATTTGAAACATCTTGTTTATTTGTGGGAATTTGTGTCTGCTTTTCTGTAGGAGAATTCAAGAACACAGAAAGACCTCACATAGCTAAAAACTAATGTGGTACAGATTTGTTGATTAATGAGTATTGGTTAAAAGGATAACCATTGCTTTTCTTTTTATCCTTTCTTCTTTGGGCTATATGATCCTGCTCTTTCAAACACTCAGCAAAGAGTAGTGTGTGAGTAAAGTGAGTTGGTTAACTATTCTGTGTTCCATGGTAACACACAATCCATTTTAGCCAATTTGTATAATTTCCAACAGCAGAGCTGGTCTTTACCTTCCTTGGAAAGCACTCTGTGCATTTAGTGCAATATTGTGTACATAGTGGGTATTGAATGGATGTTGATGAATGGACTACATAATGGGTTTTGGGCTCCATAGATCAAGATTTTCTTGAAGGGCAGATAATTACTTCTACTTTATATCTGACATTTTAATATAACTGGTTGTGGTCATTATCCTTTAGAATTGCATTCTAGTCAATTCTTTCAAAAAAGAAGAGAAAATAAGGCAAAATTACACTGTGAGCAACCACAATTGGATTTGCATTTAAAAACTGCTGAGTGAGCACTCCTGCCTGATGACCAAATGAAATTAATCTCTTGTATCTCAGGTCTCATCTATTGAGAGAGTGAGTAGAGCTGGGTGTAAGACATGCTGCTGGTTTCTAAATGGTGGACACCACCACTCTCATTTATATTCATGACACATCTATAGTGTTTTTCTATCACAATGTAGAAAGTGGGATTACAGAAGTAGTTAAAATAGCATACATCTTCTGGAGCTCTGTCTCTTAATTATGTGATGTCCCTTAACATCAGAGTAAGTTTTTGGTTTTCTAGATACTAGACCAAGGATTAGAGGAATCGCATAGACTTTAGTGTTATATAGATGTTATAACACAGATGTCTGTGAGTGTCTGGTGCTTTGGTTTTTGAGAATACTTCAGTCCTGATGTTCTTAATAACTGTTGCTTATTTTTGGCTCTTTATTGAAATAATATCTTAAGAGAAGTACAGTGGGGTTTTGATTAGTGTTCTGGTAAAGGTTTGGGCAGGCAGCTCTAGAAATAGGTTTTTTTCCTCTTTTGTTTTTTTTATTAACTTGAGTATTTCTTATTTACATTTTGAGTGTTATTCCCTTTCCCGGTTTCCGGGCAAACATCCCCCTAATCCCTCCCCCTCCCCTTCTTTATGGGTGTTCCCCTCCTCATCCTCCCCCCATTGCCGCCCTCCCCCCAACAATCTAGTTCACTGGGGGTTCAGTCTTAGCAGGATCCAGGGCTTCCCCTTCCACTGGTGCTCTTACTAGGATATTCATTGCTTCCTATGAGGTCAGAGTCCAGGTTCAGTAGATGTATAGTCTTTAGGTAGTGGCTTAGTCCCTGGAAGCTCTGGTTGCTTGGCATTGTTGTTCATAAGGGGTCTCGAGCCCCTTCGAGCTCTTCCAGTTCTTTCTCTGATTCCTTCAGCGTGGGTCCTATTCTCAGATCAGTCGTTTGCTGCTGGCATCTCTGTATTTGCTGTATTCTGGCTGTTTCTCTCAGGAGAGATCTACATCCGGTTTCTCTGTTTTTTTCTTGAGTTCTTTTATTTACTTTTTATTTTACAATTTAGAGACCCTCATATGGTCACAGTCTTCCATTCACTCATGCGTTGAGCTAATTAAGAACTTTTTTTCATTGTTTCCTAATGTTTAAATAATCCAATCTGAAAATACATAACATTCTTTTTTATTGGATATCTTTTGTTTACATTTCAAATGCTATTCCCTTTCCTGTTTCCTGTCTACCTATGCCATTCCCCTCCCCTTCTACTACAAGGGTGTTCCCCCTCCCCAGCCACCCCCTTCCCATCTCTCCACCCTCACATTCCTCTACACTGGGGGTCCAGCCTTGGTTTCTCCTTCCCTAGGTGCCCAACAAGGCCATCCTCTGTTACATATGCAGCTGGAGTCATGGGTCTGTCCACATATACTCTTTGGATGATGGTTTAGTCCCTGGGAGCTCTGGTTGGTTGGTATTGTTGTTCTTACAGGTTGCAAGCCCCTTCAGCTCCTTTAATCCTTTTTCTAATTTCTCCAACTGGGACCCCATTCTCAGTTCAATGCTTTGTTGCTAGCATTCACCTCTGTATTTGTCATGCTCTGGCTGAGCCTCTTAGGAGACATCTATATCAGGCTCCTGTCAGCATATACTTCTTGATTTCATAGAGTTAGAAAGAGCAATTTGCAAATTCATTTGGAATAACAAAAAACACAAGATATCAAAAACTATCCTAAACAATAAAAGAACTTCTGGGGGAATCATCATCCCTGACCTCAAGCAGTATTACAGAGCAATAGTGACAAAAACTGCATGGTATTGGAATAGAGACAGGCAGGTAGATCAATGGAATAGAATTGAAGACCCAGAAATGAACCCACACACCTATGGTCACCTGATCTTTGACAAAGGAGGTAAAACCATCCAAAGGAAAAAAGATAGCATTTTCAACAAATGGTGCTGGTTCAACTGGAGGTCAACATGTAGAAGAATACAAATGAATCCATTCTTATTGACCTGTCCAAAGCTTAAGTCCCAGTGGATCAAGGACCTCCACATCAAACGAGATACACTCAAACTAATAGAAGAAAAAGTGGGGAAGAGTCTCCAACACATGGGCACTGGGGAAAATTTCCTGAACAAAACACCAATGGCTTATGCTCTAAGGTCAAGAATCAACAAATGGGACCTCATAAAACTGCAAAGCTCCTGTAAGGTAAAGGACACTGTCATTAGGACAAAACAGCAACCAACAGAGTGGGAAAAGATCTTTACTAATTGATCTTTACCATTTCTACATCCAATAGACAGCTAATATCCAATATATATAAAGAACTCAAGAAGTTAAACTTCAGAGAGCCAAATAACCCTATTAAAAATGGGGTATAGACGTAAACAAAGAATTCTCAGCTGAGGAATATCAAATGGCTGAGAAGCACCTAAAGAGATGTTTAACATCCTTAGTCATCAGGGAAATGTAAATCAAAACAACACTGAGATTCTACCTCACACCAGTCAGACTGGCTAAGATCAAAAACTCAGGTGACAGCAGATGCTGGCGAGGATGTGGAGAAAGAGGAACACTCCTCCATTGTTGGTGGGATGGCAAGCTGGTACAACCACTCTGGAAATCAGTCTGGAGGTTCATCAGAAAATTGGATATTGCACTACCTGAGGACCCAGCTATACCACTCCTGGTCATATACCCAAAAGATGCTCCAACATACAACAAAGACACAAGCTCCACTATGTTCATACCAGCCTTATTTATAATAGCCAGAAGTTGAAAAGAACCCAGATGCCCTTCAACAGAGGAATGGATACAGAAACTGTGCAACATCTACACAATGGAGTATTACTCAGCTAGCAAAAACAATGACTTTATGAAATTCATAGGCAAATGGATGGAACTAGAAAATATCATTCTGAGTGAGGTAACCCAATCACAAAAAACACACATGGTATGCACTCACTGATAAATGGATATTAGCCCAAAAGTTCGAATTAAACCAAGATACAATGCACAGAAAATATGAAACTCAAGAAGAAGGTCGACCAAAGTGCAGGTGCTTCAGTTCTTCTTAAAAGAGGGAACAAAATATTCATAGGCGGGGATATGGAGATAAAGTTCGGAGCAGAGACTGAAGGAATGGCCATTCAAAACCTGCCCCACCTAGGGATGTAGCCCATATATATACAGCCACCAAAACTAGACAATGTAGAAATAGTTTTTTAAAGCTGGTCAGAAAAATCAGATGAAATTGAGAATATTGGAAGAAATCAGCTAAACTAAATCAATAATAATAATAAAATTAATAATAATATTAATAGTAATAAAATTAATAATAATTAAAGAAAATGGAATATCGATGTGAACAGAAGGCAGGCAGGTTTATATGGCGTAACCCAAACTGCAGAAGGTTATCAATGTTCATATATTCTGAGAAATACAAATTTACTGTGACTGGAATTCAAAGTGGAATGTGGCAAAGTTAAGTTTAGGATTGAAAAATGGGTGAGAAGTCAGAAAGTGGTGTCTTTCATAAGATTTTGTAGAGTTTGGGATTTGACTTCTGTGCTTTTCATCTTCTGGGTGCTTCATTTTTATCCTTATTGTTGAGGTCCCAATCATTGCTTCAGAAGGTAACAAGGAATATTTATTGATTTATTGATTTATTTATTTACTTATTTATTGTGGTCAGATCAAATACAAAAACATATGAGAAAAAAATCACCTGGAATGCGGGGAGAAAAACGCAAAGTCGCACGCCAGCAGCCCCGAGCCTTTCCTCTTTAGACTCTCTCTGGGTAGCTGTGAATGAAGAATTCAACTTCTCTGCTCTGGTATAATAAATTATTAATCAGTCAGACTTGTAGTTCAGATCCAGTGTGCATGGTTTTGTGTGTGTGTGTGTGTGTGTGTGTGTGTGTGTGTGTGTGTTTGCCTATGTTCCTGTGTGCACAAGCACACGTGTGGAGGTCAGAGGAAATGTCCACCTTCTTTTTATTTATTGATTCTTTTCAGGCAGGGTATCTCACTGGCCTGGACTCTAGGCTGGCTGGTCACCAAGCCCCAGGGTTATGCCTGTCACTGATACGCAGAGGTGATATTGCAAGTAGGTGCCACCACGGCAGGCTTTTTACAGGGATTCTGGCAACCATTACTGATTGAACCATTTCCCAACTCCCAACACACATGTATTCTAATACCCTGCCACACATTAGCCTCCAGACTTACTTTTCCACATGCAGCACCTCACTGAGGTGCAGCCAGGTTGCAAGTAGATATTGACTCCTCATTTAAAAATGGGAAAACCAAGGCTCATAACAGTGAAGAGCAGTGTTCGATGTTAAAAACCCAAATGTAGAAGAAGGGATTTAAAAACACATTTAAAGGACTTTCTGTCCAGTGGTCTTTCCCCCCCGCCAAACACAGCTGCCTTAAAAAAGAAGCAAAAAGAACATTTTTGCAAAAACAGTGTTCTAGCTAAAAATGTTACATCATCATGGTTGTCTGCTATGCTCTCACTTTTGTTTCAGAAGAATTTTGTCCCAGTGGTTTGGAGCATTTTGAGCTGTTCTAGACAAAAATGCTTCCAGAAACTCTGGAGGATCTATCTTGACTGCCATCCCCCATCAGTCCCTGCAAGTTCCTCCCTAACTACTTATCCAAATGTATCTGTTCCTGTTCTGCTGCGACATATTTCTGAAAAGTCTGAATACAGGTTACCTGACATAACAAAGTATAGGGAGCTTTTGTTGACTTGTTTTGTTGCCTGTCCGCGTGTATTTCCTTTGAATCATAAAATCCTTGAGGCTTCATCCTGACCCTCTCAAAACCATCTTTTTGTGTTAGTGTGAGGTAATAGTTTGTCCAGAAGGAGCCTTTACATGGGCTAGCATAAGCAAGACTCAGAGTAGGACTACAAAATAAAATAGCAAAACAAAACAAAAACCACAACCTTAAAAATTTGACTTTTGTTTGACTACCAATTATTTTGTGGGTCACTTGTTAATATGTAATAAAATTACCACTCTACAAAACTACACTTTGGCAAGCAATGACTAGTGAAAACCAGCTTTTGTGGAAGGTTGGTATTATACCACCTAAGGAGTGCTTTCTGTGAGAATAGCCCTGCGGGTACACTGTTCAAACAACACATTGGCAGCCTTCTCTGGGGTAAATCCAAGCTTGGTTAGACTTGAAGATTATACAGTTGGTGGGGAGTCTCTAAGGAAAACCATGAATTAAAATATGGTGTTAAAAGGAGTCTGTGTGACTGAAGAGCCCTCTCGCTTCAAATTTATTTCCATTATTTTTATCCTACAAAAGACAGACTTTTAAAAATCAGTATAACCAGTCTAGAAGAAGGTCTGGGGACCAGGGTACAGAGGCTGCTTGCCAGTCTGAAGTTTCCATTTTTATCCCCATTCATTAGACTCTATGACTAAAACAGTTGCTTTATTTTTCCTTGTCTATGGTTTTATTTTTAAATGGAACAATGACTGATGTAAGGATGGTGAATAATTATTTTGGAAAGAAATTAATTAGAAAAAATTAAAATATGGTCATTTAGCATTATGTAAATAGAGGTTATGATTCTTGTAAAAGTGCTTATTAATTCGAAGATCTACACATATGTTACCAATCATTAGTATTGCTGTTCAAATGAAATGCTGTACACTTAAATAAGAAACTCTTCTTAATTTTAAAAAGTCATAATAAAGAAAAGGAGGCTATTGCAGAAACCAAATATTTTGGGTTTAAGATCTGTAAGCTTCTCCTATATATACCAGGATGGATTTTTTCTTTAATAAATGAGGAATGCTATAAAGAACTACCATGGGACATATGGTTCATCTGATATCTCTTTTTTTCTTATCCTCATGGTTGGATATTCTCTGGAAGGACCATTGGGACTTTTGGAGGTGATCCCAAATTCAGGGTATGTATGGAACATAAGTAAAATTCCACACCTGAGAGAGGATACAAACTGTAAGCTTGTAAAAAGTCAAGTGATTTTTTCAGATTGGTAAATGAGAAGAAATCCTTCAACTACTCATTCCTGAGGCAAAAGAGCAGTTCTGTGTTTACCCCTATCCTAGAGAAACAAGAATTTCATCTACTGCTCATATCTCAGTTAGACAGAGGATGGCTTTTTGTAGCAGACTATTTTCAGGCCATACCTAGCTCAGTTAAATTCAATGTTGTCTAATATTTTCATTGTCCTTGAATTTTGTAGGTCTGATTAGTTTCTAAAAATTCTCGATGATCTGTGTGTGTGTGTGTGTGTGTGTGTGTGTGTGTGTGTGTGTACCTGACTACACACATGAGACCAAAGGTCAAATTCAAGTGTATTCCTCTACCACTTTCTGACTTATTTTGAGGGATAGCATCTCTCACTGACCTTGGAGCTCCCCATTAAACATTACTGGCTGGCCTGGGAGCCACTAAGATCTACCAGTTTCCATGCTCCCAGCACGGGTTACAGTGTGCCTGGCTTTTATATGGGTGCTGGTGATGTGAACTCAGGTCCTATCCTTGTACAGTAAGTGCTTTTACCCTCTGAGCTTTGCCATGGTCATCCGACTGATGCAGCAAGACACTGACAGAAACAAACCTCCAAATGTAAATAGTTCATACTCACTAAAATCTCAGGATGTGTGTTTAGCATTTCTCCACAGCAAAATTCATGGCTTGAGCTGACAGAGTGACACACACTTAACAAACACATCTAGTGATGGATGACTCCACCGTGCCTCTCACCATGGGTACAGAACATGGGATATTAACAACACAATAGAGCCCTCTTTCATCACAGGGATACTGAAACAAAAAATGAAGAAAGGGGCCTCTCTGTGACACGTGAATGTTAATAATTGATTTTACTTCATAATGGAAACAATGAGTTTCTGTTCCTGTAGTTTTGTTTGAAAGGGTTCAAGAAAAAAAAAAAGATGAAGAGAAAAATGTTCATTAAGTGCATATTGCCCACTGGCTGTCAGCAGTGTTTCTTTTAGGGAAAAAAAAAGTTCCTGTTGTAGATTTGTCCCTTTCGGAGAGATACAGGAATTGTAAAGAGAGTGCCAGACAGTGCTAGCATATGCTTGTTTTTCTAACTCAGTGTGGGCAGCCTTTCTTAAACACTGTGTATAAATATATTTATTCTCCCACTGAGACCTTGCATGCCCGGTTCAGGAACAACTGAGTAAGCAGATGAATTACAGACCCAGGAAAGCAGAGGAGGGATTCCAGTGGAAATGCTAAGGGCTCCATCATTCCAGTTGAGTACATTGCCCCAGTATAATAAATTAGTGCTGATGAATTAGTGATAAATCTATATCGGTTTTTATACTCAAAGTAAAGGAGATCCTTGCTGTTGAGATATTCATAAAGCAAGGAAATGTTGACATCCGGTGGGCAAGATTAAAATACACACGCCCGTGTGCTCACACACCCGCACACACACATACAAACACCCCTTGGTGCTCAATCCACATTTGCAAGCTGTCTGCATTTCTTGTATTGGCCTCAGCTTTGACAAATGCAAAAAAGTCACTAATATTTTGACACTCTCCCTGCCCAAGTCTGATACCAGCTGGCTACGAAGCCACATATTCATTGTTCTGCTGGATTTTAAAGACTGGGTTCCAGCCAAAGGACTGGACCGGATCCATTCATTCATTTTCAAGATTGAAGTTGCAGCTTAACTGTAATGACCATTTCTCAACTCCGTCTGGAAACCTCTTCCAAATTCAACAGATGCCTGAGAGGGAAATGTGCAGTTGGATGGGAAATGGCTCTGCCTGAGAAAGGAACAAAAGGTGATTTTTGAAGCTGAAAACAATTAATATTATGTATACCGATTGTGCCTTTCAAGAAATTAAAATTCTTATAGTGTTTAGAACAGTTGACACGTGCTTATTTTAGCACTTTGAGTGAAAAAAGAAAGTTGAAATTGCAGATGTATCTATTATGGAAAAAGCACCCTCCTTCACATTTGCTTCTGAAGAGGAAAACACACAAAATGTCCAAAGGAAAAGCCTTTTTAAGATCTTTAAGATTGTCGTGAGCCGCTATGCTCTATCTTTCCGTACTTTTTTCCTATATCAAATTTTATATTAATGATTGACTTTTTTTTAGAAAGGAAAAAGGAAAGAAAAGAATAGAAAGGAAAGGAAAAAAAAACTCCACAGTGCTCTTTCAGTTCTGGTGACCATATTGTTCTGGTAACTGCAATCAGCAAGTGCTCAAGCACGCCGCAGACCTGAAAGCCAAAACCGTTCCATAATCTACAGGAATATCTTCGCTTTCTGCATCTAAAAAATGTTCCCCTGCTGTGTGTTCCTGCTGCCCCATTTTTCCAGTTACTTAATAACTGGAGACATTAACCCTGATCATTTACAAATTTTCCGTTTCAGTCTCCTCTCAGGTACATGAGCTCGAGAGACTACCCCACAGGGCTAGACCAGAGGGGGAACATCCGGCTTGATCCTGCAATCATGTGTAGGGATTTTCTCAAGGCATGGGTTTTCAAATATCAAAGTGTCAGAGCTCCAAGAAAGCATCCCGGTTAATAGCTTGAGTTAATTTAGCATCCCTAATAAAGTGTGCAAATACTATAAGAAGGGTTTGTCTATACCATCTTGTGGAGTTTTCAGACAACTTTTAAAAATATATAAAATAGAATTCAATATGTCCATTTTTCATTTGGGGAAAATGACCTAAGAATTAAAGTTGGAAGTTGCACTGAGTAATTCCATCTATGCTGGACTTTTCACCCAGCAGTTAGCCTTGAGACCTGCTGTCTGATTTCAGTGCCCATCTACCCACTAGTGACTCTAGCCAATGACTGTGCTTTATTAAAGCCACTATTTCCTTACCAGTAAAATGGGAATAATAGAATCAAAGAGGAAGGGCCCTGACAAGGATTGAAATAGTTAATGCCCTTCTAATTCTGGGGCCTGTCTCACAAAGAAAAGCCACAATGAACATACCGTGAAGTGTCTCTGGAACCCAGTCCTTATTCTGCAAAAATAAATAAAAAGTTGGCTGTTCTTCACAGCCTATAGCCACATGCACCTCCTAGACTGGCAAGCACTGATTACCAAGTGGATTGCCAGCAGTCATTTGCGATTGCCTGCCATGGAAGTGTGACTCTCCTTGTCCTCTACCAAACTGCCCCATGTACTATTCATGAGTAGGACAATATTCCAAACTTAATTTCCACTGATTAATTCTCACTAATTATTCACAACGCAAGCCTTCACAGGAGAATTCCACTGAATGCTCTCCCATCCTGAGGCAGGGAACACAATGTCGAATCGTTTTCTGATTTCAAGTGGAAAACAAACTAATTATGTGGAAATATGATAATAGATTGTGCTGTAGGGACTAGTCCTCCACAGGCTTCAAAATGTTTGCTTATGATGGGCTCTTGATGTTATTTCTTCCAGGAGGGACTGCCCTTTCATAATGCATCAACATTATTGACTGGACTGTGATTCCTTACTTGGAGTTAAGGTGATTTGCATAATTGTATATTACTTCCGTCTGGTGGAAACAAACAAGATGTTCGGGTGCTAATGATCAAGCAGGCAGCAGTGACTGATGGGAAAAAATGCCTTAGCGAAGGCCCCAAACAATGAAGAACAGCCTCTCTTGTTGGCATCTTTCTCCATCTTCCTTTGACCTAGCTTTATTCTGCTTGGCCACAGGCTTTGGTTTTGAATCTGTCCATCTGTCTCAGCCTGGGAGGTGGCAAACCAGCAAAGACAGAAAACTTTCATCCTTCTGTGTATTGGCTCAGAGCAGTTTTTATCCCCCTCTTCCTGGATGTCATCATCTCTCTGAAAGAATATGTTAAGTCCTTTAAGGCCCAGTATAAATGTTCCTAGCCATTTTACATTCCCCAATGTTTCAAAAGTTAGCATTTAATGTCCCCCAAATGAAAAATCAAAGATACTGAGTCATGGCAGTTAAAAGCTCTCAGAAGGTGCAGAGTCAATGAGCACCCATTGCATCTTCCAGCCCTGTCTTAGACACACTCCGTTGTGAGTGGTGGATACACAGAAAACAAAACAAAACATTCATTTCTATCCTCCATTACTTTTCCTGTCTGTCCTACTTCGCACCTGCTTAGCAGTTAGTCATCCTGTGCGTCAGGTAGACAAGGCTGCACTTCTTTCTCTGTAGCTCACCTTCATAACCCCACAGCTAGGAAGACAGAGGACTGCTATGTAAATGCCTAATGCACAGACATGAAATTTCAGGAGAGTAGCTTGGGCAAGACGGTGCCATACACGGAGGATGCATATCGAAAACCTGCCAAGACTTAAGGATTTACAGTGGCTTCATGAAAAGCTGTGAAAAGGATTTGAAGATGCTGTCTGCTTTGTATAAAAGTTGTCTGTATTGGTTAGTCATGACTGAAGTGAGCATATTAAAGGAAAGTAGCAAATCAAATATTTTGTATTTGTATTCTTGTTATGGAGATTTAACCTTGGGCATTTTTAAGACATTCAGTGGCTACTCACATGTGTTTATTGGGTAGAGCTGATAAGTGTATTGGCTTTGCTCCAACTGAATAGAGCCCTGAATTTATGTAGGCTACTCAGAGGATTATAATATCATGTTTTTAAGCATTGTATATGAAATGTTTAAATTTATTCTTCATGGAAGTTATCTGACCTGCCATTCTTGGTATTATATTATTTAATTTATCAAAGCAACTTTGTATGTTTAATATTTTAAATCCAGTCGTACAGGTGTATATAATGAACCCACAAAATTTGACTAGGATGACACGACTTTGACTGGCAAATCCCACAACCAAATGGAATTGTTTTGAAGAACCCTAGTTCTTACTGAAGTGTAAGAGCTATTAAGAGGCTTGGCCTGGTAGAAAGTAGGTAGGCTATATAGTTCCTATGTAGTACCCTAAGGGTTCTCAACAGCTTTATACCTATCGCCTCAGGTCAAGGTTAGGTCAAGTTCTATTCTCCACCCACAGTTCTCAGGAGGACAGGGACATTCTTGAAAAACCACAGAACGTACTGACTGATAGTCACCTGACCCTCTGGTCCCAGATAGAGTTTGAATGCTTGTCATATGCTTGCTGGCCAATAGATTCAAAGGTCAATATGCTTAGCCAAAAGTTTAAACTGTAACCTTATTGATGTAACCTGTACCCCTAAAAAGTATAAAAACTGCTTGTTATAGCCATTCGAGGTCATCTTCTAGTCACTCAACACGAGGGGCTGATTAAAGGTTGACCCGATGAGCCAGAAAATAAACCTCTTGCGTTTGCATCGAACTCTGTTCTCCTGTCTCACTTGGGGGGGCGTGGGTCTCCCAGTAGTTAGGGCTCACTTTGAGCCTCACGGTTTCATTTGAACATAAAGTGTATAGCTTTGGACTTCAGAGAAAAGTGTGCTTTTGTCTAACAAAGATACAGACAAATGAGAGGCATGGTAATTATGTGAGAATTGTGGGAGTTAGAGGAGCACGGACCTTGTCTGAGAGTCTGTGCACAGATAGGGAAAGCAGATTCCATGGAAAATTGAAGGGAAATTCTTTTGCCAAACTCGTTTTTCATGCCAGAGATTCTGACTGATGGGAACTTTTAGGGGTTTGTCTTAATAACTTACCTTCTTGCGGTAAGAAAATGCTTTCCTGTGTAAGCTTAGTAATAGTATCAATAAAGAGAGAGATTTTACTTTATCATAATTGCATTTCTAGTGTTAGTATTATACAAATGGGTCAATATATGGACATAAACTTTTTTATGAATTTTACTATGAAGTAAAACAGATTAAAAATGTGAATCTACCACTAGAATCTATGCTACTCCTCTCATCCTAAGCTGTTCTGGGGAAGTTGAAACTGAACTTGAGACTTTGAAACCAGTTCCATTTTTCAAGAGTAACTTATACATCTGCCTCAGTACAGCTGGTCCTTTAGGGAAATGTGTTTACAAAAAAGCTTGGCAGGTTCCTTAGACATTAAGTATCTCTTACAAAATAATATTTTGATGGATTACATGTAAATGAATCAGAAACATGTGGCTTTCATTTCCTTTAGAATACATACAGAGAACATTTTATGTTTGGCAAAATGAGTTTCCCTGAATGCCACCTCCATGCATCTCTCTCTGTCCATCTCCTAGTTCAGTCTTAAGAATGGGTGACAAGAGAAGTCCATAAAGACCTGGTGCCTTCTCTCTCTGCTTCTAACCTGATAATCATGCACAGGCCACTTTTTCTTTATTGTCACCAGCAAAAGCAGCTGCTATGCAGGACTGTTCTGAAATGAGACCTTATCGTAAGAGAAACGTCTTCCTGCTTTGCATTTTCTGAATGGCGGGTGAGTCTTTGCAAAGGAAGAGTCTTCTTCTTGGTTTGGTCAAAGTTAAGTGATGCAAACTATGCCATGAACAGCTTCATATTTTGAACTTTTTAAAGAAAATGTTGTCCACTGGATTTTCTTCAAAATAGATAAAACCTACTGCATGGTTAACTTGAGGAGTACGCTGGATACTTACTGTGACTTTAGCAGTGGCAGTAAGTACATTATCTTTACACACTATCTTCATGTTAGTGCTGCAGAATAGAATGCTGCTCAGAAGAACATGAAAAATCCAGGAGCATCGGAGATCAGCTGAAAATGTGAGATACCTGCGGTCAATACTTTATAGAAAAAGCACATTTTAGTGTTCAAGGGTCCGTAAACCAAACATAAATGTGTCTAAGACAGAAGGGATGATTCCATTTAGATTACAAAAGACATGCATTTAATATAAAGTGTATAGGTTTCATCTATGTTCATAAACAGCAGGAAGTCACATGAGTCAGGATCAAAGTGGAAGATAAGGACTATTTGATGAAAGTCAATCAGAGTTTTGAAGTCTGTGGGAGGGGCTTGAGATTGAACCTAATCTACTTGTAACATACTCAGAGCCATTTGTTTTAAATTTCTGGATGCAGAAACACATTAAAGTCTCAGAAACAGATACACCTTTGGATGTTAGTGTTTAGTCTTTTCAACTGGTCACATCTGGGCACATATCCTTTGTTACACTTGGCAAACATTTACTCTGCTTTCTCTCCTGGCCTGCTTACTCCTCTTTCTTGACCTACCAAATAGCTTCTGTGACTGAGCTGGAACACAGAGGTAGCCTGCCTCTTCTCTGCAGCAAATTTGAGATCCTACCACTTTTAATTAGTGATTATTTATTTCATATTTGAGATTATAATATAATTACATCATTTCCCCCTCCCTATTCACTCCCCCAAACCCTCCTATATAGCCTTCCTTGCTATCTTTCATGCTCTCCTCTTTTCATTAATTGTTGTTACAAACATGCACATATAATATGCATATTATATATATATAATCAGAAACATACACACACACAAATATTCCTAAACGCATAAACAAAACTAGCTCTACTTGTACAGTGTGACATGTGTGCATGTTTTCAGGGCTGAGTATTTGGTGTTGGATGCACCTGATAAATATTCCTTAGTTGCCTACAGTTCTTTGCAAGGGGTGGAGACCTTTTGTACTCTCCCCACCCACATTAGCATGTCTACTGGTATAGCCATGTTCAAATTTGTCTCCGTTGTCATGTTGATAAGACTTTATGCAAGAATCTTTTGATGTTCCAAAGAGATACAATCTCACAGCAAACTTCCTGTTCCTCCTGCTTTTACAATCACACAGCCTGTTCCACAGTGATCCCTGTGACTTTGACTTTCTTCCTGATCTCCTATTCCATTCTCTTCTTTCTAATCAGAGAGGGTGTCTGTCTTTAAAAACAAAACAAAACAAAAACTGTATCTTGTTCAATGTTTTGTGATTTATGGCTGGGAAAGTAGAGTTTATGCTGAGGCCAGAAAAAGTCCCAGAGTCATGTTCATATCTGCTTCAGGGGGCTATGTTGCAAAACAGGAAAAGATTGGCCATTTAAGAAGTAGGTGGAGAAACAGACAAACAAACGATTGAAGGTATTGAATAAAGTATACATAATTAACATAAAGAATATAATCTATTTCTATCTTAGATATTTAATTAGCCTTAGGTCTTACCAGGTGAATCATCTATATCATCTGTAGAATTCATTTGTAAAGGTACTCCATAGCTCACTGAACTGCTGGATGAAGAGGTAGGATAATACAATGACTGAGATACTAGCTTTTAGATGGTATTTAAATCGAGGCTCCCTTTCTCAATACTTTATGGCTCGTTAGATCAGAGATTTTAATGGATATTTTGTACACTTTAGATTTCAGGAAGGGTTAAACTTTGTTTCACATATCTTTAAAATACTTTTATTAATAGTTAATGAAGACTGCATCATTTGAAAAACCACATTTATAAGTGCAAATAAAATGTATTCAATTTGTTTTGGGATACAACAGCAGGGAATGGGAGAAGTGGAACTAGAAACTCAAAGCTCCTAATTTCTAGACTACTTCATTAACTGTATTTACCTTACCACATCACAATATTAAAAGTGTGATCATATCAATCTATCCAATGAAATTACATAAAAATGTTAGAAAAATTATTTTGTATGAAAAATGACCTGTCATATTTGTTTTGGGAAGAATTTGTTAAAGGAATACTGTCTAGAGAATTTCTTTTTAGAATCAGAAATTAGAAAACAAAATTTGTTTTACATTCAGAATCATTTCAATTTGAAATATATTTCTTACCCTAGTCCTCTGACTACAGAATTACATGCAAATGGCATTGACAACTAACTGTTTAAATTTCTTCTTGATACTCTAGTCCCTGGTATTAAGATATGAGGAGGGGTGTTTTTTGGAGGACTATGTATGTAGAGATGAGCTCATGATCATGGTTTGAAAGAGAAGGAAACACAAAATATTTTCTCTCTGTTATGTGATGGTCTAGGAGAAAGTAGTAATGTGCAAATCGGGAAGAGGGATCTTATTGACAACTAAATTTGTTCACACCATCATGTTGACTTTCAAGTTTCCAGACACATAAGAAATAAATGTCTGTCATTTAAGTCTACCAGGTTAGGATGTTTTTTTTAATAGAATACAAAAAAGCCTCCAGAATTTTGAGATGGAAAATTTTATCAAGTAAATTAATCCATGAAGGTCTGTAATGAAAAACTATAAGCACTGCTAAAGTAACTCAATAAGCAGAACTGGAGAGATGACTCAGCCTTTAAAAGCACTTACTGCTCTTTCTACACACCTTAAGTCAATGGCCATCACCCACACTAGGTGGTTCTCAACCCCCTAATAACTCCAGGCCAAGAAACCCAATGTATTCTTCTGATCTCCTCAGGCTTCAGGTCCCTGCACTCATCTCTTTCTCTTTCTCTCTCTCTCTCTCTCTCTCTCTCTCTCTCTCTCTCTCTCTCTCTCTCACACACACACACACACACACACACAATTTTTAAAAATAAATTAAAGATTAGATTTAATATAATTTTGTAGCTGGGTACAAATCGATAAGTGATCAAGAAGATAAATTAGTGGAAAAATGAGAAATTCAAAGAGAATGAAATTTGGCAATGTAAAATAAAGTAGAAGTGAAGCGGACAATAGATAAATGTTCAAATATCCACAATTATAGGCAAAAATGGTATAAGATGGTAGAAAGGAAACTTTTGAAGAACTACTGCCTGAGAATTTTCAAAAACATAAAAAAGATCCATGAAAACATAGATACTGAAGAAAGTGATAGGCTTCTAGCAGCAGCAGTGTGGAGAACTTTGGCTATTATATCATACTTGCTTCAACAGGAAACAGCTGAAAGTCCAACGATGAAGGAAAGTTTGAACAAGGAAGGGTAAAATACATGTTCCTTCAGCTGGTTTTGCTTGTATAGTTGAAGTACACTGTATTTAAAGTTTGCAATTAAATCATGTCCAATGTATAAATACTTTGTAGTGAAATTATTAGAACAATAAAAATTACAATCAACTGAGCCACTCATGAAAATGTCTTGTAATTGCTTGGAACCTAACCCCTCGCTTATCTCTTTATTTGAAGATTAAGGAACCTCTCAACTTTCACCAGAGAAAGATTCTGTTCTCAGTAATGGATGTCAACACAGAGACTTACACTGGCCAAGGTATAGAAAATAAGAAACTGAAGAATGACCAGCCTTAAAGGAAACATGTATACTGTATCACTTCCTCCAATAACTCAGAGATCATCTCCAAGAGTCGGCAGAAAAATGATAGAGGCAGTAGATGTCCACAAAGAAACATTACTTCCTGCACACCGCAGAGTAGCTGCACATGAACTTACAGTGATTGTGACAGAATGCTACGATACGTCAAGTCCAAGCCAGACCAAATCCTAACACGGAGAGAGGAACTGAACTAAGTTTCCAACCCTTGCAGTGTATCTATGGCACTTCATAGCTATAGGGAAAGGAAGGCTAAGTTTAGTCTAAGGCTATTGCCACTGTGGGTGGACAGGGCTCCAGTGGAAAGTCATACATCTAAGAATGTTTGGACAGCAAAATTGTTCTCCATCAAGAAAAGACAAGACATAAAATGGGTGAGATGGGAAAAGGGTAAGAAGAGTTGGAGAAGGGGGAATATGATAACAATTCCTGGTACTAAATTCTCAAGAAGAGCAAATGAAAATGAAAGGGAGAAGAAGAGAGGGTAATGGAAGGAAGGATTTGTGATGGAAGACTGGGAGAAGACAGAGAGGCTCTGTGATCAGAGTGTAAAGTGAATAAATAAATAAATAAATAAATAAATAAATAAATAAGAGAAAGGCATATATCAAGCTGAATAGTCTTGACAAAAAGAAAATGATCCTAGAGAGATATATAGAAATTCACAGACAATAGAATAAATATAGTGGAAAAGGCAAATGCATATGATGGATTTTAGAATCTTTAAAGCAATAAGTTATTTACTTTACATGTGTGTAGTGTGGAGGTCCACACCAACAGTCAAAGATAAGATGAGGATAAATTGAGCGTTCAAAGTTCTTGAATTATCCATTATATAACAAAAGTATTAGTTATAAGGATTCTGTTAAGAATATATGTTGTGATCTGTAGTAATAATGTGAAAAATGAACAAATGTGTATTTAACACACAAATAAGAGAAAATTGATATAATAAATCATTATACTATAAACCAACACAAATATTAAAACAAGAAAGAATGAGGTACAGTAAAACCCAGAAAATTAATAGATTAGAAAAATATAAGTAAGCTCAACATCAAATTAAATTGGAAAAATATTTGAATAAAAAATAATTACTTATATTAACAAACATTTGTTAATGTTAGTGTTAGAAGACATATCTTAAATGTGGAGACAGAGTGTTAGGGGTTAATGATCTGGGAGATGGACTTTGCCAAAATTTATCACAAATATGCCAGGACAGCTCTTCTAACATCAGACAAAGTAAATTGCAGGGCAGGATAGAAATATCCTGGGCAAATCCACAAGCTAGATATTTCATTTCAAAACGTATACACATCCAATAACACAACCACAAAAGCACATGGGCTATAAACTAACAGAAACAGATCCACGATTACAATGAAGCCTTTTAGTGAATTCCCAGTCAATAACAAAAGACGTGTACAGAACACAAGAGGCACACAGAGTCAATAAAGAACACAGATGTCTTAAGTGACTTCTACAACAGCACAATACACGTGATTTTTCAAGTGTACAAGAAAATTTACCAAAACAAATCCATATGTTATGCTGGAAAACAATTCTCAACAAATTCCAAATGCTTGGAATCCTGTCAAGACCACTTCTGAGGATGCTGAGGCTGAGTTAGAAATTAACAGTAAGAAACATGATGGCCCAACAGGTCCAGTAAATGTTCAGCTAGTTTTCTAGCCGCCTTTGGAAGGTTGTTAGGTCAAAGAGGTCTCAGTCAAAACTGGAAGTTTTAAGTGAATGGTAATAAGAGTGGAGCCTATTGGCGCTTTAGCACGTGGTGCATAGAGGAATATGTAGACCCTTGGCAAAACAGGCTGAGTCCAATGTCTGTACAGGAAGACTAAAAAATGGAATTTCAAGTCTCAAAAAACCAGGGGACAATAAAATAGTGGCAGTAAAACTCAGCACCCAAGATGCAACGATCAGACAAAGATCAAGGAAGTCAAAGTAGATCGATTTGGTCAAAGCTAATTGAAAGGATCACCCTTTCAAAAAGGAAAACAAAAGATAGTTACACATCATCGACAACAGTGAAAAGAAGAGACAGTTACCATCCAGAAAGCCAGTAATCACAAGTAAATAGTATAGACAGCTTGACTCCAAAAAATACAAAATTTAAATAAAATGGGAGCAAAGTCTTCCTCCTGGTGGGGCTGAGACCAGGCAACGCTTTCCTCTGTCTGTAAGGATTGATTGAGAGAGGCAAACACTGGCAGCTGCAGCTTCCTCCTTCCAGATGACTGCCATCTGAGAGTGCTCCCCTACAGAGACCCCCTCCAGCCCTTCTTCCGGGCTATACACAATGAACAAGACCAGGTTCCACCAGAGCAAGCATAGCCCAGTGGATCCCAGCTTTCCTGTATTTGCATTCTTGTGTCTGTTCTTTCTTTATTCTGTTGTCACACAAGTCAAGGTTTTAGGACTAGGCTGTGTTGGACACAGCTGACTCATTCTATATCCCACATGATAGACAAAGGCAGTTTGCTTCTATGGAACCAAACAGCTCTTGCTTTCTCCTTTGAGAAGCATGGAGGCCGACAGGTGGAAGTGAAGAAGTAAGCAGGTCACTGTGGTTACAGAGCTGTCCTGTATTCTAAGGTAGAGGAGATGGATAGAGTAAATTGAAAGACCAGCAAAGAGGGCGCCTCAGTAACCCAATGGTGCTTACCAAACTACGTCATAAATTCCCTAGGGCTACACATCATCAAACAGTGAAAAGAAGTCCCTCCCACATAGCCCTGTTTATCCAGGTTCCAAATTTGTGCACTCTAACAGTATACCCAAAGTAAGTCACCTTCCCAATGTCTCCAGGCAAGAGACCTTTGTGACAATTAACTAACATTGGCAAATAAAATTTATCTAGCTGCTGCATGTTTCCTAGTGAGTAACCAGTTGTACTACTGCTCTGTGTTCTACAACAAAAGAAGAGTCCCAGAGGATGTTTGGGGATGAAAAGAAGAAATCTCTGTGAAATCACAAAGTAGTTATACTTATTGAAAAATGTCATGTATCGGGTGGAACAGAAGTTTTTAATGACCATACATAGACCATGGGTTTCACCTCAGAGTACATTTGTTTCAATGTTGTTGTTTCAGTAACATCTCACCCTGACTATGTTACCAAGCTACCTGCTTCGCCTTTATTTCTTTACCATGACATACATGTCAGTCACAGCTGGAGTTTATCTACATAGTGACAGGATGATCAACAAGAGCTAAGACATACTCCCTAGGATAGGCCAGATCAGCCAGGTAAAGAGACACCAGAAGTGTGATGTCTGCTGATCTCAATGACCAATATCTTGTTACCAGAGAACTGTCAGTATCAGTCAGTTTATTTCCAATGCCCCTAAAGTAATTACCAAAATTTTCCAGAACATAATAAAAGGGGAAAGAAAGAGGTATTATCAGCTAGCTACTGCAGGTCTCTTTAAGAATGAATTCTCTGGAGATCAGTTGATAACAAAAATAAGATGAGATCTCAATGTATTCATGTATTTATCTGGATAGCCAATGTTCAGTCACAGCCAACTCTTCCTTGTACCTCAGTGCCTTTGCATATACCATTTGTAAATAATGTCTTTTCCATCTCTATTTGGGCAACTTGACTTGTTACATAACCGGACATGAAGTTACTGGGTTCTGCAAAGTGTTGGGGCTCATACACAAGGGATGGGACACCAACTACACTGGTATGAAAACTGATTTTAATAACCTGTGAGGTAAAAATGGTTCTGTTACCATCTCTGATCTCATTTTCTAGCTGCGCTACCATTAGCGATAAGGGTCTACTCTATTATCACAGTGGCTTGTTGCTTAGAGGTGCCTTTTCCCACTCCCAAGAAGTGCCAATGCCAGTTTATGGTGTGCACTATCACTTGAACAATCTCTGTAGGGTGACAAGATATATATCAATCATATCATATCATACATGAACATTGAATAAAAATATTTAATCGAATAAATATATAAACATATAAATGCACAAAATATAGAGGTATTTGTATCATATATAAATTGTCACATGAGTTATTTATATAATAATTGCAAAGATTTTTGCATAGCATATTTTTAGACTCTAGACCAGTTCTTGGCATATGGCAAGCATTTCTGTTTTTATTGAATAGATTCCACTTGCTTTTCATAATGAGCTCACTTTACAGATGAGATGAAGTGATGGATGGAAAGGTTAATTAATTTATTCTAGGTTATGTTTGTTAGCAATCATTTAAGTGAGTTAGTATTAATCTTCCATCTTCAAACATAGGCTGGGCCCTTAGACACAGCTTTCTAATCAGAAAGACTGGATACTTAGAATCATTGTGGACAATTCTGAACACATTTTCATGACAGCAGCAACTGTCCTAGAAGTGGTGGCTCTTTCTTAGGGCTCCCTGCATTTGCTTGTCTGTATATCTGATGCTGAGGTTTGTCCCTTGAGCACTCAGAATCTCTGGATTCTATTCTGGCTTACCTAGTTTAACTGTTTGTATTTGTTACTTAAATATATTTATGTTGACCATGAATTAATTCAGCTTCTTCCCTTCTATACTCATCCTGTCGCTAATTCTTCCTTTTGGAAACAGAGTTGTGAGAGAGGTAGAGTCTCAGCAGGTATTTCCTCCCAGCAAAGAGTTTCTGTAGCTTTCCAGTCACAACCATCATCTGGTAGGGATCTTTGAGACTCTGAAATCCACTTTATTGCATTATTATAGAAAGACTGGAGTGAGTCCATTTTTCTGAGCCCCTATTACTTGTGGTGAACAACTCCAGGAAATGGGTCAGCCTATCAGAAACTAGGAATCACTACCCTCAAGGGGTTTTAATAAAAGCAGAAGCTAGATAGATATTTAAGAAAGAAAACTGTGGTAACAATGACATCAGGAAAAAGGGCAGGGCAAATTTATCTACTATATATCATACCGAGCCATAGCCTGGACCTATCTTTGGATCAGGAAGGAAGTTTTCAGCTGTCTTCGATAAAAACAGATTACTTGGATGCTTTCAAAGCAACATGGGTTAATGAGAAACTATGGTGAATTGTCTAAGAACATTGTGAGCTCCAGAATCTCAGGACTCCACTCCTCCCACCCCCTAGAGCCTTCTGGCCTGGAGCAAAGGCATGTTCTTTCCAGGGCTGAGTTGCTGGCCTGCCCCACTGCCTTGGGAAGAGCACAGTTGCTTGGCTCTACATGCAACTTTGCCATACTTCAGGTCCACGGCATCCCACAACCTACTCATGTCTTCTTCGTCTGTAAATAAGAGGCTGCAAGAGTTAACTTGGATTAATTGTGTCAGATTCCTAGGAAACACATCAGTCACTCTATTTTCAAAGATGATGGCGCCTATCTATAGCAGTTAAACCTTCTGTCACATAAACAAACACTAGAAGAAAGAAAGCTGAAGTCTACAGTCCTTTCTGTCACTCCTTTTACACTGAATGCTAGATTCTGTAAGGCAGATGAGGAGGATGAACAGAAAGAGGCATTGTGCTAGGAGAGGATTCCAGGGAACTTGTACTTAACTTTATTTACCCTGCCTCATGGGAGAGGGATTCCCCTGAAATCTGAGAGAGATCCAGTTTCCAGAGAGATAATTGAAAACCTTTTGGCTATATAGTAAGAAAAATATTAATTAATGTATACTGATTTATTTTATTTATTTTTTGTAATACTGTATCCACTCAAAACTACAAATAAGAAAAGAAAAACTTTGAAAAGCAGCAACAGAACAATAAAGAGATAGCACTCTATGCCAATCGGTGAAATGGTCAAATATATTTAATTAGCCCCTAAGAGTGTTGTCTAATCACTGATGTCTATTCAGATTGTGTCAACAATCTGTGACCTGTCTTTCTGCCTGAACAGGAAAAGACAACAGAGAAGGGTGTTTTGGAAAAGCCAAGGAAGAAAGTTTCCCAACTATGAACCAGAGTCCTCACAGTCATTAGAGCTGAGCTCTAGGTATCCACCAGCTTCTCCAGTTTCCTAATCCTCGGAATTGATGGGAAAGGGAAGGGCAGAACTGAAACTAAAACGTTTGCTGGGATTTCTTTTTATAGGCACCAAGTACTTTGTGTGTGCAATAACGATTAAGGCAAACGAATGCATGTTCACACAGAACTCAAAGTATGTCATTGAACCGAAGGAGACAATATCACAGTCTCAAGATGGTTAGAGCCACTTAAATGCCATCAGGACTCTTCTTTTCTCAGGTACACCTGTGTCTCTTCATCTTCTTCCTGCCTCTCTACCATGGGGTGTTTGGATCTTATTCTGGGAAACAATTAGGAGAGTGATATGAGGTACTGAGTTCCCTAGTCTCTGAACCTGTAAGAGTCAAACATTGCATTTTCAACCTTGGTTCTTTGCTGGATCTGCTGGGACAGCAGTCCCAGACCTGCTTCAAAATGTGGCTGTCAAGAGCAAAATGAACTATAAAAAACGGCTCAGCTGGTGGAATGCTTGCTTAGGGGCACAAAGCCCTGGGATGGGTTCCCCCATACCTTACATTCTCTGTCATGGTGTAGTCTTATAATCCTAGCACTCACAAAGTTGAAGATAGAAGATCAGAATTTCAAGGTTATCTTGGGCTGTGTAGCAAGTTCAAAGCCAGACTAGGGTACTTAAAATCCTGTTTAAGAAAGAAAGAATCAATCAATTTTTCCACTTTTCTTCCTTGATCCCAAGCCAAATCTCCTTAGTGAAATTACGTATTAAAGCAAATTTAATTAGTATACACTTTGGGTCAGTGACTCATGAGCAAATATTGCCCGTGTTTTCATCTTGAGGAGTGGAGTACTCATGTGATGAGATTTAGTAGGACACAAAGACAAAGTTCTAGAAAAGAAGGGTCTAGCAGATAATGTTCCTGTATGCTGGGTCCTTTGTTCCTTTGCTGCTATAGTGAGCAGAACTGTGCTCCTTTAAAAGATGTGTGCACATCTGTCCATCAGAACCTGTGATTACTGAGAATAAATGTATCTGAGATATGATGATGTCAAGGCTCTTGAGAACATCCTTACTTACTCAAGTTGTCCTTAATTCAAATGGTAATAACCCTTATTAAAGTCATATACCATGAAGTGGAAGAAGGAAGAAAGAAGAGAGGGAGGGAGAAAGCAAAGAGAGAGCAAGAGATAGATAGATAGATAGAGATAGATAGATAGAGAGATAGAGAGAGAGAGAGAGAGAGAGAGAGAGAGAGGAGTTGGAGGCTTGAATTTAAGTTTTATAGCACCAAATCAAAGACTGCTTGGGGCTACTAAACGGAACTGATAAAGGGCGAATCCTTCCCCAGGGAAGGAGTTGTGTTCTGCCAATAACTGGATTTTAGAATTCTGCCCTCCCAAACTATGAGAGAACACATCTTTACTGTGTTAAGCCACCACATCTGTAGAAACTCCTGACAGCCCTAGGAATCTAATACAGTTGATAAGAAACATGGAGTAAGCCACAGTTCAACCATCTGTTAGAGAACAGGTGGCCAGTGGCATGGGTAAAAGCTGTGAACCATGCTACTAAGGCTTAGATTCTAGTTCTGACACTGGTTCCTACACATCATCTCAGTTAGGCATTTGACCTCTCTGAGTTTCAATTCCTCATTATTGAAGTGAGAACTACGGTAGCTGATCTGTGAAGAACTTAGAACAAGTGCATGAATGTGGCATGGACTTTATATTGTACCATGAATGCTCAACCCCACACTCAGAATACTTCAACAGTTCTCTTGGTGTGGCTGGGATGACTTACTGAAACAGTAAATGTGAATTCTGTTCAAATCAAATGCCCTACAGTGTACCAGGAATGGCAATAGGAAATACATCTAATTAAGAGAAATAAAGTCTCTAACCTTAAGGAACTTTTAGTTCAGGGTGCATTCATACCTCTCCCTAGGAGAGCAAGGCACAAAGTGAGGTCAAAATAATCATAAGAAGGAAGCCAGATGCCAGAAGAGAAAGCCCAAAGTGACAGGGAGATGAGGGCTTCTAAAGGAGTAGTTGGAGTCATACGGTTAGGTTTGATCTGATAGACCAGGTAGGTGTTATTTTTTTTTCTTTACAAAAAGGAGGACTATCAAGAGGTCACTCACTCTATGTGTTCATAGAGGACTGGACATGCTCAGTAAGCATAGAGAGCTTGGAGCTTTGCAAAGCAGAGATTGGACACCAGCCCTATTGCCCCTTCCATTGTGCACTTACAGTAACAAAACCAAACCGGTGAGATGCTTCTGTTGTTTAAGCTCTTTAGTGTCATTATACTAAGGCAGACGGATTACAAAGCAGCGAAAAGCAGGGAGCGGTGCCGCTGTAGAGTTGTCTTTAAAAAACAAAACAAAGCAAAAACATTATTAACAGCAACAGCAAAGTTTGCATGTGAAGGATGATTCTGTGGTATACATTTTCTGTTTTATACTCCAACTCTAGGAAGTTTGCTTAAGAATACAGTGAAATTCAGGAAAATCAACAGCTTTCAGTGTTCCCTGGAGGGAGACAAGCAGGAAAGAGATTCTGATTAAAAAAAAAATAAACAAAAACCCAAACAAACAAACAAACAACAAAAATCACTCAAAAACCCTAATCTTGCTATTCATGAAGACCCTTGAGTTTTTGAAAATGTGTTTATTTCAGTGATTCCTTCACTTCATTTACTTTATTTCAGTGATTTCAAAACCTTCATTTTGGAAGCCTATTTAAAAAAATAAAAACAAAAACACTTTCTTTTTTGTTTGTTTGTTTCTTTCTTTCTCTGTTTTCTCCACTATGGATAGAATTGACCCTGAGGTAAAATGTTGTTCTTTTACTGCAGGAGGAAATGAGGTAAATGATTCTCTTCACAGGTCTGTCAGTCAAATTCCTGTTCATCACTGAGGGCACATTATACTCTGTGTTCACGGTGGAGCTGCTCCTTCCTCACAAAGGAGAACGCATGACTTCTCCCCAGTCCCAATCCAGTATCCCTCATAGTCTAGCCGAGGGTGGACACATCATTAGGTTCTGAGATCTCCAAAGTCAAGGACAGTTTCTGAAGTCCTGTGCACATCTTTTTCACCCCTCCCAGAGCCACAGAGAGCTACACTTAGAAGAATGGCAAGAAATGAATTGCAAGGAAATCTCAATAAGTGGGGTGTGTGTGTGTGTGTGTGTGTGTGTGTGTGTGTGTGTGTGGTGTCATAATATTATAATTAGCAAGGTACATCTTCATTGCTCCCAGACTTGTAGAAATGACATCAACTTGAAATACTGTCACTGAAGGTTATACAGCTCAGTCTGAGATGCAGAACCTGCCTTTGTGTTAAGGCAGAGCAGGGATGGTACCAGGTGTGAAATGCCCAAATGAATCCTAACACACTCAAGTCTGAGAACCACCACTAAGGAAGTTCGCTTGATAGCTCTAAGCCCTCAACTTTTGGCTAGGACTGTATGGTTCTCATTCTGTAAGGCGATTTGGGAGTTTACTAAGCACTGAAGTCCTTCGTGTTCCCACGTAGGTAAGGTGCTAAGTAAACAAAGTCAGACAGAGCCTTGGTCTTACATTAGAGCTTAAGATCCGAGTGCCCACACTTTCGCAGGGCTTTCTGCTCCCATGGGCCTCCTGCACCTGTTTCCTCCTGCTCTCTAGCAAGCTCTCCCTCACCTGGCACATACGCCACATGGAGTCTCATCACACCTTGGTGAAGGAACACATGGACCCATATGTCAGCCAATGTGTTTATGTCTCATTCTACGGAAAGGGGAAATATGTTTCATAATAAATGTTTGCATACTTGGAGCAAATTTATTATTTTTTTTAGAGTCAAGCATGGAAAAATGAAAGGGATAGGAATTATCACTGAAGCAGTTAAAACTTTATTATTATTATTTTCTCCCTCTTCTTTGACAATGACCTGAGTGTCAGCTGGGAAGGTTTGAGCCCCTGAGGGTAAAATATAGTTGAAATGTATTAGTTGATTCAGGAGCAGGAAGAGTTAATGGTCATAGGTAGGTTCTCTTGGACCTTATTAAAAACTACCAAAGCCCACAAGCTAAGCAGTAGGGGAAACTTGAAACATCCAGGAGCTAGGCATAAATGATTAAGGAGTCTTCTAGGGAATTACCAAAGCATCCAGAGAAAACTTAAGTGGTCTTTATGTATGCAATACAGAAGGCAGCTTTTAGCAACAGTTAGAAACCGATTTATTAAGTTAATTACAATCGAAGATGAAGAATACCAATAATGGAGTGTCCTGAGGGTTTGGCCCCCAGTTTGACATTGGTTGGAAGTGAAACTTCTCATATGTGGGAACCAAGGGGAAATCCTTAGAGTCTACCCTCGGAAGGGACTCTGTCTGTGGTGCAAAGCTCTCTCTGGTGTCCTGCTTGGCAATTCAAGTTCTTGTGTTCATAGTCCTCTGTTAGGAAGGTAACAGCCGAAAGTCCCATTCTCCTCCATAGGTCATAGTGGGTCAGCCTCCTCCATAGGTCATAGTGGGTCAGCCTCCTCCATAGGTCATAGTGGGTCAGCCTCCTATTCAGGTTTGGTATCTGAAGCAGCAGACTCTCTTGCTCTGCTGTGAGATGAATACTGTTAGCCTTGGTCTGTAGAGAGCACCTTTTCATTCCATCATGGTGCAGGGTTCCTTCTCTCCAGTTAATATTTTTATAATCTTGAGCAACTCTGTTGTTTGTGCAGACTCAATGATGGTGTGTCCCAAGTGGGCAAGATGGAGTATCAAACTCATGATGCCCCCTACATGGTAACACAGGTTCTTAAAAGGCAAAGGCATGTCATATGCAAATAATTGTAGGTCTTCTGGGCTGTTTTGTATGTTATAGAGGCCTGCTACAAACAGAAGACTCAACTAAAAAACACCCAAACAACCTGCATCCCGAACTGCACTTTGTGAGGTGGATTTTATCAGAGTCACCTAGTTTTAAATTTAGCATTGGCCATAAATTATCCTGCAGTAAAATACCAATTGTATATTTGAGGTTGAATAAAAGTATATATCTAACAAAGAGAAGGGGACTGTAAGAGAAAGAGAAGGAGGAAATCTAATCAGAAGAGCCTTGTACTGCAGAAGAACTACAGGGAAATACCCATTGGAAGTGTATCCTGTCCATTCAAATGGCCTGGCTCTAGTATGCTGCCATGATTCTTCTGAAGCTGGGTACTGCTTGGCACACTTGGTCTCATGTGAATATTTCATTGAATCCAAAGTGTGTTGGGTGGGGCTGTCAGTGAACTATGCCTCTCAGGAAAGAAAGTTTGATTTTAAATCTGAGAGGCTTATTCCCTATTCTATACCTTTCCTAAGATATCCTTCCTGGTCCCTCTGCAATGTCCTCACATGGTCAGTTTTCTTGCCTGGAATGTTCTTGTCTTCTTACTCTCAACCCATGTGACTGTGGCCCAGGGAAGTACTCTTTTAATTGCAGAAGACACCAGGGTTCCTTGTTGCAGATTTTAAATTCTTCATGCTTTTATCAGGAGGGAATTTATCCAAATTTGTCATTACACATCAGCAGAGTGGTTTTCTTTATATCTTCATGAAGCTGCAAGCTCTTTGTGACTAGAATCTGTTCTTTATGGAATCCCCATCACCTATCATTGTCCTAGAATGTAGAATAGATTCATTGTTTGCTTTTAAATGAATACAAGAATGACTAACTTGTCTTTATTACTTCAGGCTTTTGTGTAAGTATCCGAGAAACTCTTACAGCATTTGACTCATGACTCAGATATGAATTATAATAATCCCATGGATAGGTGAAAGTGTGGAACATTCCAGGGATTGATGCCAGGAAGTTATAGCTTATAAAATATAAATTTTCTTGGACTTCTTTCCCGATCGTAGAGTTCAATAATAAGAAAACATTGATCTTTAAAACATTTTGCATAGTTGACATTGTGATCTTTAAATTTATGAATAGATATTTAATAAATATAATACTTTAGTGGTAAAATTAGTAGTGACATGAGTATAACGTGATTGCTCTTCATGTGCTGTTGAGTCTGAACATCATTTGGCTGCATCATCTCTACATGATGTCTAGGCACAGACGTTCTTATGTTATACATGAAAATTTTAGAGTTTTATGAGATTGAGTACTTGTTTAAGGTCTCAAACACACCCTGTGATGGATGGTTTACACTTATCAATTCTATCTTATTCCATGGCCGTGACCTTTCCACAATTCTGTAATAATCAATAGCCTTAACTGTTTTACCCTAAAATTTAATTTTCTATTTTTTTTCTGGGAGATTAGCTGAAGCATAGAGACCTTTGTGTGTGTGTGTGTGTGTGTGTGTGTGTGTGTGTGTGTGTGTGTGTGTAACACTGGACTCTTTCATTAGGATATCTTGTACACTTTTCAATCACAGTATGTCCAAGGGACAAGTGCCATTGTATTCTTAGTTCATACCCTTTTCTTGGGTTCTCTTTACAATGAATGACATTGCTGCCTTTGTGGACAATCAAACTTTAAATCTTGGAGCTATTTAGTCCTCCAAATGATATTCATTCTGCATTTCTGGACTCTGTGTGTCTTGATGTATCTCTCCTATGCTTTAATAACTTGCCCAATATCTGTAGCTTCATGGGATATTTCCTGAAGAAGTAATTAGTAGGGACTATTTGTTTAGTACCACACTTTGGAAATGGGTGTCAGTGGGTGTGTCTGTGTACCCTTTGAAGATTCTATGAAGTTTTGTAATCTTTCTTGTACAAATTATTTTACTTTGTGAAATTGTAATATGATTACTTCATTTATTGTCCCTTTAAATCCTTCCATATTTCCCTCCTTGCTCTCTTCCAAATGAATTGCTTTTTCCATTATATATATATATATATATATATATATATATATATATGTGTGTGTGTGTGTGTGTGTGTGTGTGTGTGTGTGTGTGTGTGTGTGTATGTATGTATTTCTAAAAACATGAGTGGCTACATATGCTGTTTATGTGGGAAAGGGTACACTCTTCAGACTTTAAGAATCTCTGAGAATAAGCCTTTGGAATGCCACAGCATGGAGATCAGTAGAATGAATGGAAGTAATTTCAAACAATCATAGAGGCATCATCCAATTTCAGCACAGTAGACTGATGAGAAGAAAGGAAGAGACTCAGAAGCTATTCATGAAAGAGTTTGAAACAAATAAGATAGAAGGTGTGTAACAGGTATTGAGATGGTTCCAGATACACAGGATGACCTGAGAGGGATAGAGAAGTTTTATTGACTGAATGTTGCTGCTCCGTGCTACTGTTTTGGCTAAACTAATTCTGTGTTTCTGATGACTGATTAAATTGGATCTTAAGAGTCATATAGTTAAGGGAGAGGGACTAGAAAACTAAGGAAAGAGCTATCTTTGGATACCACGAGAGGCAGGTTGTCCCCTGAAATGTTAATGTAAGTGGAAAGATATGGAGACCACAGTTGGTACCAACTGATGGGTTCAGATTTGGGTGTTGTTTGTTTGTTTATTTGTTTGACAAACATGAGGCAAAATCTCCTGACAAGAACAAAGCGAGAATATTGGGTACAAAATTTTTTGATCAAATTAGGGGAAATTTTGAAAAATTAAAATTTGTAAAACATTTTCTGTGTAGGTACTGGGGATATAGTGTCCTTGTTCTAATGGTCTTGTCACATTTAATAAATTATAAGTTCCTCAAGGGCAGGGGCTGTGCTGTAACTGTTCACATATTCCCCAACAGCATATAGCCTAGTGCTATTTGCACAGTAGGTAAACATTAAAGTTTTAGGTCAACTGAATTGAATCCACATGAACTATTTATTTTAAGCAAAGCCTGAGGCTCCTTCTTCCTTGAATGATTTTGGTGGGAGTTCCGTATAGCCAACTTTCAGGAGTCTGCTGCTTGGGAATACATCTTGAAGGGCTTAGGAGCTACGGATGCATTTCGAATGGCGATTCTGAACCACAGCATTGTTGACATTGGACTGGAAAAGTCTTTGGAGAACTGTCTTATACATTGGGTGTACTGAACAGGATCCTTGGCTTTTGCTGACTGTGCCCCTGTCACTCCCCCAGTCATATACAGTTGTGACAAAAATATCCCTAGATACTAGCAAATGTCTTCTAGGGCACAGATTCTCCAACCATGAGAAACTCAAATCTATAAATTTTGATGATTAACTCATGTGAAAATAATTCAGTGTAATGACCGTTGACACTCAGGAAATCTGAGTACTGATTGATGAGCAGAGCCTGCTGTGGCCATGTGCAGTTATTGGTGTTTGAACAGTTCTCCATTCTCCAGGACGAGCAGGACATGACTTTCAAGTGATGGCTGGTCTCAGCCCTTTGCAGCTATTAGCCCCTGCAGCCCAGATTCCTGATTTCTATCTTCTTTCTTCAGGGTTAGTAGAGGAGCCTGTTCTCTTAGTGATGGTGTGAGTTGACTGGACACAGCCTCAGACAGAAAGCCAATATGTAAAGCCAGTTTATGTACTTTGTTCTTTCATTTTTGATAACAACATATAAAGGATAAAGCCTTATTTGTGTTCCGTAAAGCACTGTGAGAAAACTCAGCATTACCTTATTTGGAGAGAGTGAATCAGAAAGACACTTCACAAAAACCTCTGTGTATTTGACATTGTTTTTATGTGATGAAAGCTGATTTAAAGTATTGTAAAAAAAAAACACAAAAACCACAGGCAGACAAAGCAATAGGAAAGATACTTACTGCTAACAGAACGACGACATGAGTTTGATCCTGATCTCAAAGTACATGGTGGAATGAGAGAACTCACTGACTCGGGCTGTCCTGTGGTCTCCACATCCATGCAGTGGCATGTGTGCACTAAAATAAATGCTCAAAAATATTGTTCAGATTTAAAATACTAGTGAGCATAATAGCGATGCTCTAAAATGCTGAGATTACAAAATAGAGATTCAGAATTTTTGAAATGTATTTTATATAGCATAAAATCTTCCTTTGAAACTATTCAATGAAATGGCTTTTAGTATGTTAATTAGAACGCAGGATGTTTTCTGGGATCCAAGGCAATGTCTCCTTTGGGAAGTGTTTAATTTACAGGCATTCTGCTAATGTGCTCCTTATTTCAAAAATGTGCAAAGACATGTGTGAGGCTGCCCATAGTAAACCTGTAAGCTGCGGCAGTCACACGTCATGACGAAACTCATATGCTTCAGAAGGAAACTTAAAGAGCTTGAATCCTACTTTCTCTCACATGCAAATAAGAGTCATCATGTAGTCTGAGGCCACACTTAGTTGAAGGATCACTGACCTTCCTAGTAGAGGAAAATCGACCCCAACAGTTGGAGCTGTAAGCCATCTGTCTTTAGTTATTTTACACTTTGTCAAAATTCATCAGCATGGCTGGAAAATAGCTGGGACCAACTAATACACTAAAATATAAAATGTGATTAAATGGCATACTCAACAGTTTATTGAGGGATAAAATATTATATACCCTTTAAAATTTTGGAAATATAATAATAGTTATGGAAGTTATTCATGTTGTAAAGATAATGCAGAATACTTGACAGGTTGTTGGAAGAAAGTGGATTTATGCTTAAATTTTTATAGGTGTAGAATCCTAGTTTCTTACATTAAAACTATAATTGAATTTAGAGACCATTAACTCAATTCCGTTGTTTTATTGGTAAGGGAAACGACACCAGAGAGTTTAAAAGGGTTGTCCAATATATAATGTACCAGAAGAAGAGATCCCCTCACCCTTCTACTATATTAAAAGAATCAAGCATTACTACTATTAATACTGCCGCCAATAGAAACATCTCACATTTCAAGAGTTCACCTTTATTAACTTCTTTAATCCCCCCCACAATTCTAGATGGTCTGTATTATTGCTTTAAAGAGCTACCAAGATTAATGATGGTAAAGAATCTTGTAATATGAACTTTTTCATTTTAACAAATTTAAAAATATATGCATGTGATTTGCTGTATGAAAGATTCTTTGCTTCATGAGACCCTAATTCTTAATTTCTGATCTTAATGCTTGCAAAAAACATCATCATTTGGGTAATGGCACAGCCTACAGAATGGGGAAGATTTTGTCATATATATATATATATATATATATATATATATATATATATATATATATATATATATTTGACATATGTTAGTATCTAGAACACACAAAAAATTAAAATAACTGAATATATATTTTAAGACTCTTAATTTAAAATGGGGTATGGAACTAAACGGAAAGTTCTCAAAATACAAATGACTGAGAGACATTAAAGATTCAGAGCTATATCAACAAACAAGAGTATGGTGGTGGCCCAGGGAATGGCACAATTCCCTGGTGTGGCCTTGTTGGAGTAGATGAGACCTTATGGGAGGAAGTGTGTCCCTGTTGGGGTGGGCTTTGAGACCCTCCTCCTAGTTGCATGGAAGACAGTAGTCTTCTCCAGGTTGCTATGATGTAGAACTTCCAGCTCCTACACGTCTGCTTAAATGTTGCCATGCTCCTGTCTTGATGATCATGGACTAAACCTCTGAACCTGTAAGCCAGCTCCAATTAAATATTGCCCTTTATAAGATTTGCCTTAATCATGGTGTCTTTTCCTAGCAATGGAAACCCTAACTAAGGCAAAGAGAGAACATGAAACTTTAGTCCTCTGAGTCTAGGTATCCTACTTGGTAAGATATTTTGTAGTTTAATCTACTAATCAGAAAGTGAACTCAGCAGGCTGTATTTATATGCACACATGTGTGTGTTCATATGCAACAAATATGTACATATTGTATTTATCATACATATGTATGCGTGGATGTGTAACAATATCTAAAGAAGAGATCATGGATTTGACAGTGAGTTGGGGGCATAGGAGAAAGAGGAGTGGAAATAATGTAGTTACAGACATCATGTATGGAATCCCTATGAAAAGAATTAAAATAATGACAAAGTTATAATAGAGAGGAGTTCGTGGTTATGAATAGCAAGGCTCTAATGCTGTAAAGCTATCAAGTTTCCCCAAAGTAATACTTCTTAAGCCTTAATTAAATCTTTTGTAAAACTTGATGAATTGATTCTGAACTTATGAATTGATTCAATTAGACAAAGTGATTTTAACATTCTAAATTTATTCTAGTCTCAAAAATTTAACACACTCTTTATTGTCATACAGGTATAGAATATTTTCTTGTCCCACTACCCTATGTCCTGAAATTCATTCTCCATTTACGGTGTCTTTTGTTTTGTTTTCATTCTGTAATCAAAAAATTTAACTAAAGTCACTGCCATGAGAAAGAGTGGTGCATCCATTAGAACATGGGTAACTCACCAGTGGCTACATTACTGAATACAATGACTCCTCTGCTATGACAACTAACATGTGTCACCAAGTCTCCCTCATATACAACCCTTGGAAGGGCAGGCCCCATGAGCCACTCCCCAAGCAGAAGCATACTCAGTCTTTTGCAGACCTGTGCATGTAATGACAGCTGCTGTGAGATCATTACTGCAGTGGACAGGTCTCTCCCAGAAGACGACCTTTCATGGCTTTCCTCACCATGTGGCTCTTACTTTGTTCTGTCTTCTTTTCCTCCATTGTCCCTGTGCCTTCCAGGAGCATATTCTGATGCCTGGCTGAAGGCTGAACAGTTACTTATTCTCAGGACTTGGACCAACTAGCAATCTCCGAATTAATTGCTGTCTGTTGCAAAAGGGGTAAGTAAATAAGGAATGTGTTAGGTTGAAAGGGAGATATGCTGGGAGTTTGGGAGCAGTTGGAGAGACCAATAAGTGTGGATCATGTATGAAATTCTCAAAAAAAATTAAAAATATTAAAGAGGTTATAAACCAATAGAAAAGAATTCCGTGGTCATAAATAGTAAATCATGGATACATGTATATAACACTATTCTATATTTATCCTGAAACTTTTATGAAGACACACTGAGCAGTCAAAGGAGTTCGTAAGGAGAAAGTGAGGACACGATCCACGGGCCATCGAGATGTGACTGACTGTAGAGCACAGCGAGTGCAAATGTAATGTGGGCATGAAGTAGGAGAGGGCAATTGACTCAGGACGGAAATGTAGAAAACCTGCCTAATGCTAAGGGGAAGAAGGCTATATACACAGAAGAAATAAATTGAGTTCCTTTCTATCTTAAAATTTGATCCTAATTAGAATAAAAATCTCTAATTTAGAAGAAACCATCAAATTTTATAAGTCATCATAGCATATCTTATGGCTTGAAGGTAGAAACGATTTTCTAAATAAAGCATAGAAATACCACCAGAATAAAATTTTACACACTCATAAAATATACTATTCTACACTTGTTAGAACGCCCAAATTTAACTCTATCAATCTTGAAGTTTGGCTAGAAAGCAGACTTCTTTGCTTTCTATCATTGTGGTAAACGGCATCACTACAAGCAAGTAGGGAAAGAGGAGATTGTTTTAGCTTATAACTCCGGGTCACACTCCATCACTGAGAAACTCAGGGCTGAACTCTAGGTAAGGACCCGGAGGCAGGAAATGAACCAAAGGCCCTGGGGGAGCACTGCTTACTGCCTGCTTTGCTTGGCTTGCTATTATCTACAACCCAGGGCTATCTGCCCAGGGTTGGAACTTCCCACAATGGACTGGGTCCTCCCACATCAGTTATTAGTCAAGAAATGCCACACAGAGAATGTACTCAGGCCAATCGGATGCAGCCAGTTCCTCCTTTGAAATACCCCCTTCACAAATGACTCTAGCTGTGTCACATTGACAAAAACCAACCACAACAGCCTATTGAGATGTCTAGCATGACTGTTGGTGGCTTTCTGTTTTCCAATCAACTTGAAAAATTATTTAAAAGTTTCTTCTATCTTAAAGAGGTAAATAAAAATGAAATCATATGCATTATAAATATTTATTATATTTATTTTGTAAAATTAAAAATTAAAATAACCTATTTTATACCTTACAAATAAGCAAATCATAGATTTGTACTTCAGATTCTTACATGTGTTCATTACAGACAAAGAACATATAGGCTTATAATTTTTAATAGCCCAGTAAATAACTTCATGGTTGTGATTGTTGTGTAGGCTTTATTCCCAACACAGATGAGCATGAAGCAGGACGGTCAGGAGTTACAGTTCATTGTGGGCTTACATGGTGAGACCCTTTCTCAAAAGTCTCTCTCACACACACACACACACACACACACACACACACACACACACACACACACTCTCACAGAGAGAGAGAGAGAGAGAGAGAGAGAGAGAGAGAGAGAACCAAAACAAATCAGCAAGCAAACAAAACAAGCACAGAAAAGAGGAAATAGATTAAATATTTACAGTGGTAAAAGGATGGGTAAATGGGTAAATAGGGCTGGAAGACAGGTTGATGGCTAACATGCTTGTCTTATTGGCATTAGGACCCTTGTGAGCTCCACAGCATCAACACAAATCTTGGCGTGGTGGCATGAGCCTGTAACAAGAGCAATGCTAAGCAGAGGCAAGATTTGAGGGGCTCCCTATCCAGTCACTGTAGCTGAAATCACAATTCTCAAGTTCAGTGAACAGATTCTCTCCTAGAACACAAGGTAGAGAGTGACAGGGAAAGATATCCAGAAGCCAGTCTCTAGCACTCCCTGTTATGTGGCTCTGTTTTTAGGGAGTCTGAACAATTATGTACTCACTCCAGATTTTTTTTAAATCAATGGCAGAACAAACTAAGTGCACCATTAAAGTACAAAGTATTGTCTTTGTGAGACAATAAGTTTATGGGACTGCTTACAGAACTATGAGTGAGGGGTTCTTTTTTATTTTATTTTTTTTTAAATTTGTTTGTTTATATCCCAAAGGCTGTTTCTGTTCCATATTCTTCCCTACAGAGTCCCTTCCCTATCTCCCCTCCCCTTCTTCTCTAGGAGGGTGAGAGAGATGGGACCCTCCCCACCCCGGCCACATCAAGTCTAGGCCAGATTAAGTGTATCCTCTCCCACTGAAGCCAGATATGGCAGCCATGAAGACTGAGCTGCCTGTCTGCTACACATGTGCTGGGCACGGGGCACAGGGGTGGGTGTGGGTGGGGTGTTCCACCTTGTATATGTTCTCTGGCGGTGGCTCAGATAACTATAGCTCCCAGGGCTCCAGGTTTATTGATTCTGTTGGATTTCCTATGAGGTTCTCATATACTTATGGGTCTTTAATGCTTCCACCCAACTCTTTCCATTAAGTATCCCTGTCCTCTGTCTAATGATTGGCTCTATCTGGATGTGATTATCTGCTTCTTTTTCTGTCCATGGCTGGGTATAGCCACTGAGAGGATGGCTATGCTAGGCTCCTATCTGCAAGATAACAGTGTATCATTAATAATGTCAGGAATCAGTGTTTGCCCATGAGATGGGTTTCGGATTGGGTCAGTCATTGGTTGGCCTTTGCTTTGGCCTCTGCTCCATGTATACATTTCTTTTAGATGGGACAAATATTGTGTTGAAAGTTTAGTGGGTGAGTTGGTGTCCCTATCCCAAGTGAGGGTGTCTTACTGGAACAGGGGTTCAAAAGCACCTGCATAACATGGTGTGGGTGACATATTCTGAAAGCTGGAATCTTGGAGCTTACAGAAGAACTTCAGACAGCTGAGAAGGCCATAGCATACTCCTCCTCCAGGCAACTCAGCAGAGCTCTGCATCTCATTAGCAGCTCAGTTGGTCTCTGCCTCTTCCAGGAGGCTGCAAGGATCTGCATCCCCTTAGTAGTTCACTCACTATGGGAGTAAACTTGGGGAAGGTGTTCAGAGACTTCCTGAGGCTTCTGAGTTATTTCCTGAGTTTTAAAAGGCCTCCATTTAGAACATTCCAAGACTTGGGGCTAGAGAGATGATTTAGAGACAGACCTGGGTTTAATTTCTAGCACCCACAGTGGCTTATAAGCATCTGTAACTCCAGTTCCGAGGCCCCTTCTTGCCTCTTACCCTTGTGGACACCAAGTACACATGCGATCCATAGGCATATGGAGCACAGAGATAATAAAGATATGCATACAAATAAAAATCTTCTACAATCCAATAACTTCTTAAGTCTTATGGAGCTTTCCTGCAGGACAGAATCCTTCACTTTCCTTTAGAACATTCTGAGTCTTAATTAGTTTCTCTTTGATATGAAATGCTCTATGTTGGAAGAAATTGCTATACAGCACATCTAGGCATAGGTTCACATAGACACATAGACATGAAACACTATACTACACTACAGACACACACACACACACACACACACACACATGAATTTAAGTAGCAAAAGAAAACTAAGAGGATTAAGATTCAAGATAAACCAGAATGCTTGACTAGTAGAACTTTTGTAATAGCATTCCATTTATATATAATACTTAAGAACAATATTACTCCACACTTGTAAATCCAGCATTCCCAGCACCATTTGCGAAAAATGCTTTCTCTTCTCCAGTGTATACTCTTGGCATCTTTGTCAAATATCAGACGGCTATTGTTAATTGCACTCATATTTGAGTATTCTATTTAGTTCCACAAACCTGTTTTGGGGCCAAGATCATACTATTTCTATTAACACAATTTAAAACCAAGTATGATAATTTTACCAGCATTGTTAAGGATTTTTCAGGTTATCAATGGTCTTTCATAGATCTCTATAAATTTTAGAATTTTATTTGTGATGAATTTCTTGAGAATTTTGTATTGTACCTGTAAACTGATTTCAATATAATGGTCATTTTTATAATATTAATTCTACCATTCAATGTGCATGAGATGTCTTTCTATATTCTCATGTCTTCCTCAATTTTTCCAAACATTTAAAGATTTCATTGCAGGGGTCTTTCATCTCCTCAGTTAGGTTTGCTCCTAGATATTTTATTTTACTATTTTATATTCAATTGGGAATGGGGATGCTTCTAAGATCCCATTATATAGGGTTTGTATTGATATATAGAAAGACTACTAAGGTTTATAAATTGATTGTCTGAAAGTATCATTTCTAGATGATTTCTTGTGGTAATTGTGGGATCTTTTGTGCATAATATCATATCATCTGCAAATACGGATAATGCAACTCTTTCATTTTGTATTTCTTTATTTTCTTTTTTCTGTCTTGTTTTTTTCTACAGAAAAATAACATTAAGTTCATTTTGCATTGGCCAATCTACTTTTGGGCATGAGGCCTACTCTTCAATGTGCTTAATATACCTGATGAGATATCACTGGAGAAACTAATTTTTCCTTTACAAGTGGATGCCAATTAGAGTTAGCTTCTTGGTTAGGGATGGGAACTCATGTCCACTTCTGTCTCTTAGTGCTAGGGTCCCATCTGGCCCAGATCTGCGCAGGCCCTGTGAGTACTGCCACAGTCTATGTGAGTTCATATGTATATCAGTCCTGTTGTGTCTAGAAGTCTTGTCTCCTTGTTGTCTTACCTCACTACTGGCTCTTATAATCCTTATGCCTCCTCTTCCACATGGTTTCCTGAGACCCGTATTTTGAAGGTGATATCCCATTTAGGACTGAGTGTTCCAATGACACTTACTCTTTACACCTTGTTGAGGTGTGGCTCTCTGTGTTATTTCCTATATACTGCAAGAGGAAGTTTCTCTTATGATGGCTGAGCAACACACTGATCTATGAGTATAGAATAATCCCATTAGGATTCATATCATTGCTTCATTTCTTTAGCAGAACAGTAGTATTTGGTTTCCCCCTAGCTCTGTGGCTTAACTAATCTCCAGGTTTTGGTTACCAGCACAGTGTCAGGCATGGGTTACATGCATGTCATACACTGTGTCTTAAATCCCATCAGAGAGTGATTGGTTATCCACACAATCTCTGTGTCCCAACTGCACCAGCCAACTGGGATAACAGGTCACTGTGGTAGACTACAGAATTTTGAGCTGGATTGGTGTTTACCTTTCTCCCCTGGTAGAATGGAGAATATTCCCCAGAACCATGAACACTTAGTCAGAAGGAGTGAAGGCTCCAGTTAGGCACCAGCTCAACTTCTTCATCTTCAGTAAAACATACAGAAAGACCTTACTATCAGCTTGTAGAAAGCAGCTAACAGCCTTGGTAATTGCTGGAGATGTTTGGAGGTTTTCATGGGGTTCCCTTGGACTCAACAAGATAGAGCCCATTCCTTGCACTGGTCGTTTCACTCCGTTATTTAAAATGTCTAGTTGGGGCTCTGTCTTCATTACTATTGGGTGACTCCATTTAGATTTCTTTCATATATGTATATATTTTATGAAGCACATAGAGTAGTAAGTTACCATATAACCTCCCATACTCTCCATTCTTATTGACCGTCTTTGTAGTCCTTGCCTCAACTCCCCCTCCATTCCCTCTCTCCTTTTGTGCTTCCTATTCCAGTCCTTTTCCTATGTATAAATATATCTATTCTTTTTACCCTCTGAGAGCTCCCTTAATACTTACCCCTTTCTCCATACTCAATTTTTGTAGTTACATGGACATGCCCATTGAAGAATTAAAATCTAACAGATAAAAAAATATGTACAATGTTTGCTTTTTACCTCACTCAGAACTGATTTTTTTCTAACTCCATCCATTACCTGCATCTGAATAATATTTCATTGTATAAATGTATCCATCCATCACCTAATAGACATTCAGGATGATTCCTATTTCTGGTTATTATGAATAGAATAACAGTGAACATGGTTGATCAAGTGTCTGTATAGAGGGATGTAGAGTCCTCTGGGTATATACTCAGGAATGGTATAGCTAAGTCTTGAGGTAGATACATTCCCAACTTTCTATGAAAGTGCACGCTGATTTCCATAGTCGTAGTACAAGTTTACCCCCCTACCCACAAGAAGCAAATTCTGCCCGACCCAAAATCCTTGCCACCAAGATCTTTGTCACTTATTTTATTGATCTTGGTTATACTGACTGGTATAAGATGAAATTTCATAGTCATTTAGATCTTTACTTCCCTGACAACTGACAATCTTGAACGTTTCTTTAAGTGCTTTTCAGCCATTTGTACTATTTCATCTTCTAAGAACTCTCTGTTAATTCTGTCACAAAGTTAAAGTTAAATTGTCTTTGTTTGTTCTGATGCTCAGGTTTGTTTTCTTTTAAAAATTGTACACATGTTTAGATATAAACCTATTAATATTTAAATAATTAATAATATTAATATGAATAATTTAGGTAATGTTCCTTCAGTTTTTATTTTGCAGAATAATTTGAGGAGGAGGACCTTTAATTTTTCTGTGGTAGAGTTCTAAACATAAGCCATCTGGCCTTGGTCTGTTTTATTTATTTATTCATTTTTGGTGAGGAGAATTTTAATTATTGCTTTTATTTTACCAGGGGTTATGGGTTTGTTTAAATTGCTTATCTGATATCTATCTATCTATCTATCTATCTATCTATCTATCTAATTAAAGATATACATATATTAATAATATATGAATAACAAATATGTTATAAAGTTATGTTATAGCTCTTATTATTATTTTATTATTATGTTGTATAATTATTATATTAAATTGTAATTATGTAGTTAAAGATATATTTACAATCTCTATTTTTTTCTTTTAAAGATATTTTTCTTTACTTTCTATCTCTTGCCATATTGCTCTATCTGGTGTTTCAAGAATTATGTTGGAAAGGAGTAAAGACAATGCAGAAGCCTGCCTCATTCTTGATTATAATGAAATTGTTTCCAGTTTTACTCTACATGGGATAATGTTGGCTCCAGGTATATCCTGTATAGTGTTGACTGTGTTGAATTATGTTTCTTGCAGTCCTACTCTCTTTTGGACTTTCATCATAAAACCATTGGGAAAGATCCTTTCTGCATACATTGATATGGACCCCTTATTCCTGAGAAAGCGAGCAGTTTTCATTCCTAGGTATAAAGCCTATAAACCACAACAATGACCAGCATGGCGAGATGTCTCCGAAGTACAATAGTGGCATTTACATTTTGGGGATAACAATCAGCCTTCTAATTGTATGTAAGGACAACTAAGTAGGGTGGATTTAATATCTGGGACTCTTAACTTCCAATTACTCAAAGCTGATGAGAAAAAGAAACGTCTACTGCCACACTGTAGCATAATTTGAAATTTCACTCTAAACACTAAGATATCTCTAGATAGTTATACCTCTCATTCCTCATCAAAGAAGGTACTTACAGCAGCCAGAGATCACCACAGAAATCCACATGGTCAATACACAATTGACAACTGGTTATGTGATAACCAATGCCAACTGATACACCTACAACATAAGTTCTACTAAGGCTCAGGGAACATGGCAGAAGAGGAGAATAAGTAGATTGTAAAATTCAGAGCAGACAGATAACCTACCCTGAGATAATACCTCTGTATACTGTAGTATATTCTAGCCATGGAATTTCAAACCTGACCATTGAGAACACGAGTTGACTTGCTGAAGAACATAGTGGACATCATATAAGGCCACACCCATAGATAAAGATCTAAAGGTAGTTAGTGGCTGCTGGAAAAGGGGAGAGAAAGACATGGGTTAGCTCGTTCTGAGCAGTCAGTCCTGAGCATACACATATGGTCAAAAAACTAAATGGACTCAGCACACTAATAATAACAAAGAAGTGATCGTGAATTTGAGAGGACAGAGGTGGGTAGAGGGTGAATGGAGTTGGAGAAGGATACGATTCATGCAAATTATAGTTTTATGTATGAAATTGCCAAAAAAAAAAAAAACCCAAAAGAAATGGCATAGTATTATCTAGAAATAGACTATTTTCAAAAACAATTATAAAAATAAAGTGAAGGATATGAAATTCAGGATAGAACCAGTACTTGGGAATAAGATTTGTAATGGGATGAGTAAAGAACAAATATTTTCAAAGTGATGAGTTTTGCTTTTCTCTTTATAAGTCAGTTGGTGCTTAGGAGATTGTTTATTTCCTTAATTTTTTTTTTTTTGGTTCTTTTTTTCGGAGCTGGGGACCGAACCCAGGGCCTTGCGCTTCCTAGGTAAGCGCTCTACCACTGAGCTAAATCCCCAGCCCCTATTTCCTTAATTTTTAAACATACATTTGTTATTACTATTCAGATGGGATTATAATTTCAACAAGTCAAAAAGAGTTTCTTAAAACATTATGTGAAAAAACATTTTCTTTCACTTTTCTTTTCTTTTCCTTATTCCTTTTCTTTTTGTCTTCAGGAGACTGCCAAGTTTTAAAATTAGTAACAATGAACTGATGAGAATATTTATGAATTTTAAGTATAATTTCATTATTTTCTCCCTTCTTTTTCCTTGCTCCCACCCTTCCCATGTTCTCTGCCTCTTGTTTTCTCTCAAATGCATGACCCTTTTCTTCAAATATGTGTGTGTGAGCGCACAAATGTGCACATATAAGTATATTAATAAATGAATGCAGCTTACCCACTCTGTATGTTGTTATACTGTTACATGTATGTACAATTTCAGGGTTGTCCCAATTGAGGGATATTTACAAAGGAAAGACTCTTTCTCATGACCTCTTTGTCTAGAGTTGAGGGTTCATAGATTTTTCCCTTCCTTGTTAGTATATCTATGAGTATCCTTGCTCAGGTCTTATTTAGAGAGTCCTGTTGTTGAAATATGTGTTCAGCTTTTTTGCTATTTCTAGGAGACACAATATCACAGCTGAGTCCCCTATATTCTTGCAATCATTTTGCCCCCCTTTTCCATGATTTTCCCTTGCCTTAGGTACAGGAGTTATGCTGTCGATGAATCAACTGATGTTGGGTACCACACAATCACTTTTTCTCTCCACTCTAATGAATTATGGTTTTCTGCAATGATCAGTTTCTGAACAGTTGAAGTTAGGTGCCCCAGATGAGACAGAACATGTGATACTTATCTTTCTGGACATGGCTTACCTCATTCAATGCAATCTTTACTTGTTCTATCCATTTATCCATTAGACCCAGGTACAAGATATCAAAATAACATTTGCACTTAGTGTTTATTCAAGATTTTAGATTCAATAATTTTATTATTTTGTCAGTCATCTGCCATTGGCAACTCAGACCTGGTATATTTCTTGATTTTTTTTGTAGATCACAATCAATTCAGTAATTCAGTACAATCACACAATGAATGAAATTTGACCTTGTAGGTACTGCAAGGTCGTGTTCATAGTTAAGATACTTTTCATTCACATTAGTTCATCATTAGGTACATTCATGTCATCCCAGTCAGTCCTCTGTGAGCTGCAAGACTGGTGACACTGCCTTCACCTCTCACCATTAGTAGCTAAGATCCACTCCTCTATTAGAGGGGCTACATTCTCATTGTTAAGGTGAGTGAGTGTACCCTACCATTAATTGGCCTTGTGACTTGATCAAAAGTTATGTCATGTGGTGAATTTCATGTGGCAATTTGACAAGATCCCCAGAGGCTTAACAGCTGGATGAATATTAGTTCATGAAATATCTGTGGTAGTATCGCAGGAAGTGATGAGCATCTGAGTTGGTATGCTTGGTAGAGTAGATCCTACCATATGGAGGAACCATTCAACCCAGTGAGTCCTGAATAGAATGAAATGCTGGAGGGATGGAGACTTGCTAGCACTCACTGTTTGCTCCAGGACATTGGATTTCTCCTGTTTTAGTGCTTTTGCTTCTTAGTTCCAAAGACTCAAAACTGGACTCAGTAGCATTGGCTCTCTGGCTCTCAGGTTATTAAGCCTTTTGAATGATACTAGCTTTCCTGATCTTCAACTTGCATGTTAGAGATTGCATGATTTCCTATCTATGAGACAATTGTATATAATCACATAAATCTATCATCTATTACCTATCATTCTATGTCTATCTATCTAGCTATCATCTGTCTACCATCTACCTGTCTACCTACCTACCACCTATATATGTATATATGTATGTATGTATGTACTTTCCTTTCTTCCTTCCTTTCTTTCTTCCTTCCTTCCTTTCTTTCTTTCTTTCTTTCTTTCTTTCTTTCTTTCTTTCTTTCTTTCTTTCTTTCTTTCTCTAAAGAACCTTGACTTATATAAGTGTGTAAGGGAAGTTGTTGTAAACACAGAAAATAGTAAGATAAAGGAATTACAATACAAATTTATTAAAAAAAATTTTTTTCGGAGCTGGGGACTGAACCCAGAGCCTTGCTCTTGCTAGGCAAATGCTCTACCACTGAGCTAAATCCCTAACCCCTATTAAAATATTTTATTGCAGATTATGGTAGGCAGAACAATGATTGCCCAAAATGACTGTATTCTACCTGATGAAACCTATGAATATATTACTTAAGCACAAATGGGGGTCTTTATGAGTATAAAGACTCTTGATATGGAAAGTTTAAAATCATGACTGTGAGGTAAGCCCAACATATCACAATGGTCCTTACAACAGAGATATAGGCTTGGCAAAGGTAAGAAGGAGGCATCATGTAAGGAGGCATCTCATCTCATCAAGTAAGATGAGAGCATTATCATAAAGGGAAGAGAGTCATTAGCCAAGAAATGAGGGCAGACTTCAGTAACTGAGAAAAGCAAGGCATGTGTTTTCTCCTAGAAAATACCATAATGGCAAATCTCCATCATATATGAGTTATTTTAGAATCTCTAAATTCCATCCCTATTAAAGGCTTGGTGTCACTTAATATCACTATTAGCTTCATCTTTTGCTGCTACTGCTAGTGATCTTCACTGGGTAGCATTGTGCAGGGACAACCAGTTACACCATGTATCTTCTCTCAATACAGACTTTCAGTAGATATTGGCTGAATACTGAACATGCCTGGCAAGTAAAACTGACTGTCCTTGACCAATAAGGGAGCAGCTACCGATGAGTATATTCCCTCCCTTTTATTTTGTAGGGGAAGAGCTCTAATAAAAGTGGGAGACCAGTCATTGGCACCAGCATGAAAGCCACAGTACCTTCACATCAGTTTTCCCCTCTCCTCTATTGTCCTCTCTAGATTGTGTGTGTGCATCATTTTCTGATCTCAGGCCTCCCACACAGAAAGAAATGAACTCTCTGTAGATTGTTGGATTTGGAAAGATATTTATTTATATCAGTTAGATTTCATACAGAAAATATATTAAGGCTAAATAAATTAATAGCCTAATTAAAGTAATAAGCTTTTGATAAAACTTGAATTCCCCCTCTAATTTAAGCTGATTACAAACACTGTATTTTTTTAATATACTACTCAAGATCTTAAATTAATGCTAATCTAACATAATAAATTAGAAATTCCTAACCAGTCCTCTACTCCATAGAACACATTTACAGGACTGTCTTCAGGAAGGAAAACTACCCCTAAATTCCACCTCACTCCAGAGAAGCAAAGACAAATTGAACTAAATCTGCATTTGGAATTCTTTGAAGCTACAGAAAAGAAATGTTATCAAATGTCTATCAGCTAAAGGACAACAGATAAAGCACAGAAAACAGCACACCTATGGAAACGCAATGGAATCCAATGGCCCTCCCCTTTCACATGTGAAGGGATCCTGAGGCTTGAGAATATTTCTCACCACAGTCATGTCATATTCTGTTGAAATAAAGCAAATAGTATAATTTTCATAGTTATACTGTAGAAATAGTCTCAAAAAGGAATATATTCTCTGTTCCAGTAATTCTATTTGGAATTTATCCAACTCCAAAACCTGAAACACAAAAAGGGACCTTCATATTGGGTGCTTATGGCAACATTAGCATTAAGAAAATTAGAAGCAGACTGAGGAGATGGCTCAGTGGTTAAGAGCTCTGACTGTTCTTCCAGAGGTCCTGAGTTCAATTCCCAGCAACCACATGGAGACTCATAACCATCTGTTAACAGGATCCAATGCCCTCTTCTGGTGTGTCTGAAGACTACCACATATGTACTCACATAAATAAAATAAATGAACAATTCTTAAACAAAAGAAATAAAAGAAAAAATTAGAAGCAACAAATTCCCTTCTAAACTAATGATTAAGCATTATAAAAACTGACAAGCAATATTAACAATATTTTTACATGTAAAATATTAATTAGTAGAAAAAATAGAATGATTATACTCATGTTCATAAACCATTACTTCTTTAATTTTTAGCCTGAAAAATAAAAAAAAAATATGTTCAGTTGTATTTTTATTTAATTGTTAATACTTTACATTTAGAATGACTTTTGATAATAACTAACAACAAAGAAAGATACATATATATAGGAAAGTATTCTCCCTGTTTATTTTTTTCAATCAAGGATAAATTTATGAGTCAAAACAACATTTTTTTAATTTTTTTATTTTTATTGGATATTTTATGTATTTACATTTCTTTTTTTTTCATCTTTATTAACTTGGGTATTTCTTATTTACATTTCGATTGTTATTCCCTTTCTGGGTTTCCAGGCCAACATCCCCCTAACCCCTCCTGCTTCCCTTCTCTATGGGTGTTCCCCTCCCCATCCTCCCCACATTACTGCCCTCCACCCAACAATCACGTTCACTGGGGGGTTCAGTCTTGGCAGGATCAAGGGCTTCCCCTTCCACTGGTACTCTTACTAGGATATTCATTGCTACCTATGCAGTTGGAACCCAGGGTCAGTCCATGTATAGTCTTTGGGTAGTGGCTTAGTCCCTGGAAGCTCTGGTTGGTTGGCACTGTTGTTCATATGGGGTCTCAAGCTCCTTAAAGCTCTTTCAGTCCTTTCTAAGATTCCTTCAACGGGGGTCCTGTTCTCAGTTCAGTGGTTTAATGATGGCATTCGCCTATGTATTTGCCATATTCTGGCTGTGTCTCTCAGGAGAGATCTACATCCGGTTCCTGTCGGCCTGCACTTCTTTGCTTCATCCATCTTATCTAGTTTGGTGGATATATATGTATGGGCCACATGTGGGGCAGGCTCTGAATGGGTGTTCCTTCTGCCTCTGTTCTAAACTTTGCCTCCCTCTTCCTTCCAAAGGGTATTCTTGTTCCCCTTTTAAAGAAGGAGTGAAGCATTCGCATTTTGGTCCTCCTTCTTGAGTTTCATGTGTTCTGTGCATCTAGGGTAATTCAAGCATTCGGGCTAATAGCCACTTATCAACGAGTGCATACCATGTGTGTTTTTCTGTGATTGGGTTACCTTACTCAGGATGATATTTTCCATTTCCCTCCATTTGCCTAAGAATTTCATAAAGTCATTGTTTTTGATAGCTGAGTAATGTTCCATTGTGTAGATGTACCACATTTTCTGCATCCATTCCTCCGTTGACGGGCATCTGGGTTCTTTCCAGCTTCTGACTATTATAAATAAGGCTGCTACGAACATAGTGGAGCACGTGTCTTTGTTATATGTTGGGACATCTTTTGGGTGTATGCCCAAGAGAGGTATAGCTGGGTCCTCAGGTGGTTCAATGTCCAATTTTCTGAGGAACTTCCAGACTGATTTCCAGAATGGTTGTACCAGTCTGCAATCCCACCAACAATGGAGGAGTGTTCCTTTCTCCACATCCTCGCCAGCATTTGCTGTTACCTGAGTTTTTGATCTTAGCCATTCTCACTGGTGTGAGGTGAAATCTCAGGGTTGTTTTGATTTGCATTTTCCTTATGACTAAAGATGTTGAACATTTCTTTAGGTGTTTCTCGGCCATTCAGCATTCCTCAGCTGTGAATTCCTTGTTTAGCTCTGAACCCCATTTTTAATAGGGTTATTTGTCTCCCTGCAGTCTAACTTCTTGAGTTCTTTCTATGTTTTGGATATTAAGCCCTCTATTAGTTGTAGTATTGGTAAAGATCTTTTCCTAATCTGTTGGTTGCTGTTTTGTCCTAACAACAGTGTCCTTTGCCTTACAGAAGCTTTGCAGTTTTATGAGATCGCATTTGTCAATTCTTGATCTTAGAGCATAAGCCATTGGTGTTTTGTTCAGGAAATTTTCTCCAGTGCCCATGTGTTCGAGATGCTTGCCCACTTTTTCTTCTATAAGCTTGAATATATCTGGTTTGTAGTGGAAGTCCTTGATCCACTTGGACTTAAGCTTTGTACAGGGTGATAAGAATGGATTGATCTGCATTCTTCTACATGGTGACCTCCAGTTGAACCAGCACAATTTGCTGAAAATGCTATCTTTTTTCCATTTGATGGTTTTGGCTCCTTTGTCAAAAATCAAGCGACCATAAGTGTGTGGGTTCATTTCTGGGTCTTCAATTCTATTCCACTGATCTATCTGTCTGTCTCTGTACCAATACCATGCAGTTTTATTTTTTATCACTATTGCTGTGTAAGGGAACTGCTTAAGTTCACGAATAGTGATTCCCCCTGAAGTCCTTTTATTGTTGAGGATAGTTTTAGCTATCCTGGGTTTTTTGTTATTTCAGATGAATTTGCAAATTGTTTTGTCTAACTTTGTGAAGAATTGGATTGGAATTTTTACAGGGATTGCATTTAATCTGTAGATCGCTTTTGGTAAAATGGTCATTTTTACTCTATTAATCCTGTCAATCCATGAGCATGGGAGATCTTTCCACCTTCTGAAATCTTCTTCAATTTCTTTCTTCAGAGGCTTGAAGTTCTTATCATACAGATCTTTCACTTGCTGTTTAAATTCACACTGAGGCATTTTATATTATTTGGGACTATTATGAAGAGTGTCTTTTCCCTAATTTCTTTCTCAGCTTGGTTCTCTTTTGTGTAGAGGAAGGCTACTGATTTATTTGAATTAATTTTATAGCCAGCCACTTTGCTGAAGGTTTTTATCAGCTTTAGTAGTTCTCTGGTGGAACTTTTGGGATCACTTAAATATACTATCAGATCATCTGCAAATAGTGATATTTTGACATCTTCCTTCCCAATCTGTCTCCATTTAATCTCCTTTCGCTGTCTGATTGCTCTGGCTAGGACTTTGAGAACTATATTGAATAAGTAGGGAGAGAGTGGGCAGCCTTGTCTAGTCTCTGATTTTAGTGGGATTGCTTCACGTTTCTCTCCATTTCATTTAATGTTAGCTACTGGTTTGCTGTATGACTTTTACTAAGCTTCGGTATGGGCCTTTAATTCCTGTTCTTTCCAGGACTTTTATCATGAAGGGGTGTTGAATTTTTCAAATGCTTGGATCCTCATTGTGTATCCAGTTTGTTAATCTATGTCTTTTTATTGAGGAATTGAGTCCATTGATGTTGAGAGATATTAAGGAATAGTGATTGCTGCTTCCTGTTATATTTGTGTTTGGATGTGAGATTAAGTTTGTGCTTGTCTTCTCTTTGTTTTGTTGTAAAACGATGAGTTTCTTGCTTTTTTTTAGGGTGTAGCTTGCCTCCTTCTGTTGGGCTTTACCATTTATTATCCTTTGTAGTGCTGGATTTGTAGAAAGATATTGTGTAAATTTGGTTTTGTCATGGAATATCTTGGTTTCTCCATCTATGTTAATTGAGAGTTTTGCTGGATACAGTAACCTGGGCTGGCATTTGTGTTCTCTTAGGGTCTGTATGACATCTGTCCAGGATCTTCTGGCCTTCATAGTCTCTGCCGAAAAGTCTGGTGTGATTCTGATAGGTCTGCCTTTATATGTTACTTGACCTTTTTCCCTTACTGCTTTTAATATTTTTTCTTTATTTTGTACATTTGATGCTTTGACTGTTATGTGACAGGAGGAGTTTCTTTTCTGGTCCAATCTATTTGGAGTTCTTTAGGCTTCTTGTATGTTTGTGGGCATTTCTTTCTTTAGATTAGGGAAGTTTTCTTCTATGGTTTTGTTGAAGATATTTACTGGCCCTTTGAGTTGGGTGTCTTCATTCTCTTCTATACCTATTATCCTTAGGTTTGATTTTCTCATTGTGTCCTGAATTTTCTGTATGTTTTGGGCCAGTAGCTTTTTCCATTTTACATTATCTTTGACAGCTGTGCAGATGATTTCTATGGAGTCTTCTGCTCCTGAAATTCTCTCTTCTATCGCTTGTATTCTGTTGGTGATGCTTGTATCTATGGCTCCTTGTCTTTTCCTTTAGTTTTCTACATCCAGGGTTGTCTCCCTTTGTGCTTTCTTTATTGTTTCTATTTCCATTTTCAATTCCTTCACCTGTTTGATTGTGTTTTCCTGTAATTCTTTCAGGGATTTTTGTGTTTCCTCTCTAAGGACTTCTACTTGTTTAGTTGTGTTTTCCTGTATTTCTCTAAGGGAGTTCTTTATGTCTCTCTTGAAGTCCCCATCAAATGTAATTTTAAATCTAGATCTTGCTTTTCTAGTGTGTTTGGATAGTCAGTGTTTGCTTTGGTGGGAGAATTGGGCTCCGATGATTCCATGTAGTTTTGGTTTCTGTTGCTTGGGTTCTTCTGCTCGCCTCTCATCATCAGATTGTGTCTGATGTTACCTTGTTCTGCTATTTCTGACAGTGGCTTGACTGTCCTATAGGCCTGTGTGTCATGAGTGCTGTAGACCTGTTTTCCTGTTTTTTTCTTTTTTCTTTTCAGCCAGTTATGGGAACAGAGCATTCTCCTTTTAGGCATGGAATTGTTCCTGTCTTCTGGCTTTCAGCCGATCCTGTGGGTGTGTGTCCTGAGTCCACCAGGCAGGTTACTTGGAGCAGAAAAGTTGGTCTTACCTCTGGTTTTGGGCTTGAAGTCGCTCCTGGGGTCTAGGTTTCAGCTCTCCTTGAGGGCAGTAACCAGAAGGCCCTGTTCCTCCTTCTTCCAGTTCCCTGTGTACAGGGGGCCCAGATGGCGCTTGGCGCTTTCCTCTGGAATCAGAAATGCGGGCAGAGAGTAGTCTCCTCTGGTTTCCCAGGCATGTCTACCACTCTGAAGGTCTAGCTCTCCCTCCCATGGGATTTGGGTGCAGGGAGCTGTTTTACCATGTCCCTTCAGATCCGCGCACAGCCTGGACCACAGGGCTCCTGCAGCTTGACTGCCCCTATCTTCCTGTTCCCAGAGGCCCTATACAGTCTCCTGTTGGGCCAGGAATATGGGCAAAGGTGGGCAGTACTGGCGGTCTCTCCTGCCCTGCAGTTTCAGGAGTGCCCACATGTCTGGGCAATCAGCTTTCTTTCCCTGTTTGGGAGCAGGGAGCTGTGGGCCGGGATCAGGGAGGTTCGGGTGCCAGGTAGAAACCGAAGAACATTTCTTTGAACATCATTTCTTCAATAGGACAGTGTTCATTTGATAGTATGGAATGGAAGTACTGCGAAACTAAGAAAATATGGGCTTTGCTCCATCAGATCTTTTTGCCATTTATTTTTTGGCATTTCTTATACTTTATTTTCTCCAAATTCTGTTTTTTCCCTTCATTCCAAATCTGCAGAAAGCCTACAGCTGTTACCAGGACACTGGCCTAAAAGAGGGGCTTTAATCACACATTGTTGCCATCAAGGTTAAAACTAATGCTTGCTTTAGTGATTTCTTTACTAGTTGAAAATGTCAGACTTCATGTGAATATAGTTAGTTTAGATAAGAATAACCAATTGCCTGGCCTAGGTAGTTAAGACAGTTCTCTTGCAGGTGCTCATGTCATTTCTGGGACCTCAAGGCTTTGCTTCCTTTCTTCCACATTTCTAATTTGTGTCATATTTATTTCTATGAATTTGGTGTTTAGATCTTTAATAGAAATGCTTACTTAAACACCGATATTTTAATCTCATAAAAGGATTTTGGTCAAAGTTGACTGTAGCATAAACTTACCCCTGACTAATGTCTGTGTCCCCAAGGTAGTTTAGTGTGACCAAGCCTGGGTCCCATCATTCGTACCACCATGCCATAATAATAAAACAATCTGTTAAGAAATGGGGCTATACAGAGAGATATGAGCAATAATAAGCAATAAGTATAGTATTGGCAATGAAAGGCCTTAAGAATTCTTAACTCATTTCTTATTTGTTGCCACAACTACTCTTGTCACATACAAGTAGGGGAATTCTGAAAAGGTCAGCTGTGGCTTCAACTTGGAGCCATCCAGAAGAATCTTTTTTTTTTTTTCACCAGAAAGTGACTGTTCTTAGACTTCCTGTGTCAAGCCTTTCCTGACTTGTGTTGGGAGACATCTAATTACTTTGTGAAGTTTTCCAAGAAAAACTCATTTTTTATTGTTTTCCCTTTAGTCTGAAGTCCTCTGATATTTGGGATATGTTTCATATTTACACATGTTCTAGATTTATGTCTTCAATGCATATATATATGTATATATATATACATGTGTGTGTGTGTAATTTTAAAATCTTGACTAGATCATTAGTTGTGCAAAGATACATAATGTTTCTATAAGTCAATTGGAACAAAATGGAGAACAAGATAAAGGCACTGATTATCTTCCTCATGCTATATAAATAGAACAAAAGGACAGAAATGCCAAAACTAAGTTATAAATGTTGATAAGAAATTGGCTGATGAGAGGCTCAATTGGTCAATGCACACTGATCTCAGTACCACAGAGTAGGAGAGACCTGGCTCCTACCAGTTGTCATATGATGTTCACATGTTTGTCCTGGAATTTCCTCCTTAAAAAAATAATAAATTTAATAATTTTTTAAAAAGAAAGAAAGAAATGAAGGGAAGAAGGAGGAAGAAGGAAAGAAAGACAGCAAGAAAGGAAGGAAGGAAGGAAGGAAGGAAGGAAGGAAGGAAGAAGGGAAGAAGCAAAGAAAGCAAACTTACTCAAAGAAGGGTATTTTTTCTTGTCTTTTCAGTAGGGAAGGCTTTCTCAATAAACACTTCTTCAAAAGAAAAGCCATACAATTAAAGAAATGATAAATCTTTTACTAAAAACTATTTATTAAAGTTGCTTTTAAAGAAAATAACTTCATGTAAACATCCTAGATACATTATTAAAGGAAGAATTTTTGTGCAAATGATTGATTGAGGAGATGTTCTCAAGGGGAACCTGGCATGAAGCAAAGACAGTAGGTTTGAAAGTGCATGCTGACAGAAGCCTGATATAGCTGTCTCTTGAGAGGCTCTGCCAGAGCCTGACAAATACAAAGGTGGATGCTCTCAGTCAACCATTGAGCTTAACACAGAGTACCCAATAGAGGAGTTAGAGAAATGACTGAAGGAGCTGAAGGTGTTTGCAACTCCATAGGAAGAACAACAATATCAACCAACCAGACATCCCAGCGCTCCCAGGGACTAAACCACCAACCAAAGAGTACACATGGAGCGATCCATGGCTCCAGCTGTGTAAGTGGCAGAGGATGGCCTTGTCAGGCATCCGTGGAAGGAGAAGCCCTTGGTCCTGTGAAGGGTCGATGCCTCAGTGTAGGGGAATGCCAGGGTGGCAAGGTTTGAGAGAGTGGGTATGTGGGTTGGGGAGCACCCTCATAGAAGCAAGGGGAAGGGAGATGGGATAGGGGTTTCAGGAGTGGAAACAAGGAAAGGGGATAACATTTGAAGTGGAAATAAAGAAAATATTCAATTAAAGAAAAAAAAAGAGAGAAAGTTGCAGGAGCTGATCAGCTAAAATCCTGCCTAGCCTTAATTCCATGGAGAACTCTGGGTAGAACAGATAGTATAGAGGTCTTGGTTGAGGTAAGTGAGCAGTCTCTCCCCCAAGCCTGTGCACTAGGGAGTTATGTGGTAAAGCTGAGTGTATATACAGAAGACAGATACATATAACTGGCAACGAATTTATCCACATTATTTGAAGTACTATAAGTAAACAAAAAATTCAAAATACCAATGTGGAAGGTATTCTCAATCTCATTAGTAATTGAAGGGGATGCAAGTTAAAAGCCAATGGGAGATCAGTTTGTGTGCACAACTGACGATATGCTAAAGGGTTACAAAGACTATTGTAGAGGCTGCGGGTTGTCTGAATCTCTTATACCTTTACCATGGGTTTACAGACTGTTAGAACAACTTTGTAAAAGCAGTTTGTCATCATCCTATAAAGACTATAATTTTCAACCAAGTAATGCTACACCTAAGCATATCCAACGATAGTTCCATTCTCCAAAACATATAAAATATGTATGGAAATAGTCATTATCAACAAAAAGAATTGAAAACTGATCAGAGTCCTATTAATAAAATAAAGAGTGAATAAATTACAACATGTTTATACAAAATATTATCTAGCAATGAAAATTAGGAAAAGGCAATTATACAAAAGTAATGTGGATATACATTTGTAATATATGTTCAAATAAGAAATGCTAATTTTAGAAAGCTATATATACAATTTGATAGCATTAATATAAAGATGAAAGCAAGCTAGAGCAAATGAAGCTGAACTAAGTATAAAATAGGGACATGAGAGGTATAAAGTTCAAAGTAAAGTATTTCAGAGTTAGAGAGCAGATTAGGGTTGGGGAAGAGAAACACATAGATATAGACAGTAATGAAAATGTTTTATTTGTAGAACTGAGTGGTAGATCTGTGTATAGGTATAACGTTTCCAAACTTGCTTTAGTAAGGGTTCAACCTCCCCTCTAGCCTAGCACCCACCAGAGATAGTGGAAAAGAAAGATTATTAGGATATGGGGAAGTGGACATGTTTAGAAATAGTTCTTTGGGGCAGTTTCGATCTTTGTGGTCCTCAGTCCAGTCCAGTAGCAAACACCAAATATGATTCCGCAGCTGCAGTCCAGTCCACTGGGCAGATACCACACAGGAATCGGCAGCTGCACTCCAGTTCACTCAGCAGACATCACACACAAACCAGGTCAATCCCGGAGAAACCATGGGGTTGGACAACTAACCCAAGTGTGCAGAAGTGGCAAGAATCCCGGGAACCTCCCAAGAAGTCCTGTGGCAAGTTTCTCTCGATGAAGTCGCCACAAGCAGAGCTCAACAACGCAATGTAAGGTGAACCAATACATGTGTATCATCAGAGAAGATAGAGAAGACAGAGCAGTGCAAACCAATGGTCCAGCTCTTACTGTCTGTGGGATCGTACTTATATTCTTTGTAACATCACACATCCTTTCATGTGTCTGCTATCACAAAAAATCCTTCCACCTGGGCTTCAGCAAAACATTCTTTCTTGTATTTGCCCTAGCAGAACATCCTTTCACCTGGGTCTGCTTCAGGGAAATTTCCTTTCACCTGTGTTTCCATTTCATCTGTGAGCATGAGTCGTTGTATTACAACTTAAATACAGGCATACGCACAGTATCGGGGATGGGTGTGAGCTACTGATTATAAGTCTAGAGATAGGATTTATGCAATTCCAAATACCTCAGGTTTATCCAAATAAAATAATGTCCTGAAGGCCTAAATTTGTGAGCGCATGGGCCTAATTACTATATTTATTAAATGAAGCAAATATATTTGGAGTCATGAACGAGTTGTTTTCTCATCTTCTATTTACTTGTCATGGTATATTGAGTAAAACTGAGATTCTACCTTCAATATTTGAAATGTGGATTAAATATAGCTATTCTTAAAGTCCTGTGATACATTTTTGAAATTCAAATAAAGGTCATAATAATGAAGTCATTATCAATGGGTAGAGTAGGCTGGGTAGATGGCTTCTAAGTTTTCAAGTTAAGCTCTTGCAAAGGACCTAAGGTAAGTTCCCAGCATCTACATGGTGGTTTACAATTACCCATAACTCCAGTTCTAGGGGATTTGATAGCATCCTTTGACTTCTGCACACACCAGGCACCCATGTGATGCACATGCCTATCTTCAGGCAACACACCAATATACATAAAACATATAGGTAGGTAGATGACAGATATAGATAGATAAAATAAAAATGAATTTAGAATGGCTATGTACATATGATAACTCTCAATCTATTGATTAGGCATAGATCAAGAAACATGGCATATACTAGAGAAGGCTTCACAGGAGATACGACTGCACTGTCTGAAACCTGTGCAATCTTTAGAGATGAGGAGAGAGATGTCAGGAGCTCCAAGAGCATGTGTGTGTTAGGAAATGAGGATTTCTAAGTAATGGAACAGAGGGCTGCACCCAACATAAAATTTACATGGCTTCAGAGTAGAGTCCAAACCTCACATTCCTGTAAAATATTTATTACATTTATCATGGCTTCTTAAAAACATAACCAACTAATTTATCCCAAACCAAATTTTTTACTACTTATAAATTCCCTCTATAGAGAATACATGAATTACTGAAATGTATTAAGCTTTATTTATCATGCTATAGTTTTCATTTATAATTAACTTTTGATAAAAGGAAAGCATTTTACAAATACTGTATTATCACTCTGAGGTCATTTCCCTTGCCTAAAGAAGAATAAACTTCAGGGATATATCAGCCCCACCCAACTTATTAAAACTTCCATAAGAAACATCTAAAGGTTTTTCTGCTCTTTAAATTTGTTATTGAATATATTATTAAATTAGATATTGGCCTTACTATTTAAGTTTTAGGTGTCACATCACTGGGTGACCTTTCATTCATGTACTTACAAAAATCCTTAAACCAACCAGCAATTAGTATTCTTCACTGCTGCTGTCACTGTATGGATAGGGCCCTTCTGTTCTAAAATAGAGTCCAGTGTTTTGCATCCTTACCAACCTTTTCGAAGAGAAAATGAAGTGTCATATTGTTTGTTTTTAATAGACTAGAGAAAATTCGAGGGTGTCATCAAAATAGTGGTCGCCACAGTTTTAATCCTTCCATTTAATGTCAAAATTAATTATTTTTTCTGTTTGCCCTCAGTTCAAAGGGGCTCCATATGACGAAATCAGCTTCTGGAGGACAGTGTACCTCTTGAGTGTTCAGGTCTTCCAAGAATTCCAGGGTGTCATTTGCTCCCTGGAATGGCCAGGTACGATCGGGTCACCCAGTGTAAAGATGTTGGTTTGGTGCTCATATCTGCTGCCATTGCCATGGTTCCTCCCCACTACCTGCATTCTCATCTGTCTTTAAAGGCCTTCGCTGTGGGTTTTGATGTATTTCCATCATTAAACTTCTAAGCTATTTCTAAATGTCTCCTTCTAACCCCAACCCCTGCTGTGAGCTCCAAACTCATGTATCTAAATTTACATATCTGTTGGAACATACCCAGAGTATCTTCCTCTTTTGGAAACTAAGCCCATAGTTCCTAGGTTTCTTATAACTTGCTGAAGCCTAGGCCTGTCATTGACCCATTCCTTCCACAAACCAGTTCCAAATCAAGGAGGTGGTGCATCTTTAACTATTTCAAACATCCAATTTCTTTTCGTTTGCTTCTACCATCTATACTTGCTCCTAACCTTTATTACAGCAGCCTCAACTACTCAAATGCCCGCTTAAATAAGTCCCTGCCTCAGTTCCATGCTTCACCTTTATTTTTAGTAATCAAAAGAAACTGAAAATGTAAACAAGATATTCGCCCATAAGCATGTGGAAAAGCTTAAAACATTTCCATAGTTGCATTTTTCCTGTAGGAAAAGCAATGGTACTGTTTAGTCTACATGCACAGGCCAGTGTGACGGCCAATTATTCCTCGGCCTTCAATCTTGTTACTTTACTCCTTGCATTCGAGGGTCCAGGCACACAAGAGCCTTTGGTGACTTTCTTAAGTTCCTACGTTCTTTCTTGGGGTGAACCTGGAGGATCCTTTGTTGTGGAACATCCTTTTTCCCTCTTTCCCTTTGTCAGATTTCCCTCCTTTTTTAAAGAGGGACCTTAGGCTCATTTTATTTTGATATTTTGCTGCATCTGAAGAGACGGTCTTTCCCCTCGTTCACACACCTGCTTATAGCACTCGGCTGTATCATATTGATCTTGTTTGTTAATTTACATATTATATTCCCTATTTATCATGAGAGTTTAAAAAGTAGAGGTCCTATGTCCTATTTGTAGAACCCAAACAAACCGACCTAGAATAAGAGTATGGTAAATAAGTATCTGACGCAAGTATATTTCTTAAAGAGAAAATGAAAGTGCAGACTTTGTAACTCTCCGGATTCAATGCTTCTCATAATTATAGTGTAAAGGGCTACATTATTTATATAAAAACACCTTTCTTCAGAAGTCGTACTGTCTGGCCCTGGGGCCACCGTCTGACCACATCAGGGACACCCCAACATCAATACTGCTGACAGGCACACTCATTTACCTTCAATTTCACTGCTTGTTTAAGGTCACATGGAAAGGAAGGAGAGGAGATTCTAATTCAGTCCAGTCTGGATTGCCAAGCATATGCAACTTGGTCAAAACAAGCAATCATTTTCATCCTAAGTTACTTAATAAAGAAATCTTCCTCTCAAAGAAGCAGCCAAATATGCAAAGGAGGAGCTTTGCTAAAGCAAACACTCAGTTTGCATTGCCAACTAGCACGCTATCTATGAATTCTGAAGCATGTGCGTTCAGGTTATGCGCTGTGCTCTCTGAGGATGAGGAAGGCAGTGAGGTGGGTTGGACAGACAGTATATACATTTGCAGAGCTAAATTTACATATACCAATGAGTCTTCAAAATGCAGGAAGGATATGCCGTAACATGTAGTTTAAAATGCTTACTACTTGCAGACTAGAAATGCTACTGGCTCTGCCCTTATGAGTTAAGAAAAATTCCTATTCACTGAGTTTGCAAGCAAAACATATTGTTAAAAAACTGAAGGAATCCAAAACAAATGAATAAATTAGAAAGAAGACTATACCATAAAACAGCCATATGATAGAATGCACCTTCATATTTATGAATCTATTTAATTTTTAGAGCAATCTCTGTGCCAGGGATAATCACTTCCCCAGTCTAGAATGATCAATGAGGTTAAATAACTGTTCTAAACTCATAACCAGGAGAGCAAGGTCAGAATGTCTCATTTAGGTCTATTCTCTTCCTCACTAAAAATATATGGTTAAGTGACTGATAACTCTAGGGGCCATATTATAAAACACAGATGTACATATGTGCTTGAATTCAAATCATAGTGGACATACATTTGTATATGCATAGATTGCATTTAAATACATACACTGTAAAGATGCATATGTTCAACTGTTTTATATATATTATATATATATATAGGTAGAGACATACATATTTATATACACAAATATGAAAACATAAAATATGCAATAAAAATAAAATATAATTGTACCCGTGGTATTAATAATTCTTCTTACAAATGTGCAGTTGGGCCCCCAAATTCAACAACATGAAAACGAGGAAAGAATTTTACCTTATGATTATAGTTAAAAAACGATTTCCAAGAAATATTGTTTAATCACTTCAGGGAAGTAGACTTTCTAGAGGCCGTGGCCAAGTAAAACTTTTGGAAATTGTTTTTGTAATGTTTACTCAGTGAGATCATCTTTTCATTGCCCTGATGAAATACAGGTGCAAAATGTAAACACATCAGGCCCACAGTGCCGTTTCCTGCCGAGTTTCCTCTCTCGGCATGGCTGAGATCCTTCCACCTTGCTGCTCTTGCCTCTGTCCTCCACACTTGTGATTCTCACATGCTTTCCTGAAGACAAAGCCAAAGGAAGTTCCCGTTCACTGAATGGTACTGATGAGGTGCCAGTAACGTACTGAGCATTAGTTCACTTAACTCAATGATATGACATGGGCTGCGTTAGTGCCCTTCAAGTGCACCCACATATCCCATTGTACCTGCCCGTTTACCCTGTGATGATAAAGGAGAAAAGGTAAGTTTTCATTCAAATGTGAACATCTAGATACACACAAGTTGTTGTTATTGGACAATTTTTTTATAATATATTACAATTCTTAGAATCTCACATTAGTCAAACATTGTGGCATCTTTATTGTGTACTATACATCCCATAATAACTGTGTATTGTTGCCATAGGAGAAAAAGAACCCCAGGGAGTTAATGTACTTTAACCAAAGCTACCCAGGGAGGGTGGAAGTGGCTATTTGGAACAACATGGGAAATAATATTTCATTATCACTACACTTTTGCTTTAGAAAGAAGTGGAGCTAAATGGATTTGAACCAAACTGAAAGCTCTAGGTTGTTTGCCTATCTACATTGCCAATGACAGTTCACAGAGCAGATGGAAGGAATGATTCCTTCTAATGGTGCTAGGAGGTGAAGGTGTCATCTTGTTTTCACAAGCTACACAGCAGCACCCTTGCCTGGAGCCCCTGCTCCCTCACTAAGGGCCAGAGCTGCCAACTGTTAATCAGAAAGGTAAGGGGCTCTGCTGGGAATTCAAATCCACATAGCCTCCCATGGAAGCTTAAAAATCTTTTTCTTGCTTCTTAATTCAATCACACACGCAACTGGCAATCTTGCATATCAAAATGGGAATCCTGGGAGGCTGTTGGAATATGCAGATCAACAGAAGCTAATTAGCATTAACTTGCAGCCATCCTGAACTGATTGGCAGCACAGCTGTGGGGACCCAACAAAACATGCTGAGTCGCATGTTTGTCAGGCCACCTGCCACTTGGCAGAATCCAAAATAGTGCAAGCACTATGCCATAATAACTAGGTGACCCTACTTTGGGAGGAATAGAGAACAGACACATTTGGATTGCACAGTAATTAGTACTGCCTTCACCTGACACGCATTCAACAATAGACTCCATTGCATACCTTCCTCATCTGACGTGTTGATGTCTTAATTCAGATCGACTGTTCCTTCCTAAGGCTATTGGTTTCCCATGAAGCTTGTAATCTTAACTCTTGATGCCTGCAGCCTGCCAGAGCTTCAGGCGTGGAGACTCACAGTGTATCTGAGGTGGCAGATTCTGTCTCCTGGAGCTTGCTTGGCTGATACTTTTTAAATGTATGAATAAATATAGAAGACATTAGGGCAAGTAGAGAGAGGATGGGTGCCCAAAATGATCTGAGATATCATGGGTATTTTGTTGACTTTTCTTGCATCATTAAAAATAGTAATTTGCTCCAATAGCTAATGGTGGGCAGAAATCATATCACATTTAGTCTGCTTACAGTCACTGCTGGTAACCTCCTTCTCCATTACATGTGGCTTGGAAAAAAGTCTGAAATCATACTGTATTCAGAGTGGGTAAAACTCAGCTGTGTGATGACCAAATAGTCTTCAGTTTGAATATGTGCTCTGGCCAGTTTGCAGTGGAAGCTATAGTCTATAGAGATGGCTCTTGAAACCACATTCTGACTTGTGTGAAGGAGATAGGAGGATAGTATCAATGTGTTATTAAACAAATATCCTGTAACTTAAATTGCTTTTAACTTTGGACCGTTTCCTTGTCATGAGTTTGCATGGAGAGTAGTGAGGAGGGAGATTGTAATGGTACCATCTGCTGGAAAGGGAAAAATAGAGTTACGCAGATAAATGAGATAATTTGAACTGAGAGATCTTAATGGCACTAAAAAGAAGGAATCAAAAATTAAGAAACTTTTACTTTTTAAAGCATTCGAAGCACTTTAGTGCCATTCTGGCAGACATCAAGAATCAATCATTTGACAGATGACTGAGAAGTCAGACTTGTGCAGTAATAAAGTCAGTGAAGGTTGGTCCAAGCTTAGAGTCCAGCCATTGCTTCTGTTTCTGCTTATGCCTAAGACTTGCACGATGTCACTCAGTTAAAGAAGGGTGGCCAGCATATAGGATGACAGGGACACATGGACAGCTCTTTTTGCTACCAATATTTTTGGTCTTGTCCATAAATCTCAAAGTTATTAGTCACTGGGCCAGGGCACCCAACAAACACACAACACAATTATTTATTCCATTCTTACTGTCCTCTATGAGTCAGATATCATTGACTTAATTCTATAGAGTAATTTTATGAGGAGCTAACTAAGTGTTCAAAGAATCAGTCAGTGAGCTTCCAAGATACAGTTTCAAGTCTGTGAGGTTCCAAATCCTTTGCTCTTAAGCAGACTATCAAAGATATAACGGTAAAATGATAGTCTTAAAAATAAGTAAATGTTGAAATGAAAATGTGAGCAGCAAATTAAAATAAGGAGAGGTTGAAATTTGTGGACTAAATTATTTGTTTGCACAGAATACTGCAGGGCAGTGGGATGGAAAAGAGATTCTACAGTGTAGCTACAGTGTGTATACACTGTACAAAGAATGGGCAATAACTCTGATTCGGACTTCCCCAGGAATTCTGGTTCCATCCTCATTTCTATCCTCCTGCTCAGATCTTTCTTCCAACACCAGCCTATAAATGCAAGCTTACTTCTTTGATGGCGTTTCTCAGAAGAATTGTCTGGTTGTGCCAGACTTTGCCACCTAAAACTATTCATTAGGCATAACGGAGGAAGAGAGGTTCAAATATCCAGAATCTTCTAGTTTATCACAGGCCCACCACTAGGTTCAACAGAGACAAGCCTGTTGTGGGAAAAAAGAGGGGGGCCACCAGGGTATCTCCTAGTTCATGAATGGAGTGGCTGGCCTCAGTGGAAAATGATGTGCCTAGCCCTGCAGAGACTTGATTGCCAGGGTAAAGAGATAACCAGGGGGGACCGCCACTCTCTGAGAGTAGACCGATACCCTCACAGAGGAGAAGATGGAGAATACGGGATAGAGTGAGGGACTGGGGAGGGTTGGTGACAGGGGCAGCAATAGGGATGTAAAGTGAATAAATAAATTAATTGATTTAAAAAATTGGGGTAAATTCTGAAACATCTCAGCTTTCATTAGTATCAACTTTTCTGAACCATATTCTGTGGTTTTAAAGTACTTTTCTGGTGGTGGTGAGGGGGGTAGCCAATGAACAAAAAGGACTGACCCAAGAAAAGTCTTTTGTCAGTTAAAAGACAAAAGACTACCAAGCTAATTGAAGGGAGACACAGCCTCTCCCAAAGTCACAGAAAGACTTTGTCTTTCTCAATCAAGTTTAACTTCCTTTTAAGTAAGTATATCCTGTAAAATATAGTCATCTAATATGTGACCATCTTCTTGGTGTATTTTACCAGAATAATGTTTTCTGAAGTTCACTCAAGTTGAAGTATTATGTGTCTTTCTGTTACCAAATATTTTTCTGCTGTATGGATGTACCACATGTTTTTCTATTCACCAGTTGATGAGTATTTTGCTTGCTTTCACCCCCAATTAAGAATAATGCTGTGTTGAACGTTCACATTGAAGTTTTAGTAGTTACTTTGATTACTATTGCACAAATATCAAAGAGTTAGTCTGTTTTTGTCTTCTAGAAATATATGATCATTAAAAGAAAATAGGAAGTTTTGCAATGCAATTGCATCATTTTACATTTGAATTTCCAAGTCCCAATTTTTGCAAGTTCATTTACAGAGTTGATTTTTTTTTTTTTTGGTCCTTTATATACCTTTGTTGGAATTTCATCGGTTCAATTATTTTCACATTAAAATTTGGTTCATTTATATTCTATTAAGGTTTTTTTTCCTGGATGCAAGTTCTTTATCAAATATACAATCCTAGATATTTTTTTCATACCTGTGGTATTATCTGTCATCTTCTTTCTGAACTGGCTTAAACTGTAAAGTTTTCCAATTATAAAAATTCAAAAGTATTTATCTTAGTTTTATTCTTTGAAGTGTTTCTGCATTATGTAAGGATTATTTTCTTAAAAGGTATCACAAAAACTTTACTTTCAATGAATACTTTCCTACATTTACTGTTTTATATCTAAGTTATATGTTATGTAACATTAAGTGAAAGGGCAAATTCACTCTTTGGCTCATGGCTATCTGTTATCCCAGAATTCTTTGTTCAAATGATAATCCTTTCTACCTTGACTCATTTCCACACTTTTGATAAGAATCTGAGAGCATGGGGTTTTCTTTTAGATTCTCAGCTCCATTCACTTACACCCTATCTCACACTCTTTATATCATTGTAGATTTATAGTATGTTTTATAATAAAGAACAGGAAACCTCTTCCAGTTATGTTTCAAGATTATCTGCTCTTCTGTGTTCTTAGCCTTTCCACGTGACTTGTAAGATGAACTTCCCAACCCAGGCAAAAGTGCTAATTAGGGTTTTGAAAGAAATTTTTAGAAGTTTTGAAGCTCCAAAAATCTGGATTTTGGAACCTGAAATAGAATGTTTTTTTTTTTTTTTTTTTTGGTTCTTTTTTTCGGAGCTGGGGACCGAACCCAGGGCCTTGCGCTTCCTAGGTAAGCGCTCTACCACTGAGCTAAATCCCCAGCCATAGAATGGTTTTAAAAAGAACTTTTGCATTCTAGTTTGCTAGCTCTCTGTTGCTTTTTATTGCTCCTTCACATATAAACATGGCTACAAGAGTTCTAAAGACAGTCATAAGGCTTCAGGAGATAGGAAAATCACAACCAATGAGGTCAAAACGCTCTGAAACAATGGTGGAGATGGGTTTATGAACAACTGTTACTGTGTATAAAATAGGATCAGTACCTACTTTCTAGATACACCAAGCAAGTACACATGTTAAAGTTTCAACTGCCACCAAAAATGTGCTTGATGTCTTTTAAATTAATCAGTTAATGGGTCTTAATATGTAATATTTTTTCTCCCTGAAATGGCAATGTATTCATGCAGTCCTTAATGACAGGAACTGTTCTGATAAATGTGTTTTTATGATCTTTGACCTCGTTTGAACTGGTGGACAGTCACGGGAACTATGGTAGCTATGATATGATATAAAACACTCTTATCAGACCAGTGACATGCTCATTCAACTGCTAACCAGTTATTTTGTGGCTCATTATGGGACTCCAGATTTTATTAAATGACAAACACATTAGAGGATTTGGACTACTAGGACATCTCTCCTCATAGGCTGATGACAATTTTCAAATAAATTCTAATTTATCAAATTTCAAGTAAATCCTAACATAGTGCTTCCAAAGTCAGGTGAAGATGACTATCCTGTTTGTTGATGTCAATGTTCTCATCCTGTTTGATGATGTCAATGTTCTCATTAGCATAATAAAAAAGCATCCTTTTAAATGTTTAGAACATCCTCACCCCCTGAGTGGCCTCACTCCAGTCTTGGGAATGATCACCTTTTACCATTCCAGATTCACAATAATATTCTTTTCCTTATCACTTTCTGCTTGGTTCACAGATGTAACTTAATTCAAATTCCATTGTTTTTTCCAGTCTCCTGTCCACTGTCTTCTGCTCAGTTGGCTGCATGAGTCAACTTATCTCTAACACTGCTAAGTTTCTGCTTTTACTTTGAAGAGCAGGGGCTCAGAAAGCACAACCTTGACTAGGATGCTCTTTGTGTTGGGTGTGCTAGGTAAATCAAGATTGGATTTTACAGGATTTTAAAACTAAATGAATTTGAACATTGAGCACCAAATTGTTGTGCTCTCAATGAGTTTGTTTAGTCTGCTACAGCAGGAGGTATTTTGTAATTGCACAGACTCTAAAGAACATGTGAGGCAGGCCAGGGAGCTCGTCCTATTGCAACACGGAATCCTGAGCATCTAGGGTGGAACCTGCTATATGTTTGTGGTCACATAGAAAGCAGTTTTTCCCACTTCTATCACTTCTGTCTTGTTTATTGTCTTCATAGTTTTATTGTGCATTGTTCGGATATGCGGATGTTTGCTCTGTGAGCTTATAAAGTTTCACATGAAAAAATAGAACCGCCACCGGATGCCACCCAAGATCACAGAAGTGCCTTCCTGCATGGATGCTGCTGCTGCTGCTGACCAAACATATTGGGATGGTTTCTTCGGGTCCCTTTCTGCTTCCAGTGTTGTCACCAGTGGCTGAAGCTCACTTTTCAGGAAAACTTTATATTGGTCCTTGTTTAGGACGGGACTTTAATGTTGAACTCCACCGTATTTTGTGGACAGAAGCTTGGAAACACTTTCAAATCTTAGCATCAAAAGATGCTCTTGTATTTACTGGAGCACTGAAGAAATACATGTGGGGCAATAACATATATCAGTGCTTACATAAGGACCTGACGCTGGCAGGAAAAGATCTCTGCCCTCAAGGGGCTAGAAATACAGTAGGAAGGCAGGACACTCAGAGGGGCTCCATCAGCTGCCTCTCAGAGTGCTCGATGAGAAGAATGAATAATGTGCTCTGGGAGTCAGGAGAAGGGAGGAGCGGTGTTGCCTGGGGCTGGGGAAGTGTGTTTATTTTGCTGGTGAGATACTCTTTCCTCAGTGGAAGCCCTGAGGATAATTTTTACACATACTCATTTGGCATAATAATATTTGTACAATATTTTACTGTCCTCAGATCATAAGGGAAGGGATTCATATGGCATAGCAGGACACACAGCACCAGCCTAACACTGGATTAATACTTGCAAAGGCTTCACAGACATTGCTGTGAGCGAACCCGGAAAGATTCTAATTACTTGTGACAGTGGATGCAAATTGAAACTTGCTGGACAAACAAGTCCAAGAATATCTTCCCCTCTGCCAGTTTTAGGCAAATCATTCTCCTTCTTCCTTTCTTCTTTCTCCTTTGCCTTCTCTCCCCTCCCTCCTCTTTTATCTTCAAGCATTTTATTCCTATGTGTTAGATCTTGTGCTAGGTGTGGGTGGCCAAAACCGTCTAGCTAGGGAGACAGAAATAAACAAGTCAACTAATCACTAAAACACCGGCCCTAGCAGAACTACAATATGCTGGTGGTGCTGGACGGCGCTTCAAATAAAGCAAGGAATTCCTGTTTTCTCAGAGGCCAGCCAGGATTCTGAGAGGAGAGGAGAGTGGGTTCTGGAAGGATGCCTTGGACGTCACTTACTCCACCTGTCAGGTCTGACTGGCCATCTACAGCATCACTTCTTACCTATTGATACACCTTCAGTTACTAGTTACTCGTAATCAGGAAGAGTACCTACAGTACTGGAAGTACAAGGAGATTTTTTTAAGAGGGACTTTGAAAATAAAGTTTAAAATTTAAATTTAAATTTAATATTTTTATGGGTTCAGTCCCCAGCTCCGAAAAAAATTTAATATTTTTAAAATGAAACTATAGTTAGGCTATTCCCTGTTTCCCTTTCCTGTTACTAACCATCCTATGTCCTCTTAATCCACCCCTCCTATGCTTTCTTTCCCCCATTAAATTCCCTCTTAAATTCATGGTTTCTTATTTCTTTTCTTTTATTGTAATTGGAACACACACACACACACACACACACACACACACACACACGCCTGATGAGTCTGTTTTGTTGTTTCTTTATGATTTCAGAACTGACCACTTTGTATTGGATAAATAATGAGGGAGCTCATTTGGCTTCACTCAGCAATCATTGGTTGCCTGTAGTCCTTTGTCTAGGGGTGGGGCACCATGTGATTTTTCTCCCTTCTGCTTTAGCATGTCTATTGATATTGTCATAGTTCAGCTCTTGTCAGGCAGCCATTTATAAAGCACACAGTCCCACAAAAGAACTCTTGTCTTCTAGACTGTGTAAAATTCCTGTTCCCTCGTCTACAGTGTTCCTGAGCCTAAAGCTATATGCAATGCATATTAAATATATGTGTATGCAAAAGCCTCAAGGAAGCATATCATTCTATACTTACTAAAAATTATACACCATATACACACATAAATGTAAATAGACACATATATTATTGGGTTTTATGCTACTTGGAATGCTAAGGAAGGAGGTGTTTTGTAATTGTATCTGTTAGGTCTGGGCTCTCCACCATCTGTTTATCTCTGTATGATGTTTAGCTGTGGTTTTCTATAATGGTACCCATTTTCTGTAAAATGAAGTTTCCTTGACAAAGGGTGATAGCTATACTTATCTATGGGTAAAATGATGATTTCTATGATAGTTATGAGTTTTACCACTATAGTAAAGTGGCTGTGGTATATTCTTTTCTATGACCTATAACCTTACTGGTCTTGGGAAGCTGGTTAAGATTCTAGTCTCAGGCATGATTTCCCTCCTGCTGAATCTGCATTAGTATGTTTATACAGTTGGCACCAAGATATGAGTGCCACTACTAAAGCTTCAGGGATAGTTTGCCATGCTAGTCAGTGTTGTAGTTCATAAGCATCCTAACTGGATAGGGCTATTGACTGCTTCTCTTCTTTGCAACTTGCATAATACTTTCTGCCGTTTTGAAAACTAGAATGCAGGAAGGAGACTTTCAAGTTAGATCCAGGTGGACCCATATGAATCGTGTGTTCTATGTACAGTGTCTTCAGCAATAGTGGCTTATCTTCAATCTCTGAGAGACAACCAAGGACAACACCTATGTTATATATGTATATATAGTACATAATATGTATTGCATGTAACTTTAGGTAAATGTAAAATAATATAATTCGTTGATACTTTTTAAAACTACCTTGGTGATCTTCGTTCTGTTTTCCTTCTTTTTGACCTCAACTTCCCTCCCCTCTAGAGCTGTCTCCCCATTTTTCCTATTTACCAATCCATATCACTTGTCTTGCTATTATCACTGTGCTGGTTGGTTTTCTGTAAACTTGACCCAAACAAGAGTCATTCGGGAAGCTGAAACCACTTGAGAAAATCCCTCCATCCAATTGGCCTATAAGTAAACCTGTTAGGAGAATCTTTTGGTAAGATGTTTCTCTGCCCTTCCTTACCTGATTGGCAGAACTTACAGGGAGAAAGGGGAACTCTGGTAGAGTCAGTCAGACATGGGAGATTTTCACTGACCAGACAGAAAGGGAATCAGACATTTAGGAATATCAGTGTCATTATTGGGGGTTGGCTTCTTGGAGACACTACAGTTTTTTTTTTGTTAATGACTGATATAGGAGGGCCCAGTCTACTCTGTGTAGTGCCATGCCTGGTCAAACGATCCTAGGTTATATATACAAAAAAAGGAAAATTAGCAAGCATGGGGGCCAGTTAGTAAGAAACATTCCCCTCTTCCTCCATGATCTCTGGTTCAATTCCTACCTCCATTTATCTGCCTTGAGTTCCTGCCCTGTCTACCCCTCATGATGGAAAATAAAATAAATCCTTTCCTCCAAATTTTCTTTTGGCTCCTGTTTTTCACAATGATAAAAACCCAACTAAGGCAATAGGATATTGTTCTAATTGCTCTGTTTTAATTTTAGCTAGAAGTGATAATTCACTGTATATGATTTATAAATTAAGCTTTATTATATATTATATATAGATATGGTATATATAACTATATATAGTATTAGATTTTATCACATGTAAATATACTGAGGATTCTGTATTTTTTATGGTTGCAGCCTATGTGCCCTAACTATGTGTAGTTATTACTACAACTAGTTCCCGGACGATAGTAGAAACATAAACAATTCTAAAGAAGCTCTGCATAGGAATAATAAAGATACATTAAAATTTTATTCCTTAAAGACTATACATGGACTGACCCTGGACTCTGACCCCATAGGTAGCAATGAATATCCTAGTAAGAGCACCAGTGGAAGGGGAAGCCCTGGGTCCTGCTAAGACTGAACCCCCAGTGAACTAGTCTATGGGGGGAGGGCGGCAATGGGGGGAGGGTTGGGAGGGGAACACCCATAAGGAAGGGGAGGGGGGAGGGGGATGTTTGCCCGGAAACCGGGAAAGGGAATAACAATTGAAATGTATATAAGAAATACTCAAGTTAATAAAAAAAAAATTTATTCCTGAAATACTAAGCCAGAAATATGAAATTTGTAACAAAAATAAGAAAAAAGCAAGAAAACAACACATAAATATCATATTCTAAAAATACCTCAGTCTTGTTTGTAAAAGCCAGGAGCTGGAAACAACCAAGATGTCCCTCAACCGAAGAATGGATACAGAGAATGTGGCACATTTACACAATGGAACATTGTTCAGCTATTAAGAATATGGACATTATGATTTTTGCAGGCAAAATGGATGGAACTGGAAAGTATCCTGAGTGAGGTAATTCAGATCCAAAGGCATATGCATGGTGTGTACTCACCAATAAGTACATATTAGTCAAAAAGTAGAGAATATATAGGATACAACCACAGACCATAAGAAGTTTAACAAGCAGAAAGGAACGGGTAAGGATACTTCAACTCCATTTAGAAGGGGAAGAAAATAATTATGGGAGGGGAAAAGGGGAACATGATCAGGTACAGGAGAGGGGGACAGGAGAGAAGCCCAGAGGGCCAGCAGAATGAATAGAAATATGCAGCCTCAGGGGTGGGATGTTGGGGGGCACCCTATAGAAAGTACCAGAGACCTGGAAGATGAGAGACTCATTGGGGGCAACCTTAGCAAAAATGCTCAACAGTGGGGAGAGGGAACTCAAAGAGTCCACTTCCAGTAGATAGCCAGGGCCTCAAGATTATGGACATAGTTATCAAATCACAGTTAAAATTTCTGACACAAAATTATTCCTGTTGAATTAGGGGAAGGATTGAAGAAGCTGAAGGGGAGGGCAATCTCATAGGAAGACCAGCAGTCTCAACTAACCAAAACCCCTGGGAGCTCCCAAATATTGAGTCACTAACCAGGCAGCATACAGGAGTTAGTCCAAGGACTCCAGCACATATATAACAGAGGATTGCCTGGTCTGGCAGTGGGAGAAGATGAGCTTAATCCTGGAGAGATTTGAAGCCCCAGGGAGGGTGAAAGCTTGGTGGTGGTAGGGGTAGCACCCTCTGGGAGACAGAGGGGAGGAGGAATGGGATGAGGAACTGGGGGAGGGCTACCACAAGGGGGTTAATGTCTAGACTGTAAATACTACTACTACTACTACTACTACTACTACTACTACTACTACTACTAATAATAATAATAATAATAATAATAATAATAATAATAACAGCAATAATAATAATAGAAAAAGCACTTCTTGTATATACACTACAAAGTATTGCTTTTCAATAAAAATTGAATGACTATACTTCTTAAAAACAGTCATGATGAAATTTGGATTGATATTCCTGTGCTTGATACACAAGGGAAACTAAACCTTTGAAATGCAAGTCTGAGAGGTGGCTCTGTGATTACGCTATTTTCAAGTTTCCTATAAGTTTGAAATTTTAATAATACAATATCAGCAGAAATCATGTAGAGATGGCTCAGCAGTTAAGCATGCTTGCTGCTCTTGTCTGGGACCTAAGTTAAACTTCTAGCCCATGTTAAGTGTTAACTTCCACAAGTGTGTGTAAGTCAAGCTCTTGGGGATCCTCTGGTCTCTGTACTCACATGCCCATATACCACACAAACACACATGAATATACTTAGATAAAAACAAAATCATTGCCTTTAAAACAAATGTTTGAAATGCATTTCCAGGACATTTTCCACAGCAATCAATAAGGTTTGCAATCTTATTCAGGTCCAGCTTCAAGGTATGTAATTATGAACAAAGAGTACAAACATGATTGGTATTGGTTTAGGCTCGGTAGGCAGTGTGAGAGTTTTAGTACACTCCAGGATAATCTTTTCTGTTTTTCCTCTGTCTTTTTACACACACACACACACACACACACACACACACACACACACACACACACACAGTCTTACCATGAACTCTTTGAACACATGCATGCAATAAATATTACGTCAAGAGTAGAAAGCATCATCATTCAGTTCCCTCTTGTCCCTTCCAGTCACTGCTTACAGACTATTTGCATCTATTCTAATTTAAAAAAACAATGATTCACACTGGTTTTAAATTTTACTATTTTTTAAAAATTTTTATATATGACTACTGTTTTAAACAAAACATTCAATTTTTTCTAAAATAGACCCAGGAGCCAGATTCTCAGGGTGATCTGCTCTCCCTGCTATCTCGGGGAGGCAGAGAAAGCACTCAGCTGATCTTCCTCTACAACCGATGTCCCAAAAGAAAAAGGCTGGTTCTCCCTCTCCACACTATCTTAATAACCTTACCAACTGAAAATCTCCTTTCCACTTCCTGTGTGTCTCTTCTGTCTGTCCTCCTGACTTCTCACTCTCTGTGGTTATTTTTCCCTATATTCACTCAATGTCAATTGGTTGCTTGCTTCACCTCTCGACCTATGGTTGACTTTATTCAATATTGTTTACAATAACAGGAAACTCTTGGGTTAAGGGCCTGGGCTAGTGCTGCGTACAGTTATAAACAGGTTCTTCCAGTATACAATCTCGGAGTGTGATCAAACATCCCGCGACAATCTCAGATTTAAGATGTGTCTCAGGGCTGAACCACACCACAGCTAGAGAGGGTTTTTTCCAGTAGAGTCTTGGGATTCACAGTGTAACCAAATATCCTCTAACAGACAACTATAGCTATTTACATAATATCTGTTTGGAATAAGCAACAAAACAAAACACTCATTCTAAGTACTACAATTTTGTTCTGAGACTCTGTCTAATCATAGGAAAAAAAAACTAAATTCAACGTCCCAGACCCTAGAGGAGCTGGGGACTTCCCAATAGATGAATAGTTTCTATTATAAGCAAACAGTAGTCTAAGCCTAGACATCTCAAGAAAAGCTTCTCCATCTTGCTATAGGGTCAAACTAGCTTTGTGTTCTCAGGCCCAGGAACCTACTCCTAACCTGATTGGTGAAAACTCCCTTACTCAACCCCTTATGTGAAAAATGCAATTGGACAATGCCACAGCCCACTCCCTCCCCATAGCTTTGTGGTCTCATCCTTTAAATATGCACTGCAATTTCTCTTCAGGATTGTAGCTCAGCCTCTAAGTCTTTTCTATGGCTCTGTTAGAGCAGCAGGGGCTTGATTATTGAGCTGGTGTTTGAGTTATGTTGGATTTATGTTGGATTTAAGAAGGTCCGACAACATCCATACTTCCTTTTCCCCCTGCCACTCTTCTCATGTCTCCATTGTGTGACAGATTTTTTCTGAGGAAGATACAACACACATATCTATTCACCCCAGATAGGGAGCCCATGGCAGACCAAAGTGATGATTGTACCAGTGTTCGACTCAGTGAGCAGTGGTTTTTATTTGAGCTACCTACAGGAATGAGGGTAAGGGGTTGCTTTCAGGATCAGAAACGACTCAAAGACATGCGTGTTTTTAAGGCCCATTCCTGCATAGGTGATGGTTCAGAAAAACTGAAAACATGGAGAATACTACACAGCCTGTAAGCAACTCAGTAAGCTGGCAAGTGTCCTTTCCTGGTTGCTCAATTCATCTGGGCCTCTTGCAGACAGCTCACTGGGCTCTGCTTCATCCAGGTGGCTAGACTTACCTGAGACTTCTTTGTAGCTTGGCTTTTCTGAGAGTGTTTTGCACTTTTTATTATTTGCCCCTAAGGAAGGAGGGGCCTAGTGAAGCTGATCAATTTCAGGGACTTGCTCAAAATGTTTTGAGAAGTTTACTTTCTGTCTTAAGGAGCTTTTCTGAAGGATGGAATGTTTTACTCATGGAGGAAACTATAAACAACACTCACCCACTCTTAAATTTGTGAACTCTTTAGTTATTGTTACACATGAAAAGAACATTCCCTCTCTCTGTTTCTCTGTCTCTCCCTCTGTCTCTCTCTGTGTCCCTCTCTGTCTCTGCCTTAGTCTCTACCGGTCTCTGTCTCTTTGCCTCTCTCTATCTCTTTGTCTCTCTCTGTCTCTGCCTGTCTCCGTCTGTGTCTCTGTCTGTCTGTGTCTATGTCTGTCTGCCTGCCTGTCTGTGACTCTGTGTCCCTGTCTCTCTCTCTCTCTCTTCCTCTCTCTCTCTCTCTCTCTCTCTCTCTCTCTCTCTCTCTCTCTCTCTCTCTCTCTCTCTCTCGGTTTTGTTCCTATTTGACATGTGTCCAGACTGACCACTTTGGGAGTACATAATCTACCCAAGAACTCCTGCACCACCCACCTACCAGAAAACTGAGTCTCTTTCTCTCAGGAGCACTGATCTTCTCTGTTAACTCTTTAGCTAAGGGTGGGACCTTGCAAAATTTCTCCCACCTGCCTTGGCATGTCAACTGCTACTGTCTTTATGCAGATCATATTTTGGCAGCCATACTGTTGAAATTTGATGAGTGCAGCTTCTGTCATGTCTAAAAGATACTACCTTGCATATATCACTATTGTTATTTAACTTTAAGCAGTTATCTTTTAAAGAAATTGAAGATTAACAATATTGTATGTCTTTTGACCCTTTAAAAGATGTCATTGTTTCTATTTCTATATTTTTTCTTTAGTGTGATATCTTTTAATATGACCATTTAGTGCCTGGTAGATACCTTGGTGATGGCTTCTTGAAGATGTGTATTAATTTTGCTTTTGTTTTGGAGGATTGTTATGAGTATAGAATTTTAAGTTAATGATTAATTTTATAGGAGTTTAGATATGTGTGTAGATGCATGTGTGTATGTGCCTGACTTGACATGTGTGTAGATGCTTTATGTGCTGTTACTCAGAAGTCTACCTTGTTTTGTAAGACAATGTTTTGCAATGGGACCTAGGGCTCACCGAGTAAACTGAGGTGGCTGTCCAGTGAGCTACAAATGTCCACCTATCACTGCCACCCTGTGCTAGGATTATAAGTAAGTGATATCTATTCTGGCTTTTTACATATTTGCTGGAGATTTAATTCTGTTTCTCATGCTTCCAAGTCAAGCACTTTACCAATTGAGCTTTTTTAAGCCCCAAGTTAATCATTTTAATTTTTTTCCTCATAGCACATCAAATACCATCTTCTATCATTTTATGACTTTTATTAATCCAGATATAAAATTAATATTGATTATTACCCTAGTTATGCATTATGCATATTTTCCCTCAAATTTATTTTAAGATGTTATCACCATTGGCATTGAGATATTCAATTATTAGGTGCTTTGTGTGTTTTTTATTTTTTTATTTTTTGAGTTTGCTGAATTTGTGGATCTGTGGTTTCTTATGGAAACTCAGAAGTATTTTGGTGATTATTTGTATCTACATTAAATAATGTAGATGTAGATACATCATTTGTATCTACATTAAATAATTTGATATTTTCTCACAACTTGTAGCACTTTTGTTTGTTTTATTTTAATTAATATGAATTCTCCTCAGAATTTTCTCTTTGTTTTTCCATCCCAAGTTTAAATGTGTGTGTGTGTGTGTGTGTGTGTGTGTGTGTGTGTGTATCCTCAATACAACCTTACCTACATATCTCCCTTAACTTTGTATTATATATAAAGTTGCAAGTAAACAAAGAAACAAAAAACCCTATCAGGTTCAATGTGTGTTACCCATTGGAACTCCATGGGAATATATTTCCATATAAATCTATTGGAGCATGGTTGACCTACTAAGGGTAACATCCACAAAGAAAACCAATTCTTCCTCTCTTAGCAATGACTCATTGTCAATACCTACTCAGCTGAGGTGAGTCTTTTTGCCCATCTCCTCATTCTATACTGAGATTTTGTTTGGCTTCATTGTGCAACAATAGGTCATATGCATGATGTCACAACTGCTGTGAGTTCATATGTACAGACTTCCTGTAGTGTTCAGGAAACACAATTTTGATGTGGTATTCTACTGCGTCTGGATCTTAAGTCTTTCTGCTCACTCTTTTAATGTGACCCCTAAGTCTAGAGAGGAGAGGATGTGATACAGGTACCCTCATTCCTCTACTTTCGCCCTTACTTCCCCCCTAATATGCTTATCTACTAATGTTATCTTTATTCATTTTTATCTATTTATTTAGTATTTCTCCTAACTGTGGATTTTATTTCTTTGCTTTATGGCATATCTAATACTTTTTTAAAAAATATTTATTTATTTTACTTTATATGCATGCATTTAGCCCTTGAACCATCTCTCCAGCACCCCATATCTAATAAATTTTTGTTGCATACTTGACATATTAAATATTGTTTGAGTTTTAAATAATACCCTGATTTGTTTAAAAGATAGGAAATTAACTTTCAGGTTATATGTCTTTATGGTTTAAAAATCTTGTTTGCTTTGCTTTGGAAGTTATTTATTGACTGTGTGACTGTGTGTATATACACTTGTGTGGAGTCAGAATGAGTCAGATGATATCCTGTGGTATTCTTTTTCTGCTGTGTGAGTCCTGGGATCAATCTCAGATCCTTACGAAGGGTAGCAATTGCCCCTACATACTAAGTCATCATGTTTTTTTCTCCCCGTTGGAGCAAGTTTTTATTCCGAGGTTAATTATGTTGTATGCTGCCTGTGCCCCAGACTACTCAAGCCCAACCCTACTTGCCCTTGGGGGTTGGAGTTGAGGTGGCACGGTGTCAATGACACAGAATCCAGGAGCAAGTGAGAAAAGATCTGCAAACTCCTTTAGTACTCTCTACCTGTGCCCCATTGGTCCCAAGAAAGCATCTCTTCTAAACACCAGTTCCTGATTGGCTGTCATTGTCTGTGTCAGCAATTCTTGGTCTCTCAGGCTGCCCTCATTTAGGTCCTCCTGCAGGAGATGCTTTTGCTGCTTTATGAGCCTTGGCATTTACATAGAGGTGGCCCCTCTGTTTCTCCTACAGTTGTAAAGAGTGAAATTCACAGATATGTGTTCCAGACTTCCAACAAGCTCTTTTCTTGCATATTGGTAAGAATGAGAATCCCTGAGAAATCTGACGAGCACTAGTAGTTAGTGACCTCATAGCTCTTGGCTAGTTCTGCTCTTCCATGACAGTCAGTTTTCCTCCACCTCTTGTGGCTCTGTGTATTCTGGAAAAGCTTAGAATTAAGTCAAGAAGTGAGAATTTCCATGTACTTTTCTTAGTATTTTTCTTTGAACAGATTTCCTTCTCCCCTTCATTCATTGTTTAACAGATCTAGCTATAGTTGTATCCTAAAGTCTGGTCTTGTCTTTAGTTTGGTGACTGCCATGTACTATTTTGGTTCCTTTCCCCTAAGGCAGTATGCAGTGTGTTTCAACGTCTATATATGGGTTAAAAAGAGCTCATCATATCTTGGGAGACAAAGTATCTGCTAACAGTTCCCAATATGTGTAAACATTTGCTTTAGACTTTCTTTCTGGTACTTATTTGATAGCAAGTCATGCCCAGTCTTAAGAATACCATCATGCTTTTTGTTTTGTTTTGTTTTTCCTTTGAACTATAAAGGCTGTCTTACAGTTGTATTCCTGCATACAACATCATGATCAAAAAGCAAGTTGGGGAGGAAAGGGTTTATTCAGCTTACACTTCCATATTGCAGGTTACCACTAAAGGAGGTCAGGACAGGAACTCATACAGGTCAGGAACTTGGAGGCAGAAGCTGATGCAGAGGCCATGGAGGGATGCTGCTTATTTGATTGCTTCCCCTGGCTTAATCAACTTGCTTTCTAATAGATCCCAGGACTATCAACCCAGGGAAGGCAACCGCCAGAATGGACTAGGCCCTCTTCTCCTGATCATTAATTGAGAAAATGTCATATAGTTAGATCTCATGGAGGCATTTCCTCAAGGGAGGCTCCTTTCTCTATGATATCTCCAGCTTATGCCAAGTTGGCACACAAAAACAGCCAGTACAAAGACTATTCTGCCTTTGAATTCAAGAACTTTCTGTAGTGCAGGGTGGCTTTGATCTAGTGATCTCAGTTTCTCAAGTGCTAGGGCTGCAGTCATGGACTGTTCTGCCTGGTTTTGTGCTACTCTTAACAGATTGCCTATGGATGTGAACTTTGAATCAGGAATATGGCCAGCATTCATGTGTAGCTAAGCAGTAGGCACCACTCCAGTAGCCTTACATATATTAACTCAATAAATAACACCAGCTATCATATAAAGGAAGGGATGTTATTGTCATTATCTAAGTTCTAGGTTGGATAGAAAGCAATATCAAATTCCTGGGAGTAATGCTAGTTTTTTGTCAACTGGATATTAGCCACAGTAATTTGAGGAGAGAGACCTTCAATTCAAAAGAGGCCTCAATAAAACTTGAAGGGCATTTTTTTAATTAGTGATTGATGTATGAAGGCCCAGCCCATTATGGGTGGTACCAACTCTAAGCAGATGGTCTTGGGATGTGTAAGAAAGCATGACCTCTACCTCATCTCTGTCCCAGGTTTCTGCCTTGAGTTTTCTCTCCAACTTCTCTAGACAATGAACTACAAATTATAAGATGAAACAAACCCCTTTCTGCCTGGATTTTTTTTTGGTAGTGATGTTTTATCACAGGAGCAGACCCTGGTTCATAGACACATTGAGATTGCATGAACTTGATGCCCACAGGTAGAGCATACCATGTCACCTGCCAATGAAAAAGCTATTAAACTTACTCCCATTTCATTGTAATTGTGACCAGGAGTTCTTTCTACTTTAGAGGTAAACATTTAGATGACAGGAAGTTTGTCCAGAGAAAAGTCAGCTCATGATTCTAATATGTTTCCTACTTTTACATCTTCCTGTAAGTAAGCTTTTAAATGTCTTTTAAAATAGATTTATGTATGCAAATGATTTTAAAGTATAAAAAAACAGGAGAAAGAGAGAAGAGAGAGATGAGAGACAGGAATTGAGATTCTATCCTTTGCCTTTGTTTTACTAAGGAAGATGCTTTTATAAGTGAAGGTTGTATTAAAACTAAGAAATTAGAGTGCTTGATTTTTGCAGTCCTCAAATCAAGTCTGATTTTTTTAATGGCATCTCAGTACTCTAAAAGTTAGGAACTGTCACAGAAAGGGAGATAAATAGGAAGAGAAGAGAGAGTGTGCAAGAGAGACAGAGCAAGCTCCCTGTTTTCAGTAGACAAGAGGATGATTAAATACAAAGGACCAAGAAAGCACTATGATTCCAAAAATATCACATTTTCAGATCAAAGAAAATGACTCAAGATCAGAAAAATATGAACTAAGGGCAGAACTTCCCATCAGACTATTTTAACATCACACAGGTCTAGTGTATCTGGTAGCCCCCTTCCAATGAAGAGAATGAGTTAAACTGTGAATCTGTAGAATGTCTTAAGTCATACTCATAATGTATATGTGAGAAAATATTGAGTAAGAATATCACATTCACAGCAAAATGCTTGGTCAGTAGCTGAGAAAAATTATGACTTGTTGCATTTTGAAAGTTTTGTGTTCATCCTCTGGTTCAAACATTTGTTCTCCAGCATTCTACCTATAAGAACTTTGTCATGGAATTTACTAAAAAGAAGAGATTCATTGCTCAGGAATGAGTGTGAAACTACTTAGTCTGGAAAGGAAGACAGACCAGCATTGGCTCTCTTGGGGCCATAAAGCAATCTCACCTCAAGTATTCCAATAGCTGCAGCTGCATGAGAATGAGAATGGCGACGTTCATGTTCATAAATCTTGGCTTTTCCAAGGTGGAAGATGGAGAATAGCTCTGCATTTCTTTCAAATTTAAAAACCAAATAGTTACCTCTCCTGAGTAGAGAACCTACATAGCAATTCCTAATCCTTGTTTATGTATTATATTTAAAGTCAGTCTGTCATGCAAAGGAACATCTTTGTCATACCAGGCTGCTGGTGCAACAGTCCATCACAAGAATGCTGTAGTGCTGTCAGGCGAGCAGATGGCAGGCTGTCTTTCACAATAGAAATGGACATGGCTTTCCAGGATCTTTAGTTATCAGTTATCTTTAGGATCAGTTATTGATGATCCTCTATTTCAGTATATCTACTATATAATATTGCTAAAATCACAAGAGAAATAATGTACTTTAAGCCATTAAAATTCACATATTTAAATTTTAGACCACTATGGATGAATTGATTGCTAAATCATCACAAACATAGGCAAATTGAGTAGGAAAAGCTTTCACTGATTTAAACAGCATAGGAGAAAGAAACAGTAATGATCTGCATCTTTGAACTTGAGCTTGGCAGATGATTTAAATGGTTTGACTTGTTGAGTTGTCCTGTGGATTTTCAAAGCTCTTTTCTTAGAACAGTCAACAACAAAGTTCCAAACTAAAGAATCCACTAGAGACTTGATAATTGTATCTGTAACTCCAGCTCTGTGATCCACAGGAGACTTGGATGGTGTTAGTATAGAACTTCAGATATCTTCACAATCCTCCCATTGTCCCTAAAACCCTTAACAACATCTCATGGTGGAAGAACACAGAAGCGGAGAGAAGTGGAAAAGCCAGCAGGTGGGAAACTCCAGTCTAACTCCTTCATGACTTGATGTCTGACTTAGACAATCCATTGCTATCCCTTCCTCACAGTGACTTCTCTGTAAGTTAAAGCCAAAATACTATTGTCATAGGGAACTCAAGTAAGACATCTGAAAACCATGAACAGAAGAATGATAGAGTCCTGATGGTCAAATTTCCATATTCTACTAGGAAGTGAAGTGACTTTGGTCAACACTAAAACATAATTTTACATATAAATATATAAAATATTTGTAATTATATGTGTGTGTGTGTGCGCACACACATACACACTTTGTACCTAGTAGATACACAATATTATGCTATTACTTACACACATTCAAACATAACATTAAAAATGAGGCACTCAGCTCCTTTAGTAGCAAGAGTTTATATAGTCTAGGGAAATCAATAGAAGTTGAGGTAAAGACATTCAACTACTTCATATATCACAATTGTTATTAAAAAGTTTCAAGAGAAAAATCACATGGTATTTTGAGAACACATAGTAAAATTTGCCTACTGAGGCCAAGTAGATACTTCGTTGAATTTTGTTATAAATTCTCTTATTTTCTGACAGTATGTTTTTTCTCATGCACACTTATTTTAGGAAAGCCATAGTGTTCATCAGCTCTTCTTTGGAAGGAATCCTTCAGTGCATAGCTCACAGTCTACATTGCAGTCATGCTGCAATCTCACATACTAAGGACATCTGAAATCAGACATTTTTTGTTTTGTTATGAAGGTCCTTACATCTGCTTCAAAAGGTGAGTGAGTGGCCTTAAAAGATAAGTTAGCTTCCTTGTGTGTAACAGGCAGGCATATGTATTCTCTATAGTAATAAAGACAATGTCCCCCAACCCAACATGCACCTGAAAAAGCAGCTTGGTCATTTACTATTGAAAGACAGGTTCTGTAGGTCAGCATCTCCCATGTGACACAATTCACTTCACATGCAGGTGACAGTTGGCCCCCTTTTTGTCAGACTATGACATTACTGTCAATGCCTGGCAGAGTTTAAAGAAGCAGAAAATGCTGAATTAGAAGATTAAAAAGTGTCAGGTTCTAACCTTCCCTGGGAAGTCTGTCTTGAGTTCTTCATGCTGTGCTAATACCCCCACTGTATATGGTACTGTGCTCTGAAATGTCCCTTTGCCTAAATGCTCAGGCTCGGGGCTAAGGGTCTCTACAAACATCACTGTACCACTTGTTAACTTACAGCCACTTCCCCTGTGTGTGATCCAATAGAGCTGAAGTAGTTCCTGCAACTTTACAGGATATCTTGTCTCCAGGAATACTCATGTGTTATTAGCATTCTTGGATGTGGTACATTTCACACACACACACACACACACACACACACACACACACACACGTATACATGTATATGCTGAATTAGAAGGTTAAAAAGTGTCAGGTGCTAACTTGCCCTGGGAAGCCTGCCTTGAGTTCTCCATGCTGGGCTAATACCCCCACTGAATATGTATGCAATTTTTATTTTCATCTTTATTGGGGTTAAAATGGCAAGATTACACACATTTCAGACATACAAAATTATGTTTTGCTACAAGTTTACAATATGAAACAGTCACCGTGATCAAATTAAATGATTCATGTGTCCCTCACAGTGGAAATTTTTGTATAAGAACATTTATGAGACATTGCTCCAGTAATTGTCAAGAATACTATTCAATAGCCTTTTTAAAAAAAGAATTGTTGGACACTGAAGACATGACTCAGTGGATAAGGGAACGTATAGTAGCTCTTTCAGAGCATTCGAGTTCAGTTCCAACCACCCACACATGATGGCTCACCTCTGCCTGAAATTTGAACTCCAGAAGATTCTACATTCTTTCCTGGTTTCTGAGGGCACAGACTCTCTCTCTCTCTCTCTCTCTCTCTCTCTCTCTCTCTCTCTCTCTCTCTCTTACACACACACACACACAAACACACACACATACATGCACACACATGGATGCATGGACACACTAAAACTAAATTAAAAATTTAAGAATTATTTTTAAATTAGCAGGCAAAGAATGAGATTTTAATACAATGCTCTTAACTGTACTCACTGTGTTGTGTCGCCATAACATCATCTCAGAACTGAAAGTTTATCCTTTTCAGAAGTATCTTCCTATTTCCCCCAATTCACTGTCCTCTGATAACCCTCCTTCTGTCTGTATTTCCATGAAGTCAACTTTCAGATCTCTGTGTGAGGACAGGAAGTACATGTCTTCATGTATCTGGTTAATTTCACTAGCGTCGTATGCTCCCAGTTCAATCATGTTTCTACAGATGTGAAGATTTCCTTCTTTACGATGCTGAATACTATTCCAAATTTTCTTTGTGCATCCTTCTCACAGGCACAGAGGTACTTGGGTTGCTCCAGTATCTCCAGTGTGGTGATTAGAGATACCACAAGGGCCACACTTGATGAAAAGGCCTGACATCTTTGTTTTATCATCTAGTTCTAGCCTATGAGATACTTAAGGGAGATTCTAAAGTGGACTTTCTAAAATTTAATTTCTCAAGCCCCACTTGCACCCCACCCCAAATCAGAGCATGTCCTTGCTGAAGTGTGTGTGTGTGTGTGTGTGTGTGTGTGTTTTCCAGCATGTTTGGCTTACTTCTGCTCTAGCATGAGCTTTGGGAAGCATAACTGTGGCAAACTTGTCTAGACTCCATTTAACGGGTCTGTTTGATGGCCTCTGGGGCTAAGACATGAGTGCGAGATCAGGGAGAAAAGAAGTGGAAAAGACAGACATCTGACACCAGATATGGATTAAACACTCTTCCTCACTCTCTCCCTTTCTTGTTCTTATGGCAAAGGAGAGACAGTCATGTAAGTTAACAAGGGCAAAAACAAATAAAAATCCTTTTCTTAATTTGGAGAAACAGTCAGGATTATTTGGTTAGTTTATTGGTGAATGTGAGGGACCTGGTTTGTTATTGTCCCTGCACTGCCATGTAATAAGTTGGCTGTGATATCTTTGTGTCAGGCTGTCCAGCTTATGTCTTCTCGTAATAGCAAACAATACACAGTAGTTTTAAATATGTAATAATTATTTTTGTAATTGTTGAATCAGTTTATAGAACTCAATTAGCTGTGACATTCTTGAAACTTATAACAAGCAAAGAACTCAATATCAGATTACAAGGAAATGTGAAGTTTTTCCTGTAAGATGAGCCAAAAAATAGCATTATTGATGTAATGCAATATGCCTAAATGAAAAATTTGTCCATTGGGAGTACTTTCAGTTGTTTGAGACAACAATTCCATAAATTCCATTTTCTTCTTCTCTGGCAATAGTTGTCTTACTGCTTTGAACTGCAAGGGTTTTACAGAAGCTACAAAAGAGAGTTGAGAAGAAAAGACAAGACCAAGTTGTCTGTACTACCCATCTCCTGAAGCTATAATCACTTGGGTCCTTCTAGTGAACTGGGAAACATTGGCTGGCAGTGGGAGACTTCTAAGGATATGCCAATGACCCCAGTTCAGTTCACAGGAGATTAAAACAACCTATCAGCGAAAGTATGGATGATAGGATTACTGTCTCTCTCTAAGTGTCATGAATTGGAAATTTCCCTCTTGTATCATTTAGGGAGAACTAATTATATGGTTTAGAAATCTTTTAACAAGATTCACTAAGTCATTTGTATCAGAGTCTCATAAGTGGAAAGGAGTTGAAGGCATCATAGTTCAAATCACACTCAATCTAGAATTGCTCTCAAATTCTTCCCATCTTGTTTTCTCTTAGGTGAGAAGCAGCACATTGTTGTAAAACAAAAACAAACAAAAACCACAAGAGATTTGGTGACAATAATATTCTTGTTTTTGCACTAAAAGTCCTTCATTCATATTGCCAATATTACTGTTAATTTTCTACATATATGTTTAATTGATGCATTATTGTAACAATTGTTCTGAGTTGGGGTTAGATATACAGAATACAGAATTGGGAAGATATGGTTTGTTTTTTAAGGTTTTGAGGTATAGTGGTTAAAATATAAAGAATACAGTAATACATAAATATTGTTTTGAGAGTGATATATTGAAAGTTCAGGGGGCATCTTTGTAAGTGATTTCTGAATCAGTTAGGGGAACAGAAATAGACAATGAAATAGGCATAAAATAGGCAGTATTTTAATTGCTATTTTATCTCTAAATAAATATCTCTAGCTTACTTAATGAATACACTGTTTGGTAGGCAATTTTGGCAGAGTTGACCAAAGTTATGTTATTAGAAACATTGTCATGTGTTATGAGCATAGGCTACATGTATGCTGTGTGCTGTGAGTGAGGGCAGGAGACGTTAAGGCAGAGAATTGTTGGGGCTAATGGTATGAGACTGGACACAGAAGCAGAGTCAGAGTTCCCATGGCACAGAAAAAAGAAGGTAGAGATGAATGGAGGGTGTGGATTTTGCATTATTTGAAAAAAACTAATGACAATACCTGGGAGCTAATAATAGGCTTTGAAGGCGCAAAAAGGAATTAAGCGATATCTAGTCCATGTTCAAATCAGTGCTTCTGCCCTTACTTCTCGTGGCCTGGCAGCAGTGGCAGTCAGTGAACTTGCTGAACTCTTGAGTAACATGCTCTACACCAAACCCGCTAATCAAATGCTCATTGCACCCGCCTTCCCAGCTGGGCTCCTTAGCTGAAGTTGAGAATCATGAGCAGAGTTGCCATGTGCAGTTTAGAAGATGCATGTGTTACTTCAGGGAAAGACCTCTCAGAGTGGGTAAAGACTCATCACAGTGACTTTGACAGGCTCCTGTAAGGTTCGCCTCAAACGTCCCTCATCTCTGAAGTTGTATAGCTTAGGATAGACTGAGTCAGCAATCATCCGAAGGGATAAAGCAGTGGAGGGGTGCACGGTGGCAGACTGACCAAGAATAGAATCATGCTAGCACTCAGTGTTTTGATGTGAATGTTAGATTCCTAGTCATTAAAATATAATTTTCAGGCCAGTTTTCCTAAATTTGCATCATTTAAGAATGTCTTTGAGGTAAATATAACCTTAGACAAAGACATTCCCCAGCAGTCTCCTACTCCTTCACCTCCACGCTCCTCTTCCTCTTAGGATGAATGTGTCTGTTGCCTGAACCCAAAGCTGTTCTTAAGAGAGACTTTATCAAAGGAAAGGCATTTGAGTCACAATCAAATGACTTTGATCCCAGGTCTTCTGAGATCCAGCATCTCCACGTGCCTTCTTTTAGAACTCCAAGCATATGAGGAGGTCAGGCTGAAGAGATGAGACACTTCCGTCAGCATCCCAGCTGGGCTCTGTGCTGACAGCCAGCTCAGTGTCAGGTATGTTAAATGATTCATCTTGCGTGTTTTACATACTCAAGGGTCACATGACCACAGCTTAAGATGTCAACAACAACTAGAGCAGCACTGAGCTAAGTCAGGCCCTGATATTTGATAACCAGTTGCAATTTTAGACAATTAATTGTTGAGGCAGCATGTTACACAGCAATAAATAACATGAGTCTTACATCCCCCAAGAATTTTTTTTGGAGGGGGGCAGTTGATTGTAGGCAAAACATGTTTTTCTGAAAATAACATGCTTACATATATGTCATTACACGATACATGAAGAGAAAAATAATTTAACTGAATTAGCAATGTTTGTTACTTATAATCAGAAGCATAAATGTGTGGGAGTCATTTTAGAATATCCCATTTAACCCCAAAAGCTTCCTGCCTCTCGTCACTCATCATTACTTTATTGAGTGTTTCCATTTGTAATCTACAGCACTGTCATAGCTTTGCTGGGTTATCCAGCTTGTCAATGCCACCAGACTAATCTTTCTGAAAAGTTACTTGAACAAATATCTTAATGTTGTGTCATAAAAATGCCTATAGACTAAATTCACTGAACTATTTGGTTATGGTTTTCATCAAAGCAAGCCTCTGGTTTATGGTTTGAGTTTATCCTAACCATCCCATTCCACTCGCCTCTAAGAACTCTGTTGCCTTCACTGAGTTTCTAGTTCTGCTGTTTTGATTCATCCATTTCTGCCATTTTTAGAATCCATTCCCCTATTTTGCATTTCCCTGGACTGTATTACTCTCCCCACTCCTGTTCTGTATTCTGTTCTTCTGCGGTAACTGCATTCACCCTTCAAGGTTCATGACAAATACTTTATGCTAGGTTGTGAATTTTCATTATCTCCACCTAGAAGTAAGATGCCATCTAATCTCTTGTTGATTTTATCCTTTAAAAACAATTGGAGACCTCTTACCCAGAATACACTGTGTGGCATAATACATAGATGATGTTTCTTATCCATAAAACAACTGCAAGCAAAATAATAACCTTGAAGTATTGTTAGTGTTTCATTCCATAGATAAGAAAACTGAGTTCCTGGGTGTTGTATATCATATGCAAAGAGGTGTGCAGTTAATTTGCAGATTCTAGGCCAGATCCAGCTAACTCAAACTGCTTAAATCCTAAACATACAATGGTGTTGTGTTTAGAGAGTCCATTTTGTATTGTTTGTACCATTTCATCCTTGAGAGACAGCGTACTCATGGTCCTGGCACTTAGAGGGTGCCAACTGCTTCCTTGCTAAGTGATTTGCTGATCAAGTACAATATAGTCTAATTCAAGATAGCAAGGCATCTCATTTTAAAGCACTTCATAGATGCCTGGTATCATTTGAGATGCCAAAGGGGAGACAGGGTAAATTGATGTTGCAATGTTTCCTGCCTTAATGCTTATCATAAATCTTGAAAGGGAAGATAGACATTCTCCTGTGCCACCAGCATGGACAGTGTTAAATCATTGTGTTGCAGCAAGACTTCTTTTTTTCATTCTCTGCATAAGCATTTCTCATACAGTTTCAATTTCTTCCATGTTCATTGGGACCAGTGTTCCCAACATTGACGCATGATGTGACAACAGATGCTGTTCAAGGAAGGAGGGGACAGAAGTACTTACTGTGCAGGATAGAGTCTAATAATAGATTGCTTATTCATCTGCTACTGATGGCATTAGCATTCTGGATTGACTCACTATGTGGCAACTAGCACACTACTCCTAGGGAAGAAGAGGCTGATCTCTCTCTATTTCACAGTTCTCTCTAACCTAGCTCTATCCTTCCAAAGTCTCTACTTTCACACCAGTGCACATACTAGTAGCAGACGTTTGACCAGTGCAGAGATTATGTGGTAAACTTCTCATTGTAAGAAGGAAAAGAGGTAGGAAATAGAAACATTGAAAGCAGTCATATATCGAGGGCTCTCCAATCTTATTTATTCACTCCACAGATTCTGCTCACCACAATAAAACCACAAAGAAATATACAGATCTTCACCTTAAGAATAACACCCACCACAGCAAACCTTAGAACTGAGATGGGGGTCCCTGTTGGAGGAGTTAGAGAAAGAATTGAAGGAGCTGAAGGGGTTTGCAACCCCATAAGAACAACAATACCAACCAATCAGAGCTCCCAGGGACTAAACCACTACCCAAAGACTACACATGGCAGACCCATGGCTCCAGAAGCATATGTAGCAGAGGATGTCCTTGTTGAGCATCAGTGGGAGGAGAAGCCCTTGGTTCTGCCAAGGCTGGACCCCCTATTGTAAAAGGGGAATGACAAGGCTGGGAGGTAGGAAGCAGAGTGGGAACACCCTTATAGAAGAAGGGGGAGGGGGAGGGGATAGGAGGCTTATGGACTGGAAACAGGGAAAAAGAAGAATAGCACCACCACCAACATTTGATATGGTTTCAGCATGATGACATAAAACCCACAGAGGATCCACATACTCAGTTCCTGCTTGGAGAACTAACATTATTTGGTCATGGTAAGGTCTTCCTGACCTATCTATGCCCTGACCATTATTCTGATTTCTCTTTGACTATGCCTTATCTCTCCCTCAGATTTGAGCAAGGTTTAATGTTTCAATTGTTTGCAGTACCTTGTAGCCTGTCCTGCCTCAATCATTAATATGTTCCTGGTTCTCTAGGATTTATGTGTAAAGTAGTCTTAAACTAGCCTTTAAGATCAAGCTCAAGAGTCATTATAGGTTGGGTGTTATTTGTGTGTTCGCAGGGAAACCTTTGGCCACTAGGGCACTGTTCAGTAGGGTGATGGGGCCAGGAAGTGGTCAAAATTTTGGGAGATGGGCAAGCTAGAAGATCTTTAATTCACTCATGTCATTATCTCAGTAGGTAGTTCTCATGAGAACACAGCTTCCCCACCACGGAAATGAACTATTGTACCATGTATTTGAATCTTCAGAACTATAAGATAAACATTTTTTTATAAAGGTTAGCTGCCCTAGGTATTTTTTTTACAGTGCTTAAAAGTTTACTAAAGGAAATACTACAACTTCTTCAACTTCTTGTAATTCTTTTCCAACATTACATGTTAATCTAGTCCTTTCTCCTGCTCTATTCCATAAATTATTGCAGAAAAGCAACCAGTTTATAGTATAATTATTTTATCTATGCTCCCATTTAAGAGTAATCCTTTAGAGCAGAAAAGTGTATATTTTATTTTGTTGTGACCCATGTGTAAAAGATGCCTTTAAGTTTTCTGGTAAACTAAAGGTAAAAATATACAGTTCTCTAATTCAACAGTTATGAGGGTTATGATCTCAGATCCTCTGGGTTGATACCCATGCTTAAACACTTAATGGTGTATATAATATTGGAAAAGTCATGTGTTCTCGAAGCCTCTATGACCAGGTACCCTCTCAGTTCTTTGTCCCTTTATCACTTACTGAAGGCACAAAGCCCTGGTATAGATGCTGGACTGTCTAACCTTAGCTACCATCTGATCTCTAGGAGCTCTTGTTCAGGAATGGAGGGTCTGTCACAGAAAATGTTTAGTTATACAAGAACCACAGAACTCGGGAGGAGAGCCCCTCCAAACATTGACATAGGGATCACATAGAAATGTATATAAGAAATACCCAATTTAATAAAGATGGAAAAAATAAAAAAAATTAAAAAAAGAGAAATTTGCAGAAGGAGAAAGGGAAGAATTTTGTTTACTGGCCACAGACTTACAGGTTTGCAAAATGAGAAATTGAGAGGGACTGTGGTTGTGATTATTCAGTAATGTGAATGTGATAAATATTACTACAGAACATACTTAAAATAGTTAAAAATCATCTGTTTTATGTTATATGTATGTCAAAACTTCAAAAAATATTTCAATATAGTCAAATGAAGAAAATAGAAATAGAGAAAGATAATGATGCCCCGAAAGCCTTTGATTCCTTGTAGCAGGGCACAAAAGACCACACTGGTAGCATTGTTTGCTTCAGTGAGATTTTAATGATGAATGATCTAGATCCAGCCACTTTGTCCCTCAGAGGCTGTGACATTAGATTACTACACACTACTTTTGCTTCATGTCTCTTCCCAGAATTTTTGTATTTTTTTCTGTTTTTTCTTTATTTTTCAGGTTCTTAATTCCTTTTTAAAGTAAACCCCCTTTTACCTTAAAAAACCAGAGGGTCCTTTTTCACATGTAACCACAATCTTGAGGCACTGAGACAATCTCTAGTGAAAGAGCATGGCAGAGTTCATAGGCGGAGAAAAATAGGCCTGGGAACCTTGTGAACTTGGAACATCCTTTATGGAATTTCTTCACCTTCAGTTGTTTCTTGGAAGATCTACAATTTTGTTGAAGTTAATTGTATAAATTATCCTTCAAGATTTCTTATCTTTTAATGTTTTCATTTCCTCATCCCTTCCCTATTATTCCCTGCAATTCTCTTCTGATATTTCCACCAGCTTAATAAAACAAATACATTCTGCAGGCAACAGAATGGTCAGCAGTACTTTCTCTACCCATCTCTCTCCGAGTCTGCCACCATTCCCACTAGAGAAGAGCGACTGTACTAAACATCTGTATGTTTGTAGAACCTAGGAAGTTTCTGGAATGAATAGGTTAGTAATAGAAAATTTAACGAATGAATGAATGGATGAATTGTTGAGTGTAGTCAATTTGGAATGGAGAATGTTCTTGATTCTCTTCACTCCTTACTGATTTCCGTCACCCCCCCCTCAAGCTTTCTGGGCTACAGACATTCTTTTTGAAGTCTCATTTCCACAGTCAACATTTGCACCATGGATAATAAATTAGCATCACTTTGAAAACAAAAAATGACTCCATTTTGCACTTGGAATGTGGTCTACAAATTAGAAAGGGCAGCAGTGCTACACTCCCTGAGGCCTGGAAAGTCTGTTGGTGTTTTATTAGGTAACGATTTCTGTTTTTCCTGGATTTACAAGTTCCTACTTTGTCCCTGGGAGCCTGAACAAATGCCAAGAGGAAAACAGAATGTATCGTCTACCTGGAGACCATGTGACACCCAAACCAAGAGGCATCAACTACTGAAATTAGAGGCACCTGTTATGGTGACTCTGAGAATGGATTTCAAAAACTGTGAGCAGTCCAAGGTAGGTGTGCATGGTGTGGCTAATAGCAGTCTTACCACGGTCTCTTTCTATAAGCTTTTCTAGTGGCAAAGTCCTAAGTAAGAGAAATGGAACAACTACTTCTCATGATAATGGTAGTCTGATAAATATTTATTTTATAAAGGGTAATATTTTGGGTTGCCATTTTCATAACTGTGTTAGATTCAGGGGAGCTGCAATCATTTTTCATGAAATAAAAGACATTTGAACTACAGTCTATCTTCCTATCTCTAAAAGTGTCATCTGTGAGTTCTTAGCATTATGCTGCTGAGTAGAAAAGCTCTCTGTCCTGGGATAGTATATAGTAGCCACAGAATTAACCCAAGAGGTTGGAGGATTGGGTGACATATCTCTCCACACTTTATCTGCAGAAGACTGTAGTCAATACTTCCGAGATTGTGTTCCTGGCTTGCTTATCAAGGATACCAATAGGAATCCTTCGTGGTTGATCATTGCCTTTGTTATTTGGTGCCACAGAGGAGACAAATCTGCTGAAGTATTTGCTTAACAGAAGGGCACAGTCAAGTAGAAAAGTTAAAATGATGTCTTTGTTAGGGTTTCAAGTGCTGCAATGAAACACCAAGACTAAAATGCAAACTGGAAAAAAGAAGTGCTTACTTGGCTTACATTTCCTCATTATAGAGCATCATTGAAGGAAGTCAGGACAGGAACTCAAACAGGCAGTTGCTGATGCAGAGACCATGGAGGAGTGCTGCTTACTGACTTGCTCTTCAAGGCTTGCTCAGCCTGCTTTCCTGTAGAACCCAGGACCACATGCCCAGGGATGGAACCACCTACAATAGGCTGGCCCCGTCCTTCAAAAAATCAGTAACTAATAAAATTCCTCATAGCTGAATGTTATGAAGTCATTTTCTCAACTGAGGCTCCCTCCTCTCACAAGGCTCTAGCTTGTGTCAAATGTGCACAGAACTAACAGTACAAATGGAGAACAGGAACATCTATTGTCTCCCTTCTTTTCCAATTTATTTTGTAGAAACTGCTAGGAATCCATCAGTTTGTCATGAGGCCATGGAAACTGAGGAACTGCTGAACAAGTTCTAGCTCAGGTCACAGGCAAACTTTGACTCTAATCCTTCCAAAGGCTGACTTTGTAAACCTTCACACTTCCATCTCTAGCTTGGGGATGGAGAACTCACAACATAATGGGGCTCTGGCTGAAGGCAAGGAGCTAGGTGAGGTAACAACGGAATTGACTAAGTTGAGAACCTTGGTGTTCTCTCTCCCTTTATTTCCCTCCTGCAGTGGGGGAATGAGATAGAGAAGGTGAGTAAACTCACATGTTTGTGCTCTCTGTTCTCTATATATTACTTAATTTATTTTAACTATAATTAGTAATCAGGGAATGAAAAAATACCTTGCAGAAATAAAAGTTGTGGCAAATGTTTATTCTCCTTCCAATTCTTTGATATATGAGGAAAATACCAGATCAACAATGGATTGGGGACCAGATGTACAAACTTGTCCGAATGAGCTACACTTGCCCTGCTGAAGGTGCTCATCTCATCCTGGTTAAACATATTCAGAGGTAGGGGAGTTCCCCTGCTTTAAAAGAGATTGCTTCACATCAATGTCACAGACATCAAGAAGGGTTTTCTGTGGCTTGTGGCAGGACCTGTTTTTGTCTTCATCCTTCTGTTGGCTAATACGTGATTTTATAGTTGACTGGATTAAGAATCATTTGCAATGTAGCCTTGCAGGCTTTTCTGGGGGGTTAACTGACTAAAGAAACCCTACTCTTAATATGTATGGCACTGGTCTATGTCCTGGGTTCACAAACTGAGTCAACAGTAGAAGGGGAAAAATTCAGCTGAGCACCAAGATTCACATTTCTTCTCCCTGACTCTGGCCACATTGTGTCCAGTGATATGCTCCAGCCACCACACCTACAGACAACATTGCCAGCTACTGTACCTTCCCCACCATAATGCTCTCCAACCTTAGGCCAGAATAAACCCTCTTTCCCTAAGTTGTTTGCTGTGGGATATCTTGTCATGTCAATAAGAAAAACAGCTAATGGAGTCTTCTTATGAGAAAGTCTCTCAGGAGATTCCATGTGTGATAGACTACTCATTCGCTTGCCAGGGGAGTCTAGGGCTGAGCTGTGCTATGCTGCTCCTGTGGCCTATAGTTCAGTAAAGTGATTGGGAGCTCTTCCTTTCTTCCTTACCGACTGGGATCTTAACCTGGTCCAGTATTTCCTATCAGGACATAGTATCCAGTGTATAGGTACTTTCTGTTGCTGTGATGAGGCATCATGGCCAAAAGGCAACTTAAGGAAAAAAAAGATTTTATTTTGCCTTACAATTCCACAGGGAGAGTCCAAAATGACGAGAAAAGCAGGGTAGCAGGCAATAAGGGCAGTGCACTGAAACACTTCCACTGTGCATAGGAAACAACAGTGAGTGGGCTGAAAGGACAGTGAGGCTCTATGTACTCCAAGCTCATCCCCACCAGGAGGGTGTTCATCCTCGAGCATGGTTATACCCACTAATGGTTCCATAACCTCTCCAGCAGCAGCACCGACAGGTCACCGAGTAAGTGTTCAAGTACATGCTTACATGGGGGTACATTTATCATTTAGTCTACCACAGCCATATTGTTCAAATTATTAGATTCAAATCTTTTTAGGTTTAATGTGCAAAATAGGACAATATAATACTCATCTCAAATAGCTCTTGGGAAGATGACCGAATGCACTTGAATATCTTACTATAATGAGTGTCTCATAGAAATATTTTTGGCAATACTTGTCTAATTATTGTCATTTTAGCTGATGTTCTAGGACGAGTCTCCTGATTTCTTCTTAGGGCAGGTAGGGTCAAACAGAGAGTAGTCCAGGGCACAGGTTGCAGTTCTGGGGTTCAAATTCATGTCTCCAGGCTTGCAAAGCAATTCCTTTACTGACTGAGCCTTCTCCCCAACTCTGCAAGCTTAGTTACTGGACCCATCCCCCTTCAGATTTTGGATGGCTGAGAACCAATTATTTATTGTTTCTCTTCAACATATTTTCAAATGATATTAATATCATTATTGTCTGGGACCTTTTGATAATCACTGCCTTTAAGTGCCTCAGAATATTCATAGTCAAGGATAATTTTTAAAGTGTGAAAAGTATCTATGGTGTATCTGCAATGATTTGGTGCCATGCTGGGTTTTGGATATACAAGAATAAGCAATTATTAAAAGACTGATAAATAAACCCAGGTGCCAACACTGTCAAAAATTAAATTGGCAAGACAATCAAGCTGTTCCATTTGGCTTGTGTCTGAGGAGGAGAAAATATATAGTGAATTCAGCTACTCTGAGTAGCTTCTTGGAAAATTACAGTGTTAAGCCCAGGGATGTTGTCTAATAGTAATGAGTAGGACTGCGATGAGGAAGGATGCTGTGTCTCTATCTACTTCTCTGACCTTCTTTAATGATTGCTCCTCAAAGATGAGGTTCTGGGTTTATTAGCTATGTTGGGTTCCTTTTGTAGAAACTTTCTGATAAAAGGTTTCCTGTGTGTGACTTACCTTCCTGGCACTACATTTTCTTTTCATACATTGGAATGGAGATGGTGACATGAGATTGGCTTCCTTAGGACACTTCTTTTATATTGACTTTTAACAATGAGAAGAGGAAGGTCTTTGTTGCCTTTAAGGCTGTAATAAGTGTTTTAAACATGTCTCATCATAAATTTACACTGGATTTCATCACAAACCAGCTTAGTCCATTGTAATATTGTATCTTCTTTAACTACGAAGTAGAATTTGTGTATTTGTTTGTTTATTCTGATTGACCATCTCTCTCTGTCTTTGTCTCTATCTCTCTGTCTTTCTGTTTCTCTCTGTGTGTCCCTCTGTCTTTCTGTCTGTCTTTCTGTCTGTCTCTCTCCATCTCTCTCTCTCTCTCTCTCTCTCTCTCTCTCTCTCTCTGTGTGTGTGTGTGTGTGTGTGAGAGAGAGTGTGCATGTGTGAGCAAGCGTGTATGTATGTGTGCATGGGTATTTGATGAATGCAGGCTATGGTGTGCAGGCAGAGGTTAGATATCTTTGTGGAGATTCTGTCCTTCCACCTTTATGTGGATTCTGCCAATTGAACTCATGTCAAAAGGTTTACATGTCAGGTACCTTTACCTAGGGACCTATTCTTTTTATTACAAGTACTTAGGATTAAACCCAGGGTTTCATACTATACAAGTGCTGTACCATAAAGTTACATTCCTAGCTAAAGTAGACTTTTGAAAGAGTGTTTTCTTTTTAAGGCAGTAGTTCTCTACCTTCCTAATGCTGTGGCCATTTAGCACACTTTCTTATGCTATTGTCACCCTCAATCATAAAATTATTTGTATTACTGCCTCATAACTACAATTTTACTACTGTTATGAATTGTATTGTAAATATCTACGTTTTTTGATAGTCTTAGGTGTCCCTTGTGAAAGGGTCATTTGACCTTCCCAAAGGTCAAGACCCACAGATTGAGAACTACTGTTTTAAGAAGTGGAGAAATGACTTAGTGATTAAGAGAATTTGCTGATTTTTCCAGAGAACTAGAATTGGGCTACACACACCCACATAAGGCAGCTCACAATTGCCTATAAATTGCCTGTAACGTCAGCTTTGGGGAGTACAGGACATTCTTCTAGCCTCTAAGGGCACCTTCACAAAATGGCAAACATAAATTCATTTACACATAAATAAAAAGAAAAAGGAAAACTTCTAAAAATTTAAAATTTAAAACTTAAAAAAAATGAAGACTAGCTTTGTTTGTTGAACAAATGAACTAAGTAGAATTTAATATATACACCAGTATGCATAAATAAATATTCAGTGATATTATTTATTATAACTGATGGCTCATGACAGTGTTGTATATCCTGTGGATTTTGACGCACACCCAATGCCATGTAACTGTTGTCAGTTTATTATTTAGTATAATTTCTCTGCTCTAAAATGCTTATGTTCTCTGATTATTCACTCGCTTTTATTGCTGACTCCTGGCCACCAAGATCTTACTTTCACTATAGTTTCTTTCCTTTCCATAATGTTATGTAAGAAGAATTATCACTATTAATTCTTATATGTTATGTGATTTTAAAATGCTATAGCCTGGGAAAGGAACCATCTCAGATCTATTTTTATTACTTCAGACAAATAACACCTCCAGAAAAAAATGGGTACATAAGGAGAAAAGGTAGTTTATTCGTAGATCACATTCTGAAGCAAATAAACATAGTGTCAACTTCTTGAACTCTGGTGTAAACAACTCTAGATTCCGTAGAACACTCCCTTTGCTGCAGTCTCTTTCTTCTGTAAGCAGAGAAGGGATATCACAGGGATACTGGATGCTTCAGTAATGGTGTTAACCTTCACAAACACATCTGTGTTTCCTTTCTGCTTGGAGCATACAGCATGCAGCACAACAGATACTGTTTGTATTAGATTGAAATTTGAGAAGAGGAGGGGTACTTGGTAGTGAGTGTGTACTTTTTGCATCCATTTGAGGAACATGTGACTGAAGCAACTTAAGAGAAGAAGGTTCCTTCTGCGTGATGGTTGAAGAGGAGATGGAGTTCAGTTTTCACTGGAGGCATACTAGCAGGGATATGAGGTAGGTGGACACATTATGTCTCCAGTCATGAACCAGGGAGCATAATGCTGATGCTCATGTAGGTGCTTCAGTTTGTCTCTATTTGGTCTGGGAACCCATTACATGACAGGTTGTTTCCCATATCTGGGATGGGTCTCCTTTCCTCAGTTACATGTGTGTAGATATACCTTCACATGCACACCTCTGTAATTTCAGTCTTATCAACTCACTATGTAAACGTATTGCTTTTGATGACAGCATTTCATTCCCGTCCCTCAGAGTTTCAGGGAACTTTAATAAGGCTAAATGCATTCAATTCAATTTCAAAAATTTCCATAGTCAAAGAAAAAAAAGCTCCTCGAAGGGACTGTGTCTGCAGAGGCTGGTTGGCTGACTAGAGCTGCAGTATTATGGGGAGATTAGAATGTTGTAGCTCCTATCCTGGGGCTAGTTACCATACTTAGGAGGCTAGTTCTTGCCTCCTTACCAGCCAATCTTTGCCTGTGTTTGTGTTTAAGTATTGTCTTATGAATAATAGGTAGAACCTTTTAGATTCTCTTACCTCAGCAGACCTCTAGTTTCTACCAATTCAGAAACTAAGAATGCCATTAGACAGCACCTTTGATAGATAGCTAAGCTTCCCCCATCTTGCTATAACTAACTCTAGGATGTATCCACAAGATGCGTTTTAAACTTGCCTTGATTTATGATTTTCTTTGTTCCATAAAACTATATATATAAAGACTTCATGGAATAACTTCCATGTTGGAACATGGAATCTGGAGTAATCTAAATCTGTGTTCCTGGCCATGGGAATTCAAAAATGACTTCAGAATAAATTATTTCTCATTTCTTTTAAGATGAGAATTTTGATTTCTGTCTAGATAATTGTGGTAACATAACTTGGGCCTCCAAGAATGAGCCATCTTTTATTGGAATAATCATTTGTCAGCCAGGCACCTGCATGGACCCACTGAGTCCAGGCCACCTCATATTATCTCCTTATCTGCACTGTTAGTGAGCTAAAACTTTAACGACTTTTTGGGCCCTGGCAACTCCCTTGGTTTTCTCAACAGCTTGTTTTGTTTATTTGAAGCTTCATCATAAGAATTGTACCATGATACATACACATTCAGTCTGCTTTCGATGCATTTAGTTTAAAGTGTTGGGCATCAATGGGAGGAGAGACCCTTGGTCCTATCAAGGCTCGATGTCCCAGGAAAGTGTCTAGTTTGTTTGCTTTAAAGACACTTTGGTCTAGATATCTGATTTGGGCTTTTTTGTTCACTTGCTTTTGAATCTCTAAACATGTTCTGGACTTTGCTCAGTTTCAGAACTTTGAAGGAATTTTTCTTTTTATTTTATTTTGTCTTGGCTTTCTTTAACCTATATATGACCTCTCCAAAATATTCTTTTTTTTTTTTTTTGGAGCTGGGGACCAAACCTAGGGCCTTGCGCTTGCTAGGCAAGCTCTCTACCACTGAGCTAAATCCCCAACCCCTCTCCAAAATATTCTTAATATAATCTGTTAAGTGTAAGGATTGTTGTATTAATGATGGACTACATATAGTAGCTGGACTTTTGGCTACTATATAGGTTCCTCTTCCTTCCATACTTCTCCACTCTTCTTGTTCCCTTTCAACCCCCTAACACTAGGTAGGAGAAAAGAAAGGATAGAGTAGAAAGAATGTGGTGGTATGACTACATCCTGTTAATTAGGAGTTTTGAATTCCTTGGGGCGAGTTTGATCTTTACTATCAGGATATCTACTTTCTTCTTACCTCTTTGTATATGACTCTTTGACTAAGTGCAACAAACCACATCCAGCCTCCTTCTAGCCAACCAGTTCCTTCTACTAGGGCTCTAGCATTTATATATCCTCTGAAAAGTCCTCAGAATTCCAAATGTCATAAACTTGACAAAACTATCAGCTGCTGCCAAAATCATGGCCCCCTGGTAGAGTATGAGAGGCAAATCATAGTTAGCTGTTGTAGACAATCTGAAGTAGCCTCATATCCCATATTCAAAATGGGGGTTCTAGAAAATATTATCCCAACAAGCAAAAATGTTCAAAAGCCTCGGTTTATTTAAATGTATTTTGTGTATGATTATATACATATATATTATATTACATGTGATTACTATTTGTTTTTAAAATATACTTAGTATCTAATTGGTTTATAAGGAAATGGTCATTTAAGCTAAAGTTGTTAATTTGACTCAGATTCATTTGGCTCATACAAGAACTAAAATTTTTAAATAAGAAATAACAATAAAAGAAAAACAGTGCATTTAACCAATGTTATCACATTGGTAAAAAAATAATAAATTATAGAGATGGCTAATGGTCCTGAATCTTTTTTGGGACAATGTGTGTCAGTAGAATTAGCATATCTTCCCCTAAGTTCTAGCCTGATGAATGTACCCCCACATATTTGTTTTCCACTTCCTGCCAAGCCTAGCCCAGTTTCCAAAGCATTGGCTTAGTCTGGCCACCTGGGCTTTGTAACAGATGACTTCTAGGCTTTCACAGTGTCCCAAATCCTTTGCCCTGGCCTAGATCATGGAGAAAAGAAGCTTCCTTCATTGTTGGGATTTTAAACACTATTAAAATTATAGTAAAGGATTCTCAAAATAATGAAAAATAATAGATCTCCTATATGATGCACCTAAATGAGACTTTGACATATTCCCAAAGGATTCAACATATTATTCTTTTTTTATTATTTTTATTGGATAGTTTCTGTATTTACATTTCAAATGTTACCCATTTTCCTGATTCTCCCCTCTCCCATCTTCCTTTCCCCTGCTTCTATGAGAATGCTCCTCTCCCACCCACCAATTCTCATCTCAAATCCCTGAGATCCCCCTATCCTGGGGAAATGAGCCTTTACAGGACCAAAGGCTTCTCCTCCTATTGATGCTGGACAATGCCATCCTCTGCTTGAGCCATGGGTCCCTCCATATGTATTCTTTGGTTGATGGTTTAGTCCCCGGGAGTTCTGGGGGATATGGTTTGTTGACATTGTTCTTCTGATGGGGATACAAACCCCTTCAGCTCCTTCAGTCCTTTCTCTAACTCCTCCATTGGGGTCCCTGTGCTTAATCTGATGGTTAACTGCAAGCATCTTAATATGTCTCACTAAAGCTCTGGCAGAGCCTCCCAGGAGGCATGCATATCAGGCTCCTGTCAGCAAGCACTTCTTTGCATCAGCAATAGTGACTGGATTTGGTGGCTGCATATGGGATGGATCCTCAGGTGGGTCAATTTCTGGATGGTCTTTCCTTCAGTCTGCTCCACTCTTTGTTCTTGTATTTCCTCCTGTGAGTATTTTGTTCCCCCTTTTAAGAAGGACTAAAGCATCCACATTTTGGTCTTTCTTCTTCTTGAGCTTCATATGGCCTGTGAATTGTATCTTGGGTGTTCCGAGCTTTTGGGTTAATATCCACTTATCAATAAATACATACCATGTGTGTTCTTTTGTGACTCAGATACCTCACTCAGGATGATAATTTCTAGTTCCATCCATTTGCCTAAGAATTTCATGGCACCAATGGCTTATGCTCTAAGATCAAGAATCAACAAATGGGACCTCATAAAATTGCAAAGTTTCTGTAAGGCAAAGGATACTATCAATAGGACAAAACAGCAACGAACAGATTGGGAAAAGATCTTTACTAATCCTACATCTGATGGAGAGCTAATATCTAATATATACAAAGAACTCAAGAAGTTAGACTCCAGAGAGTCAAATAACCCTTTTAAAAACGGGGTACAGAGCTAAACAAAGAATTCTCAACTGAGGAATATTGAATGGCTGAGAAGCACCTAAAGAAATGTTCAACATCCTTAGTGATCAGGGAAATGCAAATCAAAGCAACCCTGAGACTCTACCTCACACCAGTCAGAATGGCTAAGATCAAAAATTCAGGTGGCAACAGATGCTGGGAAGAGTGTGGAGAAAGAGGGAACACTCCTACATTGACGGTAGGATTGCAAGCTGGTATAACTACTCTGGAAATAAGTCTGGTGGTTCCTCAGAAAATTAAACATAGTACTACCTGAGGACCCAACTATACCACTCCTGGGTGTATACCCAAAAGATGATCCAACATATAACAAAGACACGTGCTCCACTAGGTTCATAGCAGCCTTATTTATAATAGCCAGAAGTTGGAAAGAATCCAGATGTCCTTCAACAGAGGAATGGATACAGAAAATATGGTACATTTACACAATGGAATACTATTTGGCTATTAAAATCAACATCTTATTCTTAAGATACGTCCTTACTTGATTACTCATATTCATTGCTATTCTATTCACAAAATCTAGGAAATGTAAACAACTTAAATTTCTCACAACCAAATGAATGTGAATGGTAAATGAAAAGTTATATATATATTATAACTATATGTATTATAACTATATGTATGATATATATGTATATGTATTATAAAATACTGTTCATTGGTATAAAAAATGAGATCAAGAACTTTGCGGGTTCTAGAAAAGGTCATATTATATCAAATGAGGTAACCTAGACACAAAAACAAATGTCATATGTTCTACCTTATTTGGCATTCCTAGCTTCAAATGTTCAGATGTGTGTGTGTAGAATGTTGTAACTTCAGAAAGCAGGTAGGTAAAATGGGGTCATTGCAAGTATAGAGAGATTGGGGAGCAATGCAGAGGAGAATTCAGAATCGAATCAGGGTCAGATCTGTGAAATGAGAAAGGGGAGCTTAGAGAGGAGGTGGGAGGTAAAAACAGAAAGAAGAAGGTAGTAAGAGAGTAAATGGGAATAGCAGGGTATAAGTAATCTGATAGGTAACATGGGAAGATGAAGGTCTCTTAGAGCAGGGTAGAATGATAAATACAGGAGAAGGAAAATAGGTAAAATAACAATGTGAATGGCTGAAAAAAGTCACTAAGGAAAAGTGTGTGTAATTCTGTGTGTAAATATGCTTATATATTTTCATGAACTTTTCTCATCTGAGCTGATAGTGCTCTCTCTAAGTGCCAAAGACCACCTAATCCATCTTTTGAGTTGTTGACAAGGGTTGTCTAAGCAACTCTAAAAGCATACAGCTCATTGTTGTTGCCCTTGGTTACCATGCCCTAACCCTCAGAGTAGAACATAAGTCCTTATTTCTGATGACACCATACACTTCATAAATAGGGCCCTAAGGCCCCTGAGTTGAATTGGCCTAAATGCCCCCTCTCTGAGGACTAGCTTCATCATAGGAGAAAGAGCTATGCAAATTTCTAAGTGAGGAGGCAACCAACAGTATTATCCAGTTATGATGCTTATGAACTACATCAACAACCAGAATGCATAATTTCCTAATGCTACAATAATTTCACATATACATTGATAGTAAGCAGCTGTTCCCTAATTGGAATTAAGACTAGCTCAACAAAGGGAGACTATTCCTGGTACTGGAAACCTAGAACTATTTAGTGGTAGAGAAAATATGACTACAAGAGGAGAAACTACATCCTCTAATTTATTAAACCAGAATAATCACCAACAACTGTCTATGAACATTTGTACTATACCTGCAAAGAAGTTTAGTCTTTACCCCCTCATTAAGAAAACAACCAGAGCTTCCAGGGACTAAGCCACTACCTCAAGACTATACATGGACTGACCCTGGACTCTGACCCCATAGGTAGCAATGAATATCCTAGTAAGAGCACCAGTGGAAGGGGAAGCCCTGGGTCCTGCTAAGACTGAACCCCCAGTGAACTAGTCTATGGGGGGAGGGCGGCAATGGGGGGAGGGTTGGGAGGGGAACACCCATAAGGAAGGGGAGGGGGGAGGGGGATGTTTGCCCGGAAACCGGGAAAGGGAATAACACTCGAAATGTATATAAGAAATACTCAAGTTAATAAAAAAAAAAAAAAGAATCTCCTTTTCCAAAAACAGGTAGCTTATTGTGGATAGCATTTGCCACTAGAGAGTACATGAAGGATCTCCACCTGAGAGAAGGAGAAAGTTACTTCTCCCACTTCATTTTCAACATCTTTGGCTCAGGAAGATGTCAGAAGTTTTGGAAGGTTTTTTCCCCTTAAATTTATGGAAAATTAGTCATTTCTAAAGTATTATCAGATGCAGAAATAAGCTATCTACAGTTCCTTGAGGACATTAAACCATACCAGAGCTCACTTTCTAGAAATTACTTTTACCATAAGTGTTAAAGCCTAGGTAAAATGTTAAGGCCTAGGTAAAATGTTGTTAAGGCATAGGTAACAGTTACTTGGCTAGCCTACCATTATGGGAAAACTTTCTCATACATTTCTGCTATTACTAGGAAACTTTCTAATGCCATGATTGTTATTCTGTTATGTGCACTTGGAGACCAATCACAATAAAAGTCAATAAAACTGAAAAAAAAAAAAAAAGAAAACCTCCCTTTACTATAGACAGATGCTTTATACCAAAATTCTGAGTTGTGCAGCCCAGTCCTAAAGAATACAGTCTGCAAAAACATGCCTATGTCTAAGGCTCAGAAAACATTGAAGAAGAAGAGGTGGAAAGACTGTAAGAGGCAGAGGATAAAGAGCTAGGCTGTGAGGTTTTAAGGCCACTATTTTGGCCACTATTGTCTTTTTAAAGACAAGCAAACAAACAAACAAGCGAACATGGTTTTCAAGACCCTTACTTTAGCCAGATCTACTTAAGAAAACATGCCAATTTATTTTGTCTTTTATCTTTATTTTATTGGACTTTTTAAATTTACATTTGAAATGCTATTCCTTTCTTGGTTTCCCATCCACCAACTCCCTATCCTATCCCTTCTCTGCTTCTTTGAGGGTGTTCCCCTACTCACCCACCCCTTCCCACATCCCAGTCCTGACATTGCCCTACACTTGGAGTGGGGGTCCAGCCTTGGCAGGACCAAGAGCTTCTCCCATTGATGCCCAACAAGGTCATCCTCTGCTCCATTTTCAGCTAGAGACATGGGTCTGTCCATGGAAGCTCTGGTTGGTTGGTTGGTAGTGTTGTTCATATGGGGTTGCAAACCTCTTCAGTTCCTTCAATCCTTTCTCTAACTCCTCCAATAGGGACCCCATTCTCAGTTCAATGGTGTCTGCAAGCATTCACCTCTGTATCTGTCATGCTCTGGTAAAGCCTCTCAGAAGATAGCTATATCAGGCTCCTGTCAGCATACACTTCTTGGCATTAGCAATATTGTCTGGGTTTGGTGGCTGTATATGGGCTGGATTCCCAGATGGGGCAGTCTCTGGATGGCCTTTCCTTTAGTCTCTGCTCCAAACTTTGTCTCTGTATTTCTTCCTGTGAATATTTTTGCTTTCTCTTGTAAGAAGGACTGAAGCCTCCACACTTTGGTTGTCCGTCTTCTTGAGCTTCAGGTGGTCTGTGGATTGTATCATACCCAAAAGATGCTCCAATATATAACTAGGACACATGCTCCACTCTCTTTATAGCAACATTATTTGTAATACCCAGAAGCTGGAAACAACCCAGATGCCCTTCAAAAGAGGAATGGATACAGAAAATGTGGTACATCTACACAATGGAGTACTACTCAGCTACTAAAAAGAATGGCTTCATGAAATTCTTATTCAAATGGATGGAAGGAGAAAATATCATTCTGAGTGAGGTAGCCCAATCACACACAGACAAAAAAAACCTCACAGGGTATGCACTCACTGGTAAGTGTATATTAGCCCCAAACCTCAGACTACCCAAGATACATGCCAATTTTTTAATTGTTATTTTAAAAATCCTACTTTGAGGCTTGCACAGACACCTTCACATTTGAAGATCATCTTTATATATTCCAGCATAAAAACCTATTTTAAAAAATATTCATTTAGTTAAAAAATAATAGTGATAAAGTCATAAATGCTTGTTCTAGATCTCTTATTCTTCTTCAGAAGCTTCATTAATACTAATAAAAAACAAATGCTTTCCTAGCAAAGACCACATTAAGGTACATGTTATAATAATTTGAATCTCTAATGAGTAATTAAGTTATGAAAACAAAAATAATCAATATTATTACTTGCATTTATAACTCTTTGATATCTAAGTTACCATATGTTTTTGCGCTCTAAATATAGCCTCCTGAGTTTTCATTGAAAATTAGCTCATTAAAAGTATTTTCTAAAAACTTTAAATAGCAATAATAATGTTAAGATTAAAGTATGCCATAGAAGTTTGTTTAAAAAATAAATATGGTTGTAACTAAGTTAAAAATAATATAAAGGTTATGAAAATTTTGAAGGTTAATTCAATACGCTGAAATAAAATTATGTTTGATTTTCTACAATAATATTTTCTTAATCATTTATTTGTTCTTAAGTATCCTTTTCTGAAATGACATATTAAACCTATAATTAAATTATAGATTTATGTTTTCCTATTGGAAAAAAACCTTAGATAGTCATTCATTGTTTTAACCATAAAAAATGTTTTTGATTAGAGCATGATGCCTACATGGGTTATTACTTTAAATTAAAAAATGATTGTAAAACTTGTTTTAGTGGACAGATATTTGAATCTGCTTACAAAATTTGGTCTACTAGATCAACAAATGACAAATAATATAAAATACTTAACTATATAATTAAAAATTAGTCTTTTCCAAAGAATAAAAAAATGATTTCAACAAAAAAGGACTGAAGGAAGAAAGGAAGAAAGAGAGAAAAGAAAAGAAAAAGAAAAAACCTCACAGCAATGATTCTAATCTTTTAAAAAAGCAGGATTATATCGAGCTACTTCTGCCTTACTCCTAGGAGGTGTTGAGCTTCCTGACATCATCTGACAACATGTTCAAATAGACTTTCACCATGCTGGACGGTGCTCATCATCACCACCACTAGAAATCTGGTACCCAGAGCAATGAAACCTTTTTCTCAATGCTTAAGTTTATTACAGACTTTTGCAATTAAAGTTTAAAAATTGTTCATGACATCTAATACTCTACCTGGGATATTTCTAAATGATATGCCAGTTGAGTACTCTAGTGTTCCCACCTTCAATCCATCCCTGCAATGATGCGTTCTATATTGAAACTTTGAGCCTACATACATCAATCTTTCCTTCCTTCCTTCCTTCCTTCCTTCCTTCCTTCCTTCCTTCCTTCCTCCCTCCCTCCCTTCCTTCCATTTGCTTTTAATCAGGTACTTTGTTACAGCAGCAACAGAAATAGGTAATACAGGAAGAAGCTCTATAGATCACTCTTTACACTCTAAAGATTACATTAATATTTAGTGATGAGTCATAAATTCCTTACTAATTTTGTAAAATCATGAAAACAACATCCCCCAAATATAAAATATAATGTACCTATGAGTTTTCATAAAATTTTGTACAATTACCTGAAACCTTAAGATCACTGGCCTAATTAAAAAATCTACACAGAACACAGCAAACTAAAACAGTAACTTCAACAACAACAGTCCAATCTTACTCAGTTTGGATATACTGAGACTGATTGTCAGTCATCCAAGGGCTGCATCCCCTCTGAATAGATGGTGATTGGTGCCATCATACAATTTGAAGGTCCAAAAAGCTTTATGTAATTATAAAGCATATCCTTAATGATTAATGAAATAGTCGAAAGTCTCAGAGCTGATAAAATTAGGGTCTGGCGAGGGAGTCATTGAAATTGCTAACCATGCCAGAAAGTGATTTATTAATATGACCATGTCTGTCTGTCTGTTTGTCTGTCTGTCTATCTATCTATCTATCTATCTATCTATCTATCTATCTATCTATCTATCTATCTATCTAGTATATGTACATGTATTATATATAATGTGTATGTGTGTATTTGTATGTTTTGTCAATTACATTTTGTTTTTCTTGTTTCCTATGGCTCTCAAACAATTGAGATGTTCTAGACAAATGTGTTATAGTTGGCTTTTTCTTACAACGTCTATGCTACTTCTCATGTGGGCTTTCTCTTCTGAAGGCTTTTCACTCAATACATATTCATCCCGAGTCTTCAGTGACGGGTGTTGATGATAGATTTTGGGGGTGGAATTATAAAGCAATCTGAGCTAGCATAAAGCCCACTGGGGTTGGATTTGGACACATAAAATGTCTAAATTGCATAGTAGAACCCACTTTTCCAAAACCTTAATATTTGTTTTTAAGTATGAATGTTACCATTTAAAACAAAGAAGAAATAGAAATGACCATCGATAGTGTAATGATAAGAATTAGGTACAGAGTCTGAGTTAACATATTTTACAAATTGGTTTCTGGTGTTGCCTGCACTAAAGGTAGTTTTTGCTGGTGTCGTTGCCACAGTCTGAAAGTACCTTGATTTAGCTGTTGTAGGTTACTTTCATATATCAGCTACTGTTCAGGAGAAGATCTGCCCTCAGCTATTTCAGGCTTTTCTTCATCTCCCTTCAGGACACACACTGAAGGGCATAGTAAAATGTATTTTGTACTATTACAAGCAAAAAATCCTTTGCCAAGAATTTAGCTCTGATGTGCTTGGCACAGCAAAGTAACAGAGAGAGAAATGAAGGATTGCAGCAATTATAAATGGGCGAACATTCCACCGTACTCCAGAAGAATAGATTTCAGGCCAGGCTGCAATGAAAGATCTGGGGGAGGGGGAAGTTGCACAAGTGACTCCATTCAAACATGGGAACAAACCCTCCTAAGAATGACTACAGAAAGAAACACCTGCCACCCAATTCTTCACATGAGAGTTTGGCAGAAATACAGTGGGCAATTTGGAACGACTTTTATTTTCCAAATTAAAGGGACCGAATAAGAGAGCTATACAAATTAATTCCTGAAAATGAACTCTTATACTTCCAACTGCTATCTAAGCCAATAGATCAGAAGTCAGAGGTCAGAGGTCAGTTTCTTGCTTTTTGCATCTCAAAAATATGTTTTCTTTTTTGCTTCAGGATTTTATTTGGCATCTTTAAATAGCTGCAGGGTTCCGAAATGATCTGACCCTTCCAGGGCCTCCTCTCTTCCTTTCTCAGCTGTTGCCTCAACTATTCTTGAATTTGTGGGACTGTTTCTCTCTCCCTTTCTCCCTCTCCCTCTCTCTTTCCATTTCCCCATTTTTGTCTTTCATTTGAATTGGCACATAGATTTCAAGCAGCAAAACTTGACAGACGCAGTAGTCATCGAGTACAAGTGCAGATGCTTGTGTAGCCGCACGTCTACAATACAGAATGCTGAAGTCATCTGCATCAACAACCCCTCCCGATTCTACTCCAATCCACAGACGGAGAATGGCAACCAGTTTTCTGCTTTATTTTTCTTTACATATCACCTTTTATGAAACTAGAATCTTGGATAAATATATTATATATTTATATATTACGTATGCTTTCTACATGGCTGGCTTTTAAAGTCCAACCAGGTTGTTGCACATATCTGTAACTTATGGTCTGCTGAGTGATCCTACATTGGGTAAATATTATAACATATTTATCATTAATCTGCTTGCTGGGAATATGGAGTAGCTTGCAGTTTTGTGTTCTTATGAATAAAATTGTTATAAAATCCCTTAAATATATTTTTGTGTGCAATCATAAATTATATGATTATACAATTTTACTAAGTTGATTTTGATTACACACACACACACACACACACACACACACACACACACACACACACGATTTCTTTTTAAATGCTGAAATTTTGTATCTACTACAGGTACACTACCAATCCCTAAAACTTCTATACAGCTAAGTGTTGTTTATAAATGAAGATGGTTTTACCTAAAATATTCCTACAAACACATTCTCTTATTTTTTTCCGTGTTTCACTGTACTAATTACAGTCTCTTCCAACAATGTAAATGTAATTATTTATTCAAGCTAGCCCACATAAAAGACACAGAATCCAGGTATTTAATTTACAAGCTGTAAACCTATATTGGGAAGGTTTTGGAATGATTTTAACTTACACCCCAGCCATACCTCCCTTGTCAGTTGTTTTTCTCCTGCTCATATGTTCATGGCCCATCTCCTCTCATGATGGTCTCCTCTCTCCCCCTCTGTACCAGCGAAAAGACTCACACTTGAAGTATATACAAGATTCCATCTTCGGGTACAGAATTTAGCATCTAAACACAAACAACACCAGACCGAACTCCTCCAGACAACACAGAAAGAAACCATTTCACTTTATTTGTTAAATTTGCCTTTTCCAATAGTACCTTTTATAACGTTTAGAGTGTTTCTAGAAAACTTAAACTTTTAGAGAGTTTCAATAGAGTTTAGAGTTTTGTTGAATGCCATGTCTTTACCTATTAAGACTACTTAAAAATACTCCTTTAAAATAGGAAATAGATGTTTCCCCATATGTTATTTTCTTATTATGTTTTCCCCTCTCCCAACTCTCCACAGACTGTGTGGTGTAGAGTGCTTTGTTTCTGTAATTTACTGCTTTATTAAATCTTAATATGATTCTATGATTGTAGAAATAAGGGTGAGTAGGCACATGTTTGACTATTTACTACGTGTCAAACATCTAAGTATTTGTTCAGCATTATTTCATTAACTGACATTGCAGCTAACTCCCACCATAGGTTTTTATGTAAAAACCTAGCAGAAATATTCTCCTACATATAGCTATAGTTAGGAGCAAAGGTGTTTAGTTTCTGAATTCCCCAGCCTTGGTTCTGTCCACACCCATACAGAGTTTTCTGTACACTTTGAATCCTCTGAAGAGGACTGTGACAAGTAAACATATTGGAAATAGTAGTTACACTGTGTTGTTTAGTGACTAGTCATAGCAAAGAAAAATTTGTACATTGTAGAATACATGGATTGTACTTTCCTTGAATAATATAGCCTGCCCCAATCATCAGCACAGCCCTATCCTAACTCAGACAACTTAAACTTTAAGATTATAAATCACAGGACTGTATAACCTCAAATGTGGGGCCAGAGATCCTCCCTCCAGAGAGAATTGGGATGTCTGTGTGTTTTCTGTTAGGGGAATATATTTTCTCTTTTGTGTTTACGTGTATAGTAAGTGCATGATTTACAAGCCGTCACTCACCATCACTTACATTTGTGTTTTCTTGCCTGATAACTCTGTAAGGGCTTCGAGTGTCATCACTGGGATGTTAGTCATCTCTCCAACTTTATTTTTATGTGTGCACACTTTTAAACTTTCCTCTTAAGGATGTCTTGCCAGAGGATTTTGTTGTTTTTGTCTCTTTATGTTAATGTGTTTTTTCTTTTAGTCTTTAGCATTATTTATTTTTATTGACTATTTTTTTGTGTTTTTTTTAACATTCTGACTATAAGAAGATATTAGAAGATCATGCCTACTTCTTTATATAAGTTTGGGAAATTCTTTTCTAAAATATTATTGATTAGTAAGCTTGGTCTGTTCAATTTGTCACAGACTTCTTAGGAAGTTCTGGATATATTTATGAATGTTTTTCTTCATATATGTCTGTGTGTATAGATATTGGTTTTGACCTTGACATTCATCCTTGAGTTCATTCTTCTTGGTCTTGTGCGTCGATGCTGTTCTTGCCTACTGCTGTTCATTTATGAAGACTTGTTGGATTGCCAGTATTTTTATCTTTTCTTTGTCTTAGCTTCCTTCCTGAAAATTTCCTTCATACATTTCAAATTTTCCTTTCCATGCTACTGATTCATCCACTTTGTTGACTTTCTTGGCTATGTTCTGAATTGATTAAATAACATTCTTGTCTAGACAATGAATTAAGTTTTTTTACCTGCATATTTGAATCTTCTGTTGAGTAATTTGTCATTTTTAAAGTAAGACTATAAAATCTTTCCTGGCATTCTATCATCTTTATCTCCCAGTATTTGAAGCTTTATAGTTTGTGGGACTGTCATAATGGAATGTGGGCTTATTTTTTTTATGTTGATTGTTTTCACACACCTTACTCTGATTACTGTTTCTCCTCCACCAGCTCCCCTAAGAACCTCTGCACCACTGATCCCATACAAAGTCACACCTTTTTTCTTTCTTTCTTTCTTTCTTTCTTTCTTTCTTTCTTTCTTTCTTTCATTAGAAAGAAAACATTAATCTAAAAAAATATAATAAAGTAAAAGAATCATCAAATAAATCAACCAGAGTAGAAGAAATCAAACAAAGAGAAGAAAAGGAGGGAGCTGGAGAGATGGCTCTGCTCTTCCAGAGGTCCTGAGTTCGATTCCCAGCAACCACATGGTGGCTCACAACCATCTGTAATGGGATCTGATGCCCTCTTCTGGGGTGTCTGAAGGCAGCTACAGTGTACTCATATACATAAAGTAAATAAATAAATATAAAAAAAGAGAAGAAAAAGAGCCAAACAAAAGTAGAAAAAACATACAGATGCAAAGACACATGTGTTATCACACACAGAAATCCCATAAAATAACAAAGCCAGAAACCATAATATGTTTGCAAAATACCTGTAAGAAAAAATAGCCTGGCAAAGCATTATGAGACAAAAATATACAAATGAACAAACAAATAAACAAACAAACAATAAAAAGCCATTGTGTTCATGTATGTTGGTCAACTGCTACTGGAACTATAAGCCGCCCTTAACAAGATCTGCCCATAAGAGTAGTTTGTATCCCCAGTATGACTTCATTTGGGGAAAACTAAATTGTTTTGTGGACATATCTTCTGGGTTGTAGGTAGAGGCAGAAGGACTCCATCTGGATTAGTCCCATTCAGGACTATGCATGCTGCCACAGTCTGTGTGACTTCCTATGAACTGCTAGTCCTGCTGTGTTTAAAAAGTCTCGTTATTCCACACAGTCCCCACCTTCCATCCATCTATGATACCTAGTTTATTTCTTCTTCTGAGAAAGAGTTAAACTTGCTCCTTTGTTCCCTCTTTGCTATCTGGCTTCTTTGAGTGTGTTGATTATAAAATGGCTATCCTGTGCTTTATGGCTAATAACCACTTATCAGTGAGTATACACCATGCATGTCCTTTGGAGTCTGACTTACGTCACCCAGAACAATACTTTCTTGTTCTATCCATTTGTCTCTGAAATTTATAGTATACATACATCGTATATAGTATACAATAGTATCCATAGTAATATTCCTCTGTGTAGATATACCACATTTTCTGTATCTATTCTTCAGCTGAGAGACATCTAGGTTATTTCCAGTTTTTGGTTATTATGAATAAAGCTGTTATGAACATAGTGATCAAGTGTTCCTGTGGGATGGTGGAATATCTTTTGGGTATATGCCCAGTAGTGCTATAGCTAGATCTTCAGGAAGAACTTTTTTACAATCTTCTGAGAAACTGCCAAATTGATTTCCAGAGTGGTTTGGACAAATTTGAACTCCCACCAGCAGTCCCCTTGATCCACATCTTTGCCAGCATGTGCTGTCCTTCGAGTTTTTAATCTTGGCCATTCTGGTGGCTGTAAAGTGGAATCTCAGAATTGTTTTGATTTGCCTTTTCCTGAGCTAAGGACATTGAGCATTTCTTTAGGTGCTTCTTAACTATTTGAGATTCCTCTGTTGAAAACTCTCTCTTTAGCTCTGTATCCTATTTTTAATTGGGTTATGTGGATTGTTGGTGTCTGGTTTCTTGAATTCTTTATATATTTTGGATATTAACCCTCTGTCAGTTGTAGTAAAGACCTTTCCCAAGCTGTAGGCTATTGTCTTGTCTTCGCGACAATATCCTTTGACTTACAGAAACTTTTCAGTCTCATGAGATCCCATTTATTAATTCTTGGTCTTAGCACCTGAGGCATTGGTGTTCTTTCAGAAAGTTCTGGGTGGAAGAGGGGAAGGGGAGTGGATGGGTGTGGGGAATCATAGGTAGGAGAGCAGGCAAGAGAGAAGGGAGATCGGCTGTGGCAGCAATCTCTAGGAGGCGCCAGTGACTCCAGAGGGTATAAAAAGGTGAGTGTAGTTGAGACTCACAGCAGTGGGGGAGTGTAGATCCTGAAGTGGTCACTTCCTTTACCTCAGCAGGACTCTCAGCGGGAGGATAAGGACATACAAAGCTGACAACCCAAAATGTGTCCTGCCTACAAGATGTGCATGGACAGAGAGAGCAGAGACTGAGGGAATAGCCAACCAATGACTGCCTCAAGTTGAGACCCATCCCATGGGCAAGAACCAATCCCTGACACTATTATCAATAATCATGTATGCTTATAGATAGGAACCTAGAATAACTCTCCTCTGAGAGACTTCACCCAGTAGCCAATGGAGAGAGATGTAGATATTCACACCCAAACCTTAGAGATCAAGGAGTCTTACAGAAGAGTTGAGAGAAAGATTGAGGAACCCAAAGACAGAATTTCCATAGGAAGACTAACAGAGTCAACTGACTTGGACCCTTGGGAGCTTCCAGAGACTTAATCACCAACCAAATAGCACGAGTTGGACCTAGGTTCCCTGCACATATGTAGCAGATGAGCAGCTTGGTCTTTATGTGGGCCCCCAAAACAACTGGAGCAGGAATTGTTTCTGAGCCTGCCTGTCTGCTTGTCTGTGGATCCCACATCCCTAAATGGATAAACTTGTCTGGCCTCAGTGGGAGAGGTTGTGCCTCATTTTGCAATGACTTGATGTGTATATGGCTGGGAAGGGGTTGACACTCAGACGGGGGCTTCTCCTTCTCAGGAGAGAAAGGGAAGAGGACCTGGGAAAGGACTTGTGAGGGGGTACTGGGTGGAGTGGGAGGCCTGATATTGAGTTGTGAAGGGAATAAATACATATTTTAATTAAAAAAATTTAAAAGGTCTTGTTTCCTTCATGTCCTCTATCCACTTTTGCAATTGCTCTGTCTCTCTTCTGCAAATGTCCCTGAGGTCTGAGACTTGATAGACTTGATGGAGACATCTTCACTTTCTTCCATTCAAACTTTTGTTCTCAAAGAAACTTTTCTTGAATCTGCTGTTTGTAAAATGTTATTTTCTTCACATGAACTTTAGCTTATTATCTCTCACATTTATGCTGCTCTAGTCAGCTTAAGTGATATCATTATACCATTAAGCAATGCACTATTTGTATAACATAATATTTTGTGTTTATATTCCTGTTTATTTAAGAATATTTGACAGTTTTCTCTAGGATTCATTCAGTATTTAATCTTTGACTCAAAAGAAACTTAGGAGAAAGTTGTTTAATTTAAAAACATTTCAGGAATTTATAAACTGGCAATAGATCAAGGAAGCCTTAAGGTGGGGCTATGGAAACCTAGGAACAGTAACAGTTTAAATCTATCTGCGTAATCAACAAGGAGAAGTGGATTCTGAAAATTTTAGCTCTAACTCTGAGTTATAGTTGGTCTCTCATTGTTATTTTTTGTTTAAATAAAATTTAGTTTGATCTTCAGCTTTAAAGAACATTCACTTTATCTCAACCTGGGTTCTGAAGTGTTGTTTCTTGATGCTCTTTCATTGTCCAGCTCTTTTCAAGATGCTCCTCAGCTCAAAAGAGACACTGAGCTCAGGTCTTCTTCAACGGATGATATCTCCATTTACTTTGATTACAATTAGCTTGATTCATCTTTAGCATCATTCATGTGGACGTCTAGTAGGCAGACCTTTCTGAGTTCTAAGAATAAGAGAGGCACTGAGAAAATTGACCAAAGAACTATGTTTAAAGAGAAAAAGGCACACCAGTGTACACACACACACACACACACACACACACACACACACACACACACATCACACACATCAATAGGTATCAATAGATAAGCACACATCTGTCAACAGCTAACTTTGGGTTAATTGCTGCATATTTCCAAGCCTTCATTTTTATGTTTTCCTACCTTTAAGATAGAGAGAGATTTTGAAACATTGTTGTAGAAATAACCGATGGCCCAGAAAAGTGCTGAAGCTAGTGGCTGAACTTAATCAATCATACTCAATCAGGATCAATGGGAAAATGGCAGAAGAGTTTGTTACACAGCAAGTGTCAAAATGATTTTAACATTGACTAATAACCCCTGGGAATTTGCAACTAGCTCATGAAAAGTAAAAATGATTTGAAAATATTAATGCTATGCAAGTTCCTAGTAGGGAAGAGATAATGTAATAATGCTGGGGAATTTTATGTAATATTTCATCCAATTCAATTTAATTACTTTAAATTTCATCTGAGCTCCTTTTAAGTACTTAATGTTATTGATTCATAACTAAAAATGTAAAAATTTTCCATGAAAAACCTTAAAGCTTAATAAGGAGCAAGGTAAATGACATTTAACATGGTAGTATGGCATTTGTTTAGATGTGCAGAATCTGTGCTGAACTAACTGATTTCAAATCTTTATTCCAGCACTTAGTGATTATGTAACCCTTGACAACTCTGTAATTTCACTATGAGCTTTTATGATATTATCTTAGATTCTGTGCAAGATAAAATATCCATGGTTTGATATATGGATAGTTTATTTTTTGTTGATGCATAATACAAATACAGCTCTCTGTGGGACACTGTGTGTACACTACAACACAAAGTCACTCAAAGGCCAGAGATAATAACTAGACAGGGAATTGGCACCGAGGAAACATATAGGGAAGAGACAGGTAAGACAAAAGTTCGCATCACTGGTCTATGTGGACTGACTTGAGATTAAAATCTGTTGCTGTAAAATTATTAAAAAGGCTGTCTTTTATCCCACGCTAGATTTGACACTGTAGTGCCCCAAGATACCTGGTAGATATCTTCATCTCAGTCAGCAAAGCCTCTCACGTGCTCTGCCCCACCCCATAGCACACTGCCGATGACTTCTCTATGAGCCTGGCAACAATCTCTCTACCCATTTAGTTCCCAAGGAAGACTGTCACCATGCCAGAAAGATGCATCCCGATTCTGTGGTGGCCCAGTGTCTCCAGCTACTACGTACTGTCTGGAACTTAAATCGCCACATGAAAGAACACAACACAGTAACCTCTGATCTACTTGATAAGATATAATTGCCCACCTAGACATACAAAGCCCTGTACAAATCCATCCCTTAAGAATAGTCATAACAACCTGTAAATGTGCAGAGAGGAATCTTTAACATTCGCCTCCATGTTCTCTCCTCCGCTTCTCTTCTTTGCTCCAGTCTCCTCCTTTCTCTAAAACTTTTCTCCTGGCCATCCTTCCTTCTTGTCCAATGACAGGCCTCATTCTACCTTGTACCTGTCTTCACCTGTATGGCATCCTACCAAAATCTATATCTGAGTTTTCACAGGGAACCGAAGAGTAGTCCAGTTATGTCACATATAGGCTAAGTCACAGAGGGTAGTAAGTTAAACAAAGTACCTGCCACCCTCCACTATACTGTGCCTCGTGTATGGAATCTAGATAATAATAGAATGTGTCTCTGACAGTTACTGTATGCACTCAATGAAATAATGCCATGTTGTGCCTAAGCCGGATCCTGACTCATGATCTGCACTTGTTAACTTAGCTGTTTCCTTTGTAAGTACTCTGATAAAGATACAGGGTTAATTCATCCAGTCATAAATCAAGTGAACCTGGGAGGTCAGGTAAAATTAAATAGGACTTGAGCTTGACTCTTCAGTTGTCATATATAATCATTGTGGTTCAGTTCTGTATCTTTAGGGTTAACAGCATACCATCAGCCAATCTCTTCTCCTGAATCTTGCTATCATTTTTACTGCAGCTTTCCCTCCCTTCCTTTCTCCCAGTCCTTCCTTCTTACCACCTCCCTTCTTCCCTTCTCCTAAGAAAAGGGGTGGCCTCTCATGAATGTCCATCTGCCTTGGTAGATCAAGTTGCAATAGGGCTAAGTGCATTTTCTACTGAGGCTAGGCAAGGCAGTCCAGTTAGAGGAAAGGATCCAAAGGCAGGCAGTGTTTTCGGAGATAGCCCCTGTTCCTGCTTTAAGAGTCCCACATGAGAACCCACCTACACAACTTTAACATATGTGCAGAGGGCCTTGTTCTGTCTCATGAATGCCATTTGGTTGGCAGTTCAGGTTCTGTGAGCCCCTATGGGCCCGGGTCACTTGATTCAGTACTTTTCTGTCCTGGACCGTTCTGTGTTCTACAACTCTGAGACTAGGATAATTTATTTCACCTCTATGAATGTTAATTTCTTTGTCTTTAATTTTGTGTTTCCATATGTACCAGGCAGGTTTGAATTAAATAGATACAAATGCAAAGCACACAGGACACATCGGTAAGTTGTATTTTTGTTTTTATTATAAATGGTGTTAAAGAATAAGGGCATGCTAGACAAATCCCTAATAGTTTCCAGACAAACTTCGAGTGGTTTTTATTCCCTCATCTCTGTGTGTAAAATGGTCAACCAATGTCTGCCACAAGTAGGTTTGTGGGGCAAATTAAAAGGGCGTCTTTTTCTGTGTACCCCAACTGGTTCTTAACATGTTTATGATGGTGTAGACTTTTGATTTCAGGTCAAACACAGCATTGGCACATGAACACTTCCTTTATTCTATAGCCCTTTGAAACTCTGACACTTAGAGATCGTTACAATAAAATGCCTATGTCATAGGTTTTCTGAGAGAGTGGCATGATACATATAAAGTTTACTTTTGACTCAGAGTTTAGATAACAATTGATCATCATTTTATTGTCACAGAAAAACTCAGTTAAGAAGCAGTAGAATCCATACAACCTTATGGTAGAGGGAGCTGGTTTCCCAGAGAGTACCCCCTTTCTTTGTTTTATGAGTGTTTTATCAATGAGAACAAAATAAAAATATTGGCTCTTGGGGTATTGAGTATATAGTGCAAATAGTAGATTTTTGAGCCCCTCCTTGAATTTGTATCTTATCATATCTTATCTTGACAATAATGCTAAAAAGTACCATCAATATCAACTATTAGAGTAGAATCAAGATTTTAATAGGCAAGAGTGTATACTCACACTGCCCTGTAGTGACTAATAGAAACATTTTATATTAAGCTTTCACTGATTAGAAGAAAGAGAACGGGGAAGAAATGTTGCCTGCTTAGTCCCTCTCTGCTGCCATTCAACTAGACTTGGCACTTTCTTAGCCACTAGAGAATATACTGACCACACTTGAGAGCTAGGTTCTAGGTGTGACTTCCTGAAAAGGGACCATAGACCAGGGTTCTGGCCAACTTTGCTATTCCAACTCAATTGTCTTCTGACTCAGACACATTAGTTTAACTCCCTTAGTCCTCTTGCTAGGGTTATTATTATTAGGTCAAACCTAAGCATTTCTCAGTGTTTCATCTTTAGCCTTTGAAAGTTCATTTTCTATCCTAAGTAATGTTTTGAATGGAGACATAACTTGCTGCATCCTGGAAAATATCTTCAGGAATTTGCTGTCACTTTCAAAATAAAATATGTGTGTATGTGATTATGACATCCAAAGGCTTTTCTTCTTTTGCCTCTTTTTCATTGTTATGTGCATGACTTCTGTTCTTCATCCTGTGCTGGAAAGTCATTTATCTAGAAATTGTTACTTTGTCACACCCTCTCACTCCTTGTGACATATGTAAAATTCTTGGTTCTCTTCTCTTCTCTTCTCTTCTCTTCTCTTCTCTTCTCTTCTCTTCTCTTCTCTTCTCTTCTCTCTCCTTCTTCTTCTTCTTCTTCTTCTTCTTCTTCTTCTTCTTCTTCTTCTTTTCTCTCTCTCTCTCTCTCTCTCTCTCTCTCTCTCTCTCTCTCTCTCTCTCTCTCTCTCCTCTCTCCTTTTGCTTTTTAACCTCCAGGGTGAATCACCCCAACCTGAGCTGATTCTGCTACCAATAGCTTGAGTCAGAACACATCTCCTGAACAAGATTTGCTAAGTAGGTTCGGTGTAAAATGAGAGAGTAGACTCTCTTCTTTCTTATTAATGACTGCAACAGAAGAGCTTGCAGCCATGCAAGGGCACTAAGTGAGAGAGCATCTGCACCTAAATGTGAATTAGTCCCCTCCGTGCCACAGGGACTCCAGGCTTCCTTGGCTGCACCTACCTCTAAGATCAAAAAGAGAGTCGCTGTCACTCCAGTATCACAGACAGTAAAGAATTCTTACACAAATCAGTAGAAGCTGGGTTTATTTGACTTTCTTTATATGAAACAATAAAGAGCACATCTTTGGAGTCCTGGACCATATCTGACATTCACTGGTAGGAAACTATCTGAATTCCAACAAAAGAGTTAGCCCCTCGCATGGGGCTTTCTGCCTGAGGGAGTGGCTCCAAAATTTTCCTGCAGGTAGTTCTGTAGAACTTAGCTTCAGCAGCTTGTGAGGGAATTTCTGCACATTCTGTAGGCCTAGCTCTTTGGTAAATAGTGAAGTTGTTGAACAAGCACTTCTAGAAAATGAAAAAAGATTGTAAAACAAACAAATAAACCAACCCAGTACAAATGGAAAGAACTCAATACACAAGAGTGACAGGACTATAAGAAGGGAGAGAGAAGGGCAATTGCAGCAATATCACCCTGCAGAGGTGTACATAGAACCTGCTTGCCACCGTGGACATGCTGCCTGGGTGTCTGGGTGTGCCACTGTGTGTGTGTGTGTGTGTGTGTGTGTGTGTGTGTGTGTGTGTGATTTTTGGACAGAGCACTGATACAGCATTACAATGCTAAGCTTCTGTCTTGTGTCTTGTTTCATTGTTCATCATCAAGCTAAGCTTGGGGTAATGGCTGAGCCTCCAGGTCCTCACATAGTAGTGGATGCTCAGTAAGGAATTTGAACAGATGACTGGCTCAGAGAGCAGAAAGATCAAAATACCTGTGTGGAATAAAAGCAGTGATTTCAAAAGTTAACCTGGATGAAAACGGGTTCAAAGAGATGAATAATATAAGATAAAATGAGTAGAGCAAAATGCTAATTGTGTGACTTGAATGACAGGAATTTAGGTCTTCAAATTAAAACATTTCCAAGTTTCCTATAAGTTTGAAGTTCTTAGCAGTAATGTGTTGGCAGAGGGTCTGGAGAGATGGCTCAGTGGCTAATAACACTAGCTCTACTTGCAGAGGGCCTGAGCTCTATTTAAGATGTTGGAGCAAATGTTAATCCAGGCCTCAGCACCAAACCTGTAAAAGATGTCAAGAGGATGATAAGGGTGGTGACAATTTGCTTGCCAGTTGGTGACAAGGCTGAGATGAAGATCAATCGTGATGCTCTTTGCTGTCTCTGTGGTGCTCATTCTTCCTCTGGAGAGTATCATTCTGTATGAATGATGCTGTGCTTGGTGGCACTTAGGTGCAGATGGAACAGTGGCTGCAGGAAGCTAGTGGATGAGCAGCCTGCACACATCCAGACACAGCAATCTTTGCTATCGTTGAACATGGACAAGCAGGTGCCTTGTCTAGAGTCTTCAGGGAGCCCTGCACTTACTGTGTGTTTCAAAGATGGACATTATCCAGTTATGTATATGATGCTCAGATGGAAAGAGAATGAGAGGGAGGCCAGTTCACTGGCAGTCAAGTCCAATTAACATTAAACTATATGGTTTGCTAATGACATGTCTATGAAAAGAAAATAAACTTCTTAGCAGGAAGCAATCCAGTAATTGCTTTAGCTAGTCATTTAACACACATTTTTCTGAGCACCTACTACGGTCTAGGACCTGGGCAAGAAATTATGCTGTATGTGAAAATAGGTTAGCAGAATAGTGGTTTTGTATTTTATAATATAGTGGACTATATTATTTTCTAATAAAGGAAACTCATATGTATTAAAACTTACAGTAATCTCTAGGGCGATTAGCCCTCCTCCAAGTCCAAGTCTACAGACAAGATCTCAGTTTTGGTTCAAAGCAAAAGACATATTTTAGAGAACATATAATGGAGTCACCACAAAGAGTCATAACACTTTAGATGAAGGCAGCTACTCATGGATCCACCTTGCAGGTCATTTTACAGTCTGTCCAACTAAGAACAAAATAAGTAAGGAAGCAACATCTTGGACATTGTTTTTGCTTTGAAAAGACAACTGTAACAAGTAAAGTCTGAAGACTGACTAAAAAAGAATGGTATAGAACCATCTGGATATAAAGTAGGGGTAGAGAGTAGAACATGAAAAAAATAAAAGGTTTCATTTAGGTAACAATATTGTCCAGTTGAAGACTGTATAAGGATTCTGGCTCACCATGAGCCTTATAATAAATAGGAATCTATTTTTGAATATTTATACTTCTATGCTATCCCATGGATAGGTGGAGTCTCTCCAGAGACCAATGTCTAGCCAAGAGACCAGTGTTTACCCACTATTCTCCCAGTAGATATATCTTATACTTAGCTCAAGGATGGATACATGTATATATGTATAATACTTAGCTCTTCAATCCAAATGTAATATATGTGCCTTTGTGACCACAAATCATACCCATACCCATTACCCTTTACTGTGCAATTTTACATTCTTGTCTTTTGGTTTTGGCCTTTGAATTAGGTAATTATTCTTTACTTCCCTGTCTGTTTTCATGGTCCAGTATAGGGCCATATGCTAATGAGTATTTCTAAATGATGAACATGATTGCCTGAACCTTTAAGGAGGAAATAATGGAAAATGGTACCCGAAGAGTAAGATCGCAACCCAATAGCAGTGATATTCTCATTTATAGTATTTAAAGGTATCAATTGTCAAAGAGATATTTCTGAAATTTCTCTCTGTTCTTTCCTAAAGAAAGATCACATGAATTCAAAGAGTAAAGACTTTTCCTCTTTCTGTAGGCTTATTCTTTGCATGAATGATAATATCCTTTCTGTAAAGAAGTATTTTGATTTCATGAGGCTCCATTTATAAATTGTTAGTCTTAGTGCCTGGGCTATCAGGGTCCTGTTCAGAAACTCCCTTCCTGTGTCGATGAGTTTCATTATATTTCTCTACATCAGACTCAAGGTACGCTGATATTAAAGATGCTTTCTTTACTCTGAGTATAGTCTTGATTTATCTAAAAATAAAAAAAAAACCTCAAAAGCAAACAAAAACAAAGAAACATATGACAGATATCTGTATATGTACAAAGTTATGTCTGCATTTTAATTTTATTACACTGTGCATTGATCCTGTAGATTTATAGGATGGCCATATTTTCACAATATTAATCCTCTTGATCTATGAGCATGGTAAATCTTTCAATCTTCTGGTGCCTTCTTCAACTTATTTCTTCAATGTCTTAAATCTTTAATTGTAATAATCTTTCACAGATTTATTCCAAGAAAATTTTGAAGATACTGTGGAAGGTATAATACAAATGGGGTAAGACCTTAAAAATTTATCAACATCTTTAACCATTAAGGAAATATAAACCAAGCTACTTTGAGATTACATCTTACCTCAATCAGAATCATCAAGATTAATAAAACAAATTATAGCAAGTACCAGTAAGGATGTGATAACAGCAATATTTATTCATGCCTGGTGGGATTACAAAATGGTACAGCCATGGGCATATACCCCAAGGAATCTACAGTTGACTAAAGAGATATTTGCTCACCCATACTCATTGATGTTCAATTCACAATGACCAGAAAGGAGAAAATCTTGGATATTTATCAATTGATGAATCAATAATGAAAATGTAGTACATTTCCACATTGGATTATTAGTCATTTATTAACAAAAATAAAATACAATTTTCTGATAAATGGATGGAGTAAAAAACCATCACTCCAGGTGAGGCAAGTCAGACCCAGAAAGGCAAACATTGCATTTTTCCTTTTCATGTGGACATTAGCTTTTAAGTTTTGTATGTGTGGGTTTCTTTCAGAATGTCCATGGAGTTAAATAGGTGGTAAGAAATTTGGGTGGGAGGGTGATATTCCAAAGAAGGGAAGATAGTATATAGTGTATAAAGAGATAAAGGATAAATTAGAAAAGGAAAATTAAATGGGGGAGGGGGTCAGGAGAGCAGTATAGAGATGGAAATATGGAAAGGGACAATTAACATTAAATGGCTTTTAAAAATCTGTATCAAAACTTACTATTTTGAGAGTTTCCTAAAAATATACATATGTAAAATAATTAAATGAAGTTACCATATAATGCAGAAGACAATGCCTTCACTAGACATCATGTGCTACCAAAACCCACAGAACCAAAAATGGATTATATTATTTTGAACTATCAGACAATGGGATCCTATAGATAACCCTCATCTCAAACACAGCAGGTGATTTCCAATGCTATTGGTTACCTTCTACAAACTGATAGTACAACCCTATGGAATGCATCAATTACCTATGCTATCCAACATGGAGAGATTGAGCAGGTACTCAACTACAAGCTTCACCTTTATGACTAGCATTCATGGTGCTGGAAGTACTATCTCTGTTACCAAAGTAGAAAAGAATCATCCGTCTCACCTGGTTACGTACACTAAGAGCTACAATAGAAGCTTGCCGGCAAGATGTAAGCACTGGTACAATAGTGGCACAGGTGACATAGAAGTAGCCAACCACTTTGTAAAAGCTGGATTTAAGTCATGTTCCATATGACAGACCCCAAAGCTGACACAGTTAATAAGGCTAGACTAAGACTAGGCAGTGCATGGGCTCTACGGGAAAACCTACTACTGCTACGCTAAATGAACAGAGAAATGCAACAAGTCCAACGGACATGTTGGTATTTCCAGAGAGCAGAGCAACACTCAGCTATCAGAGCAGCTCATTGTAGTAGATGACAATTAACATAGAGTCCCACAACTGGGCGACGTTCAGAGAGGGAGAAACACTGGAACATGGGGTGACTTTATTGCAATCCTCATCCCAAGGCTTCAGTAAATCTAGATCCAAGAGGAGGGGGGAAATTGTAAGAGCCAGTGATCGTGGATGATTCCAAGGAAGCATCGTTTTCAAGATACATCAGGCTGGGACACATATGACCTCACAGAGACTGTTACAATATGCACAAGACTTTCACAAATACAGGCCAGAAAAAAAATCATCACACAGAGAAGCGGAACTGACACACAAAGTCCCACACTTAAAGGTGGGTGTATCAACCACGATTCAGTAAACGACCCAGGGGAAGTTGGTCAACACAAAAGGTGTGTGTATGTGTGTGTGTTTGTGTGTGTGTGTGTGTGTGTGTGTGTGTGTGTCTTTTTTGTAGGTGTTCCCCCCTGTGCCCAGCAATAGATGGTTAACAAAACAAACTTAGTGGCATTTTTGTAAACTTCTTGTCTCATATTGTTTGGTTTCTGCATTTTTGTTTACCTATATATTATGATTTCCAATTTTGTGTTCTGTGGGGCTTTTTGTGTATATGTGTGTTTCTTGTGATTTTCTTCATTTTTTTTTTGGTTCTTTTTTTCAGAGCTGGGGATTGAACCCAGGGCCTTGCACTTCCTAGGCAAGCGCTCTACCACTGAGCTAAATCCCCAACCCCAATTTTCTTCATTTTTTAAATTCTCTATTTTGCATAGTGAAAGAAAGGTTATGGAGTTGGGTAAGTGGAAAGTTGGGTAGGATCTAGGAGAGATTGGAAGAAAAGACACTATGATCAAAATATATTGTATGAAAATTTTTTCTAATTAAAATAATTTGAATGAGAGAGGAAGGAGGGAGTGGGGCAGATCTGGAAGGAGCTGGGAGGGGGTGAAATATGATTAAAATATACTATATGAAAATTGTTATAAAGACACTATTTCAAGTACAGAAAAACTCAAAGAGCTAAGGCTGAAGGAAGGAAGTATAAGAAATCAGGTCTCAAGATGATATTTCTGAGACCTGTTGTGTGAAATATAAAACAAAAACAAAGACAAAAACAAAAAAAATCTACACTAATGCAGACAAGCACAAGCAGACGGCCTCATCAGCCTGTCGGGCAGGCTAAGATCTCATTCTTTCCTTTTAACCAGGGCTCTTTTCTCCTGTCTCACTAAATTCCCATTGTTGGCTGTCGCCATGTATGCCCTCTGCTTCCAAATTCCGTACCTGGATGCCACACTCTGCCAATACCTTTCTCTGGAACTCAGTTGAGTTGCACGTGAAGGAAAACACCACGCAATCTTAGTTTAGAATCAACAGGTAACATGATTGCTGGGCACAGAATACAGCATCTCAATTTTACAAACTATTCTGTTAGAAATCCTCCAGTTACTTGAAACAGCAGCCTCTGTTTGCCTCCTTGCTCTCCCCCATCTAAAACTGGCATCATCCCTCTCTCCTGCCTTCTCTTCCATTTTATGACCCCAAAGTCCCTTCTCGCCTGCTTGCCCAGTGATTGGTCCCTTGTAAGTTTATGTATTAGGGAAGATCCTACCACAGAGACCAACATTTGACACTTAAAATCTGAGAATATTCTTCAATATCCTATAGAAACCTTTGAGCTTACTCTGTTGGTGTGGACAACCATTGTGTTCGGCAGCAACACTAGTGGGTTTATGAACTGCTTTGAGAGAAACACTTTTTGTGTGTTCAGGTCTGAGGGTGAGTGACGTCAGGCATAGCCTCACTACTGGCAGTCCCAATAGAATGATTCTGTCCTGTACTTAATACATCAACTCCCAACTTCATGTGTGATATGCCTATGGTAACGGAACCATTCCTTACATCAAGTCTAGTGCAAAGGTTACTTTGGGGCCAGTGCTTATCCAAGCAGTTTATCAGCACAGACTTGCAAGGAATCCATTGCAAGTGGAAACAGTAGCTCAGGAACCTCTTTAAATTTACTATTGGATTTATTTCCAATTTCTTTGTAATCTCTTCCTTAGAGCAGTAAATTCCGAGCTCACGGGGCTTTGCATTTAATTCCGGTATTTGGATTGTGAGAGCTTTTAATACCTGCAGACTCGGCTATTGGGGGAGCGAAATGCATTCCCATTAATCAGAAACTGGACTGAGTCATGTTACACAAACCACAGATTTCTGCAAGAAAATTAAAAAGCAATATCATTTCAATTCTGCTAAATGTTTTCTTATGATTCCAGAGGAAAAATTGGGACACTCTATATTGTGTCTAGTGATGCTGCCAGAGACAGGACAAATGAATGTATAAATAGGAACTGCTCAGAAGAGGATAGTCATAAATCACGGAATGACCCGGAACCGGGCTTCTTTTTCTATGTGTGTGTGTGTGTGTGTGTGTGTGTGTGTGTGTGTGTGTGTGTTGCTTAAAATGTGAAACATTATTGGTGACTTCCAGAAAAACAATTCGATTTTTGTACAGTTACATTAGAAGATTGTGGGAAATAGGCTAGTATAATTTCCCTAGGTGAGACCAAAAGCAAGAAATAAAATTTTATAGTGACTCTACGATTATAAAATCTACATTGAAGAAGTGGAGTGGAGTTTGTTAAAGCACATCAGTAGTTTCTAGAATCCTAAGTTTCCATCTTGAACCTTTTATAAATCTGCAATATGGTGATGGGCTGGCTACAGGTCAAAAATACACTGTAATAAATTGAACTGTGGAAGCAGTGGCTAAAATCATGGACTGTTCTGTTGGGGTCCTGTAATTCTCTCATAGTATTGTAGAAAAACATACCCCATATTTTAAAAGGAAGTACTTTTTGGCATCTTGAGTTATAGTTGAATAATTATTTTTCCAAAAGAATAAAGAAGGTGATGTATTTTTCCCATTTCCTAAAAGTTCTTCGAGACTGTGGGACCATAAAAAAGACTTTAAAATCCACACAGTAGTAGTAAGCATTTTAACCACTTTCAATGTTGTTAAACAATTTAATTTTTTATTACAGATGTTGTTCCTATTGTGACAGGTGTCATTCTAATTAAAATGATATATTTCTTTTTGCTTAAGGGTGTAGTGATTGAGGTGAACATTTTAATTGTTCAAAAAATCTACAAAGAGGTTCAGATGGGAGTCACACCATTTTTTTTCAATAATATGTTCCCAGTAGAATAATAGATTCATACCTATTACAGTCCTACTTCTTAATAGCTATGTGACTTTGGAAATTTCCTTAGTTTTTCTTCACCTTGTTTTCTCATTAATGTGGGATTAATAATAGTATGCATCTCATAGGTTTACATTTAAATGGATTAAGTTAATAATCCTAAGACATGAAACAGTGTTTAAGGTGTAATATGAATTCAGTGAATAATAGCAATAGTTAATACCACAGTTAACCCCACTTTAGGGAACAAACATCGGGCATCACCAGCTCTCTATTACTGCTACAACAAGTAGCCATTGACTTAGTGGGGTGAAAAAACATACATTAATCAGCTTGCTCTTCGTTAGGTCACGCAATGGTCTTTGACTTTCTCTGGGAAAAAGTAGTCCTTGTGAGAGTCTATTTCCTCCATCTTTATCAACCTCTCACATTGTCCACGTTCTTTGGTTCCTGTGTCCTTTTATTTTCACCATTACAGGTATGCATCAATGTCTTTCTCCCAATACATGACTGTGATTTCTCCCTTTGCGACATATTTCTTTGTGATATGTCCTTTCTTATCACCCTCTTTTACTTAAAGAGATCACTGTGACATTAAACTTACTCTAATAATCTAGGTTACATCTTTCCCTCTTTCATTCTTAAATTTAACCATACAGTCAACATCTTCATAACATGTGAAATAATATATTCAGAGATTCTGGTGATTAGATCGTGGATGTGATTGAGGATCATTCTCTGTGTCCTGCACATTTTCCTTTTGGGGTTTGATTAATTAATTATGAAGTATACAAAGCACACAAGGAAGTTCTGGATTTGCATTGTTCTTTAGGGAAATGCTTTAGAACAAATGAAAAGCTTGTGTTTTTATAATAGTCAGAACATTTCTTTCCATTAAAGACCGTTAAAGAAGGATAATTTCCATTTTTAGTGATGAGAAACAAAAGGTGTAGACACTACATATTAGTTAGTCTGTGATAGAAAAGCACTAGTATTCACCAATGCTAGTTTATATTTTCTTAGTGCATTCAGCTACATCATGGTTCCAGTGAACTTTTCTCTAAATGAGGTCCCGAGGCAAATTCTCAGCAGTCAAATGGTAGTGGCAGAGTCAATGGTACACTGATGGAATCTTTATAAACAAATCAAAAAGCAAACCAAATTAAACCAGCCAACTAATCAAACAAACAAAAATAACAAAGTCTTTAAATACTTTACTAGATTGAAATATTATATTAAAGAAAACAGGATGAGGCTGGTCCCTATTGATCTTATCAGGCTTCCAGCCAGAATATATCATATCACAATCAAACAACCCAATCAAAAAAGGGGTATAGCACTAAATAGAAAATTTACAACAAAGGAATCTCAAATGGCTGAGAAGTACTTAAGGAAATGTTCAAAGTCCTTAGTTATCAGGGAAATGCAAATCAAAATGACCCTGAGATTCTACCTTACACCAATCAGAATGGCTAAGATCAAATTCTCAGGTAACAAACAGCACATGTTGGTGAGAATGCGGAGAAAGAGGAACACTCCTCCATTTCTAGGTTGGGCTGCAAACTGGTACAACCACTCTGGAAATCAATCTGGAGTTTCCTTAGAAAATTGGAAATAGATCTACCTGAAGACCCAGTTATACCACTCTTGGGCATATACCCAAAAGATGTCCTACCGTACCATAAGGATGTGTGCTCTACAATGTTCATAGCAGCCTTATTGGTGATGGTCCAAAGCTGAAAACAACTCAGATGTCCCACAATGGAAGAATGGATACAGAAAACATGATTCATATACACAACGGGATACTATTTAGCTATTAAAAATGAGAACATCATGAGTTTTGCAGGCAAATGAATGTAACTAGAAAATATCCTGAGTGAGGTATCTCAAACCCAAAAGGACATGCCTAGTATATACTCACTAATAAGTGGAAATTAGTCACAAAAAAAGTACAGAATACCCAGGATATAATTCACAGAACTCAAGAAGATTAACAAGCCAATCCCATTTGGGAGAAAGAAGAAAGCAGAGGGCAAAGGGCAGAGGGTGGGAGGGAATTTGGTGTGAAAGGGAAAGTGGGGCAGGAAAAAAGGGGAACATGATCAGGTATGGGGGGGACCAGGAGTGAAACCTTGATGGCCAGCAGAAGGAATGGAAATATACAATCTTGGAAGGTGAGAGTTGAGGGGACACTCTAGAATGTACCAGAGATGTGGGAGGTGAGAGAATCTCAAGACTCAAAGTAGGGACCTTAGATGAAATGCCCAACAGTGGGAGAGGAAACTTGTAGTATCTACCTCCAGTACAAAGCATCAAGTGGAGGGATGGGGTTGTCATCCCACAGTTAAAAACTCTGAACCAGAATTGTTTCTGTCTACAAGAACTGCAGGGACAAAAATGGAGAAGAAACTGAGGGAAAGGAGGTCAAATGACCAGCTCAACATGGCCCAACATGGCCCAACATGGCCCAACATGACCCAACATCTCAAAGGCCTGACACTATTACTGATACTATGATGTGCTTACAGACAGAAGCCTAGCATGGTTGCCTTTAGAGAAGCCAACAAGCAGCTGACTAAGACAGATGCAGATATTACACCCAATTGGACTGAATTAGGGTACCCCTGTGGTTGAATTAGGGAAAGGCTGGAAGAAGTTGAGGAGTAGGGTGACTCCCTAGGAATACCAGCAGTCTCAACAAATCTCTCAGATCTGTCAGATACTGAGCTACTATCTAGGTAGCATACACTAGCTGGTCCAAGGCCCCAGACACATTTATAGCAGAGAACTGACTGGTCTGGCATTAATGAGAAAAGACACACCTAACCATTGAAAGACTCAAGGTCCCAGGAAATGGGGAGGCCTGTTGGAGTGTAGGGGTGTGGGAAGACATCCTCTTGGAGATGGGGGAGGGAGGAGGAACTGTCAGGGAGCAGAACAGGGGCGGGGAATAATGATTGTATTGTAAAAGGATATATTTTTAAAAAGAGCCTCAGTATCTTTTAATAATCACCTCATCTAGGGTTCATATTCACCAGATAAAGTGTACAGGTCCAGAGTTCCAGTGATATTCTCAATGTTGTAGTGAAACTCAGCAAGAGAATAAAACTGAGACTTGAACCAAGCCATAGTGAGCCCACTTCTCTGCTCAATGCCTGGGGTACCAGAGGGATCTTCATTTCTGTTTTAAAAAAGTGCAAGTGATGACCACCCCTTTTTAAATGTCCAACTCAAAGCTATAGTCTAGGGAGACTTTCTAAAAATCTACTTCAAACAAGTCTCTCTCACTCTTTTCCTGAATAGAGAGATTGATTCTCTATACAGCATAATGTTCCTTCCTGTGTATCCCCTAGGTCTTGGTGACAAATAGAATTTTCCCCATGAATCCCATTAGATTGACTGATAGTGATACTGAATCACAATATGAAATAAAGTATGAGGCCTTGCCTAGTGCAATGAAAAAGATTACTACAAATGGCTAGTAATATCCGCCATGGTAAAAGGATTAGAAAGTAATGAAATGTGTGTTCTGTACTAATAGCTTCTAGTTGTTCATTAAAATAAAATCTTTAGGGCTGGAGAGATGGCTTAGTGGTTAAGAGCACCCGACTGCTCTTCCAGAGGTCCTGAGTTCAAATCCCAGCAACCACATGGTGGCTCACAACCATCTGTAATGGGATCTGATGCCCTCTTCTGGTGTGTCTGAAGACAGCTGTAGTGTATTTATATAAAAATAAATAAATTTAAAAAAAAATAAAATCTTTAATAGAAGAACAATAGATATTTTCTACTGCCAGTGTGATAATAAGAAGAAAAATGCACAAAAATATTTGTTGAATCAGGTTGAAAAAATGATATGATGATTAATCTATGTCAATGCTGAAAACATGTCTATTCTTCACAAACTTGCTTTTCTTCCTTTGTATTATTATTTTAGGAGTGCTGTGTTCCTCTGTAGTTAATTTATATGTAACAATGATACTCTTGGAAATATTTTCTTCAACATATTTATTGTCTTTCTCTTTTCCAGTTTTGACAGAGTAAAATAGTTTAAAATTAATATATTCTTTCTTCAAAAGCATAACAGAAGTATCAACCTTGAATGCTACCATAGTGTGCCATTCAGTCAGTGGCAATCAAATATTCTGGCCAATGAGCTGAGTAAAAACTATCTGAAGAAAAAAAGAAAGAAAATAAAGGATCAAAGAAACTGAAGGTGGTAGGAAAGAAAGTAAAAATATCAACTGATAATGCTTTAAGTAGCTAAATAAAACCTTCCAACCACACAAACAACAACAAAGAGAAACAAGACAGATACACTGAGATATCTTTAAAAATCAGAATAGAAAAACTTTTATAGTAGTCTTAGATTCATATGCTTTTCCAAGAAAGTGTAAAGTATTGGTGAGCACATTTTTCTCTAAATATTTGGCCAAGAAAGGAACTGATTTAAAGGCCCAGGGCAGGAAGGTAATAGTTTATAATGATGTAAATCTATTCTGACTCTCCATTTAAAATTTCAAGTAGAACCTGGACTGCATTATCTGGTGTTCAGGAATTTTAACTGGTGCCTTAGCGCTGAGATGTTGCTCTTGTATCTGCCTTTGAAGTCTGAAAGCTTATGTCCATTTTCATGATCTATCTCTGGTCCTCAAGGCATGTGGGAAAATGTCATTATGGCTTTTCTATCCCATTAACAATAGCCTCTCCAATAGATCCCTATAAATACCTCCTGAGGATCTGAAATGGTCAGAGTGTTTTGCCCCGCCCTGTTCCCATGTCTAATAGTTACTACACTCTCAGACATCCAAACGCCAAGCCTAGCACTTGCCTTGAGCTCTTCCTTTTCTCTTCATGTTTCATATGCATTTAGAAGGTAAGTCTTACCTGACTTACCTCTAACACATAATGGTAGGAGTTCTGAAGATCATGAAATTACACAGCAGTTTTGCCTTCCAAAATATAAATAATAAATAAATAAATAAATAAATAAATAAATAAATAAATAAATAAATAAATAAATAAGATTTTGGCGACTCTGTAGACTTTGGGGTTGGAATCTCCCAAATGAGAAGCTATCTTATAGATGAATTAGATCTTTAGTGATTTGGTGTAAGCCTAACAGAAGTCTCCATAAGTCACAATTATAGATAATTGCTCTAATTGTAGTAACTTCTATTGTTCATCCTACCACAATTGTCCTTCCTCAATTATTTTTGCCTTTTCTATGACTCTCATTAAGGATCTCCTACCTGCAATCTTACAAGGATGTGCTTTTCTGGTTTATTCCCCACAAGTCTGTTGTTCTGACCATTTTCCACACAGCTTTAAGTGTTTGTTCTTGGAGTGTAGTTCTGATAATGCCATCTATGATTCAAGCAGGTTCTGTGTCCTCTAATCCCATAGTTCTTGTTCCCCAGCTTACTATAGTCCTTACAATGGAGAAAAGGACATTTTACATTATACTTTTCTTCACCCATAGTACCACTAAGAGAAATTTCAAATACGTGGAAAATAAAAAATCAGTATTCTATTCAATGTTTTGCCTCAGTTTCTTGAAAAGAAAATGAAGACATTAGACCAAATTCATATAAAGATATGTACATACATAATATACACACATATGTATTCCTTTATTTAGGCATTTCCTAGAGTGGTAATCGCAAACCATATACCAAATGTGCTTAATGTCTTGGGTTCAGGTTTATCATCACACTATGAGAGCAACCACAGTAAACTGACCATTACAAACACATCTTTTGTGTGTTGGTTCATTTTCTACTAATTCCCTCAATGAGGATCCAATGGCGAAAACAAGAGCACTTGATTAAATCTAGGTTAAAAACAGTGAACTCTCTGAATGTACTGAGCCTAAATCCCAAGAACAGGTTGTGCAGGCCGAAGCTCTATATTGTTAGCCAATGCAGATTTTGCCAAGGATGAAGATAGTCTCAATCACCTTCAGGTATCTTCTGTACTGGTGGTAACTAGTTATGTGTTCTTGGCTTCAGGGTTCATTTAGGTAACATCCTGATTTATCATAAGCAACAAAACGTATTCCTAATTCAAAGGACACTCCATTTGGGGCAGGAATAGGGTGTGGTCTAGGATATAAAGGACCAGTCTTTTCCTTGGATCCTGAAAGCTTAGCTAAAATTGGCAAAAAAGAAAGAAACAACATGGAAAGCATCATCAAAAAGGAGAATATAAATTTGTATGAAACAGTAGAAAAATAGGCTATGATTTCCAAGAAAATGAATCTGGATGGAAGGAGAGAGCAGAATGGAAATGTGAGGCAGGAAGAACGGGGTGAAGGTCAGTAATTGGGTGGACATCTTTGGAGCAGTCAGTGATGGAAGAGGCTGATTAAAAATTAAGTAGAGATAATGTGGTCTCTGGGACACATGGGGGGTTTAGCTTTACTTTACCAGTGTCTGTTGGATTGAATGCCACAAAAAAACTTTTTATTAACAATAATTTTAGACAACCTCTATATAGGAATTTAATCTTAGCAAGGTGACATTGGGGGAATAGTCAGAATGGACTGGCAAACTGCTTTCCCTGCACTAGAGGAGAGGAGACAGCAGAGGTTGGGGTGAAGGGAACGATAGCAGGTGAGAAGGTATGAGATGATATGGCATCTATTATTACAAATACCTGATACTGATGGACTATGAACATGATACCACAGACACTATGGAATTCATACTATGAACTTTTTGGTGCATGGAGAGCATATCAGCTACCCAGAAAAGCAGAATGTTAAAGTTTGAGGACAGTTTGTACTCTCTGAGTATTAAATTTAATTAGCTTTTGTCCACTAACTTAAGTGAAAACCTAGTGGAAAATGGTAAATGTTGAGAAGAAGCTGAGGTTGTCTGGCTTAGCGTGGGCATTTGAAAGTGTGGGTGTGATGACTTTGAGCAGCAGGAACGTGGAGAACAGAGAGCTTGAAGAGGAGAGTCTGAGAAGCCCTCAGAAACGCACCCTTTCGCAGCTGGCTGCTCTCTCCACAGCCTATAGAGTCACGACTTCCAGCATGGGGCTCCACGCTGCTTCTCTATGTACTTCATTTTGAGCAAGTGCCTTCAATTTTTCTAATATTTTGTTTTAAGGAACGCTATAGTGGTCTTTTAAATATTCTTTGAAATATGTATTTCCCTGCTTCCTTATAAAAGAATCAATGTGAACTGAACCACGATTCCCACACATTCAAGTATAGGTGGCTTACATCTACAGGCAATTTTATTAAAATATGAAAATGTGCTGGGTACAAAGAAGTACACATTGTGCAGACCTGAATGATGGTTCAGTGCAGAGGATACAGATCCGATCGTCTCAGTGCTCAGTTTTCTGCATGATTTTCCTGGCTTTGAAAAACAAGAAAATGGAGGCCTTTGCTCACCAGTTCTCTCTTCAAGTTCTGACCATGGGAAAGGTTTATTGTGCCCAGGTCTCAGAAGGCACCATAGGCCTGTAGTGACCTGGGCAAAATAAAGTCCTATCATAGATTAAGGGAGGCTTCTTCATGGGGAGAACTAGCTTCTGAGAATTGTACATCAGCATCTGGAAATGTCATAATAACTCAAGACTGTCTTCTCCCAATAGGGCAGAACTTCTGTGGGGAATTAGAAGTTCCCCTTAACCCTGAATTCTAAGGTCTTAATATCTCAGGATGTGACAGGAGCAAATATCCATTTGGAAACATTGGGGTGTTTTGAGGAACAGCTTAATGCTAAATTCAAAGCAAGCAAATGCCTGCTCTGTCCAGTGGATTTGGATAGAGGCACGGAGTCAGGAGAGCCTGAAGTGAGATTTCCTGTGTCTCTAGCCAAAAGCCACAGGCTTCTCTCAGTTATTCTAAATCATTTGCTCCAAATGAACCTCACAGTTCACGTTGCCCAAAGCCCTAGCCACAGTGTTCTCCTTTCTTTTTCTTGAGCTCTTCTCAAATCCACTGTTTAATCACTGGCCAAAAATTGACCACAGGGGAAATTTGAAAATGGAGTCAGTCTGCAGTTTAAGTATAAGTTTTATACTTAGTACTGTTTTGCCCTACCTAGGCCAGGGAATGTGTCTGTTCCCCCAAACTATATCTCTGTACCTACCGAGAGGTGATAAATGGTAAAGGAGAAAGATTTCAATGGCATCCAGAAATTTTTTCCATAATCCTAACATTATGACAGGCATTGTTGCTTTTAAGATGTGTTTTCTTGGAATTATCCTAACTTTTATTTCTAACTTAATTGCTCTATGCTGATTGTTTTTACCTGTATATTTTCCCTGAGCACTGAGAACTGTAAACTCTTTTCCCCATCTTATTTTTATATCTCTTAGCTATCTTCATTTACAAATGATTTCAAATTTCATAAAGGTTGGATGACGCACATCTGTCACCAGCTAATATACGATGTGGCTGGATTCTGAAGGCAGGTTTCCACAACTATCCTCACAGCCAGGCTGCATGGCCACAGCATTTTGTGGCTGGAGTTGTTCCTGGTGTCAGTTTCGTATGTTTCAAGTGTCATGTCAATGGATAACACAGACTAAACACTTTAGTATCCACAGGGATTGAGATTCCATAATAAATTGTGGCTGCTTTGTTCAGTGTGAACTTTTTTCCAGAGTGTTATTCCCACTTCCTTGGAAGAGTTAATCCTGTCCCTCAGACCCTGTTTCCCATGCATGAGCTGCTGAAATACTTTCCTCAGAATTCAAATGCAAACTGAACACAATATTCAAACTTCATCTTACAAATAGGTAGGAGAGAGCCGCAGCTCTTGAGGGAGAGAAGTGGACTCCCTTTTTTAATACGTTGTAAGTTGTAAAAATTTAATTCTAGATCCTGCTGATTTTTTTGTTTCAGTCGGCTGACTGAAAAGTAATACTATTGTACAGTTTATCTGGGTTAGGCTATTTGATCTTGGCCCACTCTTTGCTAAATACGGGTGCTCTTTGAATTAATGACAATTAAAGGCAAATTCCAAAGCTGTAAATAAAATTTGCTCATTTATTTTTTAAAAGTGAAAGTGCTTCCAGGCTAAGATGAGGTCTCCCATTCCAAGTTCTAGTCAAATCTACCTTGCTGAAATGGAGTTCTGAGTCCACAATTGCTGGATCGTACGTGATATTTAGAAACTACCCTTCCACATCACTTACCACTTATACGTTTTCCCAGAAAATGAGTTAATTGCCTTCGTCCTTCCCAGAACGTCATGAAGGAACTTAGCATCGCTCATTAGAGTTGTGGGAAAGCACTGATGAGACAATGGGCACCCCCACAGCCTTTTCTAGCTCATCTATTCACCGAAGACCAAAGCTTTAGCTGAAAATGTACTGTCAAGCATTGCTGGTCTGTGTTTTCCAGAAGTGGTGGTGTCTCCTGTGGGCTTTTGGAATGAACTCAAGGGAAAGAAGACATCAAGACTCTTATTCGCTTCTCTTTCGCTGTGTCCATAAGCTCACTTATGTCTTTTCCCAGAAACGTTAATTTATTCAAACCGTGCTGTAGGTAAAATAATAGACCATTTTGTCCCACTTTCAAGATTTCTCATACACTAGTTATTCTATCAATTGAATAAATCTTTTACCTCTTAAACTTTCAAGCTCATAGCTCCATGGTCAATGTCTTGAATCTAAATCATACATAGTAAATTATATATGTCCAAAGCAATAACACATCTTAATCATTTTCAAACTTAAAAATGATACACTTTGGGGTTGGGGATTTAGCTCAGTGGTAGAGCGCTTGCCTAGGCAGCGCAAGGCCCTGGGTTCGGACCCCAGCTCCGAAAAAAAAGAACCAAAAAAAAAAAAAGATACACTTTTAATTATATACTATTTGCCTATTGAGAGATACTTATATTGCCTAAAGTGAAATACTGATAACCTGGCATTCACATGTGTTTATTACTAATTTTGTGTTTGTGCTGTGTGTACATATACTAAACTGTAAGGTTTCATATGAGTGTTTACATACTGTATACCTCACGAGCCATTTTTAATCTATAAACTGTATAACCAATTATCATTACCTTAATTAAAGGCATAATTTACTTGGCTGTTTTCTTCTGTTGTTTGTTATTTAAGGTTTTGACATTTAGGAAAAATTGTATAATGGTAATCTATAACTAAATATAGGCAGTATTGGTAGTTTGTGGTCAGATTAATTTATGTTAATGACTGTTGCACTGGTCATTATTTTAACAAGATGGAAAAATTCAATGCTTGACAAAATTCATTTGTTTGTGTTTCTTTTAGTTATGGTCCCTATCCAGAGACAAGACCCAGAAATTTAGTTTAAAGGGAAAATGTCTTTGGTCATGATCTTTGTTCAGATATTGATCTTTTCTATTTCAGTTTTAAGATGACTGAGAGGTTGTGAAGTTTTCCTAGAGTCTGAGAAAATATTCATTTGGCAAAAAAGCTGTGACAATTAGTAAGATAGTGTGGTAGGCACTTTGATCACTCTTTGTTGTCCCCACAAAAAGTACAGGGGAATTTTATATTATACTCCCAAGACCTCTCTAACTACAGCTATATTTTGATATTTAGGGGACATTTTCCAAAACTTGATATGTTTTGAACATTATATGTATTTAATATGGTGTGCTTTCCAAATTCGTGTTATGCTAAAAACCATATCTCCATATCAGTCCTTTAAAAATCACACATAAATGATTTCATAATATCCAAACAGAGATTTACAGTCACATATCCAATGGCTTTTCAAACTTCTAAGACTGAAATATCAACTTTCCAGAGTCAATACTGTTTTAGGGTAAGCACCTTTATCATCCTTATTCACATTTTATATCAACCCCTTGGGTTAGATATTAAGGACTTGGAAGATCTCATTGTTGGTGAGGCTGAAGTCAGTGGTTCCAGAGTCCTGCCTTGCACTCCTCTCTCTCATCATCCCCGTACTTTAGACGTGCCATGCTATGACTCACTGAACTTGCTGTATGCCCACTATCTCACTGGGAGTGCACTGCGTATCTCTGCTTTCCTTTCCCCAATATCAGGATGCTACGTTCTTGCCCTATATACACACAAAACTCCAAATTAGGGACCTAACCCCTCTAAAGGCAACCAGGGACCAAAGGTTTAATGTAGATTGAAATAATGGGAATTTGTACAAATAACTTTTGGACAAACAACTTAGAGTAACAGTTTGAAGAGCACCAGAAAAGCAAGCTCTTGGGGAGGGAGTTTTCTCCAAGGCTGTGGCCCCTAGTTCATTGCTCATGCTATGGTAAAAAGTTCTACGCTTACACATGCATTCAATTTTCTAGTTTTCTATTTTTTTCTTTTTTTTTTTTTCGGAGCTGGGGACCGAACCCAGGGCCTTGCGCTTTCTAGGCAAGCGCTCTACCACTGAGCTAAATCCCCAACCCCTCTAGTTTTCTATTTAAGCCCTACTATCATGTAGGGATAGTGAAGATCTATTTGGGATGTCTCTGGATCTCTTCGTTCCTCTTCACAACATGGTGAATGAAACTTCTTGTTTTCCTTTTCACTATTAAAACTGATAGGACATAAAGTCGGTCTGAGAACAGAACATAAGGAGGTCTAGGAGGAGTTGGGGAGGGGCATTGTATGCATAGTTGAAATTCCCCAAGAGTAAATAAAATGTATATTTAAAAATGCTTGAACTGCTGGTTTCTGCTATGATGAAGTTCATACTTAAAATCGGTACTTTGGTTAATATATGAGCGATGAATGCCCATTTTCTTTTGTACAAATACCAATAATTTGTTCTTCTCAAAGTGAGTTGTAACCAGATATAATGCTAGTGAGAACAGGTACAACTGGCTTCTTAGAGTCCTCCCCTCCATGTGTTATAATACCTGCAGAATCTGTGACCACAGCTATAGTTGGATGGCACTGGGGACAATATAGTGTGTCTGAAAGAACAAGGCCCAGCAACCTGGCTTGACTCATGCTTTGTCCTTTTTTCTCTCTTTCCTATATTCTTTTAATTTTTTTGAAAATTTTGAAATTAAAATATAACTATGTAATTTTTCCTATTACCATTTCTACCTCCAACTCCTCCATATCCCTGTACCTTTACTCTTTCTCAAAGTTATGGCTTCTGGCTTCTTAGTCTTTAATGGTTGTTCCTACCCCCATCTCACTTAGCTCAGCCCATATTTTCATGTTTTATATTCAATGCCTGCTTCTGCATCATTCCTAGACATCTAAACCTTAGAAGAAAAGCTAACATGTTTTCTATTCCACATACTCCAGTGGTTTCCAGATGCAACCTCTGGGCAGTTCTCTACTTTTGAGATCCCCAGAATGACTTCATTCACACCTTTTTAATCCAGGACTTCTGTCACTACTGATTCAGGAAACCTGTTATTGACATCAGCTTGGTTGGAACTGTATTGACTTATGTGAAACTCATTAAGAATAAGCCCGGAAGCTTTCCAAAGGAAGTTCACAAATAAATATGCAATATGATTTACTGCACAGAATTTTACCTCACAAAGTTATGCTAATACATAATACCAACCCAATGTACAATTAACATTAGGTAAGACTGAGTTATTAGTTAAAAGATATATGTGAAAATTCCCTAATTTTAGTGGGTCAGTCCAGTTGAGATTCACTTCCTAATATGTAATAGTCTAATGTGTGTATTCTGTGATAGATTTTCTATGTAGTCTTCCAGAGACAAAAAAATCTTCACTTTTATTGTTCCATGAATTTTAGCTATCAGAACATTAGTGATTTTTCTGCAGAGTTGTAGTCTCTTTGTTTGGATGGCATATCTAGAATTATATATAACAAACCTTCATCTCAAAACTGTGCTGAACCTGTACAGCTGTTATAGCTAATCCATTTTAACTTCTTATTTTTTCAAGAAAACTCAGTGGTACTCCATATTTTTGGAAGCCATGTAAACTATGTGTGCAACAGAGTCTAGGATTTCAACACTGGACTACACTGCATTTCTTCTGACACTATAGCATCTTTACATATCTAGAAGCATTACTAAAATCCCAAACACAGGGTCCTGAGTGAGTTGACAGAGTTTGCTGCTCTTATGCTCTTCAAAGAACCACACTTCAGTTCCCAGCTACACGAAGCTACACGAAGTAGCTTGCAATCTATTAAAACTTCAGCTCTAGAGGATATGATGTTCTCTTCCAACCTTCACAGGTATTTGCATACATGGACCTATCCTAAAATATCCTAAAACACACACACACACACACACACACACACACACACACACACACACACACCATCATCATCATCATCATCATCATCATCATCATCATCATCATCATCATCCCAAAATATAAAAACAAACAAGCAAACAGACAAACAAATGCAGGTATACGGGAAGAGAAAATTGGGAATGTGTACAGCCTGCTTAATTGTGCTATGATGCTAAAGCTACTCTAAAAGTGGCAACATATATTTTAATAAGCAAAACAAAAGGCCAATGAGATGGTGGGACTATAGGTAAAGGTTCTGGATAAGCAAGCCAAAGTTTGACTTGTGGAATCCATGAAAGGAATCCAAGAAGGAGAGAGCAGATACCACAAAATTGTCCTCTGACTTTTACCTGTACACCATGACATAAGTAACCATGTGTAAACATCATGCAGGCATAATAAAAAATTAATAGTTTTTAAAACTTTAGAAATGCAAAATGAAGCAAGCATCATGTGAAAATCTATGTGAAGCAGGAAATGAGATTGGTATTGTATAGAAATAAAATAAAATAAAATGCTATCTATGTATGTATTGTTGTTTTCCATCCCTTTATCTTAGATATTAACAATTCTTAAAGCTATTAATAACCAACATGATAATCACAATTGCTAGTTATTTCTTTGGGCTTAGAAATAAGATGATAACACTAGAAGTCACATGAGTCAAAAGCATTTAGATGACATCTGAGCAATATTAGTCAGTTCAACTTTAAAAGTCAGCATTACATGGTCTTTTAAATCTTTCTAGCCTTTGAAGTTTGTTCTTTAACTGTTTATGACTGCTTTGTCTAAACAAAACCCACTAGTATTATTATCTCTGGGGAAAGTAGCGTGCATGGCCTTTACAAGACAAGGCTTAATTTTATATTTACAATGCTTTGGCTTCTTTTGTTTGTCTGTCTTTCCTTCTTTCCTTCTTTCCTTCTTTCCTTCTTTCCTTCTTTCTTTCTTTCTTTCTTTCTTTCTTTCTTTCTTTCTTTCTTTCTTTCTTTCTTTCTTTCTTTCTTTCATTTGTTTTTCTGACACGTGGTTTCTTTGTAAAGCCCTGGCCTGGAACTCAGAGATCTACTTGCCTCTGCCTGCCACAAGTGGTACGCTCTCTCCTCCCCTCTCCTCTCCTCCCCTCCCCTCCCCTCCCCTCTCCTTCCCTCCCCTCTCCTCTCCTCCCCTCCCTTCCCCTCCCCTCCCCTCCCCTCCTCCCCTCTCGTATATTCTTATTTACCATCTCTGTCTATATTGACTAGTCTCAGCGCTAATAGAGGCAACATGGTCTTGTGTATGTATATTTAGTTTCCTCTAAAGGTAGGAAAAGTAGATTAATGTTATAGTGGTTAGTGCTAAAGGAGTTATTTATGGAAATCTTAAGTAGCTGGATTATGAATAGGTTCTAAGTTTTTCTATTTCTCACATATTTTGTGACATTATTCAAATACAGCATTTTCCCTCTTCAATAGCTTCTCCTCCAGGACACTGCCTGAAACTACAGACAGAACCAAATCATGCAACCTATGGATTTCCTTACACAGAGAAACACAATAGAGTAATAATGGTTAGAATATTCTTTGAGGAATTGTGTTCAGGTGTTCACACATTTTCAGAGTCATAGCATGTTCATCCCTCCATGCATATGTGATGAAGCTGGCCCCATTTCTTTGTGCTGAGATCAAGCAAGATGAATATTGTGGGGGTGCACTTACACCACAGGACTATTATACTAGTACTGTGTCAGCTACAGCTTAACTCATAACTGAGGACTGCTGAACAAGCAGCAGGAGGGTAAGCCAATGCAGTAATACAGTGTGAGTGCACGAGAGAGGAGAATATGCGTGTATTTCCTTCAAATTTTCACTTGAGAAAAAAAGGAGGTTCAGTAGGCTAGAGGCTCAATTTTAGAAACATTATAAGGTTCACAAGCTGTTTCCACAACATTCTTTAAATAGTAAATAGTTTCTGAGAGGGAAGAGACTTTTTAGTGGATCTGCCTACAAGTTGGACAGAGAGGTGCAGGGATGTAGCATTAATGAGGTATCACCCAGGAGAGGCAGGACTTTTAGGTAAATGGGCCATCTCACCCATCTTCCTATAAGTAACCCTAATAAACTATATTCGATTGGTTTGTTTCCTTTTTTTCTGTCCCCAGTAACCCACATACTATTATTGAAGTTTGTTCATGTCTCCTTAGGAGAAGTCATACTGCGTACATTGTGGGTAAGACTCCATGGGCTTCCATCACTTTCTCAACATGGCACACTGTTTAAAACATAAGTCATTTCACTCTAGGAATTTCTGTTTCTTTAAGGTTTAAGGTTTTTTTATGTTTTATTTCTTTGAATCTCAATTGATCATGAGTATCTGAAACTTTTGGAAATGAGGGTGTGGTCCAGTAGGGAATGCTTCAGACATACTTTGGGGAGATACTTTGCTTGAAAACTACAGCTTGCATACAATACCATGTTCACCTTTGTGCACAAAAGTGTAGGCTGCCTTCAGCGTGAAGGTTTGGGGTAGCTTCCTCAGAATTATTCTCAGAAACGAGGCCCATTTTATTTGGCATCTTCAGTGTGCCAAGCACTGTGCTATCTTCCTTAACATATTATTATTTTGTGTATACCTTACAGCTGTGCCAGGAAGTATTACTTCCTTGGCTTCACAGAAAATAAAATGGAAATTCAATTTTGGAATTTCCTGGTGACATGAAATTTTTTAAAATCTAAACGCAGGCTAAAATACCTATTTATTATATTCATCTCTATAAAATTACGGAGCGAGAGTGATGAAAAAAGACTAGTGGTTTTCCACTTCGATTCAGGATTGGAGGGCTTGTTAATGGGAATAGCATAGTTCTTGCTGATGAATGTGAATTTCTGTTTCAGATGTATCTGTGAGTATACAAAAATTTGACAAATTGTACACTATAGAAGCTTAATTTTTGCTTTGTAGACTCTGGTTTAATAAAGTCATATTTTAAAGCCCCCAATATTTAGCCTAAAGGACATTGTGGCAATGAACATCTATGCTGAAAATTATAGTCAGAGAATCGGGGGCATGCATGTATTGTACATGGGAGAATGTAGGACCTGTGGAATTCTGATCTTGGGAAAATATGGTGCTGCCAGCCCCCAGAACTACAATCAAAACCCTGCGTAATGTTGTCGTCAAGGCCAGGTGAGGATGTCATTCACTCTAGTCATCCCAGATCTAGTGTAAGGCTAAGACATATTCTCCCTCCATAGTCTCATGTAAGGTTAAAAGCATGGTACATTCCTGGGAAGGATGAAAGTCAGCCCTGGGGAAGACTCTTCTGAGGATGCATTGGTTTTCCCAGGAAGGTCTGAAAGATATACACTCTTGTTTTGAACCTACTTTCTGGGTTTCAAGTTGCTGGGAATCTTCTTTCTCATAATTGTTTGATTACCATGGAACCTCTAATCCAGGCCAGAAATTCCTCATTGCCCACATTTCTTTCTACTTCAGAATGCGTAGCTAATAGCAACCAATTGCTTTTCCTATTTTCTCACTTGGAATCTGTTTTGGGAGCTGGGAATTGCTATCTTACAAAATCAGTAACATCTGTGACAAGAGGCCAAACAGGGCTGGTAGCAGGCGGCTAGAGAGCTTTCCTGCACACCAAGGCGCTTCTGCCAAAGGCATAGGCTCTGAGATGCATGTGGCTAATGCTTCCTCCGATGTATCAAAAGTCTTTCCAAACCCCTTCCTTTGCAAAGACAGCAAAAAAGAATTTTATATTTAAGAAGACAAGCTACTAAGAAAAACCTGTACAGCTTTCTGGGGACTTGTCATTCAGACACAGGAGCATCCCTCTGAAGTTACCCTAACTCTGACTCTCGACCAATTCTATATATTGTCCACATTTGCCTCTCACTGTTTGAACTGGTCTTTCAAGAAGAGGAGCTCAGTACCTGAATGCTGCACACTTTTCCACATGGTCACACAGACTTTACTGTGTTAGAGATGTAACTCTAAAGGTTAGAAAGCAGTCACTTTTGTGTCCTCTACCCATGTCAAAATGTTTTCTGTCATGTTGAGAGACAGATTTGCATGGGGAACATGTGCACAGTACAACAGAGTTGGCTAACTCTGTGGAAGCCAAGAGGAGGAAGTGAGCCTTTACATTTTGCTGCATGCTTTGCTTTGGATTGTTTTCCTTCCGTTTGTTTAATCAGGAATCTCCTCTGAATTTGGTTGGACTGCTACTCTAAAATATCTTCCAATTTCAGACCAGGAAAGTTCAAGGGTGAAAAAGACAGTTTTGTTTCTAGGGAACTAATTTTGTTGTTGCTGAACAACCCTTCTGCCCTTTCAGCAGATAACAAAACTGTCATTATCTGGGTTTTGGAACTGCTGATAAATTATTCATGCCACTAGCTATGACTCCAAGTCTCCAAGCAGGAGGCAGTGACTTGTTTTTCTTTCTCATAAAGGTTGAAAGTGCTTTTGTAGACATTTCCGGTACACCTGTATGCTTGAGGCAATCAGGTGTGATGTACTCTCGACACAGATACCTTTCCTTCCATTTTCCAGGCGGAGATTTTACAATAGAATCCTCTGGATAGTTCGCCTTCTTTTGTATGATAGACACAATTCTTAAGTGAATTCACTAGGTTAATGGGGAACCTTACTCGTAAGCTCTGTGTATGATTAAAGATCTGACACTAAGGATCACGTTGATATCTAAATCATTGTTGCAGGTGCTCATGCTGTTGAATTGGGGAACTTTTAAGAGTTGAGACAGTATTCATGAGGCTCCCAAGCTACAGAAATGAAACTCAATGACATGCCTTTATTGAGAGTTTGCTCTGGGTTAAACTCTTGCTACATGAGGTCTGCTTTACCTGACAGCAAGATCTTGCTAACAAGGAAACTAAGTCTTTACCAGGTCAAACACAATTCTGTAAGTGATACATCTAAAAACTGTGTAATATCACCCCAAAGCCCGTGTTCATCAGGATACAACTGTTTTTTTTTTTTTAGTTTTTTTTTTTTTATTATTAACTTGAGTATTTCTTATATACATTTCGAGTGTTATTCCCTTTCCCAGTTTCCGGGCAAACATCCCCCTCCCCCCTCCCCTTTCTTATCGGTGTTCCCCTCCCCACCCTCCCCCCATTGTCCCCCTCCCCCCAACAGTCTAGTTCACTGGAAGTTCAGTCTTAGCAGGACCCAGGGCTTCCCCTTCCACTGGTGCTCTTACTAGGATATTCATTGCTACCTGTGAGGTCAGAGTCCAGGGTCAGTCCATGTATAGTCTTTAGGTAGTGGCTTAGTCCCTGGAAGCTCTGGTTGCTTGGCATTGTTGTACATATGGGGTCTCGAGCCCCTTCAAGCTCTTCCAGTTCTTTCTCTGATTCCTTCAACGGGGGTCCTATTCTCAGTTCAGTGGTTTGCTGCTGGTATTCGCCTCTGTATTTGCTGTATTCTGGCTGTGTCTCTCAGGAGCGATCTACATCCGGCTCCTGTCGGTCTGCACTTCTTTGCTTCATCCATCTTGTCTAATTGGATGGCTGTATATGCATGGGCCACATGTGGGGCAGACTCTGAATGGGTGTTCCTTCAGTCTCTGTTTTAATCTTTGCCTCTCTCTTCCCTGCCAAGGGTATTCTTGTTCCCCTTTTAAAGAAGGAGTGAACCATACACATTTTGATCATCTGTCTTGAGTTTGATTTGTTCTAGGCATTTAGGGTAATTCAAGCATTTGGGCTAATAGCCACTTATCAGTGAGTGCATACCATGTATGTCTTTCTGTGTTTGGGTTAGCTCACTCAGGATGATATTTTCCAGTTCCAGCCATTTGCCTACGAATTTCATAAAGTCGTTGTTTTTGATAGCTGAGTAATATTCCATTGTGTAGATGTACCACATTTTCTGTATCCATTCCTCTGTTGAAGGGCATCTGGGTTCTTTCCAGCTTCTGGCTATTATAAATAAGGCTGCAATGAACATAGTGGAGCACGTGTCTTTTTTATATGTTGGGGCATCTTTTGGGTATATGCCCAAGAGAGGTATAGCTGGATCCTCAGGCAGTTCAATGTCCAATTTTCTGAGGATCCTCCAGACTGATTTCCAGAATGGTTGTACCAGTTTGCAATCCCACCAACAATGGAGGAGTGTTCCTCTTTCTCCACATCCTCGCCAGCATCTGTTGTCCCCTGAGTTTTTGATCTTAGCCATTCTCACTGGTGTGAGGTGAAATCTCAGGGTTGTTTTGATTTGCATTTCCCTTATGACTAAAGATGTTGAACATTTCTTTAGGTGTTTCTCCGCCATTCGGCATTCCTCAGCTGTGAATTCTTTGTTTAGCTCTGAGCCCCATTTTTTAATAGGGTTATTTGTTTCCCTGTGGTCTAACTTCTTGAGTTCTTTGTATATTTTGGATATAAGGCCTCTATCTGTTGTAGGATTGGTAAAGATCTTTTCCCAATCTGTTGGTTGCCGTTTTGTCCTAACCACAGTGTCCTTTGCCTTACAGAAGCTTTGCAGTTTTATGAGATCCCATTTGTCAATTCTTGATCTTAGAGCGTAAGCCATTGGTGTTTTGTTCAGGAAATTTTTTCCAGTGCCCATGTGTTCCAGATGCTTCCCTAGTTTTTCTTCTATTAGTTTGAGTGTGTCTGCTTTGATGTGGAGGTCCTTGAATCACTTGGACTTAAGCTTTGTACAGGGTGATAAGCATGGATCGATCTGCATTCTTCTACATGTTGCCCTCCAGTTGAACCAACACCATTTGCTGAAAATGCTATCTTTTTTCCATTGGATGGTTTTGGCTCCTTTGTCAAAAATCAAGTGACCATAGGTGTGTAGGTTCATTTCTGGGTCTTCAATTCTGTTCCATTGGTCTATCTGTCTGTCTCTGTACCAATACCTTGCAGTTTTTATCACTATTGCTCTGTAATACTGCTTGAGTTCAGGGATAGTGATTCCCCCTGAAGTCCTTTCTTTGTTGAGGATAGCTTTAGCTATCCTGGGTTTTTTGTCATTCCAGATGAATTTGCAAATTGTTCTGTCTAACTCTTTGAAGAATTGGATTGGTATTTGATGGGGATTGCATTGAATCTGTAGATTGCTTTTGGTAAAATGGCCATTTTTTACTATATTAATCCTGCTAATCCATGAGCATGGGAGATCTTTCCATCTTCTGAGGTCTTCTTCAATTTCCTTCTTCAGTGTCTTGAAGTTCTTATTGTACAGATCTTTTACTTGCTTTGTTAAAGTCACTCTGAGGTACTTTATATTATTTGGGTCTATTATGAAGGGTGTCGTTTCCCTAATTTCTTTCTCGGCTTGTTTCTCTTTTGTATAGAGGAAGGCAACTGATTTATTTGAGTTAATTTTATACACAGCCACTTTGCTGAAGTTGTTTATCCGCTTTAGTAGTTCTCTGGTGGTACTTTTGGGATCACTTAAATATACTATCATATCATCTGCAAATAGTGATATTTTGACTTCTTCTTTTCCGATCTGTATCCCCTTGACATCCTTTTGTTGTCTGATTGCTCTGGCTAGAACTTCAAGAACTATATTGAATAAGTAGGGAGAGAGTGGGCAGCCTTGTCTAGTCCCTGATTTTAGTGGGATTGCTTCAAGTTTCTCTCCATTTAGTTTAATGTTAGCAACTGGTTTGCTGTATATGGCTTTTACCATGTTCAGGTATGGGCCTTGAATTCCTATTCTTTCCAGGACTTTTATCATGAAGGGGTGTTGAATTTTGTCAAATGCTTTCTCAGCATCTAATGAAATGATCATGTGGCTTTGTTCTTTCAGTTTGTTTATATAATGGATCACGTTGATGGTTTTCCATATATTAAACCATCCCTGCATGCCTGGGATGAAGCCTACTTGATCATGGTGGATGATTGTTTTGATGTGCTCTTGGATTCGGTTTGCCAGAATTTTGTTGAGTATTTTTGCGTCGATATTCATAAGGGAAATTGGTCTGAAGTTCTCTTTCTTTGTTGTGTCTTTGTGTGGTTTAGGTATAAGAGTAATTGTGGCTTCGTAGAAGGTATTCGGTAGTGATCCATCTGTTTCAATTTTGTGGAATAGTTTGGATAATATTGGTATGAGGTCTTCTATGAAGGTTTGATAGAATTCTGCACTAAACCCGTCTGGACCTGGGCTCTTTTTGGTTGGGAGACCTTTAATGACTGCTTCTATTTCCTTAGGAGTTATGGGGTTGTTTAACTGGTTTATCTGTTCCTGATTTAACTTCGGTACCTGGTATCTGTCTAGGAAATTGTCCATTTCCTGAAGATTTTCAAGTTTTGTTGAATATAGGTTTTTGTAGTAAGATCTGATGATTTTTTGAATTTCCTCTGAATCTGTAGTTATGTCTCCCTTTTCATTTCTGATTTTGTTAATTTGGACGCACTCTCTGTGTCCTCTCGTTAGTCTGGCTAAGGGTTTATCTATCTTGTTGATTTTCTCAAAGAACCAACTTTTGGTTCTGTTGATTCCTTCTATGGTCCTTTTTGTTTCTACTTGGTTGATTTCAGCTCTGAGTTTGATTATTTCCTGCCTTCTACTCCTCCTGGTTGTATTTGCTTCTTTTTGTTCTAGAGCTTTTAGGTGTGCTGTCAAGCTGCTGACATATGCTCTTTCCTGTTTCTTTCTGCAGGCACTCAGCGCTATGAGTTTTCCTCTTAGCACAGCTTTCATTGTGTCCCATAAGTTTGGGCATGTTGTACCTTCATTTTCATTAAATTCTAAAAAGTTTTTAATTTCTTTCTTTATTTCTTCCTTGACCAGGTTATCAGTGAGTAGAGCATTGTTCAATTTCCAAGTGTATGTGGACATTCTTCCTTGATTGTCATTGAAGACCAGTTTTAGGCCGTGGTGGTCCGATAGCACGCATGGGATTATTTCTATCTTTCTGTACCTGTTGAGGCCCGTTTTTTGACCAATTATATGGTCAATTTTGGAGAAAGTACCATGAGGAGCTGAGAAGAAGGTATATCCTTTTGCTTTAGGATAGAATGTTCTATAAATATCCGTTAGGTCCATTTGGCTCATGACTTCTCTTAGTCTGTCTACATCTCTGTTTAATTTCTGTTTCCATGATCTGTCCATTGATGAGAGTGGGGTGTTGAAATCTCCCACTATTATTGTGTGAGGTCCAATGTGTGTTTTGAGCTTTAGTAAGGTTTCTTTTACATATGTAGGTGCCCTTGTATTTGGGGCATAGATATTTAGGATTGAGAGTTCATCTTTGTGGATTTTTCCTTTGATGAATATGTAGTGTCCTTCCTTATCTTTTTTGATGACTTTTAGTTGAAAATTGATTTTATTTGATATTAGAATGGCTACTCCAGCTTGCTTCTTCTGACCATTTGCTTGGAAAGTTGTTTTCCAGCCTTTCACTCTGAGGTAGTGTCTGTCTTTGTCTCTGAGGTGTGTTTCCTGTAGGCAGCAGAATGCAGGGTCCTCGTTGCGTATCCAGTTTGTTAATCTATTTCTTTTTATTGGGGAGTTGAGGCCATTGATGTTGAGAGATATTAAGGAATAGTGGTTATTGCTTCCTGTTATATTCATATTTGGATATGAGGTTATGTTTGTGTGCTTTCATTCTCTTTGTTTTGTTGCCAAGACGATTAGTTTCTTGCTTCTTCTAGGGTATAGCTTGCCTCCTTATGTTGGGCTTTACCATTTATTATCCTTTGTAGTGCTGGATTTGTAGAAAGATATTGTGTAAATTTGGTTTTGTCATGGAATATCTTGGTTTCTCCATCTATGTTAATTGAGAGTTTTGCAGGATACAGTAACCTGGGCTGGCATTTGTGTTCTCTTAGGGTCTGTATGACATCAGTCCAGGATCTTCTGGCCTTCATAGTTTCTGGCGAGAAGTCTGGTGTGATTCTGATAGGACTGCCTTTATATGTTACTTGACCTTTTTCCCTTACTGCTTTTAATATTCTTTCTTTATTTCGTGCATTTGGTGTTTTGACTATTATGTGACGGGAGGTGTTTCTTTTCTGGTCCAATCTATTTGGAGTTCTGTAGGCTTCTTGTATGCCTATGGGTATCTCTTTTTTTAGGTTAGGGAAGTTTTCTTCTATGATTTTGTTGAAGATATTTACTGGTCCTTTGAGCTGGGAGTCTTCACTCTCTTCTATACCTATTATCCTTAGGTTTGATCTTCTCATTGAGTCCTGGATTTCCTGTATGTTTTGGACCAGTAGCTTTTTCCGCTTTACATTATCTTTGACAGTTGAGTCAATGATTTCTATGGAATCTTCTGCTCCTGAGATTCTCTCTTCCATCTCTTGAATTCTGTTGGTGAGGCTTGTATCTACAGCTCCTTGTCTCTTCTTTTGGTTTTCTATATCCAGGGTTGTTTCCATGTGTTCTTTCTTGATTGCTTCTATTTCCATTTTTAATTCCTTCAACTGTTTGATTGTGTTTTCCTGGAATTCTTTCAGGGATTTTTGCGATTCCTCTCTGTAGGCTTCTACTTGTTTATTAATGTTTTCCTGTGTTTCCCTAAGTGTGTTCATGTCTTTCTTGAAGTCCTCCAGCATCATGATCAAATATGATTTTGAAACTAGATCTTGCTTTTCTGGTGTGTTTGGATATTCCATGTTTGTTTTGGTGGGAGAATTGGGCTCCGATGATGGCATGTAGTCTTGGTTTCTGTTGCTTGGGTTCCTGTGCTTGCCTCTCGCCATCAGATTATCTATAGTGTTACTTTGTTCTGCTATTTCTGACAGTGGCTAGACTGTCCTATAAGCCTGTGTGTCAGGAGTGCTGTAGACCTGTTTTCCTCTCTTTCAGTCAGTTATGGGGACAGAGTGTTCTGCTTTCGGGCGTGTAGTTTTTCCTCTCTACAGGTCTTCAGCTGTTCCTGTGGGCCTGTGTCTTGAGTTCACCAGGCAGCTTTCTTGCAGCAGACAAGTTGGTCTTACCTGTGGTCCCGAGGCTCAAGTTCGCTCGTGGGGTGCTGCCCAGGGGCTCTCTGCAGCGGCAGCAACCAGGAAGACCTGTGCCGCCCCTTCCGGGAGCTTCAGTGCACCAGGGTTCCAGATGGACTTTGGTGTTTTCCTCTGGCGTCCGAGATGTATGTACAGAGAGCAGTCTCTTCTGGTTTCCCAGGCTTGTCTGCCTCTCTGAAGGTTCAGCTCTCCCTCCCACGGGATTTGGGTGCAGAGAACTGTTTATCCGGTCTGTTTCCTTCAGGTTCTTGTGGTGTCTCAGGCACAGGGGTCCTGCCGCTCCTGGGCCCTCCCCCACGGGAGCCCAGAGGCCTTATACAGTTTCCTCTTGGGCCAGGGATGTGGGCAGGGGTGAGCAGTGTTGGTGGTCTCTTCTGCTCTGCAGCCTCAGGAGTGCCCACCTGATCAGGCGGTGAGGTGTCTTTCCCACAGGGTCTGGGAGCAGAGAGCTGCTGCGTGCCCGGGATCCGCGGGCGTGGGACCTCCGGCAAACACAGGACGTGCCCGGTCCTAGATGAACTCTGCCTCTGTGTGTCCCGATCTCACCAGGCAGCTCTCTTGCAGCAGACAAGTTGGTCTTACCTGTGGTCCCGAGGCTCAAGTTTGCTCGCGGGGTGCTGCCCAAGGGCTCTCTGCGGCGGCAGCAACCAGGAAGCACAACTGTTTTTTTAAATCCCTGTACTGTGGCGATCAGGAAGCTCAGTGTTGGGAGCATAAGGACAGTATTACCATTGCTCTTGCCCTGTGGAAATGTGCACTGGGAACTTAGAGACTTTGTATTACTCATTCAGTTACTAGAAGAGAGTCAGAGAAACTCCAGCTGTGTACTCCATTGTTTGATGACTCTAATTTCAGAAACAAAGTGTGGAGAACATGGCACATGCCATCTAGTATGGAATCTGAATAATGAAATAGGGTATAAAGGATGAGAAAATTGAATTGTTTTGTTCTGATACTGCATGTAGAGTGTAAAGGGAAAAAAAGGGAGACAGGAAACAAGTTCTCAAGAAAAGAGGAACTTTGCAAATTAAAAACAATGAACAAATGTGACTTAAGTATTTTCATTGTTAAGAAAACTTGCTATGTGAAAACGTCTATGGAGCCTGTCATTTGTTTACATTCCTGCAAATTCTTTGTATCAGGGCAGTATTGCTCAGTATGGAAATGCAGAACGGAAGATGGAGCCCAGCTTAATGCTTTTTCTTGCTGAAAAACTTACATTTGATAAGTAAAGAACCAAAAAGGAGGAAAGAACAGGACTTCTCTTCTTGGTTGGAATATCTGTAAACTAATTAATTAAAGAATGAGGCAGAGTGACACAAAGCAAGAGCTCAGTAGCTCCTCACTTACTTTTGTCCCCTTAAGAAGTTAGGATATCTCTACATGAACTATACATGATCTGCCTGACAGGAACACATTTTAGAAAAAAAAACATACTGGTAAATGAGTTTTGAGTGAATATGAATGGTTTTCCTTTACTTAAGAAATACCTCTGTAATACTCGGCCCCAGAGCCCTACATCCGGGATGTCCCATTCACAGAGACACAGAGGCGGAGATTGATGCAATAAACAAGAGGTTTAATGATCCAGTGCACTGGGGTGGCCCTGTAATTGGCACAGAGACAACCCCAAGGAACAAAAGCACACACTTTTTATACTTTTTCAGGGGGGTATAGGCTCTAGGTTACAGCATGAGTTGATTATTTCTCGTTGGTGGGGCTTATTACCTTTTGAATTCTTTGGTGGCCGCCTATTGTCCTTTGAATTCATTGGAGGCTCTTGGTGGGGAAATATCTTTGGCACATAGAGGGGGTGGTGAAGCATCTCACCCTTACTATGATTAGCTCATTCACACCCATGGGGGACTGCTAAGGGCGGTTAGCTCATTTTCTGGAACAGGGTGTTATCCTAGATTCTTTGGACAGTGTGTTAAAGTCCCATCCACCTGGTGTTTGCCTAAGGCAGCCTTTGTCCTTAAAGTTTGAGTCTTACACCTCCTTTTTTCATCCCTCTCTCTTCCTTATGATGCTTGGGATAGGGCCCCAGGGCCTTGAGCATGGAAGGTAAGGGTTCTACTATGGAGCTATTTTCCAGCCTGTCTTCATTCTTAAAAGTTGTTGGTTCTGGTTTTCAAATCTGAATCTTTTACGTATTCTTCTGGAAGTAGGGGCCATACTCAGTGAGATTTTCTTGATTAATCTCTGCTGTACCGATTAGATATTTGTAATAACAGATTCAATGGAGTAGAAAATTAAGAGGAAAATAATTCCTTTTCTACATAAAACTGATAAAAGTGGAATTAAAAGAATTAGAAGCATTCATTTAATACAAAGGGAGGCAACTTTAACTCCAAAACAATAACAATAAAATTCAATCTCAGATTGTCCTTATTAGATAGGTCTCTGGAAGAACATTAATAGAATTATTAAACGGTTTTATAAAAAGGCTCAGTTTTAGTTTTCTCTCTGTCTCTCTCTTTTCCCTTTGTGTGTGTGTGTGTGTGTGTGTGTGTGTGGTGTGCACATGTGCATGCGCACAAGCATGAGCATAAGCACAAGCACAAGCACATGCCCATGGAGGCCAAGAGAGTTTCTGATTGACTTGCACTAGAGTTACAGGCAATCATGAGTCTGTAATATGAGTGCTTGGATCTGAAGTAAAGGCCTTTGCAAAAGCAACAATTGCTCTTGATCAGTGGGCCATCTCTCTACCTCTCCAGTTCCTCATTAAATTTCTTTGGTTGCTTACTCCAAGCTGCGTGTAGCAAAGTAACCAAGAATCTTCAAATATCAGTGAACTACCATTAGATATCTATCTCACACTCAAAGTATTTGTTCCAGTACAGGTTAACAGAATACATTTTATTACCCTCGACCTCCAACCTCTTCCTCATAGCTCAGGGATCCAGCTCCACAAAAGATACAACTGAGCATCGGCACTTATCATACCTCAAGCAATGTGGAGAATGGAGAAGACTGGATCTGAATCTATAAGCTTTGTCCACAGGTAACTCATTAATTGTCCTCCTGAGGCTCTTCAGAGAAAGGCATAGTAGCTTCAAGGGTCTGGGGATCTAAAATCATCCACAATGACTGGATAGATAAACAAGTTTACCAATCACCATCATGAGCAAACCTTAGGAGGCACCTAGTCTCTTTTTCTCATGTAAAAGTCACATCAGCTCTAAAGTGATGCAAGTCGCTGGCAGGAGAGATGTGTTGTTTCAGCTTACCTAGTAGAGAAGATGACTGGGACTTAGGAGAGAAGAATGCACCAAGGGAGAACATAGTAATTCTGTTTACGATAGCTTCAGGAAACACAAATGAAAGCGTCAACTGTGATTTTATTCCTTGTGTAGCTAACATGCTATGTAGTTACTACACAATGGAGAACTCTACCTCAGGATTTGCAAACCTTGTTTCACTCTATCTCTTCAAACTTGTTCTTTACTTTGGATATTATTTATTTGTCCTCTTGTTTATTACTTATTTCTTATCAGGAAGGACTCACATATTTCCTCTTTCCTTCAGTTCTTTGTTTCTGTTTTATTATTCTCCCAGCTTCCTTTTGTGGGAATCACTTCAGGATGATGATACAGAACTTCATTTTTAGTCACCTTTGCATGTATAAAATGTATCAATTTTAACTGTACACTTCGGGGAAGTGTTTTCTTTTCCTTCTTTCCATCCTTCCTTTCTTTCTTCCTTCCTTCCTTCATTTTTTCTTTCATTCTCCAAACAAAAGATTAAGAATTTTTAAAAATGCCCAGACAAAGCAATATGAGATTTAAAAATATACGAAACTACCGTTGTTTTGTCTTGGCTACTACTGCCAGAAATGAAACCTGCCTATAAATATAGTTAATACATCAATGAGATTCCATTGAAATAAAATATAATTTTTCCTTTGAAATCAGATATGCATAGCAGATAGCTTCAGGTTTAAAGATGGAAGCTCGTCCACTTCCCCTTCCGTTTTGGGACCACATCTGACTCAAAGACATACAGGTCTGTGCAATCCTCCATAGTCTCTGTGAGCTCATATGTAAGTCAGTCCTGTTGCATCTGGAAGTCACTGTTTCTTGATGTCATCCATCACTCAGATTCTTATAATTTTTCCACCTCCTCTTTCAGGATTTGATAAAAACATCCTACTTAGGATTGAGTGTCTTACTTTCTGCACATTTTGTTTCAAAAAACATTTTGTTGAGAAACAACACAACTCTATACAACTGGAAAGTTAGATGGTTTTTTATTTCCTTCTTCAACAAATTGTTTTATTTTATCTTTTCTCACTTATTAGGGTTCTTTTGTGTATAGTGCATTTTGAACATATACTGTGATAAACACTGATGTAAAGCAACTTAGGAAGAAAAGGGTTTATTTCAGCTCATTTCTTAAGGTCCATCATGAAGTGAAGGCAATGTAGAAACTCAGGCAGGAACTAAAGAAAAGACCATGGAGGAATAGCATTGACTGTCTTACTCAGGTAGATTCCTCACCTGCTACCCACTACCAAGTGTTGGCACTATTCACAGTGGACTACAGTCTTCCACAACCTTCATTAATCAGGAAAGCATCCTGACTCACCCACATTTCAATTTGATGGAAGCAGTTTTTAACTGAGTTTCCTTTTTCCAAAGTGATTTTTACTAACTAGCACACCACCTAGGTTTATATCCTCTTTTAATTTCTTAAAACTCACCAGGTACTGCTTTTGATGTCTATATTATTTTAGAAAGGTGGCCTAGAAAGGTGGGTGATCTAATATTGGTCATATCCTTAAAGAAAGCTGACTCTTCTTTGGCATCTTTCAAGTGCCCATAGATTCTCATCTAAGGGTGGGACTTTCAGCCTACCATACTTTTCCATGCTGGATTTTATCTGTCTTAAGCTCATGTCAGTATTATGTGTGCTGTCTCAAGTTCTATGAGTTTATATATGCAACTACCTGTTTTTTTGGAAAACACTGTTTCCTGTACATCTACCAATTATGTTGCTTAGAATATTTCTCCACCATTATCTACTGTGATCATTGGAAGAGGGTATATAATGTAGATGTCCTGTTTAAAGACTAAAATTGAGGTCTTTTATTCTGTGAACCTTGACCATCTGTGCATTTTCTCTGTTAATCTTCATATACTATAGAAAGAAGATTCTGTAATGAGGTTGAGAGATATGCTACGTTATGTTATTATTATACATCATTAAAAGTCAGTTTAATACTCTGTCTATTTAGGAGAGTACTATTAGGTTCTCTCCTACCCTGTCTAGTCACAGTGTTTTGGATCCAATAAATATATAAGGTATATATTTCATTGTGTAAAGCAGGCCTTACATCAAATCAGGACATTGTTGAATACACCTATAATATCCCTCCTATGATTGCACCCACCAGTACATCTTGTTAGTTATTTAATTGTTATAGCTTACAGCATTCGTGACAATGTAAGATTGAGATGACTACCCCCTCTGGTAGCTCTATGAAAGCTAGCCAGTGGAAATGATGCTTCTCACTAAATCCCAGCTGGATTTTTCCAAGTTATGTGTTTTAAGTATGTTATATCTTTGACAATAGGGTGTTACTGGAAAGTTCTAGAAGGTAACCAGAGCAAACACAAGAGCTTAAATGAAGCAATCATATAATAGAATGACAAAGACCCTATTAGATGACCTTGGGTATTAGTCCGTACTATCTACCTTATTTTAGAGAATGTCTATTTGCTCTTTTTTAGCGTTGTGTGTAGGCTAGTTGGTCTATGAATTTTGGGGAATTCTCATCTTTGCTCCCTATGTCCCAACAAAGGCACTGCAATTACAAATTAGTTCTACAGCATTCAACTTGCTTGCTAAAGAGACTTGCAATTCCAGAAGCACGTCTACCCATAAAGAATTCTCAACTTCTGAACTTTTCTCATGTATATACTCACACAATTCTAGCCATAATTAATATCCACACTGTTTTAAACACCCCTCATTTCCAACATAATCTTCTTTTTCCTTATTTTAGTGAAAAATAGAATTTCAGAAAAAGTCTAATTATTTTCTTGCTTATTCCAATTTTTTTATAAAGTATATTCAAGTCATGCATAATTTTGCTTCTGGCGGTACATAGAGAGAAAGACCTGTCTTCCTAAATATCAGGCAGATTTAAAAATTCATTGTAAACTATGTTTTAGAAGAATGTGGTTCTTGAAAAGTGGAAAATTGGATGATGGAAAATGCATCCTGTTATAAATTATAGAGTTGCTGGACAGAAACATGCAAAACAATCATTTAGAGACAAGTTGATTTTGCTTTGCTTTTTTTGATGTTTTTTTTCTGGGGGGGGGTGGTTTGGTTTCTCTGTATGTATAGGGGTTACTCATAGAATGTTATGCAGATGACATTAAATATTCAAGAGACTATGGTATTGAACTGGGCATATGACCTCCATTACTGAGTAAACACTATTGGCACCCACAGAACATGTGTACAAGAAGATAGACACACCTTTCACCTCTGCAACCTTACAGAATGGATCAAGGATTTAATGATTCTTCATTTCTTTCATCCAAGCCTGACATTACATGTGCCTGCCTTCCTTGCTTTCAGAAATAATTAAGTGTTGAAAGCTCTGACTAAAAAGATTAGAGATATGAATAACAACTTGACAGATCAAATCAAATACATTCTGATTTGATTACATTACTAAGTCAATTATTATTTCTTGTCACATTAATTATGGCAAGAGTTATAAAAAGTGTCTTCCAATAATTTCCCAACTGAATCATGATGTCCATATCTTCTTTGTGAATCTGTGTGAGATCAAGGCTGCATATCTGTGTTGACAGTAAAGAAGAAAAAAGAAGGGGAAAGAATTTTCATATTTATCCATTCATTTATATATTGTTTCATAAGTACTCAGGCAGGCACTGGACTTAGGTATAGATGCAGAGAAATCAAAATAAGTAGACTTATCCTCTTATCCTCATAAGATCTAGAAGTTGAGAGGGTGAAACCAATGAGTTATTCATGTCCATGAAGACATAGAGGGGCATGGGAGGTATAGAATGTACCTATAATGTACAGTACAAGAATCCTCAGAAGAAGGTTTGCATGTTGGCTCTCAAGTTATTTTGCTTCAATTTTACATTGAGACTAGGAAGTACTTAAAATTATTAAGAATAGTGTTTGAAAACAATCTTTGTTGAATGCCAAGTACAAGATATTTTGCTGAGTAGGAGATAGCATTGCTTCTAGAACAAATGTTCCAGGAACATACTAAAAGGATGTACTAAAGCCAAGTGAATACTCCCATCATCACTCTGCCCAAACCAATACATACACTTGAAGGTTACCTTTTTAAATTTACTCTTCTCTCATATAGTAAATCCCAAACACAGCCTCCCTTTCCTTCACTCCTCTCAGTATCCACACCTCCTCTCTTCCCCAGATCCTCTTCTCCTCTTTTTCCCTTCACAAAGATTCTTTCAAGGTTATCAACCAATCACAGTGTTACACAATAAGACTATGCACAAGCTCTCATATCTAGGTGGGACAAGGCAACCCAGTAGGAGAAAGAGTCCCAAGAGCAGGCAAAAGAGCAGTACCACAAAATCCCCAAGCTAAACAAACACAACATGCATTCAGAGAATGTAGCAGAGACCCTCGTAGGCTCTATCATTCCAGCTTTAGTCTCTGTGAGCTCCTATGTGCCCTGATTTTGTAGGACATGTTCTTGTGGAATCCTTGACTCCTCTACCTCCTATAATTCTCTTCTTCTGAGCAGTTCCCTGAACTCCACCTAACATTTGACTGAGTCTCTGCATTGATTTCCATCAGCAGGCAGAGGAAGTCATTCTGATAACAATTGGACTAACCATTGAACTATGGGATATAGCAGAATATCAAGTGCAATCATTTTATAGACTTGTGTTGTTGTTGTTGTTGCTGCTGGTCATGTTTGGCTCTAAGCTATCCAGACAGTGGTATGGTAGAGACATGGAAGTTGACTTCTTTGGTTGTAGTATTTACAGATTAGTTGTATCATTAGTCCCCTATGTCCCAAACTCATTTCTGACTTAAAGACCAACGTTCATTTCAACTGACTGGTAAGTCTCACCTGTCATTTAAACATCCTTAACTAAGCATCCTTTAAGGCTGTGTTTTAGCCATCAACAAGTCAGATATTAGACTCCCTTTTACTCCATCCAGGAGGCAGTCCCAGTGTGAATACTACCCATTTAAACTAAGCAAGTATGTTCAGTTCTGATTTGCTCTATCACCATCTGTGTAACCTTGGCCAAACACTGTTCTTTTACACATGAATTGAAGAGGATGAACATAGGGTCCTCCTCCTATGGGTGTCTTCAAGTGGACAAATGTAGTAAACCATGGGAAGTGCCTACAGTCTGGTGCTGAGTCATTGCTCTATATCTTCAGCTTTGGGGAATGTGCCTTTCTTTGGTGTTTATCAATGTGAAGAGTGAGTTACTGTTTATAGTCATACTCTCAAACCCTGGTTTACCCCAAGACTTCATGTAGAATTATAAGTAACCCTTGACCATTCTCTAGCTTCCAATCTTGTTATCTCTGTATCTGGGCCATGGCCTAGGGCATTATGCTATATAAAATTTCTCATCTGAATCAATAATTGGCCACCACTGTGACTTCAAGAGTCCCATAGATTATCCAAATGCCTAGATATCAAAACAAGAAAACACAAAATGTGGCCAAATATTACTGAGCAGCACCAGCTATTTTTACATACACTCTGAAGGGAACACTTCCCAGGGCAGGACCTCTACAGTACTTGTAGTGGTTAATTTGCATTCCTTCCCTTTCTTCCCATCTGTTACAATGTACAAATGTTATTAACATATAAAGTTGTATATATTTATAGTATATAATGTTGTATTTTCAAATATGACTGTACTGGAATAACTAAATCCATTTTGTATGTTTTAATATCAGCATATTGATCTAGCCTATTCAAAATCTAAGATTATTCAGTAAATGTTCACTTACTCTTTAGCATAATAAATGCCCAACAGTCCAGTTCAGCTCTAATTTTCTAGGTTTCATAGAGTAATTCTGTAATTTATCAGAAGTTGAAATTCTAATGTTCTATACTGGTAAGGGTGACAGAGCCTCCTATGTGGAGTGCCTGAAACAATTCAATCCAAATGGTTGTTGCAATAAGCAAAATATCCAAGGATTGTTCATTTGAAAATTATGACCCCTTTTCAGGATTTTACATCGCATTATTTGTTTTATGGTCTATTCAGTATGCATTGCACCAGTACTAATTACTGAACTAATAAGTCAGTGCATTACCAAGATATTTCACCATTATAATTACAGCCACATGTTGTCGTCCTTCCTCAAGTACTGCAGGCTTAATTACATCATTTTTTCACAAGACTTTATGTGGTGCAGCTCATTTCAAAATTAGTGCATGAATAAATGAAGTACAAACAATTTTTCTGCACTCCTTACATATAGAAGAACTGCTCTAAAGAGAAGAGTGGTCAAAATTCTATGTTCCCTGTGTCTAGCAAATTATATAGCTTTCTGACACTAGGGAATCCCAAAACTAATTGATATATCTTCCATATAACACATACACCTAAAGATTAGAAGGATTCGTTGAAAAGGGAATTGAAAAACTGTACAAGTCAGATGACCAGGATGCCTGCTTTAAAAAATGTGACTTCTAGGCACACTTTATATATATGAAATATCAATATAATAATATTTTTGGCTAAACAATACCTGAACAATGACACCTCCAGGTGTCATGCCAAAGTGGATAGTAAAACATTTATAAGATTCCATGCTTAGATGGGAAATTGTAAACAGTCAATGGCTGCTGAGAGAAGAATCCATTTTTCCAGGGAGGAGCTCACTGATTGTTATTCATTACCAAAAAGTCAGCCCCAAATATCCATATGTCTATATAACATTAAACAAAATTTTTAGTGTGTGTGTTTGTTTGTTTGTCTGTGTGTCTGTGTGTCTGTGTCTGTGAGGAGGGTCTGTGTGTGTGAAGGTGTGTGTGTGTGTGTATGTGAAGGTGTGTGAGGATGTTGTGTACATGCACGTGTGCATATATGGGTATATGTGTATATGTCGATAATTAAATAAGTAGAAGTCATACTTTAGAGTAGAAGGGAGCATGAAAGAAGTTGGGAAACACAGGGTCATGAATGATATCTATACAGTACATATCTATGAAATTCTCAAAAAAGAAAAAAATGTTTAAATTTTAAAAGTTGTGACTTCCAGTGGTTATTTATGCAATGGAGCTCATGAAATGACCAGAGAAACTGGGTGGACAGGTAGAGAGAGTGTAGTAGTCACTCAGAGCATGTGGCCATTCGTTCTCACATTCTGTTGAGTGTTAGACTATTGTCTTCCTTTCCTGAGCCTCAATTTTCTCATGCAATAATGGACCAGTGAGTCCGATGGTCTCTGATTCTCTCTTTTGCTCTTATTTCATATTGTTTGGCTTCTACCAGTATCATTCTATGGATGTTGTGCTAACAGCCTGCTAGCACTGGAAGGATTCTATTTGTTCTTGGATTAACTAGCTCCAAATCCCTGCAACAAATACCCAAATTAACCAACTTAACGTTAATTTGAGATGGAGAAGGGACCCCAATAGAGGAAATGGAAGGGGAAATGTTATAATTGTATTTTAATATTTTAATAGAAAAATATTTATTTTTAGATCAAACTTTTCCATGTTTTATTTAACATATAAATGGCATTTTTTGGGTCTGTGGCAAGAATGACCATCAGAAAAGAAGCATATGCCAGACAATACCCTTCCTTTTGTAGTTAGAAGCCAAGAGAGAGAGAAGAGGGAGCTGATTTACAATTTCCCTTTGAAGATCATACCCTCTAAAAAGTCCACATATGTTGGTAGGCCACCACTAATCAGTGACATCATGATAGGATCAAGATTTAGCATAGAGAGATCATTCCAGATTCAGACTACAGAGGGCCAAAAATTCAAAACAACATATATGATGGAATAAACATGGTTATCTATATTCTGCATCCAATTACTGATCCTTTCCCAACATTTACTTGTACAACCTCTTCCTTACACTTCCATTGCTTATATCCTCTCTCCTTTTCCTCCTCCCCTTCCTATCAATAAAATTTAATGTATGTTTAAATATCTATAAAGATTTCTGTCTTGGTCTTTGGAAGTTGGGGTTTCAGTGTTAATATACTTTTAGATTTTTATTCATTCTGTGAGTTTAAGATCTAATGGTGCTATTGTAACAATGTATGGAAATTAGCCAGAAGACAATATCTTCTTTCCCCCACAGAAGAGTGGGCTGGAAGGATAGGGCACATCAAGTCAGTCATGCTCAAGAGCTTCTGTTAACCAGGCACTTCTCATTCCTTCAAACAACTTGAGTTTAAAGAAGACCCTTTGCTATACCAAGACTATGGAAGGAAGAAAAGAAGAGTGGGACAAGAGAAGCAACATTTAATGCATGTACTGCTTCAGAACAAAAGTACTTGATTCTAACCCATTGTGGTAAGTCTCTGAAATCTGTTTCCTTGACTGTCAATGAGGAATAATCCAACTCTTATTATAAAGTGAACTATATATAAAGCATGCATATCATAAGTCCCCTAAAACATGCTGTCTTCTATGTCCTTTTTACATGACAACTCTACCCATTGACTATCCAAATACTTTTTAGAAATTAGAAATATTCTCAGAATATCTTTTCTACATTGATCGGTAGTTCATTTTCATGAAAAAACACATCTCAATAGTGCCCATGATATCAGGTGTGCCTTCTATAAATAGGATGTCCTCATGTAGGACTTCCACACAATGACTGCACATAGAGAACATTTGGCATGTGGAATGATGTGAATTTTTGAGTAGCATAAAGACTGATGATGTACCTGTGTTCTCTTTAAAACATTTAGCCGTGTTTTTAAGTGTCACACTGAATGTTAGACACGGAGGATGTAGAGAATTTTCAAAAGACACTTGTTAATATTGGTGGGCAGTGAGTCAAGAGTATTCTGAAAAACCACAATTAGCTGCTGGCAAGGCTATGCTAAGAGTGACCCTGAGCCTGCAATTTTTCTCTACAGAATAAGATACCTTGGCAGGCTTTATTAACACTATCTTAGGTAAGAATCTGATATACTTGTTTCAAAGCAATGATTATTAACAAGGGTATATTTTGAAATATTTGGAAATGTTTTCAGTTGTCATCATTGGGCATACTGCTAGCATTAAGTGATAGGTGCTACAGATATAGCTGAGGATGTTGCGATACACAGAGCAACATCTCACCAAGACAACTGTGTTGGTCCAAAATATTGGTAGTTTTATATTGAGAAGACTTTGTCTGAATAGATATTTATGCAGCTACTGTGTTAATGGATAATGAGATTTTGAGTATGTTTTGTTACTATAACAAGTAGAAAAGGTACATAAATAAAAGAATGAGATTTCAAGAAAAATGACCAAGGAAATGTCCTAATTGATGGAAAACAGAGTTATAACAAGCGAGGGGAGGGGAAACATGCTTAAGAATGAACATATGGTTCTAAGAAGAATGTTAACATTGATGATGCTATATTGGGTTAATATGGTTAGGTGGAGATGCAGGCAATAGGGATAAGGGGGTAATTGTTCTGATGGAATTTTTGTATGTGGTGTATACATGAGTGCAAATTTTGTATGTGTGCATGTGGGTGGTCATGTATATAGCAGTCAGTGGTGAATATTGATGTCTAATTTTATTCTGTCCCCTGTTAAATTTTGAGACAGAGCCTATTTCTGGCTCCCAAGATCACCGCTTTAGATAGACGAGATATCCATCAAGATTTAAGGATCCTCCTGTCTCTGACTTTCAGTGCTAGAATTAGAGGTGAGCACCACCATAGCATACAGATTACTTTATCTAGGTGCCGAGGATCCAAATTCGCATCATCATGCTTGAATGACAGGCACTGTATCTTCTCAGCCACCTAACAAGCCTCTGATTAGAGTTTTGATATGTTGGGTTGATGCTAAGAAAATCGTGTGAATATATCTGTGAAAGGATTTACATATGACCGTAATGTGCATAGGGATATTCCAGCACACTTGAAGATGTGGCATTTGACTGCATCTTCTGACAGCCATTCTGTCCATGAAACACTCAAAAGGAAAGAAATGCCTCACAGACATTGTCTTTCAACTCTGCAGTAATGTTCCTCCACCTTTGACCTCAAAGAAGCACAACTCATTCCTTTCTGCACCCATATTTACTCCCTTACGAGCTAAATTCCTCTGAGGTTAATAGGTATGATGGATTGTGTAAAAGGAGTGGAATTTGACCCATACTTATTCAGTTTTCATTAAATTATATGGTCTTGAAAGATAAAAGGGAAAGGTCTAGAGTAAAAATACAATTTTTTGTTTCCCTAAGCTACATTTTGGTTTTCCTAAACCAGGGCTTGCATATTCTTATCACTCAACTGAGAGTAGGAAGAAAAATGCTTGGGGCTTGAACCATCTTTATAAAATCAGTGCCCCTCAAGACTACATCTCTTCTTCGAAAGGCTGTGGCATTGACATTCTATGAGAGCTTTTCTTTTTAGAGGATCAAAATCTTATGGTGATAAGGCAGGATCATAAGAAAACCCTTCTTTCTGTTCTCCCCTTCAACATATATTTATTATATCATGTTCATAGATCATTTTCCTGACGACAAAGACAGAAGAAAGATGGTATAATATAGTAGTCAAAGAAATTCTGCCAGTTTCCTCCTCTCTCCCTGACAACTACTCTACATAGAAGTCAGTCACCTCCATCACTTTCAGGTTTCACCTCGCTTAAAGTCGTGCAGTGACTGTTCTGCTATAAAAGAATGTCAGACAAAATAAGTAACAGCTCATGACACTGAAGATAAAGAGTAAAGGGAACATCCATTGTTGGTGAGGCTGAACACTGGCACAGACACTATGGAAATCCATGTGGCAGTTCCTCCGGAAGTTGAGAATAGATCCACCTCAGAATCCAACTGATTATTCTTTTGCATATACCCATGGGATGCTTCATTTTACCTCTGAGATACTTGCTCAAACATGTCAATTATTGCTCTATTTATAATAAGCATAAACTAGGAAAAACCTAGATGAATATCAGCAGATGAATGGATAAGAAAATGTGGTATGTTTACACAATAAAATTTTACTCAAGTTTTAAAAAAATGAAATTTGTAGATAAATTGATAGAAGTAGAAGCTATCCAATTGATATGCCGAGACCCAGAAATACAAATATGAAATGAATCCATTTATATGTAGATATTAGTTGTTAAATTAACAATAACCAAGGTACAATCCATAGAACCTCAGAGGTTCAGTACAGAGTAAGTGACTGGCAGGAGGAGGAAAATGCAAATAAGTCTCCCTAGGACAGAGAATTAGATTAGATAGTAGGATATATGGATGATGATGAGGAGAATGTGAAGATCAAGTGGGAAGACAGAATGGAGGAGATGAGGGAGGGACTATGAGGAGAGACAGCAAGAACTAAGGACTATTTGAGGGGTAGCTTGAAAGCCTAATACAGTAGAATCATCAAGATGGAGATTATATATATATATATATATATATATATATATATATATATACCGCCAGCTGAATATTTTCTGTCACCAAAATGAAGCTTCAGTGATAGGATTTATAGCATCTTTTGTGTTGTTGGACAAAGGGGTCCCATGGAAATCCCCCAAAAACCCAGGCTGTTGTCAAGACTGTAGGTTGTCCTCCAGAAACTGATAGTAAGGCCCTATCATTGGAAACATCAAATACCTTCCCTTGGGGTTCAGGTAACCCTGCAAAGAGGAGACAGAAAGAATATGGAGCCGGAACAGAAGGACAGCAAGAAAAGCCCCTCTAAACCAGCAGGAGTGCTGCACACATGAACTCATCAAGATGGGGGCATTAGTTGAGGTCCTACAGCTGAAAGAGAAGACAAGATTTTTGTGAGAATTTACAGCCTGAAAAACAAATCAGAATAAGCTCCTTCCTGGGAAAGCAACATTTGAGATAATATAGCAAGGAAAATAGTGGCTTATTCAAAGATTGAAAAGATTAGTATTGGGAGAGGGGGAGTTGTTAACACAGGAAACACTGAAAGTTGACATTGTAGTATTTTAGAACCTGACATATGTTTTATATGAAGTAAAACAATGAGAACTTTTGGGTTTATGTCCAGTAATGGTATAGCTAGGTCTTGAGGTAAAACTATTCCTAGTTTTCTGAAAACCCACCAAATTGGTTTCCAAAGTGACTGTACAAGTCTGCACTCCCACCAGCAATGAAGTGTGCCCCTTATTCCACATCCTTGCCAGTAGGTGCTGTCTCTTGAGTCTTTGATCTTAGCCATTCGGATGGTTATAAGATGGAATCTCATAGTTATTTTGATTTGCATTTCCCTGATGACTAAGGATTGAATATTTCTTCAAGTGCTTCTCGGCCATTCATGATTCCTCTATTGAAAATTCTCTGTTTAGCTCTGTACCCCACTTTTTAATTGAGGGTTGCTAGGGTCTCACTTTTTTACTTCTTTGTAAATTTTGGATATTAGTCCTCTGTCAGATGTATGGTTGGTGAAGATACTTTCCTAATCTGTAGGTTGAGTCTTTTCCTATTTCAGTGTCCCTTACCTTAGAAAATCTTCACAGTTTCATGAGGCTCCATTTATCAATTATTGATCTTAGATCCTAAGCCATTGATGTTCTGTTCAGGAAATTGTCTCCTGAACCAACACATTCAAGTATTTCCCACCTTCTCTTCTATGAGAGTTAGTGTATTCGGGTTTATGTGAGGTCCTTGAACCACTTGACCTTGAGCTTTGTGCAGGGTGATAAATATAGATCTATTTTCATTCTTCTACATGTAGACATCAAGTTATACCATTACCATTTGTTGAAGATGCTTTCATTTATAATTGTATGATTTTGCTTCTTCATCAAAAATCAAGTGTCCATAGGTCTACAGGATCAATTATTTGATTTGATTCCATTGATCAACATGTCTGTTTCTGTGTCAATACCACACATTTTGTACCACTATTACTGTGTATTACAGTTTGAGGTCAGAATGATGATTCTTCCCAAAGTTCTTTTATTGTTTGGGATTGTTTTGGCTATCCTGGGTACTTTTTGCTTTGTTTTGGTTTTCCTTATGAAGTTGAGAATTGCTCTTCAGGGTCTATAAAAAATTGTGTTTGAATTTTGATGGTGATTACATTAAACCTGTAGTATTGTTTTGGTAAGATGGACAGTTTCACTGGTACTCCAGAACTTCCCATTTTCTGATACCTTCTTCAATTTCTTTCTTCAGGGATATAGACTTCTTGTCATACAGATCTTTCACTTACCTGATTAGAGCTACATCAAGATATTTTTTATTTTCCATGGCTATTATAAAGGGCACTGTTTCCCTAATTTCTATCTCAACTCATTTATCATTTGTATAAAGGAGGGCTGCTGATTTCTTTAAATTAGTTTTGTATCCAACCACTTTGCTGGGGATGTTTATCAGCTATGAGTTCTCTGGTAGGATTTTTCGGGTCACTTATGTATGTTATCATATCACTTGCAAATAGCAATACCTTTGAGTTCTTCTTTTCCAATTTGTGTCTGCTTGATCTCCTTTAGTTGCCTTCTTATTTTGGCTAGAAATTCAAGTACTATATTGAATAGATAGAGAGTAAGCAGTCTTGCCCCTCATTTTAGTGGAAATACTTTCTATCTCATTCGATATTAGCTATTGACTTCCATATATTGCCTCTATTGTTAGTTATGTTCCCTTGATGACTTATTTCTCTAATACCATTAGCATGAAGGGTGCTGGATTTTTATCAAAGGCCTTTTCAGCATCTAATGAGATAATCATGTAATTTTTTCTTTCAGTTTGTTTACATGGTTGGTGTATTGCGTTGATAGATTTCCATATATTAAACCATCTCTGCATCTCAGGGATGAAGCCTACTTGATCTTGATGGATAATATATTTGACGGGCTCCTGGATTCAGTTTGTAAATATTTTTGCATCAATGTTCATAAGAAAAATCTGTCTGAAATTCTCTTTGAATCTTTGTGAGGTTTAGACTTTGTGTGGACGACTATGACCTCATAGAAAGAGTTTGACAGTGTGCCTTCTGTTTCTATTTTGTGAAATAGTTTGAGAAGTACTGGTGGAAGCTCTTCTTCGAAAGTCTGGCAGAATTCTGCACTAAATCCGTCTTGTCCTGTTTTTTTTTTTTTTTTTTTGATTGGGAGACTTTTAATGACTATTTCTAATTATTTAGGGGTAATAGAATTATTTAAATTGATTACCTGATCTTGATTTAACTTTGGCAAGTGGTATCTGTAAAGAAAATTGTCCATTTTGTTAAGATTTTCCTATTTTATGGAGTACAGCCTTTTGAAGTAAGACCTAATACCGCTCTGGTCACATAACCAAAAATTGCTCCAACATTTCGCAAAGACACATGCTCAATTATGTTCATAGCAGCTTTATTTGTATTAGCCAGAAACTGGGAACAACCTAAATGTCCCTCAATTGAATAATAAATTAAAAATGTGGCACTCCTACACAATAGAATATTATGGTTGGAACTTTAGAATATCACCCAGAGTGAGGTAACTCAATCCCCAAAGTATATGCATTGTATGTACTCACTTATAAGTGGATATTAGCCATAAAATACAGATACCATGTACACTACAAAGACCCAAAGAAGCTAACAAAAAGGAAGGCACAAGCAAGGAAGCTTGAATCTTACTTAGAAGAGGGAAGGAAATAGTCAGAATAGGGGAGGTAACTGGTAAGGGAGGAGAAGGGGAGGGAAATGTGTGATTCAGGATCAGGTGTGGGGAAGGACAGGAAATATAAAAGTGAATGGAAATCTGTAACTGACAGGGGTGAGGAGGAGGTAGGCATCTTCAGGACGAGACAGAGACCTGGGGTAAGGGAGGCACCCAAAAATCAAAGGGACCTAGTCACTCACTACACTGCACATATGGAACCTGAAGTGGTCACATCGTGTAGCCATACAGGAACCCCAGTAGAGCAATAAAGACACCAACCTACTCACAAATTTTCAACCCAAAATTCATCCCATCTACAAGAAATACAGGTATGGGGAATGGAACAGAGACTAAGGAAATGGCCAATGATTAACTGGTCCAACTTGAAACCTATCCCATGGGTAAGCACCAGTCCCTAAGACCATTGATGATGCTCTGTGATGCTTGCAGACAGGAGCATTTTGTCTTCTGAGAGGCTCCACCTAGCAGCTGACTCAGACAGATACGGACCCCTACAGAAAACAGTGGATGGAGGTTGGGGATGCCTATGGAAGAATATGAAGGATTATGGGCCCTGAAGGGGATAAGAACATATCCCCTATAGGAAGACACACAGTAACCTGGACCCTTGGGGCTATCAGAGTCTGAACCACCATCTAAAGCACATATAATGGCTGGACATAGGCCTTTCTGCTCATCTGTAGCAAATGTGCAGCTTGGTCTTCATGTGGATCTCAAATAACTGGAAGAGGCGCTAACCCTAAAGGTATTGCCTATAAATGGGAAGTGTTCTTCTAGCCGGGCTGCTTTGTCTGGCCTCAGTGGAAGAGAAAGCTCCTAGCCTTGAAGAGGCTTGAAGTGCCAGGGTGGGGACATGCCCAGGGGAAAGATTGTGGGAGAGCGTCACCAGAAGGGAGCAGTGTGCAGGATGTTAAAGTGAATATGTAAAAAAATAAAATAAAATTTAAAACAAAACAATAGAAAAACAAACAAGAATAACTTGTTCCATTCAATACCAAATTTGTAGTTTTGAAAGCATAAATATGAGTAATACTATCCAAATTGAACAGGGTGTGTGTGTGTGTGTGTGTGTGTGTGTGTGTGTGTGTTTGCTTATATATGCATATAATAGCAGTTAATGAAAAATGAGGTCATGGATTAAAAAAAAGAGTAAAGAGTAGTATATGTGTATATGGGATGGTTTGGAGGGAGAAAGGGGAAGGGAGGAATAATTTAATTACATTATATTCTCAAAAATAAAAGAAAAATTAATATATTGGAGTCCATTATTGACACAAGACCAATAACTCCATTTCTTTTTCTTTAAGTTTACTTATCTTCCTAAGTTCTCTTAGATTACCTATGACAGCCATTATATTATAAAATATTTTTAGAAATATTCATAAGGCTAGACTCCTGACCTATTTATTAATTAATTCAATAACTATTAAAGATTTATGTAGATTTTAAATTTTAATTTCAGAGCTGATAAAGTCCTATGTTATCAGTGAGCTGAAGGTTTGTTTGACTCTGAAATACTTAAACAAGTAAATCGAACAGATGATTAAAATTGCTTATTGAGCTAAACAATGCTGCATCATAATTCTCTGCCCAAGAGTAGGTTCTCAGAGCAGATTGCTTAGTGGGTCCCTCAGGTTGTACATGTGGAACCCCCTTGAACACCTCCCATACAGATACCAACTACATAAATCGGACAATGTAAGCTCAAAGCAGACCAACATTTTTAGAAAAACTCAAGGCCAAAACTTTTTATGCAAAAACCATTTTAGCTTAAGGTGGATACTGTGCTGACCCAGAGGAAATACAGCCAGTGCTCAGTTGACAACTACTGCACACAGTCAGCCTCATCAAATAGCTATGGGAGTCAGAGATTGGACAGCCCAGACACCCACAACGGAACCAAACACAAATGACAAAAAAAAGTCAATGAAATAATTCCTAATGATATTCTGCTATACTCAGAGATTGGCATCTAGCCCAGTTGTCATAAAAAAGGCATTGCCCAGCAACAAATGGAAACTGATGCAGAAACCCACAGCCAAGTATTAGGCAGCACTTGGGGAATAGCACAGATGAGAGGGAGGCAGGATTATAGAAGTCAGAGGGTTCAAGAGCACAAGAAAAGCCATAGAACTAACTAACCTGAGCTCATAGGGGCTCACAGAGACTGAACCAGAAGCCAGGGAGCCTGCATGGGATTGACCTAGGTCCTCTGTACATATGTTATAGTATGTAGCTTGACCTTCTTATGAGACTTTTAACAGTGGGAGCAGAAGCTGGCTCTGACTCTATTGCCTGCCTTTGAACCCTTTCCCCCTTTTGAGTTGTCTCATCTAGCCATAATGGAAGATGAGGTACAACTTCATACACCATGACTGGTTGATATCCATTGAGGCTGTCCCTTTTCTAAAGAGAAATGGAGGAGAAGCAGATGTGATATGCAGTAGAGTGGAGGTAGGGGTGGGGCTTCAGGGAGAGGAGGGAGAAGAAACTTCAGTTGGGATGTAAAATAATTTAAAAAAAAAAGGCTATTACTTTAACCACAAAAGTGTGTCAAGAAGATCAGCCTAGAATTTCCAGAAAGGGTACACTTGATGTCCTTTTTGGTTCCTTTCTCAAGGTCAACATAACCATCAGCAGGCATTGATTATTATTTGCGGACATTCATAGCTATGCCTATATTTACATAAAATGCCATGGTAGTCAAGATTGTATTTTCTTTTCTTTTTTTTTTTTTTTTTGCCTTTTTTTTTTTGCTTTTTTTTTCTCCGTCTTTATTAACTTGGGTATTTCTCATTTACATTTTGATTGTTATTCCCTTTCCCAGTTTCCTGGCCAACATCCCCCTAGACCCTCCCACTCCCCTTCTCTATGGGTGTTCCCCACCCCATCATCCCTCCATTACTGCCCTCCCCGCAACAATGACATTCACTGGGGATTCAGTCTTGGCAGGACCAAGGGCTTCCCCTTCCACTGGTGCTCTTACTAGGATATTCATTGCTACCTATGAGGTCAGAGTCCAGGGTCAGTCCATGTATAGTCTTTGGGTAGTGGCTTAGTCACTGGAAGCTCTGGTTGGTTGGCGTTGTTGTTCATATGGGGTCTCAAGCCCCTTCAAGCTCTTCCAGTCCTTTCTAAGATTCCTTCAACAGGGGTCCCGTTCTCAGTTCAATGGTTTAATGATGGCATTCACCTATGTATTTTCTGTATTCTGGCTGTGTCTCTCAGAAGAGATCTACATCCAGTTCCTGTCAGCCCACACTTCTTTGCTTCATTCATCTTATCTAGTTTGGTGGCTGTATATGTATGGGCCACATGTGGGGCAGGCTCTGAATGGGTGTTCCTTTTACCTCTGTTCTAAACTTTGCCTCCCTGTTCCCTGCCAAGGGTATTCTTGTTCCCCTTTTAAAGAAGGAGTGAAGCATTCACATTTTGGTCATCCTTGATTTTCGTGTGTTCTGTGCATCTAGGGTAATTCAAGCATTTGGGTTAATATCCACTTATCAATGTGGATACCATGTGTGTTTTTCTGTGATTGGGTTACCTCACTCAGGATGATATTTTCCAGTTCCAACCATTTGCCTACGAATTTCATAAAGTCATTGTTCTTGATAGCTGAGTAATATTCCATTGTGTAGATGTACCCCATTTTCTGTATCCATTCCTCTGTTGAAGGGCATCTGGGTTCTTTCCAGCTTCTGGCTATTATAAATAAGGCTGCGATGAACATAGTGGGGCATGTGTCTTTGTTATATGTTGGGGCATCTTTTGGGTATATGCCCAAGAGAGGTATAGCTGGGTCCTCAGGTAGTTCAATGTCCAATTTTCTGAGGAACCTCCAGACTGATTTCCAGAATGGTTGTACCAGTCTGCAAACCCACCAACAATGGAGGAGTGTTCCTCTTTCTCCACATCCTCGCCAGCATTTGCTATCACCTGAGTTCTTGATCTTAGGGTTGTTTTAATGAATGAGTGACAAAATTGGTGCACTCATAAAGAACCATGTCTTTGGTGTAACCATTGAAAGTTAATGTTTATCATATGAGTACTCTTAAACTACTCTCCAGTTGATGTATTCTCCTTGGCTTTCTTCATCTCTATCCTCTGTTGAAGGATATATGAGTTCTTTCCAGCTTCTGGCTATTATAAATAAGGCTGCTATGATCATGTTGGAGCATCTTTTGGGTATATGCCCAGGAGGGGTATAGCTGGGTCCTCAGGTAGTAGTATATTCAATTTTCTGATGAACCACCTGACTGATTTTCAGAGTGGTTGTACCTTTTGCAATTCTACTAACAATGGAGGAGTGTTCCTCTTTTTCCACATCCTTGCCAGCATCTGTTGTCACCTGAGGTTTTTTTTTTTTTTAATCTTAGCCATTCTAACTGGTGTGAAGTAGGGTTGTTTTGATTTGCATTTCCCTGATGACTAAGGACGTTGAACATTTCTTTAGGTGCTTCTCAGCCATCTGGTATTACTCAGTTGAGAATTCTTTGTTTATCTCTATACCCTCATCCTACTGTAACAATCCAGGGCCAGTGGTCTCTGTGGGTTTCTATGGGTAAAGGACTTGTGGTATTTAATAACGTATTTGGAAATATTTCTTAAGCCCATTTTTATGTAGAAAATGAACACGTTGACACATGAAAGCAGCTTTTAAAAAATATGAGTTCTTCCTCCCATTTTTCCTGTGATGAATGCAAACTTAGAAGAGATAAATGATAGAACTGAACTCATCTACAAATTAAATAAAGCCCAAATTTCATATCCTCCAGCTGAGTCCCAAAACGCTGTGTTGAAATTTTATTGCATCAACATTTAAGAAGCTCATTTGGGACAGAGAAAGTAGTTTGTGAGATGAACTTGTCACACATTGCTAACAACTCCCTGTCTCCTAAAATATGTCTACACCTTGGTCTCAGGAACTCATGAATAGGTTTCTTCATGAAGCAGAGGTAAGGTGTGTTTGTAAATAACAATTCTGATTCTGAGAAAGGGTGTTAGTCTAAACTATCTCATGGGTTGGCTATGATTGTAGAAATATTTATAGTGGAAAGGAAGGAAGTATTTGTAGCTTGGAAGATCAAGGAAGAAACCAGGAGTTGTGAATATACAGAGCCAGAGGCTAGAGGGGAAATAAGACATATCTTCTTCTATTAACCATCAGAAGGAACATGGTTTTGCTGATCGACTTTAGATTTCTAATCTCAAAACTACGAAGTAATACATTTTTAGTGAAAGTTGCTAAATATGTGGTCACTTGTTTGAGCAACAAGAGGACACTAAACTAGAGCCCCTTAGGCATGGTGAGAAAAGGTGGATCTTTTCCATTTAATTCATACACATATTGGTGCAGTAATTACCTTTCAGCAGCAAAAAGTCTGGAACTTTAACTTCCTGCTTCCTTATAGCACAATTCAAGGAAATTGCATTAGATACAGTATTTTTTTCATCTCCATCCATTGTAAAGTGGAACAATAATTGGCAGGAGAAAGGAAGCCCTGAGTGAAAATGTATTGTTGCCATGGGCACAACTGTATCAAGGACCCCCAATCTCAGACCCAGGAGAAAATACTAAAGCCCTCCCCATAAGGTAAGGCAAAACCAGTTCTGGTTCTTACAGTCTCTTTACTGCATCTGCATCAAAGATCCTTAAGTCTTGCAAAGCAGTTTATGACATTGATGACCCATTCAGGTATAATCATTCCATGGTCTCTCATTCTCTGCACATAGATCAGTAGGGTCTCTGTGTTTTTCACTATCTATGGCAAAAACCTTTCTGATAAAGGTGAAGAGATGTATTAATCTATATGTATATCAGCAATTAATTAGAATAATAGTAGTATATTCTCCCCTAGAGCCTATGACATAGGTTCTTGACCTAACCACAAGTTCTTGGCTCTGATAATGATAACAAGTATTGGTTTCATTTTGTACACAGGCTTCATATTTTAGGATTACCATTGCTATGGTGAAATACCATAACCAAAGCAACTTGTGGAGGAAAGGGTTTATTTGACTTATACTTCTAGATCAGAGTTTGTCACCAGGAAAGTCAGGACAGGAACTCAGGCAGAGTAGAAACCTGGAGGGCAGAACTGATTCAGAGGCCGTGAAGGGTACGGTTTACTGGCATGCTCAACCTGCTTCCTTATAATAGAACCAAGAACTACCAGCCCAGGTACTGTACCATGCTGGGCCTCCCCAGTCAATCACTACTTTAGTGAAACGCCCTACCTGATATTATGGAAGCATTTTCTTAATGAGGTTACCTTATCTTGTATACTTTTTTTTTCATGTTCTATGATTCAAGCATGTGATATTTTCAGCAGTAGACTCTTAACACCCAAGTCTGGAGGGTAATCAAAGCCTTGGAAGTATCCTATGCTCTATGGGATCTCACAGGGTAATAGCTCCTAAAGAAAGAACCAATTCGTGGCACTGGAATTTTTGTTAGCTCAGTGGTAATATCTTATACAGATTTGCTACCCCAGATTTAATGCTAACTCTATTTCAATTTTTTTATCTATGTGTGTGAATATATCTTAGGGAACTTTTACCGTAGGAGGTTTCCTTATGACTTTTGAAAGCCCTTAATGTTAGTGTTAATTACCTCTTCTGGTAATCCCTTCACCCTGAAAAAAAATTCAACTTAAAATGAGTAAAGGAATCAGTGTAAGACCTGGCACCCTGAATCAGGCAAAGAAAAAAGTAGCAGTCATATTTGAGCTTCCCGGCAAAAGAGAAGATTTTCCAAATGGGAGCCAGGGGCAAGGCATTAATGCCAACAATTCACAAGTAGGACCTCATGAAATCAAAATAAACAAATCCAAGCATTCAAATGAAGGGGCAGTCTACAGAGTGAGGGAAAATCTTTACATCTGATAGTGTGTGAATAGTTAGATATGTATGGAGTGCAGAACAGTTAACATCAAGAAAACAAATAATCCAACGTAAAAAAAGTTCATAGGACTAAACATAATTCTGAAAAGATGAAATGCATACAGCTAAGAAACATTTTTAATACATTTAAAATCCTTAGTCATAGGAAATTAAAATTACTTGGAGGTTTCATCTTATTCCTGTCAGAACGGCTAAATTTAAAAAAAAAAATTCCACCAAACAAACAATTGACAGTAATTAGTGACAGTGGCGTGGAGAAAGGGAGCCATTAGTCACTCCTGGTGGGAACATAGTCTCATGCAGCCACTATGGAAATCAATGTGAAGTTTCCTCCAAAGGTTAAAAATATATTTACCACTAGACCTAGCTATACTCCTCTTTGCATTATCCCCAAAGGATTCTGGATCCTAATACTGAGATTCCCGGTCATCCCTGTTTGTGGTTGCTTTGTTCATAAATAGCTAGGAACTGGAAGCAGCTTAGATGTTCATCAACCGAAGAACAGGCAACGAAAAGAGTAAATCTTCTCTCATGGTCTTTCCATTCCCTTTCTTCAATGTTTCCTAACCTTTAAGTTTAGAAGTGATGCTGTAAGTATATTAACTGGGGGTGGCCTTCCAGGGTCAGGACAGTTAATATCTATATTTTGAGCAGCCATGATTTTCTGAAATGGTTCTCTCTGCAGTAAAGAGAAGCACCTGTGATAAGTGTGTGAACTACACTTATCTGTAGGTATCAGGATAAATATTTAAGAAAATTAAACTTTTTTAGGAATTATACTAGTTTAGGAAATTGATAATAGTAGATTATTTATGTTTCATGTCTTCACCAACTACAAGTGATTAGTTTTCTTTACATTTGTAAACACTGCTTTATCTGAACCCTTTCCTGCCACCCTTCCTCTTCTTGGTCTCCTTATAATTCCCCATTTGTTCCTTCATCTTCACACATTCTTTTTGTCTTTTAGAGTGTATCTTCTCTGTTCCTTAAAGGTATCGCAACACAAAATAGTTGAGAGTATGGCTTTCAAACTGTGAGTAAAATTGTGGAGTCAACCTGATCAAACTCTGTTTATGCCACTTAGCAATGTGCACTGTTGAGAATTTAGCAATTTTCCAGTCCATCTGGTTTCTCCTATGTGAAAGGCAGGGCTTCTTTACCGCACTAGTGTCAAGAGTACAAGAAATAGTAAAGTACCAGGTGCTGTGACTGCCACATAGAGAGCTCAGAACAAGCACTTATAATCATCATCACTGATGTAATCTTCCTGGTCATTTCCATCCTATGGCATCCACGTCATCATCCTCATCATTACCTTTTCTGGAAATTATCATCACATCCTACTCCTTTAGCCTTGGTTAGTGACCTTCCTTCTGGCTTTCTGTCTGCCAGCAAGAGTCTACGAGCATTTCCACTGATGTACTAATTTATACGCCTAATTCCTAACTCATTCTTTTCTTCTGAAATTCTACTGAGAATGAAGTTTAAAGATGTTTAGGGTAACAGTGACAAAGACTTCACAATAGTGAGTTGGGAACTTACACATGGTGCTAAGGAAGGAAGCCCACATGAACTGAGGGAAGACAGACATGCTGAAGAGGAAGGGTGTGATTATCAATAGAGGTATGGATGAGGGATACAATGGTGAATGTACTGTATGGAAATCATCAAAAACCTCTTCTTGTAAATCATTCAAATGACTAGGATATATGAGAATCTCTGCACGTGTCTGACTTTTGACAATAGGCAAAGATACTGTATCATCCCTTAGCACGGAATGGGGCTGTGAGGCGACAACACCAGCTTTTTCTCAGCTCTCAGAAGTAGCATTGAGCCTAGCTACATTTCGATGAAATTTCACCACAGAAATATCAGGCGAAAAATGAACCCGTGAGGCCAGTGGCATTTCTTTGTCAACTTAGGAGACTTCCGTCTTTGCTGATAAATGTGTTATCTTTTAAAGTAACCTGAACTTCATAAGATTTTCACGATGACATTTATATTGTGTTCCTTTGAATTGTTATTTTACTCCCAATTTGAATTTTAACTCATTACTGCTGCCTTTGCATAGCATCGTATATCTTTTTTTTCTAACCAGAAAAGTTTAAAACAGTGCACGTAGAGAATCAGAGTATGGACTCTCATCTGAGGATGAATTTAATTAGTGAGTCTTTAAAAATACTCAGTAATGTTTAAAGTGCTTGCAGGCTGTGCCATGGAGCATGAATACAATTAATTACTGAAATATTTTTTAAGAGATGAAATTGAGGAATGAAAGAATGACCCAGTGTGTAACACCTCAGCTCTGTCCATATGTCCATATCTTGGGGTCTTCAGTAGAATACTCTGATAAAGGTTTCAAAGTGACAAGGGAACTGTGACATGCTTGATAAAAGCTTGAATAATCGTAGACAATTGACTGAATGTTCTTCATCGCACAAATGAGGTACATGTCATGGAAACAATATAGATTATGAAATGAAGAGGATTAGAGTTTCCAAGTACCTGGTTTATTAGCTGATAAGCTTTCTATAGCAAGTCAGGAGGAGATGATTGGTACTTTGTATGTTATGGAAGTACATTTTTATTTCTAATTCCTTATCAATAATAGATTTCCATGAGCACTTCAGAATGTAATCCAGAATTGCTTTTGTTAGACACAACTGAAAACCTCTATCATCATAGATTATGGAATGAGTCTTGAGGTTGTGTCAAGAATGGATACACATAAAGTTTTGCTTGGTTAATTCTATAAACTGAGATAAGCCCTTCTGGAAGCCAGAGACCTTCCAGTTCCAGAACTTTTGTTTAATATGTATAAAAGAAATGTGAATGTAAAAGGTGGGCTTTTATAGAATTCCACTGATCCTTGGTACACTAGGAATTAGACATGGATGTCACTGAACACACTTGTCACATTAACTCAGTTAGGAAATGTGACCAAATTTTCTTCTGGGGAGTTTTGTAGCTTTAAAACTTCATACTTCTTTTCTTCTGTTTAACACTTTATGAAATCAATCTTTTAAAGTGTTATTCTTAGACAGTGTTATTTAATACGTAAATTGTATTGTTATGCCCATTAAGAGTACGTTAAACTACTGAACATATACTTCTACAAACTGTTTACCTCTCCAATATCACCCTGATCCCAGGGAGCTAAGGTATAGTCATGAAATTGGAAACTGATACTCTACTCTCCTTGTCATTCCAAAGTAGTACAACAGAAACCATGCAAACTAATGGGCTGTTTTACTCCAGAGTTTGCAGATTTCTCCTCAAGTAACATTCAAAGATTGGTTGTTTTCGTTTGTTGGGTTTGTTTTGTTTTGTTGTTTTGTTTTCTATAGGACTGGAAAAATATGGCATATTTTCCCTTTCATATAGTTTAAAATGTTATTGTTTCAAGTCATAAAATGAACACCTTTGAAGCTACGGGAGTGGTTCAGTGGATAAAGTGCTTGCTGTGCAATCATACTGTATACTGTGCTGAGCCTATACCTAAAGTATGCTGTAATCTCAGTGGTTTGGGGGATGGAGAGATAAGATTGTTGGGTCTTGGTAGCCACCAGGTTAACTTCAGATTCAATTAAGGTCTAAAGGTAATACTGTGGGTGTAGAGAGAACACTGTATCCTCCTCTGCCCTTCATATATGTGTACACACACACAGACGCACACACACACACACACACACACACACACACACACACACACACAAAGCTAATATTAGAACATTTAGGGAACTAGAGTAAATTATAAAAAGAAAATGCTGTAGAGAGAAATATAAGGCATACTTTACAAAGTAAAAGCACAACAGGAAAGATGGGGCACGGCAGGCTGTCTAGGTGCCTTCGATGGCATCTGAAGGCATCTGGAAATTGTCAAATGTTTCCTGGCAGAAAGAGGAACCGTCATGGGTTAAGAGACAAGCAGAAGTTAGTGGGAAAAAGAAAGGCAATAAGGCTAACTGGATCATGGTAACAGGACAGAAAGTGTGGAGGGTAAAGCTATAGCAATGATGTTTTTGTTTGTTCTCCCTTGAGTCCCAGTTCTGTCAGTAGATGCAGCATGATAGTAGACATTTAAAAAAACACCAAGCATTTTCCTAATGACCTTAGCCAGCCCACCAGGAGCTCTAAGTATGTACCATCTGTTGGACTCCTGCCAGGGTCGTCCTGTGCAGGTTCCACTACTCTGATCTCTATAGTCTTGGTTTAGTCAGTAAGTAATTGTTGAATTCACAGAAAAGAATATGACCTTGGACAAGGGGACTCCAGAGTGGCCAAAAACCTCTGAGGTGGTGATCATAGTTGGATGCTGTGTATTTCACATTCAAGACTACTTAGAAGAATCACAGTAGGTACTATATAAGAAAACATGCACTGCTTAAACTTCGGATAAATATTAGCTCAGTCAAAATAATAGCATGCTTATCACACTCAGCTTTAGAATGAATTTCATATAACAAGGTATCTGTTAACTTTATGTGCAACCCTCAAAAATAGTGATTCAAAACAACAACGATTTACATGCACTGTCCGGAGCTCAGCTGTGTCACTCTGAGTCAGGACAGGTGTGACTGCTTTCTGTTGGACTTGCTTCTCTATCTAAACATCTAAAATTTAGGAACGAATTGTGGCGATGTCTGAGTTATGTCTCCTTTGTTACCTACTAGACGTGAGATGTTCTCATGGCACAGTCACAGAGATGTCAGGGGCAACACTGGTAAGCCCTGGCGTGTAGGTACTTCTCATGCTTCTGCGTGCATCATATGCATGCTTGTCTCCCTTGGGCCAGGGCAAGTCAGAAGGCCATTTGGGATTCAAAGTGGATGAATATATTTATCTCATAATTAAAGGAGAACAATAATGTCCATTTCTTGCAATATATCAGAAGGATTTCATAAAGTACATATACACACACAGGCCAGCTGTACCAGTCAGCATCCCAGCTGGAAGTCAATTTACCACAGATGGTTCCAATGAAGAGAGTCTAATGAAAAGGCTGTTTGCTGAAATGTGGGCAGGGTTACAGAAACAAACAAGGAGTGATGAGGGACCCAGAGACTAGTAACAGCTAGAAGCCATTATCACCTCTAGGGTTTTCGGGAATGGAGTTCCTGAAATCCCTAAAATGTGGATTCCTGTGTAGATCCTCACTTTTGCCTGAGAGGAGGTGGCAAGTGTGGAAGGAGAATTGTTCTTTGCACTTCATTTAAAATAAAGGTCTAAAAAGGGTAAGGATATTCAAGGCATCGTCTCAGGTGAAAGGAAGTATGGGTTATGGGCTGAGTGTGGGAAAGGTGTAATCTGGAGTCTAGCTTCACCCTGACATTATAGAGAGTTGTAGAAGAGAAGAGATCCTGTTAACTTGATATACAGGGTTGCCAGGTAAGTCACTTGTGTGAAATGAGCTCGCTTGATCAGGACAGTGCTCTACAGGGAGAGAAGCACTGGGTCACTGCCCAATCTACAGGGAGTTCTGTGGAGTGTCCCAGGAATCGGAACAGTGTCTATCATCAACCAACAACAGCATCCTTCTACACTGGGTTAGCTCTTGCACCAAGCGCCAGCTGAATCTGACCGGGGCCAGACGACCATGTCAACATGGATGTGAACCTCAATCATGCAAATTCCCATAAAAACTGTGTTTGAAAAAAAAATCTATATATGAATTCAGGTGAGGTTCCGTGTCCCTCTCTGGCCTCTACACTTGTTTCAGCCATGGCACTTTGGAAGACGTGGTGTAGGAAACCTTTCTCAATACAGCCGGGGGTGTGAAAGCGAGGAAGGAGGCTGTCTGAATGCACAAAACATCAGCTATGAAATGTTCCCTTTCTGGCCAAGGCAATCATTCTAGAAGAAAATAGAATCCAATTTACTGTAATTTTATAATGTAGATCGCAATCTACACTTGGGGTTCTGGCTACCAAAGCCTAGTTGGGGCTTGGGTTTGAAAAAAAAGGGTGTCTGAAACTTGTCTTTTCTTTGCTTTTCCAGTAGACAAAAAGAGTGCTAGACCTCATCACAAACTTAAAAGGATTTCGTGGGGTTAAATTAGAGGTGAGGGGAAATTTTTTTAATTGGTCTGGAAGAACCCTGCTGCTATTGGACCAATTTAGTGAATTCTTTCTATCCCTTATGAGAGCAGGACCTCATGCCTTATTTATTTAGGTTATTTTTCAAGATGTGAATATAAAAATTGGTTATCCAAAAAGTGTGACATATGGCTTTTAATATTTTTAATGTACACAATGCTTGTTTCTGACACCTCTAAAATATTAAAAAAGACTTGTGAATTTATTTTATCTTGCTTATGAAAGGATAACATGCAGTTGGAAGAATGCTTGATTTCCATCTTGCCTCAATTAATACATTAATTACACGTTAGTGACATTGTTCTGTGCCTCGCATGCAGGACAGAAACAATCTAAATCAAGAAAGGGTTTTTAGCTCCTGGCTTGGGAGAGATTTCATACCTTCAGAAGGTGTGATTGCAGGATCAGCTTGATGGTGTAAGAAAACTTTCTCAATACAGGTATATTGAGAGCCCAAAAGGCCAAACTCTGAGCTTGTAGGGAGCACAGCATAAGTAAATGACAGCATTCGTCAAATGGCTGCCTGGCTCCTGCTTACCTCTTAGTTGAAGGGAAGACAAAGCATCCCAACCGTGCATGTAAGGAGACCTTCCTTTTACCCTAGCTCATCATTCTAGATTCGCTATATTTGAAAATTTGGTCAAGATATACTGGTTTACCCGTGTTAGGAAGCCATTTCCCCACATAGCTTAAACAGTAAGGGTAAGTATTGTCGTCTATGAGGACAGTCTTGACATGAAGTGGGTCTTTATATATTAGTTATTTCAGCAACTCAATAATGTGATTAAGCTTTAAGCTTTTCCACCTCAATATCTGCAGGACTGTTTTGTTCATGTTGTGGTGGTTTAAATGAGAACACCCCCCAAAGGATGTGAAACTGAGCACTTAGTCCCCAGTGTATGGTGTTACTTGGGTATATTTTGGAGGTGTGGCCTAGCTAGAGGTTTTAGCTATGTCACTGGAGCAGGCTTTGAGAGTTAGGGTTTTGTCTTACTTGCTGTGTCCAGTCTCTAATGTTTTCTTGCAGTATGAGACATGTGCTCTCAGTTTCCTATTTCAGCTGTCATGCCATCCAGTCACTATGGACCCTAACCTTCTTGAACCGTAAGTTAACATAAACCTTTTCTTTCATAAGTTCTCTTGGCCATGGTGTTTTATCACAGAAATGTAACTAACGAAGTGATATAATGTCTAGGGAAGTGCTATGGGGCACATACAGATACAACCACATGCAAATGGAAAACAGTGGCTTCTCCCAGAGAATGTAGATGTTTTTTTTCCCCAAAGAAATGATCCAAGAAATGTTCTTTTACATTTTACTGATCAGAGTTATAATTGATCTGATAGTCATGGGAGAAATAGACACAGTGAAGTGAATTTCATAGGCCTTCTCTCTCAGTTGTCTGTGTGTCCTCACAACATGCTGGTTAGAGGAAAAGGGTATGGGTGTGGAAGGGTATAGGTGTGGAAGGAGGTAAGATATAAGCTTTTGATTATAGTCTTTTTCAAGGAAAAGGGCTCCAGTCCTCAGCTGAGGAATCCAGCATATTTTAGGTATACTGTGATATTTGGGGTATTAAATAATGAATCCCAGTCATTTACAGCCTAATGCTTTCTTATTTGTGTGTGTGTGTGTGTGTGTGTGTGTGTGTATACAAATATATATGCATACATATTCTCACAGAGGTCAAAAGAAGACAAAAGGATCCCCTGTAGTTGTGAGCCAACTTATGTGGCTATTACGAACTAAACTCTGCCTCTAAAAGAACAGTGTACATTCTTAACTGCTGAGCCATTTTCATTCCCCAGTCCCACTATTGATAATGTTGTGAAAACTGCTTAAACTTCCTATGCCTCTCAAACCCATTTGAGAAGTAGAAATGATAACTTTACTTATTTTAGAAGTTGTTATCAGTGTGCATTAGAATATGCATCCTAAATATTTAGAATATTTCCTGTGATGCTAAGCTTCTATAAATACATGAGTATTACTTAATACTCATTGACATTGTCAAGGGATAGCATTTTAAGATAATTTCCCTATGCATCTAAAGGAAAAGGATAGTATTCTATTTCCACCAGTGCATTGTAAGGATAAAATTCTATGTGTGTGTACCATTGGCACTAAGTTTCTGTTTTTAAGTTTTGTAGGTAGAATTATGGGATAAGATAAACATGAACACTCAAGTCTGACAGATTTGAAAAATTCAGCTGCTAACTCGATGTCTTATTGCTAAAATGACCCTCAATGAGCCTATCAGTTTTCGTCCATTCTCATAAGAAAATCAGGAACATAGCTCTCTTTTTCAGACAAGTAAGGTACTTGCAGTATAACAAACCCACTATGGGGATTTGTCATAGCAGGTGACAGAAGGCACTTGTCCCAGTTATGTAGGGATCTTATCACTTCTCTTTTTTTTTTGGTACCTGCCTTAATCCCATCACTTTCATAGCCTCTGAGAGGAAAGACAGGAAGCAGAAGTGGCAGGTGTGAATTGCAGAGGGCTCAAAGCTAAGCTGTGACACTCAGACCTGCCACCTGTTGGGTTTTATAAAAAAGAAAACAAAGCCAGAGAAATGTTTGGTGGAGGCCAGGTATGGTGTGGGGGAAAGGGGTGCTTCTGTGGGCCCATGCTGAGTTAGGTATCCCTTCCCCCTGAGGTACCAGCCACATGGACAGTATGTTATAGTATAGAATAGAGTTTATTTAGGGCCTGGGGAGGGAAGTTTAGGGGGTAGTAGAGGCAAAAATGGGTAGCGAGAAAGGGGGAGGGCAAGTGGCCCATTTTATAGTGAGCCAGGCACATCTGTCTGTTGCCAGGTAACTGTGGGATGGAGCCTAGACTAAATGCCAACACTCCCCAGTTTGGTTTAATTTAAAAAGAAAAAAATTAGAAAGAAGTGAAGGTGAAGCAGGAATAGGGTCATCGTGATCTTAAGCTACTTCCTGCTGGTTTTGGGGCAACATTTCTCTGGGAAACCTAGGAAAATGGGTAGGGGAATGTGGCTCCAGTCTTAGGAAAGTTGGCTGTTTCCTTGGTATCCAGGGTCTATGGAACCATCTATGGATACAAATAAAGAAACAAAAACAAAACAAAACAACAACCAAACAAAACCAACCTGTAGATATTTGTGGTGAATATTTAGAGTGAATCACAGGCACCATTTTCAAAACTCAGCATTTTATAGATTTAAGATTGAATAACGCAAGTACTGTGATTCTCTTCTTTCACGGTGATGTTAAAAGTTGTTTAAACTCCAGTCTGAATCAAATCTCACTGGGTTTCTTCGGAATTACCTGTACGAGGGTGCAGCCTCCAAAGGGCATTGATTTGTATCCCAGTTTGAGAGCCTCCCATCAAGCGATGACGGAAGATCTGGACAGGCCCTAACTCCTGACTGCGGCTTCTTTACCTTCTCACATGGATTCTGAAAGACATGTCACTGAATAGGCCCACCTGGTGGCTACAAGAGGTCGCTCTTCTGCCACATGACGGCCACTTCCTCTTTCCAGTCCTGCCACCTTCTGAGAAAAACAAGGTGCAGCAAGATGATCGTCTTCTCTTCCTGACAATGGCAAGATGGGAAAGAAGCAGAGCCAGAAAAAGAAGCTGCCTTGCCCCTGCCAAACACCCAGTCTGCTGCCAGACCGAGTCTCTGTGTGCAGACAGTATGTGCAGGGAGAGGAACTGCTTCAAACCCTGCATCTGCCCCGGGCTCTTTCCCAGTATAGTTCCCTGCTCTCCAGCTCTCCCTGATGCTGCCACTTCGTCAGCCCTCCACGACAGCTTTCTGTCAACTGACTCTCTCCAACAAGTCCTCTTTTTTTTGACAAATCTCAGAGATGCAACAGCTGGTCACCCTTCAAGACTTTCACATGTCTACTCTGCCACTTCCCCAGATTTCCTTCTTTTCTATTGATTTGATTTTTTTTTCTTTATCTCTCATCGTCTCTTATGGAGATTGAATAACAGTTTACATCTTTCTATTGCTCCGTTCTTTCTATTTGAAGCCCTTTCTTGTAACAACTTCTGCACATATCATGAAGTGTCACAGAACAATAATAGATGTTAATGTGTCTCTGTTTTTCTGTTCAAAAAGTGTCTGCACAAGCAGCCACATCAGAACTTTTCTCGGAGGTAAGCAGCTGGTATGGAGACTTGTTTTTATGAAAGATTGGATGAAAAACTTCAAAGTAATAATTATAATCTATGTAATTTTAAAACATATCTATACATATACTAGAGAACTTACAAAATTGAGTAATTTCATAGCTTCTGTGGCCCTGGGGACAGATGCCCCTTCTTAGTGCCCTCCTCCAGAATTGGTTTGGGCTATAGTGAGTATTTAACAAAAACTTCTTGAATCTAAACTTACATGAAGGTATAATGACTAACTTTGTTTGTCAACTCAATTGGGTTGAAAAGTGCCTGAGAGCCTAATCATGGGCTCCCCTCTGATCTGTCTGGATTACATTCCCAGAGATCGATTAGGTAGTTCTGACATCTCAATAATTTCATCAAATTGTGCCTTGATAGATCAATGATAAGGTAGCACTCTTGGGGGAGGTAGTGGTTAAAGATAGGTAGGCCCTAGTTAGAGGAAGTAAATATTTTCTTCTGACTTCTCTAAATATTATGCTTTCTTCCTCTGACCTTTGCTTGCCTTGCCTTGAACTTCTTTTTTCTGTGTTCCCTTCTGCCATAATAGACTAGCACCTCTGGAAGCAGAGCCCAAACAAGTGCTTCCTCCATTAAGTGTATCTCTTAGGCAACAGAGTGAATAGGTGAACTTGATATACCATATTCCTCTGCCTGAGATTTCAATAATCCTTTGAGTCTTCAACATAATCATAGTTTTGGAGAGTATTTCTGAAACACAGAAATTCTACTTAAAGGAATGAGTGATTCAAGGAGTACGACATGGCATAGTATAAATAATACATATATAGGCAAATTATGTCTAAATTTATTTTTATAAAATTGAAATACTACTTTGTTTCAACATGCTTGATACTCAAATACTGTATTAATATATTATCTCATATCTAATTTTTTGGAGAATTTAAAGAGAATAACTTTCTCCTCATTTGCATGCACATTCTTTAGCAGAACAGCCTACAGAGGCAGGTACCCCATAGACCTGCCCTTCCATTCCAGGCTTTTGGACACTCATAATATGTTATATACTTGTAACATGCAGCGAATAACTGCATTAGATATTGGAAATGAAGACTAATTAATCATGTACAGAAGCTATTAAGATGCCCTAATAAATATATGTTGTTTGGAAAACCTTTGTGGAAAAAAACATTTGGTGGATTTAGTGCCTTTTATGTCTAGATAAAAAAAATCCAAACACTAAAAAGAAAAAAGCCTGTGACATAAGCTTACATCTCTCCCAATAAATCTTCCTGAGTGAACACTTGAATAGAATATGAAGTCAAATAATACAAGAACAAGAAAATGGAGGAGCTTTCCTACAATCCATAGCAGTGACAGAAGCATTCAAAGCTTTAAGATATTTTAGTCAGGAACAACAGGAAAAGGGGAGGGGGAGTAAATCCAGAAAAGCCTTAAATAGATGTGAATGCCTGTTTTATTCAATAATGCTGCAATTCTACACAGTAGAACAATGAACACTGAGGTAGCATATTTAAACAACTATATTAATTGTCTTAATTAAAATGAAATCCAAAAAGACACATATAGGGAGCTTGATGTGCATATGGATGCAGACATATAAAAGAACATGAAATTATAGGGTGATTCAGTAGGTAATATTTTTATCAGTGAACTCACATTGCTCAGTATCATTTAGTGATTGTAAGTGGTAAAAGCCATTTTAGTTATGACATCCTATTTAAAAGGGATTAGTGAGCCTCAATTTTCTTTTTTTTTCTTTTTCTTTTTTTATTAACTTGAGTATTTCTTATATACATTTCGAGTGTTATTCCCTTTCCCGGTATCCGGGCAAACATCCCCCTCCCCCCTCCCCTTCCTTATGGGTGTTCCCCTCCCAACCCTCCCCCCATTGCCGCCCTCCCCCCAACAGTCTAGTTCACTGGGGGTTCAGTCTTAGCAGGACCCAGGGCTTTCCCTTCCACTGGTGCTCTTACTAGGATATTCATTGCTACCTATGAGGTCAGAGTCCAGGGTCAGTCCATGTATAGTCTTTAGGTAGTGGCTTAGTCCCTGGAAGCTCTGGTTGCTTGACATTGTTGTACATATGGGGTCTCGAGCCCCTTCAAGCTCTTCCAGTTCTTTCTCTGATTCCTTCAACGGGGGACCTATTCTCAGTTCAGTGGTTTGCTGCTGGCATTCGCCTCTGTATTTGCTGTATTCTGGCTGTGTCTCTCAGGAGAGATCTACATCCGGCTCCTGTCGGTCTGCACTTCTTTGCTTCATCCATCTTGTCTAATTGGGTGGCTGTATATGTATGGGCCACATGTGGGGCAGGCTCTGAATGGGTGTTCCTTCAGTCTCTGTTTTAATCTTTGCCTCTCTCTTCCCTGCCAAGGGTATTCTTGTTCCCCTTTTAAAGAAGGAGTGAAGCATTCACATTTTGATCATCCGTCTTGAGTTTCATTTGTTCTAGGCATCTAGGGTAATTCAAGCATTTGGGCTAATAGCCACTTATCAATGAGTGCATACCATGTATGTCTTTCTGTGATTGGGTTAGCTCACTCAGGATGATGTTTTCCAGTTCCAACCATTTGCCTACGAATTTCATAAAGTCGTTGTTTTTGATAGCTGAGTAATATTCCATTGTGTAGATGTACCACATTTTCTGTATCCATTCCTCTGTTGAAGGGCATCTGGGTTCTTTCCAGCTTCTGGCTATTATAAATAGAGCCTCAATTTTCACACCGCACAATGGACACATGCATGAGGACATCGCATGCTATACCATAAGTAGGAACAATTTGTAAATCTAAAACCCAATGGCTCTGACTCCTATAGATAAGAAGTAGATACTTCCCAGAAATAAGGATCATAAATAAAACTACAAAGAAGTTGTTAATGTTAGAATTTTTCCCACACATTGGACTAACAGCAACTGTTCTATTTTAAAAACACCATTACAGACAGACAAAACACATCAATTTTCAAAATTACTTAAAGGACCCAAATCTGAAGTTTCTGGAAAATGTTAAAACTGCTTGTTTAGTCCAATAGAACAATTAAGAGTATGTAAATTGTAGCACATTTATTACCTAATAAACAAATAAACAATAGGTTCAACAATATCATTAGAACATCAAGGACATAGCAAAACCATTAAAAGGAAATCTCTATCAAATTTTAAAGATGATCATATGGCTCAGTCGTTACATTTTTATAAATATCAGCACAAACATGAGACATTCAATTGGGTTAAGTGTATTTTCAAGGTTGTATGTTGTAGTTTTATGAGGTAAATTTGCAATATTACACTTCTATTAGAAATTAAATAGTTAAAAATGTTTACCAGACGCCTGCTCTATTCTAATCCGTGTCATTGAATACTGTGACAGTCTGAGAAGGTGCAGCAGCCTTCCTACTTTATAAGTGAACAAAATATACAGTCGAGCAAGCAGTCCTGGTATAGGCTGAAGCTCAGAATTCAGTTCATGCCTCTAGAATCCGTGCTCCTAAGTACATCCTCTGTCTATGAATATGATACTTCACTTTGCTGCCCCCCTTTTGGTGATAGTACACAATGTAGTTATCATAAGACCATTGTTTTACTAAATGTTTCAAAAATCTATATATGCCTCAAAGCAGCAAATATTTATGAAAAGCTACAAAAGCAACTAAGAACAGAACTCTTTCATTATACTTGTACTTATTATGGTAAAGTATCAAAACAACCTAACTGTGGCAATATTTTAGCCGTAACATTTTCTATTACAATAACCACTGGCATTTTGTTTAGAATAATGTATATTTGTGAGAGTGAATATGCATCACTTTCAGACAAAAATAAAATGAGTCATATGTTAACTACCACATTACATTGAAGAGTGTACACAAAGGAATTACAGTAATAGTGCCCAAAATGTATGTAGTCATTTGGAGATAGTCCAATTAACGATTTTCTATTATCTCACTGCTCTTCATTATTAAATGTTCGGTATATATTGAATTCATGGTACAATGCATTTTATTTATAAAATGTATACAACAAGCCCAGGGAAAGTAAGCATGGGATTACATTGACCTTACTCTGATACCTTCTTGGCCCTAACATTAGATTCATTCTCACCAGGTCTTAGGTTGGGTTGGGGGAATTTATGTTCAGAAAGCCATGACCATGCCCTGTGTATAATCAACATTCAAGAAAGACAGGAAGAAGACCAGAAGCTGACACAAAGCATTGCAGAATCTCCACTAATGCCAGAAGACCATAAGAACAAATAGCACACTCCTAAAAACAAAGCAAATACCATACACATGGTCCTCGTCCAACGTTCTCGCGTGGGTTCTGGTGCTAACTGCTTTCTTGGTAATATTACTTACTCACGCAGCATATGGCTGTTTTGTTAAGCCTCATAGACACATGTCTGCTGAGATAAATTAATGTTCCCATCTCAACTGCATGATTTGGCAGGAATAATATACTTGCCAGCCAATGTGTAGACTGACCCACATGAATCCCCACAGGAGAATCTAAAGAGAAATACTGTCCAGGAAGCTAACAAGCAGTTAAAGGCAAAAGATTTAGTAGTTCTGTCTGCAGGTCTCGGCCTGGCATTCTCTGTAGCACAGTGTGGTTATTAGAGTTTGAAAGTACAGGGAAGGAACCTAGAAAAGTACATAAATTCGGAAAGTGAGAGAACCACTTTTTCAAACTATCAGGTGCCCCAAAAGGCAGCTCATTATTAGCCAAGGAAGGAGAATCATTGCTGAAGGTGACATATATACAATAAACACACATGTCATGACAGACACATGTACATTGCCACACACCTTTTTCTGAAAGTCTAGTTTTCTCTTAGGTATGAAAGTCTGTCGATAGTATTGGCAGGCAGAGCATAACTTAGGTTGAGAAATGAATCCTGTTTGGCCCTCAGCTCTTCCAGTTTCCTATATGGACCCATGACACACCATATAGATTCAAACATTACGTGCCCTCCTTTATCACAGACAGGGGTCACGAGATTTCAATGAACCATGTTCACTGTATGTGCCAAGAACTACACTACTAACCTTACTCACCATGTGTGTTGTGTGGATTAAACACACTTGTAGTTGGAGAAAAGTAGATATTTAAGCTTCAAATCTGAGCTACTATAGCTCATCACAGGTAAACACAGTGGTTCAGTAGGCTTTTTAATCACTCAGGACCTGATTTCAAATTCTCCTGTCTTTCCTTGACTCAGTTATTACCATCTTGGATTGTCACATTCTCTGAGCCATTCCTTATCGGTGAGAGGTGAAATATTAAGTTCATACAAAGTAACGAGAAGTTATTAAAATATCTGAAACATAAGGATTATTCAAAGACTGGTTGGAACCCAATGGTGAGCAGAGTTATATGGAGGGCAGAGGACTGAAGGAGGCTCTGAGCCTAGAAAGGAAGTGACCACATCCAGGATTCTTGACATTAAAGAAGGGCTACCTTTAATCTAGTTCAATGTGCTTCGTGAAGATTTTGGACATTATCCTAGTGGCCTGACAGTCTGTTAATATCCAAATAAACTATTTTTTAAATGTCTTTTTCATGTGGAATATTGTAAAGGGCCTAATATCGTGACGCCTCTTAGGCACTACAGAGTTCAAGGAAAGCAGTGAACTGTGTTTTCTGAGGCATGATAATACAGAATACTCACTTCCACATTTTAGTGCTCATTTTGATATCGCGCAGTACGTAACTTCCCAGTAATTTCAGAACCACATTTTAAACTAGTTTCAGTCTGTTTTAGAATAATGAAAGTTATACAAGTGTTTCCATTTCTGTTTCTTCCTCTTCTGTTTCTTTCTATGCTGTGCATAGAATTTGCGGATTTACTAAAGGCCAAAGGAATTTTTAAGTTACTGTGGTAAATTGGATGTTTATTGTTACAGAAAATATTAAATTTGTGCTGAATAATTGACAGTTGAAGCACCTTCAAGATTTTTCAGAATTGACCAACTACTTCATTTTATAATCAATAAAACCAATTTCATCATATAATCAATACTTACATGCTGAGGATTAAGGGTGGAAAAACCTCAAAATCTATTAACCATAACCAATATGTTTCTATGCAAGCAGAATGTGAGTTTAGTAATAGCTTTGTAGCACAACACTTATATTCCTGACTTGACTGAAATGTTCTAGGAAGTGTTACACAGCATGCCTGATTCAAAGTGTGCACATCGTGTGCTCAGATCTGAGGCTGCTGGAAAGTCAGACAATGAAGCAAGAGCTGCTCTAACCAGGATTCATCATGCATGTTTTAAAATAAAGTTTGGGTCATTGTACTTTCAGAACCCTTTTGTGTCTGCTAATTTTCCTTGACCCTCATGTTTAATTATGTGACCACTTTTGGGCTTGAGATCCAAAGACTAAGACGCTGGACCCTGGACCACCATGAGAATAAGTCCTTGCAGAGAAACTCACACTGTCCAACCGGCTAAAGGGACAGCAGCTGAGTTACCCACCATCACCCCAGGAACAGAGCCTTTTGTGCCAGGGAAGGAACCCCTTAGAAACTGCCTTGGGCTTGAGTTTTAAGATCAACAAATTGACTAGACAAACATCTCAAGAATAATAATGAAATTTGTTTTACTCCCTTTCTTTATTCCTCTTTCAGCCCGTGAGATAGAAATCACACCCTTCCTTCTTGTTATGCTAAGTAGCCCCTCGGCTCTCATTTCCCCTCTTCTTTTGTTGAGATCCAAACCCTTTCCTCCTTGATAGTTTGAATCTGCAGTGGCAGACAGTGGCACCAAGAGCATCTGTAGAAGTACAGTTAGAGAACCTGAGTTTTCAGTCCTTCCCTCAGCCTCCGGTTTCACTCCTCCCTGAACATTTTCACATAGGCTCACAGGAAACCAAACCAAATATAATGTGTACTTTCAATACCTGAACACTGAGTCCTTGACTCTGAAACTCTAGTAGGATCCCAACTGAGGCCACAAATGAAGCTGGCTAAGCTGCGAGAAAAGATAGTTTTTAAGGTGTTAACATGAATTGGAAATTACACAAGCCACGTGCAACAGTTAAGACACCTATCATTCCCACTGTAAAAACAGAAAACTAGAGATGGAGGGGATCTTGTGGCTTACTTAATATTTATATGGCTACAACATGACTAGCATCCATGGGCTCTAAAGCCTTGTTCGGATCAGTTCTACCATATGCCCGCAGCACCTGTGTACCTTCCGTCGACTTTAGAAACTAACCTGGGAACTATTAAAGACAGGATTCTCGTGTTAAGGCTCAGATTTGGCTAGATCAGCCTCTATTTGCTCTAGTGAGGTCTAACTAGAGACAGAGCTGAACAATAAAGTGTTTGAAGCTTTTTCTGCCTTCTGCAATTCCCCGCACGCAGGGGTATGCTCTCATAACCTTCCAGCATATTTAAAAGCCTGGGATATTAATGAGAAGCTGTTATTTCTTCTAAAAGAAGCATTGCTTTTCAGGATCATCGGCTCCCAGCACTTGAGGTGTGTGTCTTCTCACCCACATGCTATATGCTGAAGCACCTGTTGGTGGTGGAGCAGGAACAGTTGGCAGTGAACTACAAGTGTAAGAATTTGAAGGTAACTAGGTCTTATTACCGTATGCCGGCATAAAAATATTATTTCCCTACTGTGGATAAAGGAACAGAAGCCTGGTGTCTGCAAAGATATGAACATTTGTTGGGAAATTTATGTTGATATATAACAGCATATGGTCTTTTTCATCATGGATTCATGTGCAGGAGGCAAGCTTGGTGTTCACAGTTAGAGGCACTGAAGGTGGAGCCATGGGAGGTGTCCAAGATTTGGTAGCACTGTACCCAGAATAGTTACACATTCCCAGAGGAGAGGTCAACATGTCCTGTAAAAAAATCTGGTCTTTAACATTATCAGAGGAACACTGACATTTCACTCAGATAAAGTGCTCTACTGAGAACCACATCGTCATGGTCTGTAGGGGCCATAGGGATCTTCTAGTATAATATTTCAAACCACAGAAAGCTGGAACAAATAAAAATACCTTGATAGTGATCATTAGAAAATACACCTGCTTTGAAAGACAGGACACCCAAGATATGTCAGAAAGTAAGATTGTCCATGCTTACGATTAATGAGCTCTCATATTTTACTAGTTTTCTGTGGTTGCCGTTACAGTCTTCATATTTACTTACCTTTGGTTCACTTTGCTAGGAAGTATTTATTTAAAACATATTGGCCTCCCAATTTTAGTAATTATGACATCCATCCCACAAATACTTTTGGTGTAAAGAAATATCATAATTATTAAAATACATTTAAATGTTAGGCTTGAAATTAACTAGGATGTAGGACTCAGGAACATGCTTTTTACTCTCCTTTCTGTTCTCCATTATGATCTCTCCTGTCCCACTGCTAGTGTCCAGCAGCCTGCTTGACATGCTTCTTCTCTCAAGCTTTCTCCATTCCCTTGGAAATCTACCTTCATTCACTGTGAACTCCATGGGACTTTGGTGTGGCGCCAGCTTTGCTCCTTCCTGTGGCCCTACTCAGATCTCTGTTCTACCCATTCCCCATTCTTTTTATGTCAGCCTTGAATCCCTAGAAACCTGTTAACCTGGGATCCCCAGTGGTCACATTGGGCTGGGACTCAGGTAGGCAATTTTCACTCTCCTTCCTATCATCCATAAATTCAAATTCTTTACAAAGAGTTGGGAGGAAATTCTGAACCAGGAATTGTTGCTTTATCCAGTGTGGCAAGATAGCTCGTTGCCCTGCCCTTTCCCCTTGTTTTATTAATTAAATTTATTCCTTGAGAGTTTTATACATATGTGTAATGCATTTTGATTACTTTCACTGCCACTATCTTTGATCTCCTTCCCACTCATCAATCTTCATAAGCCCCTACATGTTCCTCTCCCACATTCATGACTCTTGTGTTTTATGATTCACTGAGTTTAACCAGGGGCATCTGTATGACCAATGGGTTTGAAATTACCTATTGGGGCCTTCTGGGGTCACTGTTGGTTATACAACTGAAAACAATGATTGCACCTCCCTCAGAGTTTATTAGTAGCATGAAGTGTTAGGGCCCCTTATTCATGATTGACTTTTCATAAGCTCAGTCTTTCCAGTTCCAGTGTGGTAGACTGTTGGTGATGTGAAATCTGTGTAGTGCCTGAACATAGCGTTTTTCAGTCTTCTTTCCATCTTCTGGCTCTTATGTTCTTTCTGTTCCCTCTTTTGCATTGTCACATCCTTAAAGAGATTGTCACCATTTCCTGTGAGGTGATGAGAACACAGCTTCCATTTATTCTCATCACATTGAAGAGTTAAGCTTCTGCCATCACCACCTATCACTGAAAATCAAAGTTTCTCTGATTAATGCTATCTTTGGTTATAAAACATCCCAGTTAGAATAGCAATTAACAAAAAACACCAAGTGATAGCAGATGCTGTTGAGGCTGTGGAGGAAAAGGAATCCTTATTCATTGTTGGGAGTAGTATAGACTGATTTACCTACTGTGGAAATCAAGTCCTCACCCAGGAATATACCAGAAGGAATGTATCTCCTACCAGAGATATTTGCTCATCTATGTGCAATACAGCCCTGTTTAAAATAGCTAGGATATGGAACCAGCTTAGGTGTCATCAAATAATAAATAGATAATAAATGTGCAGTAGCATATATACAATAAGACTTTACTCAGCTATTGAGAAAAATGAAATCTGCAAGTAAATGGATGGAGCTAGAAAATCTTATACTAAGTGATATGACCCAGGCCACAAGAAACGAACCCCACTTGTATTTTCTCTTATATGACTTTGATCTTTGACCCTCCAGACTTCAGTGTTTCTCTTTGATACTTATAGAGAGCAGGAAACTAGGAATTTCCATGGGGAGATGGTACCATGGAGGAAGGCAGCAGGGCAACACTTAGTCGGAGCCAGGTTCTAGGAAGCTAAAACAAAGCATTAAACAATGAAATGTTTTTAAATTGGAGAAGAGGGAGGAGGGAGGATAAATGTTTATATAAACATATAAATGTGTGGGTGTTTGTTAGTTTGCTGTGGTTGTCATAACAAAATACCACAGATGGAGTGGCTCAAGCAATAAAAATTCATGTGCTCACAGTGTAAGAGTCAAGAAGGATGCTTTATCTAAGACATTCTTCACTGGCTTGTAGCTGGCCAAATTGTCACTGACCTCACATGGTCTTCCTCACACAAATTCCCAGATATATGTTCTTCTTTCCCAATCTCCCCTCCTAAAAACCGCTACCATTATGTTGGGTGAGAACCTCATTTTCTGATTTTGTTTGGTTTGGGTTTTCTTTCACTTATTACATTTTACTTAGTTAGTAGGAAGGGGCACAGGCCCATGAGTGCTTGAGGAAGCCACAGCACACCATGTAGGCACTGGTTTTCTCCTTACAACTTTACTCTGGTCCTGAGGAGTAAACTCAGATCATTTGGCTGGGTTACTCACTGAGCCACCTTCCCAGCCTCTCATTTTCACTAATCAACTCTGTCAATTTCCTCCTACACTCTCATATACAGGCACTCCCTAGCTCACGTAAAAGCACAGATACCAGGGATGGACTTGCAATGTTTGAATCTGAGGCTATAATTCATTGCATGGCATGGCATCCTTTTATGTATTTAATTTTAGAGTTGGAATTGCAGTGTTTGAATCTGAGGCTATAATTCATCTTAGGACATGACATCATTTTTATTCATTCATGGCATTCATTCTCCTTTCAATGATGTATTTATTTTATTTTGCATTTAGAAATGTCTACCAGTATATATATATATATATATGTAAATATATATATGAGCCCCACCTGAATATCTGGTACCCAGAGAAGCCAGAAGAGGCAACGGATTCTCTGCAACTCAACTTATCATTGGCCGTGACCTGCCATGTTGGTCTTGGGAACTGAGCCTATGTCCTCGGGCTTAACTACTGAGCCATCTCCCCCAAGTCCCTGAAATTTCGCTTCTTCAACATACCACACGGAATGCTTCTAGTTTTGTGTAGCTTTTGTAGTTTTCTCATTTATAAAAGAGAGAAATTGGGTCACAGGCTTCTAACTATGCCAGTTCTTAACATAGGAGGCACTTGTTAATTATCTGGCTGCATTATTATGATAGCAAAATTACATTAATTTTGTTGAGAAATACTATTGAACTTGGTTAGAAGATGATAACTTCCATTTAACTCTAAATGTCTAAATATATACCAGCACATGTATCCAGCTTTCTGGGTTACTTTCTTTCAGTCCTTTAAAGAAACATTATTCAGGGAGCACACAAACAATATCCAGTGGAAATTCAATTCTATCCCCTTCTACTAATTCCCTCTGCTTGCTGACACAGGTTACTTCTCATGTGCTCCTCGGCCCTCTTCTTCACCTTTTGGATTCCCAGGCAACAGTTTCAGTGTCACATACTACCAACAACCACCTTCCATGTGCCATCTCATAGCCTTACATCTCCACAGACAGTACTAGACAAAATCCTATGCTGTGAACTGGTATTAAGATCTCTCTGATTTTTCTGTAGGCATGAATCTACTGCCCAACATTTGATACTAAGAGTAAATCTGGGAAATTGTCTAGTGTATTATCTATCTGCAATATCGACTTATGAAAAAAGGTACAGTGGGGTTTATACAACATTCACTGGTCTTCTCTGACAACAAGTCATTGGGAAATCTTGGATATGATCTGTTCGGTCTTATATTTCCTCCAACGTAGGACTTATTGTAGGGCCCTCAGAGGATCTTTCATTCCCTTTCTTCCTTTCTAGATAGTAAAAAGAGCTGGTTTCTTTTGTGGAGGCTCCTCTTGAATTTAGCATAGTATCTGATGCACAGCAGATGGTAATGAACTTCCAAAAACCATGATAAGATCGGAGCCAGAGAAAGAGAGTTCGGTGGGGAAAATGCTTGCTATACAAGCATGAGGATCTGAGTTCAAATCCCCAGCACTCATCTGTAAAGCCAGCACTGGGAAGGAAGAAACAAGGGGATCACTGGCGAGCCTAACAATGACTGGTGAGCGCCATGTTGTATGAGAAGCCCTATCTCAGAATATGAGGTGTCAAGCAGCAGTTCACATCATGGGGTTACAGGGGTTACCCCCTTTGAGGGTCATGCAACACAAATCCTCCATATCAGATATTTACATTACTATTCATAATAGTAGCAAATTTTCAGTAATGAAGTAGCAACAAAAGAATATTATACTTGGGAGTGACCACAGCATGAGGAACTATATTAAAAGCAGCATTAGGAAAGTCCACTTGTGGGTTGGGGATTTAGCTCAGAGGTAGAGTGCTTGCCTAGCAAGCACAAGGCCCTGGGTTCGGTACCCAGCTCCAAAAAAAAAAAAGGAAGGAAAGTCCACTTGTATAACGAAAGTACATGATGAAGATATCTGGCCTCAATATAAACATAAACACATACAAACACACACACATGCACACATGCACGCACACACACACACACAAACACACACACAGAATAGGAGGTGGAGTGACTGAGTAGACACAGCTTAACCCTCAGGGAGAAGATGCCAACTTGTGAAAAATATCAGTAGTCAACTCTTAAGAGAGATTTTTGTGGAGACTTTATTACTAAGATATTAAATCAATTTAAGCAACACATAACGTGTAACACGTTCAAAAAAGGTCTTCAGTGGTAGTTAATATTGCCTGCTAATTTATGCTTATTGTGGCAAAGGATGAATGTACGTGGGCATTTGCAGTAAGTTGTAAGGGTGGTTTAACTAGTGAAGTTTGGATCTCATTTTTCTTTCAAAAATCTATCAGAGTATTAACTTTTCAGTTAACATTCAAAATTGTGTGTTTCACTGTGATATTTTTATTCATGTATATCCTTGTATTTTGATCATACTGACTGACAATTGGACACTTTGCAAAGGGGAAAGATTGTGGAATACTCAATATAAATGTGATGTCCTCATCAAACCCCTCCCCTCAGGGCTCAGAAAATTGTATGGAAGAGTAGGCAGAAAGATTCTAAAAGCAGAGAGGTTGGGTGACACCAAGGCAACAAACCCTTCTAAACACAGCTGGACTGATTTATATCTGAGCTCAGAAAAGCTGTGGCAGCACGCATAATTCCTGCACAGGACCAAGTCATTTAGGGTCCCAGCCCTGAGAGGGAATAGATAGAAGGCCCCATCCCTAAAGCATAAACCTTCACTAATTGACAACTACTTGCAAAAAGAAAAATCATTTTTTTCCAATGGAACCTTACTTGGTGTACAAACCACTCTTCAGAGCAGGTACCAAGTCCAGCAGTAGATGGCTAACACAAAACAAACTTGATTCTACTTTCAGAAATATTTTGAGTCATAATGCTTTGTTTGGGAATTTTTAGCTTGCTGGTTTTCTGCTTATATTTGATCTCTCTCTCTCTCTCTCTCTCTGTGTGTGTGTGTGTGTGTGTGTGTGTGTGTGTGAATGCTCAAGCCATGGTGTTTGTTTATATAGAGAGAAGACAACTTTATGAGATCAGGTCTTTCTTATACCACGTGGTTCATGAGAATTGAATTCATATTGTTAGGCTTGGTGAAAGTGTCTTTACCCACTGAGGCATCTTAGTGGCCTTTCTATCTAGTCGGAATGTTCAAGAACAAGAAAACAAATACAACCTTATGCTGGCGAGACTGGAAAGTAAGAGAAAGACTCATCTATTTCTGGTTGGAGTGCAAACTTTTACAGCTACTATGAGAGTCAGTGTGGACTCTCAGGAAGCTATGAATACATCCTTTTCACAATCCAGCTATACCATTCTTAGCCATATAACAAAGGGCCTCCACATCATACTACAGAGAGGCTTGCTCAATCATGTTCATTCCTGCTCTATTCATAATATCCAGAAAGTGGGAACAGCCTAGATGTTTATCAATGATTGAATGGGTAAAGAAATATGGTGAATTTATACAATGGAATTTTTTTAGCTATCAAAAGAAATGATGTCATGAAATTGATGGAGACAGAAAACGCATCATGACTAAAGTAGTTTAGACCCAAAATACAAATATAGTATTTGTTCTCTTACACGTGGATGCTAGCTGTTAAGTCTTCTAATAAGCAAGTTACAAACTGTAGAACTACAGAAGTTAGATACTAATAGTGTTAGGGACTTGGTGATTTGGATGGATCTCCCTAGGAAGGAGGAATACAACAAATAGTGGTAGATATATATGAGGGGATTGCAGGAACAGGAAGATCAAACAAGGGGGAAGAGGGGAGAGAGGAAGGGCATACAGGAAGTACAGCTACAGCTAAAACTAAGGGCCATTTATGGGGTCACATGGAGAGCATCCTAAAATACATGCATATATGGAGACTTAAAAGGAATTGCCAAATAACTGGTGAGATGTAATCCCAAGTAGACATCTCTTGTCACCAAATGAAGCTTTCAGTTCTAGAAATTGGTCCCATCTAATAAATTTATTGGCCAAAGGGTCCCATGGGACCACCAAGACAACCAAGGCTATTGCCAAGACTATTGGTTGCTCTTCATAAACAGAGAGTAAGGCCCTGTGCTGAAGACACTGCTTACATAACTCATAGAATGTGGAGAAGTCAAGCTGGCATTTACCTACGGGCTTTCAATCCTACTGAATAGTGCTGATACTGGAATTCTGCATACTACCAAAGGAGAAAGGTAAACACCAAACTAGCTACAAAACTTGCAATCTACAGTAGTGACCTTCCTCTGATCAATGAATACATGACTGAATTTAAGGCCTACTCCATGAAATGAACCTCATCCTGACATTGCTCAGTTTGCTAAGAGCCTGAAACCAGAAAGGCCAGGAGCCTTTAGTGGAACTACCGTTCCAATAAAGAAACTTTGTAATGAAATGATTCAAATAACATTCTGTTTTACTCATTGATCTTGGTGAACCATCATCAGAGAAATAGCACATTGGAATGTAACTGGAAACCACTCTGGCTATAACACTGTCAATATGTGAGGTTGTTGAAGTTTTTATGGTTCTGTATGTCACTCATCTAATGGCGCTCTGCAGATTACAGGATATCATTAAATTGAAACGCCTCAATCCTTCCCCTAACTCTTCCATTGGGATCTCCATAATCAGTCTGAGTGACTGCAATCATTTACACCTCTATTGGTCAGGCTCTGGTAGAACCTCTCAGGGAACAGCTTTACCAGGTTTTTGTCAGCATGCACTTCTTGGCATCAGAAGTAGTGACTAGGTTTCATGTCTGCAGATGGGATGGATCCCCAGGTGGAGCAGTCTCTGGATGGCCTTTCATTCAATCTCTGCTCCATTCTTTGTCCCTGCATTTCCTTCAGACAGAAACAATTCTGGATTAAAATTTTTAAGGTTGGTGAGTGACCCCATCCCTCAACTGGAGGCTATGCCTATCTACCGGATATGGTCTCTACAGATTCACAGGGGGATGCTTGGGCAATGAGGTATGAGTGGTTGGGCAGGTGGGGGAATACTCTCATAGAGTGAGAGGGAGGGGGATGGGATGGGGAGTGCAGAGGGGAAACCAGGATGGGTGACAACATTTGAAATGTAAATAAAATAACCAATGAAAAAAGAAATGCTTGTCACACAGTGACATTTATAAGGTATTCATTTTTACCCAAAAATGGAGTCTGATTTTTATTAATATTTTCAGTTTTTCTTGGTAACAAGAGTATGATGATTAATGAGACCATAATTTTGAAGAACTTGGTAGGAAATATTAATTTCTATTTTCCTGAGAGTTTTTAGTAAAACAATCTCATGTTCACAATGTCAACTTAACATCACATAACTTAACACGACATATCGTGGCTCATGGATCCCAAGAACAGAAAAAAAAAATCCATAGTATTATAATTTTGTATAAAATCTGTTTATTATAACCCTTGTTTAGTTCATAGATTTAAATGGCCAAATCAGGCCTACTGATTTCTGACTTGAAACCAAATGTGGCAAGATCGTTATAACTATAAACCTGTCTACCACTCATAAGGCAAGATGCGGGAGTTGGATTTTCTGCATTCGAAAATGTTTAACAAGTAGTTAATAAAATGTACTTTTTGCTAGATAACTGTGATAAGTTCTAGAATATTGTAGAAATTACAGCCCAGTTGGAATGACAAGTGAAATCTGCTCATGGGCTAAACATTATGTGGAGTACAAGTGTATTATTAGAGCAATATATAAGAAGGATCTAATTTTGCTTTGGTATTCACAGGGTCATAAATGGCCCCTGAGGGAGGATAACACATGAGTGTGGGATTTGAAGCATGAACAGGATGTTTGTAGGTGGAGAAGAGACTATCTAAACAGTAGACACAAAAAAGAAATATTTTCTGACATGTGAAATCATGACATATTGTTGCTATCAATAGTGATAGCTGAACAATTAATTCTATCCTTGCAGATAGAATTAAGTGTCAGTTTATATTATTTAATCAACAAGTAAGGAAGACAACAAAAAAGCCCATTTCCCTTTCAATCAAGATCATGGTCTTGGAATAATTTACACCATCTTCAGTCTTTAACATGAAGGTTGACAGTTGTACTCTTGCTTCAGGTGAGGTACTGGCAGAGTACAAACGCAGCCAACATGGAGTATTCTCTGGATGCCTCAAATCATCTTTCTTATTTTTGATGACAAAGTTACAAAACCTTTATCAATACAGTTACAAGACTACAATTGGTTTGGCTTTCTGTTGCCTTACATATGTCAGTGGTACAATCACAAAACTGATTATGTTCCTTCAAAATTCAGTGGTGTGTTGTGATAGAGGACATTGAGTGCATGTAATCCCACAGACAGACAGGGATTTGCACAGTACCTACTCTGTGCTAAGATCAAGTTATTAGATACATGTTCTTCTACTGAATTATCTAAAATGGAATCCTCATTCTCCCACTGTGACCTCACTCATGCACGTAAGAATCCATTTCTATCTCTGTATAATGTGATTATACCCCCTTGCTCAGAGCTGACTGGGCCAGTTACAGCTCTCCTTTTGGATATATTTTGTCCTAATTGCTAGATCTAGATCTGGGACAAAGCAGTGTCTGTAAGTTGATGTCTATATGCAGATGAGGGCTGGCCCAAGTTAAGCCCAGACCTGTAACTGGACAGTGAGAAAGTGGAGTGTGCAGAGAGTTTTGGTAAGGGGAGAGAGAAAGAGGAAAAAGAAAGAAGAACCAAGGTGGAGGCAGAGAAGGATGCCCCAGATCTGTGTGGTCTTAAATGGCCATAGATAGTTATGAATATTTCTTAAGGGATGGATTTCTATAGGTCAATTTATCTAATCTAGGAGGGCAGTTTATATCTTTAACAATTGGTTGTGAGATTATTATGGATTATGGATTGAGAATTTAACATATAAATCTGATTGCTAAATTACAGCTTATTGAATCCTGTACTGGGTTGCTGGGGCCAGGGGGTGGATGCTAGGAATGGGAGCAGAGTCCACGGTAAGAGAACCACAAGATAGGTGGTCTCTATATGAAACTGTCCTGGCAGCAACCAGCCTTGTGAGCTAGATGGATAGGGAGATTACTGCCGTGTTCAGAGAGTAGCCGTCGATAGTGAGAGATGAAATAGAGCTTAGTGGGTGAGACACTTTGCTGATTGAGATAAAAATATCCCGCAGATGCCATGAGGCCCTATGGTACCCGCACTCGCAGAGGATAAAAGATGCTGTTTTTAATAATTACCACAATAATGTCTAGTTCTGGAACCCAGAATATATGACACATGGCATTTAAAATTTCACTTCTTTCAACATGTTGGTCTTTTTTTTAAATAATAGCTTTGTTATGATCTAATCCATATATTGCAATGTGTACAACTCAGAAGAGTATGACTCTTTGGATATGCTTGATCCAAGAGAAGTGGTGTGGCCTTGTTGGAGGAAGTTTGGGGATGGGCGTTTGTTTTTTTACGCAAGCTCTGCCTAGTGTAGAAGAGACCAACCTCCTGGCTCATAGTCTCTTTCTGGATGTCTTCAAATCAAGAGGTAGAACTTTAGGCTCCTCTAGTACTATGTCTGTCCGGATACTGCTATGCTTTCCACCATGATGATACCATTATACTGAACCTCTGAAACTGTAAGCCAGCCCCAATTAAATGTTTTCTTTTATAAGAGTTGCTTTGACCATGGTGTCTCTTAACAGCAACAGAAACTCGAACTAAAACACTGGCCTTTATTGCATTTAGTTAAACACTTATCCCAGCAACTGCAGAGTATTTCCCTCACCCCCAACAACGCCCTGCACTCATTTACCTGTATCTCTTTCCTTCCTCCTTCAACCGCTGACACATCTACATTGCTACACATTACTTAAGTGTGACAAAACAAAGAAGACATGGTTCAATGGAAATGACTGAAGTTGACACAGAAAAATCTAAAGTTCATATATATGAAATATGTATGTGTCTATATACATGTAGAGACAGAAAATCTTAAAGCATTTAAATTTTAAATTTCAGATATAATTACTTTGTCTGTTAGTAATTAAAAAAAAAATCTTCCTTAGACTTGTACCCACAGCCAAAGCAGGGAAACTGTCTCATACAGTTTAAAGTTTAATGTCATCCTGCATTGTAAAATGTCAGTTTGTCCACTGTTCAGATTCTTTTCAAGAGTTGTGTGTAAGTCTCTAGAAGTTTGATTCTTTCTTTGGCCCAGTGGATATGGCCTAGGCTTTGGAGTCAAAGTTAGTCATACACCCTTTCTAACCTTATTTTTTCACAATTAGACTAATATTTTTACAAGGCTTTAAAGATTTTAAGAAAGATTACCTAAAATAATGTATGAATCCTATACAGAGCCATGACTCACAGGAGCAGGTGTATACACGGAAGGTATGAAAATGGTAGATTCATCAGAGGATGATCTTCCCAGCCAATAGTGGGATATTGTTGCAGAGATGTTACTGATCAACTGGGAGTAAGAGTTTTAAACTTCCGGTATGAGCTGGTCATAGACTGGCCTTGAACTCTTTTGTGGAATGTGAACTGAAGAGGAGCATCTCTCTCTGGACTGAGAGAGTCAAAACCACCATATCATCTTTTCTTTCTCCTTTTGTGTTCCCCCAGATTCAAATCCTCAAGGCTAAAGGAGTTGGTGTTGTGAATTCATGCGGAGACAAGCTGCATGCCAACAAAGGGCAGAATTAAGACTCTTACATAAGAAGGAAGAAACTTACTCAGTGAAACCATTGGAAGGTATTTATCAAAGCAGTTTTCACTGCCCTAACATATTCAGTATGCAGCAATCTATTCTTACAAATTCTGTGGGATAAATGCTTTGTTTCTTCAAGGAACATCAAAATTAATCCATCTGTATCCCTTTATGAGAGTGTTTTTTCAGAAAGATCAATGGAATAAATCTGTAAAATACATGAGGATAATTCATGATGCTGGTAGTATTTTCTACATTCATTCAAAATTCATTCAACAAATATTTATAGAGTGTCTCCATCAGGAGAGGAGTACTAGTGAAGCTATATTTTAGAAATAGATAGAAATAGCATATTGGGTAATTGGAAGGTAGTGCCTGAAGCAAGCTGTAGATCATAGGTTTATTATAACTGTCTTCATGAAAAGCTGCTGAATTTTCAAAGCTTGTTTGAGTATTGCATCGAGTCCTTAGATGCTGGCTACCCAATGCCATGCATCCCATCTCCTAAGCCTGTGAAACACAATCAGAAAGAAAGTTTCAACACTACTGAAGGTGTGAATATTGAGAAAACAGACACGTCTCCATGGTGAGATTAGTGTAAAAAGGTTGAAGTTTTGGAGCTGTGTTTAAATCCTCTCTTCAACCATTCTGTGTCTTGAATCCCCCGGTATGGGAGAAGAATAGTCATGGAAATATCCTGGGACTTCACAGAAGATCAGTTATTCACATAGAGTTGCTGAAAATAGAACAGAACTACTTAAAGGTAGGAGGTATATTTGCTGTCCAAAAACTCTCAGCTAATTCATCAACCTAGATGACAACATCAAAATTCATAGATATTACTTACTCTTTTACTGTTTGTCCATGTGAAAGGAAGGCTCATTGTCCTTCTTTACCTTGGTTATGTGAGCATTTGGTATGTGTGCATGGCACATATGATTTTGAACACATATGTGTCACATTCAAATATGCACATATAAACATCACACATACTCAAATATTTTTTTCCCTATCAGGGCATTTGTGACATAGGTCAGCTCAGTTTCTATAGAAAAAAGGTTGTAATGTTCTGCAACTTCTCTGTGCACTGAAAAGTGCCCTCCCAACATCTCAAAATTCATTTCTTTTCCTGCTACCTGCTTCAGCCCTATCACTTAGTCCCATAAAAGAATGAAAAGTCAGTTAGTCACATTATAAAACAAAGTCTCACAGGGATTGGAGAGTCAATCCTAGTGCCTTTATGAGTCTGTGCTAGGTCCTTTGCATATATATATATATACATATATATATATATATATATATATATATATATATATATATATATATATATTATTGCTCTTAGTGTGATGTTTTGGTGAGACTCCTAATAGTGAGATTAGGGGTGTCTCAGACTCTTTCATTTGCTCCTAGGATCCTTTTTCTTATACTGGGATGCCTTGCCCAGCCCTGATATGTGAATTTGTGTTTAGTCTTACTGTATCTTTTCATGCCATGTTTGCCTGATATCCCTAGAAGATCTGCCCTTTTCTGAAGGGAAATGGAGGAGGAGTTGATTTGGAGAAGAGGACAGATAGGACAGGGGCACTGGGAGAAGTGGTGGAAGGGGAAAATGTGGTCTGGATGTACTGTATAAGAAAAAGAGTTAATTATATAAAAAGTGAAAGGCTCAGATTTTTGTTTTTAAGATTTATTAAGCAATACTCTACAAACAGGCCAACTCTGATTCTCTGAAATAGCAGGATGTTTTCTGGGAACTTAAAAGCGTCACTGTGAATTCAATGTTCCCCGTTTTCTGTAAAAGCACTTGAGCTGATGGCATGCTGCATAACCTTTGACCTTTCCTTTGGCAATATTTACCGTGGTTTGCTTTCGGCACTTTGTGTGCATGTGTGTGGAAGAACACCAAGGGAGGACAGGATAGAGAAGGAGGCTTTGATTTCCCTTGGTCCCTAGCAGGGAAATAGAGATTTGAGACATAAGCAGAGGGTAGCATTCACTTTTGTCTTTCCCTGAGCATTTCTGTATATGAGACTTAGCTTGAGTCTCATGCTGATTTTAGACGGATTTTAACAACTATGGCTCTGTTCAGAGATAGTGGTTATCTAACATGTGCAAGGCCCTGGGTTCCCCAGCACCATGGAAACAACAAGAACCACAGCAACTTCCGGAATATTCAAGAAAGAAACTGTTCTCTCCTTGGATTTTATCCTTACAGTTAAGATCACCAATAGAATTAGTTTAAAAGCAACGAAAAAAAAATCATTGTTTTACATCACCTAAAGCTATATCTTCCTACAGAGACACTCGCAAGTCTACGGTGTTTGTTGCTCTTCTTGCACCAGCAGGGATATGGATTCAGGCTAGCTGTCCATCATCAAAATAATGGATGTTGAAAATAGGATACATATTCAAAGGAATTTTATCCAGCTATTATGAAAAATGAAATTTGAAAGAAAATGGGTAGAACCGGAAAATATTATATTAACTGAGGTAACCCAGATCAAAAAGATAAATGTTTTTTGTATGAGTACAGATCTTAGCTTCTATTTATTAAATAAATAGTAAATTTGCTCATCTAGGAGGGACTAAATATGGTTAAAAGAAAGGAGTCTAGAAAGGAGCTCATGGAACTAAAATGTAAAGAGGCTTATAGTGGACAGTAGTGGAGAAGACAGTAGGAAAAGGGGGAGGGGCTACTAAAGGTGAAAGGGTAGTGCAGGAGAAAGGGAGCACAGGGAGATAAGTATGAGAGGTAGAATCTACCATAATGAAATATGCATAAATACTTTATAAAGAAAGCTATTAATTTCTAATCTAGTTAAAAAATAACAATAAATGAAGAACAAAGTTAAGTATGGGTCTACAACCATAGCCAATTCATTAAGTAAACTTGCTGATTTTGAAAAGGAAGCAGATTCTGTTTTCTTTAGTACCCAAATGACTGCTCAGAGCCATTCCTTACTCCAGGCCTAAGAGATCCAACAACCCTTCTGGCTTCCATAGGGGTCAACTAAGCATTTGGTATAGATATAAGGAAAACATTCACACACATAAAACAGCATGTATGTCATTCCTCAGTAAGTACTTACATGTTTGACCATGTCTTTAAATCATAGTATCTTCAGTAATGCTCAGAACTAGAAAGATATTTCTCAAATATGCTGTTAAATATTAGAGACAGGGCTTGGCCACGAGAAGCTTGGATCATAAAAGGCATTTTGTGGCAAATGTCACTATTTTGGAGTCACTATTGGAGTGCTCCATGCTCAGCACTGTGAATGACAGACAGGAATCTGAAGCAAAGAGTCCTTCTATTAGGTAGGAACGTGGTTGCCTTCTTATGCATTCCTACTTCTTCTTCCTTTTTTAAACATTTTATTGGATATATTTTTATTTACATTTCAAATGTTATTCCCTTTCCTGTTTTCCTGTCCATAAGCCCCCCATCCCCTCTCCCTCCCCTTCTTCTATAAGGGTGTTCCCCTCCCCACCCACCCCTCCTCTCCCCTCTCCAACTTCTTGAAGAGTCATCTCTGTTTGTTTTTTAAGAATGAGATTAATGAGATACAGGAAGCTCTGGGTTTAACAGCCTTCAGGAAATGAGTAGCCCTTTGCTCATGCAGCTCAGGACATCTTCTCTTCAGGAGTATTACACAGTATGTATCTCTTCGGGGGTATTATACAGTATGTATCTCTTCAGGAGTATTAAACAGTATGTATCTCTTCGGGAGTATTATACAGTATGTACCATTCCATGTGGCCAGATCTCATGAGATGTGATACACGACCAGAAACATGCCCAGGTTCCCGTGGGACATTCTTTATAGTTCTCTTAATAGGGGCTGGGGATTTAGCTCAGTGGTAGAGCGCTTACCTAGGAAGCGCAAGGCCCTGGGTTCGGTCCCCAGCTCCGAAAAAAAGAACCAAAAAAAAAAAAAATACAATGCACATATAGTTCTCTTTATATGAATTCTGTGTGTATGGCTCTGTTGAGTGCAACTTCTGTTTGCTCTCCTCAACGAATCTGTAATGTGCATCAACAGTGGTATATGTACATTACTTTATCTTTCTTACATCTACCCACAGTAAAGTATAATTGAATGTTGATATATTATTACTCTGCCTGCCCTTATAAGTTATTAGAAGCAAGGTCTTAGTGGAATATTTTTTGATTATTTATACTGTTATTATTCTCAAGAGTTTATCATAGCAGATACACAATTTGCTAAATAAAAGAATTAAATGGAGTTGGCATGAAGGGGAAAACCTGTTAGAATCTCTGACTTTGGAAAATTGCTAATCTGATTCCATGAAATATTGGCTTAGAAAACTAGAACTGGTCTCTCCTGGGCTTATAATGATGTAAGTCCTCAAAGGCATTAAAGAACTTTTTGTAACTGGCTTAAGAAGAACCTCTCTTATTTTCCTTCTCTTTACATGCTGTCTTTGTATAGGTCTCTATGTGGGCCACTGTCCTTTAGTCATCATTAGTGTTTGCAAAATATATCACAGATGTACCTATAGCTGACTCCAGACATTAACTACATGCAGTTCTGGGTCATAAATTGTTTAGCAAACATAGTCACAGGACTGTTATCAAAGTAGCATAATGACCACTTCCTCACTCTTTCAAACACTTATGCATGCTTGATTGTTGGACTTCTATCCTATTTCTAATTACAATTGTTATTCTTTGAGCTACAGATCCATTGCACTCTTCGTATTATTATCTTCCCCTTCCCCTTCCCCCGCCCCACTTTCCCCAGTAACTGTACAGTGTCATGGTCCTTCTCTATGATTTGAATAACAGGGGTTACTAGTGTCATCCATTCTCTTAAGAAAAAATTTAAGACTCTTCAGTGTAAAGAATTCAGTAGTGAAAGTGGGTGTAGAAAATGACTGTGAAGTCACAACAGGGAAATATTATTTACTCCTTCTCATCCCCACCATACTTGGTTTGGGGCAACTAAGGCAGTATAGACCTTTTTCTTGTATGGCCTTGTATATTTGTGTTTTGAATAAGAGAAAGGACCTAGGAAAATCTGTAATCTGATAAGTAAGTACCAAAATGATTGCTTCACGTTCAAGCACAGAACAAGAGAGTAGTTTGGCTATTCCCTTCTGCTTTTCAGTCGTGTCATTTATCTCAGTCAGTGGTTTATTGCTGTGAAGAGACATTAAATTTCTTACAAAAGAAAGCATTCAGTTGGTGGCTTGCTTACAGTTTCAGATGTTTAGTCCATTATCATCACAGCAGGGAGCATGGTGGCATTAAAGCAGGTGCTGGGGAAGTAGCTGAAAGCTGGTCATGATTTGTAAGCAAAGAGTGAGTATGGGCTTGTTATGGGTTTTTGGGAGTTCAAATCACACCTTCAGTGATACACTTACTCTAACAAGGCCACACCTCTTAATCCTCTAATCCTTCAAACAGTGCCATTCACTGGTGCTAAGCATTTAAATACATGAGCCTCTGGGGGCCACTCTTATTTAAACCACCAAGTCATCCATCATAATATGATCAAACCCCCCCCACCCCAACACCACCACTACTGGCTTTCTTCCTTTCATAGAACTGGAAAACCTTTTCAAGCAAAAGAAGAAAAGACACCATGGTCATAAGAATACTCACTCCTTGCAAGGGACTATGTGCTGAGCCTCTCCTAAAATCATCAAAATAAAAGTCTTCTCTCTACAGATGCTACTCATCTCAACTCTCTGTTATATATCTTATATCATCAACACCCTGAGCTTCTCCTTGAACCCAATATGACTTGCTACTATTTCTGCAAAGATATGGATCCTTTAAGACCATCCTGCACCTACTATCTCAGAGCCTGTTTACTGAGGAACCCAGTTTATGTCATACAGACTTCATTCTTCCCATGATAATATGTTAAACCATGATATAGGGAGAGAATCGCTGAGGATCATTCCATAACATTCTTGATGTAAATGGTGAAAAAAATAGTGAAGTAGCTTTAGAATGAGATCGACCAAGATTTTCTTCCAACTTTTACTTTGTGATCTGGAGCAAGTACCTCAACATTTCTAGGCATCCCTTTTTCTAGAAAAATAAATATGGTTAATTCTGATAACATGCATACTTCCTGGGGTGGCTCTGACAGTGACATGGAAGTGTATACACTGACAGCCTAGTAGAGAAAAGGGCTCTGTCAATCATTAATAATTTCCAATAGTAGTCATTATTTGCCCAATTCCTCTCTCACATTATTGTGTAGCTGAAAAAGGACAATGTGCTTAATGTGTACATCACTTTTACAATTATCTACTGGAGTGTGATATTAATTAAATGAGTTTTAATTGTGCTCTACTCTAATAACAAGCCGGTCGGTCAAGCAATTGAAATTTAATCAGCAAATGTGCCTGGTTCTAGCCAATGCTTGCCATGACCTGTGGTGCCCTCTGCTTGCTAAGCTTCGGTTTCAACTGCCAAAACTTATTTTCTTCACTCCTAGTCCTAGCAGTAAGACTGTGCTGTGGCAGGAGTTCTTGTAACAGAATATGATTACAAAGTATACACAGAAGAGGGCAGAGATTTCATTGTAAAGCTCTGGTTTCAGATTGCATATTATCAACTGTCCAGACAAGGGAAATCACTTGACCTTTCTGAGCATTAGTTTACCTTGATTTACATTGTATCCTGGATTTCTTTCTTATGCATTCAAAGTCTCACTTAGGTCTATTCCTGGAGGAATACATCAGTATAATTTTTTGTCTTGTTAAAACTCTTCAAAGCCTGCTGTACTCCTGTTAGCTGCTGCTACAGGTTGAAATGTTATCAGTAAATCACACCCTCCTAGCATGAGACCAGGTAATTTTGCAGAGACCTATAATTTCACTGCTCTCTTTGGTGAGCAAAGTTCATATTCATTGATCTAACCCTTTCCTGAACTGAGCCTGGTTTATATAGAAAATCATCTCCAGTGCCCCAAGGTCACAGGCTGTCTGCATAGCACCAGTAGTGAGTAGCATCTTCAATATTGCATGTGCCTGTTACTGTTCAGTAGCTTCCCTTGTAGCGTGACTTCCATAGCTCACCTTTCTGTCAATCCCATTCACATTCTCTACCACATCACAAAAGCGGTCCACTAAGAACATTTTTTTTCTGCACTACCCTCAGGACTCATTTTAAGGCTTCCAAATATGCTCCACATACCCTGAAAACAGGCAAATGCAAACATCTATTTTCCTTGCTTGCAAGCCTTTACATGGCAGGGTTTGAGAAGTCTTATGTCTTTGTACCAACAGCACCTGCACCTTGTATACAGCCAACAAAATTGTAACGAACAGCTGAGGAATATTATTTGAAATCATGAACTCTGGCACTGAGAAATGTAACTCTGAATGAGGTAGGGCACACAACTACAAGATAAAACGATTTCTTTGTCTTTGACTCAGTAAGACACCAATCAGACTCTCTTTGGATCATTAAACTGGGGCTATTTCAACCAGGGGTTTGGAGAAGCTGATCCTATTGAATTCTGCTTCCTATTTTTCAGGGCAGTTAGTATCTCGGGGATTGGAATGCAGCTGTGGTATTAATACAGATGCTGACATGTCAGAAAGCCCAGAGGAGCAAAGCTTTTGAGGATGGGAAGATTACCAAAGCTTTTCATCTTCATGCAGTCCAGAGGCTCTGGGATGATCTAAATGGCATGCTGGTATATTCATCTGTGACTGCCTTTGCAAGTGTGCTATATTTTATGAGCAACCTGGTGGCAGGAAATATATTGTCCAGAGGTTTCTCTACCTGCTGCTGGATTCACAATTGAAGGTCAAATATATCATGCCTCACCTGCCGATGCTAACTCCCTTTTGCAAAGTTACGTACCTGCTGAATGGATAGATGCCCCTTGGTACATACATTCCTTTGCAATTCTGTAGTCAATAGTTACTGATGCTGCTTGGTCCTTGGCAATAGCATTAACTTAAAGCTATAGAAAATAATGACCCTTGGCCCTCCTGATCTGGCCTGCTGTGGCCCTAAGATCTTTCCAGGGAGTACAAATAGCTATGCTAAATCAGGTTGCTATTTTCTCCTGCTCTCTGGGAGCTTCTTTGGCTTTGTGTTACTTTGCACTGCTGTGAAGAAGTCTAGGATCTGTCAAGGAGGTATTTATTCTTTGCTGAGTCAGGACCTCACCCACTAGCTGCATACATTTTTTTTTCTCCTTCTAAGAGTAGAGATTTGGGGCTTCAGGTAGGTGATGAATTCTGTTACAAGATCCTTCTGAGAAATGCTTTACCTGAATTACAGTTGAAATGCCAACTTGGCTGTTTACTAAAGTAATGAAATACATTGGTCCCCGGTCCATTAGTTCTCATATTTCTACACTTGTTGAGCTCTTGAAAAGTTTTCACAATTGTTTTAGTGCTAAAATAGAAGGTTGAGATCATATGATCTAAAACTAGATGGTGTTTATCACATAGTGCCCATTTAATAAATGTGTTCTTCCATTTTGATAACAGACTTAACCTGGGAATTTTCAGGGTCTATTACTCAGAGTTACAGATAATATGGCATGACAAATACAGAACATTCTTAGCAAAACATGAATAACTAAATATAACATTCATTATTTTCTAGTTACTTTCCCCATAACTTCCTGCTGTTCAGCAGGGGTGAAGTTGTCCAATAAAGTACATGAACAATACAGTGCGGCCCCTTCTAAATGAGGTTCATTAACAACCTGTGTAGCAGTGATGCCCAGGGCAAAGCCAGGCTGCACTCTATGATATTGTGGTTATTTGCCTGTCATGGACACTGCTTACTATAGATTTTGCCTCTTGAACAAGAAGTGAAAACTGAAGTATGATAAGGGACAGAAGTTTTTCAGGAATATGTTGTAAAGGGTCACCCATAAGACCCTTGGTTATAACCAAGAAGATTAGTGTTGATCGTGAGTAGCCTAGACTTCCAGTCTAGTGAGTAGTGATCAAGTTCTTCAGCAAGCCTTGTGCAATCCATTGGCTTCAAATATCAGGCTCAAAGCTCAAAGTCACTGCTGAATTAATAGATGCAGGAGGGAATAAAGTTCAGAGACATAGAACCAAAGCTGTTTTTGTCACAAGGCTTGCAATAAATAAAAGCTCATGAAATGGCTAATTAATTAGTTAATTAATTGGAAGATAGCAGTAGGTGACTCAGGAGTTTCAGTGACTCGGGGATACTAATTTTTCTTCAATATTTCAAAGCATTGCTCAAATAACCTTTGCTTTCCCTAATGAATGATTTTGAGATTTTTCCAAATACTTACTGGCCAAATAAAAGTCAGCATCTTTCTCACAACTTGGCCAGAATTATAATGTGCAGAGGGAGGGGCAAGTTAATTTTTAAGCTAAAGGGTAAAGGATTACATATAGGAGATTTTCTCACTCTGGTAGTACTTCATCCCTAATTGTTTATGTAAAATATAAATTAAGATGAATTTATATGCTGTAGTCTTTTAGTAAATTTTTCTATGGGAACAAAGCAACGTGGCTTATTTTACTGCTTTTCAGAGACTAAAAATGCATTTATATCTGAATGAACTGATGTTTGTTTGGCTGTCCGTTTCCCTTGCAGGCTTAAGTTATCCTGAAGAATGGATCTTCACAAAATAAATTTTAGCCTGTCTTTAAGATATGGCATTGATAGTTACTAGAACTGGTCATGAGCCTTTTAATTTAACTTTGATTGTCTGTGGAAACTTCAGTTCTGAAAGATCTGCATGTGAAATGCACGTGCCTAATACCTACCACTCATCCTCTACACTAATGCATTACAACTCCTTCAACAATGAGATAAAGATCTGCAAATGAACAATTCTGTGGATAGTAATGACTCCAAAACCCATTTTTCTAAGTCCAGTCATTGAAGCTATATAGGTTTCATTGTTTTCTACATAACATATAGGAGTGTTTCCTAAAAGAAAAGTCAACTATTAAAAACGATGGCTGGAAGCAACTAGAGCTTCCAGGGACTAAGCCACTACCTAAAGACTATACATGGACTGACCCTGGACTCTGACCTCATAGGTAGCAGTGAATATCCTAGTAAGAGCACCAGTGGAAGGGGAAGCCCTGGGTCCTGCTAAGACTGAACCCCCAGTGAACGTGATTGTTGGGGGCAGGGCGGCAATGGGGGAAGGGTGGGGAGGGGAACACCCATAAAGAAGAGGAGGGGGAGGGATTAGGGGGATGTTGGCCTGGAAACCGGGAAGGGGAATAACAATCGAAATGTAAATAAGAAATACTCAAGTTAATAAAGATGGAAAAAACCCAAAAACTACAGCTGGAATTGCATTATAAGATACATTCTTGTTTACCTTTATGAAAAAAAGTCCGTCCTACTGTCAAAACTTTTATAATACATTTTATTAATTTTCAATTACTTTACATAATATAATTTGATCATATTCACCTTCACCGTCAATCTCCCCCCATCTCTTCCCAGATCTACCTGTCATCTCTTGATTTTAATAATACACCAAATCCAGTTTGTATCACCCATAGCCTCATGGATGTGGAATTATTCCATTGGGATGCGATCACTGTAGGAATAATCATGGCCATGTTCTTCTAGGAGCTATCACTTGTCTCCCATCCATATACTTTTCAGGCCTGATCTTGCTTAGCTTCTAAGAGCCGATGAGATGAGTAGTGATCAGGGTTAGGTAGCTACATATTCTATTACCTGTCCATAGCACCTCAGTTCGGGATGGAAGCTCATTAATCCCTTCTCCCTCTATGCTAAAATGTTGGCTGTATTGATCTTAAGCAAGCAAGCAGAGCTGCTGGAAGTTTGTGAGGGTAGTTGTCCTGCTATGTCCAGAAGACATTGCTTTCCTTGTGGTGTTTGGTTTTGCTTTGCTTTGCTTTGTTTCTATGGCCCTCCCTGAACTCTGGCTCTTATAACTTTTTGGGCCGTTTATTATGAACCATCATCCTTGTGTTTAGAGAAGAGGGTGGTGATATAGATATCCCAAGTGTAATTTTATTGATGCTATTCTCTGCATTTTTACCAGTTATTTTTTCCCATCTTTACTACTATCTTCTACATAAAGAAACCTCTGGCTTGATCTGAGAGCTGCATTCCTTTATGGACATGGAAAACAGTTAATAATATGCCTAGTAAGCGTGATGTTAATAGGAGTTTCACCCCTGAGGCCTATGGACTCTCAAAGCAGTGGTACAAGGCATATATTTCCTCAGGTAGATCAGACATTAAATTCAACCAGAAAGGGATTAGTTACTCTTATTTGTGCTACTATTGCATTTATGGGTACCTATGGAACATGTTGCTAATTATCGTATGTCACAGGGTTCAAAGCTGAGTAAAACCATTCATCACAATGCCCCTGCTTCTGGCAGCTTACATATATCTCTGTGTTCTGTAGAAGCTAGTCAACAGGAAGGAAGCTTCCTGGTACATGTCAACTTGATTTCTTAATGTCCTATGATCAATGGATATGGTATCTTCAAGAGCTAATAAGTGTTACCAATAAGTACTGGTAGAGAACTGAAAGCCCTGGCAATAGCTTGTACTGTTTGGGGTGTCTCTAGGACCCATCTGACCAACAATTCAAGAGGATGTACTATACATTTTAGTAAGAAACTATGGGTTTTGTGTGTGTGTGTGTGTGTGTGTGTGTGTGTGCATGTGTGTGTATGTGTGTTTGTATGTGTGTGTTTGTGTGTGTATGTGTGTATGTATGTTTGTGTGTATGTATGTGTGTGTTGGAATATATATCCAATATTATATCTGATCTATTAATAAGTTATCCCTCCCCAAACACTTTCCTTTGCATTCCTCTTGCTCTTCATTTGTTAACTTCCCTCCCCGTTATTTCCTTTCAACTAACACTTTAGTGCCAACGATTTATTATTGTTATGCCATTAAAGCCCTACTTGTATTTTCAGAGTACATATTCTTGATCTTTCTGGACCCCAGAACTCTGTTTCTCTGTTCTCTCTCTCTCTCTCTCTCTCTCTCTCTCTCTGACTCTCTCTGTCTCTTTCCTCCCTCCCTCCCTCCCTCCCTCCCTCCCTCCCTCCCTCCCTCCCTCCCTTCCTTCCTTCCTTCCTTCCTTCCTTCCTTCCTTCCTTGCTCCTCCCTTCCTTGTTTTTTCACCTTTTGTTAATTCTTTGTGAATTTCACATCATGTGTCACAATCCCACTCAGCTCCTTTCCCCATCCCTCATGTCTGTTCTTTGTCCTTGTGACACCCCCTGATAGCAAATCATAAACTTACAAACAATATAGAAACTCATCATAGACACTCTAGTATGTCACGATATGTCCCACAGTATATTCCTCTGTCTGTCTACACATCTTCATTTGCAAATTTTCATTGCAATGACTCATTAGTCTGCTTTGAGATCTCTGATTTCTATGACACCATCAATATTTGATCCTTACCAGGCCTCCTCCTGGTTATCTTGTTGTTGCCTGGTGACATGGAGATCATGCAGAATACTGACCCTTTCCTACATCCTAAGAATTCACATATGATACAGATTTCGGGGTGGGCCAACTCCCAGTCCTGGATCTGGACCTGAGTAGTAGCTGAACTGGTCAATATACAGACTCTCTTATTCCCACCACCAGCAGCTCCCCAGAACTGCTCTGGGTAGGTCACCCAGTGCCTCCATTGGCAGGAGGCAGGATCAGCTCTCCCGCCCTCAGCGTGGCTATTCTCCTGCATCCAGGGCCAGTAGAACTGTGCTGTCTAGGTGTGTTTCATGGCTCACACTCTCTGAGTACTGCAGCCAGTGGGGGCCAGGGATCGTTTTCCTGCTCTCATACCCTTGGTGGCTGTTCTTCTGACTGCCATAGGTGACAGAGAGAGCATCACCCCGACACCCATCCACCTCCTGCAAGAAGACTGGTAGAGCCTATTTTTCCACACTCTCATCCTCGGAGCTTGCTCAACTCTGCCCCAACTACCAGGATCAGCTTTGCTGTGCTCTCCAGGGCAGATGTAGTGCCCACTCTCCCTAGTTCTGCAACAGGTGAGGGGCAAGACTAGTTCTTCTGCACTCATGACCCTGTAGGAAGCTTCCCCACCTTCCTGCTGGAGGTAGAGAGGGTCAGGAAGGGGAGAGACATCACCTCTGTGCCCATACCACCCCATGGCAGACAAAGTAGGGGCGATCAACTCTCCCATACACTCACTCTTGGGCCTGGTTACCACAACCTTACCACCAGGACCAACTTCATTGTGTTGCCCTGGCAAGGTGCAGGGCCTTCTCTTCTGAGTGCTGCTGTAGGTGAGAGGTGGGGCGAGCTCGCCAGAGCACCACAGACAGTGAGGTGCAGGGCGAATTCCGCAAAGCCTGTGGACTTGTTCATTGTCCCTGGCGGGCTGCACAGACCAGGGACATCATGTTCTCTAGTGGTAATATGAGCCATGGATATCAACAGTGACCCCTGTCACAGACCTAGACATGGCCCTCAGGGGCAGCTCAGGTTAGAACTTCACCATGGCCCCAGGGGCCAGGGTTGTCCACTCACATCAGGCTGCTCATTTCCACTCTCAAGTCTCCAGTTCCATCTCTCGTCACAATGCTCAAGCTGCTCCACTTCTTTTTCTCTCCCGCCTCTCCACCACATACTCACGTATGGTGATGGCTCCCACTGTAGGCTGGCCAAGCAGCTGGCAGGTCCCTGGGTGACATCCTCTAGTAAGTAGATGTTTATGGCCTGACTGTGCACTGCTCCAGAGGGCAGGTATGTGGGTGACATGGTGGTTAGTAAGTCTTTGTCTTTCTCCTCCCACACTGCACTGTGTGATGGTAGGCAAGGCTCTGTGTGTTTTTGGCCTACCTGTGCCCATTCAGTGGGACAGAGGGCAAGTATGTAGGTGTCTTTCCCCACCCACATCCCAATGTCTTTGTCTATCTTCCTCCTGTGCTGCACTGCCTGGATTTGCTTTGATTTTTATGTGTTCTAGGCATAAGATAGCTTTGGTCACCAAGTCAGGCATCAAACTAAGATGGACAAAGGACCGTTGTCTGCTCTGCCCCTGACTCATATAAGAACACAACCACCACCACCAAGGTTTCTCTCTGCCCAGCCAGAGGGGCAAAGCTCTGTTTTCTAATTCAGTAGCTCACTATGATGCTTTGAATTTAGTCTTGCTCTGTTGAAACTGAACACAATTTAACACCTAGAATCTTCATCATACTAGTCATATTGCACATTTTCCACCACTGTACACAACTATTCCAATGGAGACTTAAGATTAAAATATCTAATATTGATCACAGATGACCAAGAAAGATACAGCAAAAACAAAAGATTTAACTGATGTCTGTGCAGTCAACTACATGAAGGTATTCATTCCTGTTAGCTCACTAAATTAGAATGAATTATGTTTGTTATCTGGAACTTCACTTTTCTTCAAATCCTATTTTTAATGATGGCTCTTTAATGCTTTAACCTCCCTTTTAGGCCACCACCCACCAGAGGATACAAAGAAAGGGTACAGAGAAAGTGGACTTGTTTAGAATTTTTTAGTTTGTTTTTAGTTTTTTGTCTTGTTTTGTTTTGCTTTTGAGCAACTCCTGTCTTCGGTTCACAGGTCAGCAGCACTAGCTCAGTCTGTTAACAAACACTTCATGATATACCAGCAGTCCAGTTTGGTAGAGTCAGGTTACCAAAGAGGAATCAGCAGTGGGGGCATGACCCAGCAGAGACAGCCAGGCCTCAGCTTGGCTCATGTCAGCAGGATAGACCATGAAGAATGCTAGAAGTTCTCAGTTGTGTCTCTTTCAGTGAAGTGAGTATCAAGGAAGACGTGACAGCAATGAGCTTTGCACAGCTAGCTAAATTCGGCCTCCATCACTGTTTGTTAAGTTCCTTTTAGACCCCCTTCAAACACCACGTGTCTTGCCTCCATGGGTCTTGCCTCACCACATGTCTTGGCTTAACATGTGCATCTGTCTCAGCTGACATCACTCTGCCAATCAGCCCCAAGTACATGGCAACACACCATCAGAAACACTTTTTGGTGTGTTTCTCTCTATGGAGAAATTTATAACATTAATAAATTAATAATAAAATAATAAATTAACACAATATAATAATAAATTAATTCTTTATTTCTCAAATGTTTCTTTGGGAATGGTGACATGCCATCTCGTGTGGAGAAAAGAGAGAAAGGGAAATGGATTAGAGGGTGCACTAATGTCAGAGAAGTAAAACTCCAGCATTTTGGGTTTAAAAGTTCTCACATTGTAAGAAGTTCTAAAGTTTCACTTTAGAAAAAGAAAGAGTCTTCTCAGGGTTGCTTTCTGCTTTTTCTGGCAAACTTTAACTTCCTGGTTCAAAGAAAAGACATTTATAAATGAGGCCCACAAGGCTTCTGTGACATCAAATCACTCTTACAGAGTAACATTTTGATGAGTTGAGTGTAAATGAACCAGAAACATGTGGATTAAATTTCCCCTATGGTAGTAAGAGGTTAGAAAAATTGAGGGGAAAATGTGCCTGTGAAAATGCACTTGGGGTTTTCTGGGCTCTTGGTGCTTAAAACTCAGAACACGCTCTTTCGTTGGAAACAAAATGAACACAGAGGAAGTCACCATAGCTCTGCTGCTTGTGCTGACTTCTGGGGGAACTTGGAGTATTTTCTAGAATTATAATCTGGATTCAGAGACAATTTTAGGTGGCATGTGTCTGGATTAATACTTTGATGTGAAATGTAGAGAATGGCTGTGTGTGTGTGTGTGTGTGTGTGTGTGTGTGTGTGTGTGTGTGTGTGTGTGTTCCTGTCCTTGTGCAAGTGACCAAAGTCAGTTAATAAGGGAGGGTGGTGCTGGCCCATCAAGGTTACTGGAAAACCCAAAAGCAAAGATTTCTTTCTGTCTTTGTACCAGCAGACTCTCTGCTGAATGCCCTGACAAGTTTGTTATTGACAAGCTTCATTTTCAGATGCCCACAGAACCCCCAGGGAAGATGGGTAGAATAGGAGGAAGACTAGGTTAGAGGTGATTTCAACAGCAATTCAAGGCAAAATTATAAACATTTAGGGAAAGATTATTAGACATGGCAGTACATACAGTACATGATAATATTCCTAGCACTTCAAGGCTGAGACAACCTGAATTAAGTCCAGGCCACAACAAGAAAAGGATATTAGCTCTTGCAAATGCACTTTCCATGGTAAATAAAATGGGAATTCATCTCCCAAAGTTTCACATTAGAAATAGGTAATTGGTGTCTGCAGGCACCAGGCATACTCATGGTATGCATATATGCATTCAGGCAAAACACTCTTATACAAAAAGCAAAGTATGTCATTGGGGCAGAGACTAAGTGGCTCAATTGCATGACCATTTCACATGCTTTTTATGACTTAGGCAAACCAAGAAGCCAAGAGAATTCATAAATCGATTTAATAAGTACCTATCAAGTGAATAAACATTGTAAGTACAGATATACCATATTATGGTCTTGAGACAGCAAGGCTTAGGGTTCATATTGTTTATCCAAATCACTCTAAGAGACAGACTAGAAGATCAGACAAACTCAAGTTGTTCATGCAAATGTTGACTCATTAATAATCTTTGTTGTTGTACTTTGTCTTATGACCTGGAAATGAACATGTGTTGGGGGAGAGTAGCCTGCTTTCTTCAATCAGTTTTTGAATACAGTGAACGTTTGGCTAGAGTCACCTTTGTGTAGCTGTGTGTTTCAGTGGAGGAAACTGACAGTGTTAATTCATAGAGGCTTCTATAAATATCCTCTTTTTAAATTCTTAGATTAAGACACAGCAAGTCTAGACATTGCCCCAAAGAAATAATCCTTCCTTGCCACAGCAGGATTTCCCCATATACTGCCAACAGGACTTTCAGAGCTTCTTTCTGTACTTATATCAGCTTTCATTTCATTTCATGGTCGTGTGTTTCAATGGGGAAATGAAAGCTTAAATTATCAAAGTGGAGGGATGAAATGGGGTATGTTAGGATGGCCTCAAAGGGCTTGCTCACTGACCCACATGCCAACAAAGCAAGACAGTAGGGAGGACAGGAATTTAGAGTGGAGTCTTTCTAACTCCCAATTCCACGTTCTTTCTAAGTTACCACTACTTGAAAAGTTGAGAATTAATTCTAATTAATCAGTTTAACTATTGTTCATAGTAATTGTGTTTGGCAATAGCTATCACAGAAAGAGGGGCTAAGAAAAAACCATCCTCAGATTAAGTCATAAAAAAATCCTTTAAATTTCTAAGGTACCCACAAGAGCTGCAAGTCTTCATACTGGAAGCATATTTCTGGCACAGGCTAAGCTCAGGCATGAGATACTTGACATCCAAATATATGAAACATGTATTAAGAGATCAGTGATGGGCATCTGAGTATCTTGCCTTGGACTTATTCTTCCCCGTGCACTGTGAAAGATGACTAGATTAGATGTTATTCTTATTGCCAGTTGTGAGTTCATATGTGCTGAGTTTGTGTAAGTAATGCATCATCTGTGTATTCTTCTGTGTATAGACTGTTAATTTACTTTATGTTCAATGTTAATGTTTCATTTAACTGCATTACATTAAAGATCATACACATTGAAGAAGTGAGCATATATATTTAAAAAGTCTTAGTTTTCTCTCTCTTCTAAAATGTTTGTTACACAGATGAAAAAGGATGTAAGGTTCCTTGGGGACACAGCTCCTTATGAGGGGTCTGTGTAAGAAAAAAAGGATGCAGACACTCATGGTTAAGAGAAAGTTCTGGAAACAATCTGAGTTTGAGCCAAGGTTCTTGCTGTGCAGATTTGGCCATGTCCCAAGATCTTTCTTCCTCTCAGTTTCTCATCTGTAAAATGAGAAAAGTAATTGTAGTACCATATAAAATTGTTTGAAGAGTAAAACGATTTATTATATGTAAGGTCTCAGAAGAGTGGCCACCATATAATTAATACCCAATAGATATTAGATACCACCCTTTTCCTTTCACTAGTAACTCTACACTCTCTCACTTTTGTAAAACCAAAGTTCTCTTCTACACTGCTACTTTACAATTACCATTTGTTGTTGACACATATGAATGGTCTTAAAGACAGGAAAATATAGATCTTAAACATTCCTTCTTGATTTTATTGTATTTTATACATATAAATGTTTTGCATGCATTTATATATGTGTATCCCATGTGTGTTCAGTGCCTGTAGGGGTCAAAAAGAGGATATTAGGTCCCCTGAACTGCACTTATAGATGACTTTGGGCCAATATGTGAGTGCTAGGAATTTAACCAATTTTTAACTTCTGTAAAAGCACAAGTGCTCTGAGCAGCTGTTTCAGTTTTTTTAAGACTTAAAAATGGACTTTTATAATCTTTCCACTGTCTCTTGTGCAATTCTTCCTCAGCCTTAGGTGTGGAAATGTGTTCTAGATATATCCATTAGGACTGGGCTCACCAACTCTGTGTTTTAACTGATTGTGGTGTTATATAATAGTCTCTCTTGAAACAAAATTTCCTTGATGAGGGGTGAAGGCTACCCTTTTCTGTGGATATAAAAACAAATTTTGTAGATTATTGTTATAGACTATGCTGGTTTACTAAATTAGAGAGTATAGATTCTGCCTTACTAGTCATGACTTCACTAGCACTTAACTAGGATTTTAGTACCAGGTAATTTCCTTCTCGTTGAGTAACTGGTCTTAACAAGTCTAATTAGATAGCTATTAGTTACCATCAAGTTATGTGGGCCACCCATGCATCCTTAGGATATGGTGCCATGCTGGCTTTTGGTTTGGTTCATAGTCCTCATAGCTAGGAAGTACTGTTGGTTGCCTCTCTCCTTTAGATGCTTGCACAGTGTCTTCTAGCACTATGAAACTTAATTCTCATGGGGGAAAATTTAGAACATATATACATATATGCATGAAATAAAGCATAGGCCATAAATTTGAAGGAGAATGGAGATGGGTTTATTGGAGGGTTTGAAGGGAGGAAAAGGAAAGGCTAAATGTTATAATTAAAATCTCACAAATAAAAAATAAAATATATTAAATGACTTATTCCATTCAATTGTCATATCTATAGCAACATTTCTTAGTAAGTTGTGAACTTTGGATCATGTCTGTGAATATGCTTCTTGGTCAGTCACTACCTGTAGTGCAGCTTACTGCTACCGTACAATGGGCTACTCTTTCCAGATGCTCGTCATATTTCAGATACCCTGTCAAGTGTTTCATGTAAACCATCGTTTATTTTACCACTTTCTGACTGGATTTAAACACTGCTATGAAGAGATGATTTCAGACCTAGTACTATAATTTTGGCCAAAGTTCATTAATGGGGAAGTCGTAGGACTTATGATTGAGCCTGCTATTGTTATTTGACGGAATGATTATGCTTTGAAACTGTTTTCTAAATGTTTATATTTATCCCCTCAGCTCCAGGCTGCCCTTAATCTTGGTGCAAGAAATGCATTTTCCAGTGAACGAAAGTCAGTGGAACTGGCTGAGGTGCTGAGTGCTTGGCTCCCCTGCTGCCAAAGCTCAGGGAATGGTGTGGTAAGGGAGGTGGAGAGAACACAAGACCCAGAACATGGCGATGAGCATTGTTAAATGCATTGCGTGATTATTGCACTCATGGACTTAGAGAAGCTATAGTTGTCTGCTCAAAACTTATAGAAAATCATGCCAGCCAAAATCCCAGCATATGTGGAGTGGATTATCTATCTGCACAATTATCCACAGTGAGGAGTTATTGGCAGTGGGTAGATACTGGGGGAGGGAGGATCATACTTTACTTAATATATGACTGCTAGTGGATGGCTATCTATGCTACTTCAGTGTATGACCCCACACTCATGAACATATGGGAAGCACTGACTGGGCCTAGTGGTTATAAAGAGAGAGAGAGAGAGAGAGAGAGAGAGAGAGAGAGAGAGAGAGAGAAATAAAGGCATGGAGTTGGAAGAGGATGTTTTGAAAGGATGTGGGAACACTGCAGGAATAATCAGAGTAACTATTACCCTAGTCCAGAGAAAAATTCAAAAAGTTCTTTGACCAGAACTTTATGTTTTCAGATTATAGTATAGTAATGTCTTTTATACATTCCCTTTCCTCCTTTCAAACCCTCACATATACTTCTCTTTTCTGTTTCAAATTCATGATCTCACTTTTTAAATAAATTTTGTTCCATGAGAATATTTCTGAAAAGAAAACAGAGTTAGGAAGAACAAAAAAGAATAAAATTTCTTTGACATAAAGTAGTTAATATTTTTTCATCTGTGCCATATTTATTCAAGACCTACTGGTAAGTGTTAAGCAGTGTTTTCTGATTTCCAGGGCCTTCATTCTGATCACTGTGTTACCTCTCTTTCATGATGGTGTCTCAATATTATGTAGCTCAGACTATAGAGGACAAATACCTGTACTGGACTCTAACTACTACACATAAGTATATCTCTAAGGTGCCAGGGAGAATTACAGTTTCCCTGGGCATCTACTTTTCTCCACACTCTTGGTTTTCATAAAAAGTGACTCTGCCAGAGCCTTGTTCCCTCCATGGTGGAAACAAGACTGGATGTGATATCACACTGTCAAGACAGAGTAAAAAGAAACTAACTGAGGTCCTTATAATATCACGTGCCTCTGGTTCTTAGGATTGAAGTACACATCTTTATGTACATATTAACTTTTAATAGTTTCTGAAATCAGTTGCTTGATAGGAAAATACTCCCTGTTTTAAATATAATATAATATTTTATTCTTCTTCTTAAGGTTAGCATTGCTGGTGACCTATTTATTGAAGCAATCTGGATTTCTACAATAAAAAGAATTTTCTATAAGTGACATAAGTAATATTTTGCTGTTGTCACCAAATCTTATTTTGTTTGTTTCTACTCAGTGTCTACCTTCTGAAACATCAGAGGCCTATGTGATCCTCAAAACTAGGAATTTCACCTCAGTAAATTCAGCCTCCTGGTGTCAGCTTGTTAAAGCAAAAGGAAGAAAAGGGGGAAAGAAAGAGGAGGATAAAGAGAAAGGAGCAGAGGAAGATAATGATAAAGTTAGAATTTTAAGATTTTTCTTAGGGTGGTTAATATTACTATCTTTACAGTGCCTGGACCCTTTGATGCTAACCCTACTATGAAAAAGAGACTGAATTAAACATCTGCCTTAATACTAGAATATGGATGTGCTGCATTCACTTTGACATGAAGAAATGTTAGGAACATACAGTGAAATAAGTAGGCAGTAAGCAACTTGGCCATGTCTTTTTGTTTATGAGCCTATTTCTTAATGTTTGGTTTATGCTGGAATGTACTTGCACACTATCAAAGAAAGAAAATAATCACCAATTTCACCCAGCCGTAAATCAGGTTTGGCCTGAAAAATATACAAGTGCCATAGTGGTACAAATGTTATGGGAGTAACCAAACACTCTAAATAATTGGACTTAAGGCCCACCTGATGAGCTGGACCCCATACTTGACACTGCTAAAGTGGCCAAGAATCAGAAACTTGATAGGCCATGGGCCTAGGAGGAAGTCTAATATTATCATTCTGCTAAAAGAATGTAACAATAAAATAACTCCCAATGAAATACTGTTATACCCATAGATTAGTACCTTACTCAGACCTCCAGAGAAGATTTTTCTTGCAATAGATGGGAACTAACAGAGATCCACAGCTGGACAATGTGGAGAGAGTGAAAGATACTAGAGTACTCAGAACTAAATGGTATGTCTTCCTCAAAGCTCTGAGATCTCTATAGAAGAAGGGACAGGACGATTCTAAGAGTCAGAGGTGATAGACAACTCCAAGGGAATCGTGTCTTCTAGACATAGAAAGACTAGGAACATTAGAATTCATATATACTGTGCTAGCATTTATGAGATCTACCCAAGTTTAAGACAGACAAACTCCCAGCACTGGAATGGAGAAGTAGAGGCAAGGTCCTACTCCTAAACAAGACACTGCTTTCAGTTGATTCCTGCTGAGAAAAGAAAATATAATTTGTACAAGGGAGTGCTACTGGGTTTATCAACTTCCCTCCAGTAGAAGTTAGCAAGTGCAAAAGGACACCTTGGTTTTTGTTGCTGTTTCATTTTCGTGTGTGTGTGTGTGTGTGTGTGTGTGTGTGTGTGTGTGTGTGTGTGTGTGAGTTTCTTCTGTCTTAGTGGTTTGGTTGTTTTTGTGTTTTCCCCCATAGTTGTTTTGTTTGCCTGTTTTTGAGAGTAAAAGTAAGAAAGAAAGCATGAAGATGAGTGGGGAGAAAGGTAGGGATAATCTTGGAGAAGGTGGGAGGGAGAAAATCATGTCCAAAATCATGTACACGCACAGTCTCCACTCTCCTCGAGAGGCTACTGCTCTTCATTCTGAAGTAAAGGAAAATCTGCTTCTGTAGAGGTTGGTCTTCTCTTCGTTTGACTTTTAGATCACTTAGATCAGTTCCAATCTAGCATTTGAAGCTGAAATGGAGGAGAAATTTTAGAGCTCTCTACCTCAGCATTCACATCTGGGAAACCTTTTCTCTTTTTGTTACCCATCTCCTTCCTTTTGTTCTGAGTGCCATCACACTAAGAATGTGGCTACTTCCTGAGCTTAAAAGGACTTAATGGCCACGAGTCCCCTACTTGTAACCTCTTGATGTTGTTCTCCTTTATTTGTTGGTTTGTCGCTTTGTTTGTTTGTTTGCTGCCAATATCAGATTAAATGGAGAGATACTTGAAACAATCCCATTAAAATCAAGGACAAGACAAGCATACCCATTCTCCCCATATCTATTCAATACTTGAAGTTCTAGCTAGAGCAAAAAGACAACAAAAGGAGATCAAGGGGATACAAACTAGCAAAGAAGAAGTCAAGGAATCACTATTTGTAGATGATATGAAAGTATACAATAAGCAATCCCAAAAATTCTACCAGAGAACTTCTACAGCTGATAAACACCTTCAGCAAAGTGACTGGATATAAAATTAACTCAAATAAATCAATAACCTTCCTTTATACAAATGATAAACAGTCTGAGACAGAAAGTTGGGAAATAACAACATTCACAATAGTCACAAATAATATAAAATATTTTGGGGTAATACTAACCAAACACGTGAAAGATCTGAATGACAAGAACTCCAAGTCTCTCAAGAAAGAAATCAAAGAAAACCTCAGAAAATGGAGAATTCTCCCATGCTCATGGATTGGTAGAATTAATATAGTAAAAATGGCCATCCTAATAAAAGTAGATTCAATGCAATCCCTATCAAAATCCCAACATGGTTCTTCTGCAACTGAGAAAGACATCGTGCTCTGATAATAGCTATTTCTAACAGATATCCATAGAATTCCTTGAGCTGAGACCATGAAATTCAGCAATTCTGTACCTGTCTGCCTAGTTTACAGGTGCAATCTCCTTCTGTATGTTTTTAAATAACTAACGCGCTTTTTAAAATAAAACTGTATAAAGATCCACATTTGATCTGTGAGATGGTGGAGCCCATAGGGACTTGTACTTTGGTGTCCACTCAATTAATTCTAATCAGTTTACAAAGATGAGGCTTGCCACAAAAAGAAAGAAAGAAAGAAAGAAAGAGAGAAAGAAAGAAAGAAAGAAGGAAAGAAGAAGAAGAAGAAAAAAGATTTTTTTCAGTGCTTGAAAAGTAACCACAGTCAGGCCAAGCAAGGTGTCTGACTTATCTTTATACAGATGGGCAATAGGTAGAAGAAAGGCTTGAGGAGTCAATGATTTCTCACAAGACCATGTGACCCCTGAAAAGATTCTTTATTGTCCTTGACAGTAACAAAAGAATTTATTTCTGTTACCTACATTGCCTTAAATACCAAGCAAGAAAGCAGAACCAAGATTAGTCTTAAAAAGATGAAAGGATTCCAGCCCTCAGATATTATACCAAACTCTATAAAATGATAATTGGCAAAAATTTCTTCTCTTTCTCTTATACATATAATTTTATATGTACATAATATTCACACACACACATACACACACACACACACACACACACAGAGAGAGAGAGAGAGAGAGAGAGAGAGAGAGAGAGAGAGAGATGACAATACCTTGATGCATTATAACATTGCATTGTCTATATCCTGCTGAGAAAGTCAGGCCTATATTCTTCAGTATTGAGGCCAAAGAATAAAGCTCTATTTAATAACTATGAAATACTATTTCTCAATAGAACAGTACTCCTCAATGAAGTAACATGTCCTTCTGTACCTTAATCACTCACATTGCCTGATTATAGAGGGCTACCAGATACTGAGAAAATATTTGTCATACCCATGTAATGTCTTTGGGATGTTGCCAGAGAATCTTATAAAAGTTACACAATATATTCCATTTCTCTTTGGATTGTCAATTGGGTGCTGAATTTAACTGACTTAGCTTACAAAGTATCCAGGTGTTTGTTCCTATGCAAGAGTCTGATATAACAAACAACTCATTATAGGTATCACCATATCTTTCTACAGGACTGAGAAATGGACCAGCCAGCTGCGTGGTTACATTTCACTTTACTAAACAAAGCTTATGTTTATCATGAAGTTAAATTTCTTTCTATATTAACTTTGTTTAATATAGAAAAGGCTGAAATAGAAGAGATCTTATTTTAACTTTTCAAAAAATGGCTGGTTTCGAACTTATGCTGGCCAGTGAAACATGTTTAAAGCTCTCCCAGCAAAGCAATGACATTATACCATGCAGTGAACAACAATGGCAAAACAAAACAACACAAAATAACCAAGAACCATTAATTTTGCTAACTCTTGTGCTAGATCCTGTCAAGGATCCCTTAGATGTTTATCTATCCTGTTCTCTTCCTCATATAAGAGCAAAATTACACTAACTATTTTCTTAACTACTCACATAATAAACTCAAAGATGTTATCATATTGCTGTCTTATGTTCTGCATCTGAGCCATTTGTTAAGTTCTATCATGGTACTTCTGTCAGTCCTCCTCTAGGCCATAACTGCTGCCCCTTCCATAGTACCCCTTTTCCCAGCTTGGAACAGATCGGAACAATCTGCCTCCCAAACTCTTAACGTGTTTGGATGTCTTGCTGGAGCTCAAGAAAGTTCGGACCATCTTTCAGGACCGACGCTTTGACTGTGGTGTACTCTAGCATTAAAAAGAATATATCATTTCCCCATCCTTAAATCTGTTCCTGGAGTTGGAAATGAAAGACTAATGATCCAAAAGCCTCAGGTGAGCTGAGAAACTCTGGTTGGTATTTAAAGCTTTAAGAGTACAAGGGAGCAGATCTGCATATAGAATTTTCCACCAAAAGTTCCGCTTTCTGATCTAAAGCACCCTAAGTCCCCTACTCCAACTTATGGAAGCACAGTCTCTACTCTATGCCATTCAGACTTACTGCCATTCATTGGTATAATTAAAGTAGAATCTTCTTTTGATATATATATATATATATGTATATATACATACATATATTATAATTTTTAAAGAAAAAGATAAAAATCTTGGCTTAGGGGTTCTGCTTTTCACATTTTCCCCGTTCTTAGCCGTAATTTATCTAAATGAAAACATTTTTAGCACATATTCTTTATAATTATTCTAAATATTATTTCAGCATTCCTTTTAATAACTACATTAAGCATTTTTCTTCAACTAAATGACTATATGAAGAGCAACCCTTCAAAAGTTATTGTTTGGAATTTTATTTTGAAATAGAAGTAGAAAAAGATACAGTGTTTCTAAGTTAAGACAGTAACTTTTCATCCCCGGTAATATTGGCACCCTTCAAGATGGCTTTTATTTATTTATCTACTTATTTTATTTTTTGGTCTATACTTCATCTTAATGTGACTTCCATGTTTGGCTGAAAACATCAAATTGCAGTCTTGGGGATAATCTTCTCCTGTTAATTGGTTATTTTCTCTTGGGAGATCTCAATATTCTTGTCTGTCAGTTGATATTAGTTTCCAAGATTTTCTAGAAGAAATGATCCTTTTTTTTCTAAGCTTTAAACTAAAAAATTTATTCCTGCAGCTATTTTCTTTGTTTTAAAAGTCATAAACCTTCTTTTACTATGAATTTAAGGTTGGAAGTAAGTTTGTAATTGATCTATTGAAAGGCCCCTTATTTTAAGGAACAGCATCTCCAGTATGATGGGACGCAACACTCCATGTCCCATTCATGTTCTTGTGGTGATAGAACTTACTCAGAACATCTGTTTCACTGGCTGGTGGGTGGCATCCAGACAGAGAAGGGAATGAAACAGGCCATATAGGCTTACATTTAATACTTATGTTTAAAAATATGCATCTCTGCATGCCTAGATGTTAAATATACTTCTGTTTTTGTAGTCCCTTTAATAGTGACGTACATCAGCATAGTGTTAGTTGTTAGGCCTCATGAGGTTTTCATTCTCTTAAACTTAGGGAGGCATGAGTCTTCTGATGCTTCTCTCATGAGATAACTCACCAAATTTATTTTTCTCATTTATAAATTGTTATCACTGTTGCTGATGAAGAAATAATACTATATGGTAACTTATCCCCTATAATACAGAGAATGCATATGCATTAGACAAAAAAAGTGTAAGTGTGCCTTTCACAAAATTATGAATGGTTTTGGTTAAGCAGGGAATAGGCTAATTCATTTTTTTAAAAGTTGAATGCATTTTTGAGTCTCACTATCCAAACAAGATACAGATAATAGGAATACTACACACATAGCTGAGCCTTGTAATGACCAAATAATTTTAAGTTAAAATAATAACTTCTGTAGTCAAATGGAAGCTCTGTTCACAGGCTCACATTTTCTTTTCAGATTCAAGTATCATCTTGTTTGGGTGTTTAGGTCATTAGCATAACTCATTGTTTTCTTTTGGTTCATTTCGTCATGTATCTCTGTTTTCTTTTTCCTACCAGAACCAAATGAATCATACCTATGGTTCAGGTTCTCAAAAGACTCTATTTGATTCTTGAGACGACAACTTTGTTCTGCACAGAGCTTCTGTATCTCATGACCACCAAATCAGGCATAAGGAAAAGCAAGTTAGACATGGGTTTCCAAACACTATTTTCACCCAGTTAGAACATGCATATGGTGGCCATATTATAAATAGCTCCATTTACTGTAATACTGAGGAGAAATGATAGATTCTTCTTTGGTGTCAAAGGCATAAATAGACAGGCAATATGCTTGGATCAACTAATTGGCTATTGGTAAGGATATGGCTACTTATTTTTAATAAAATCATTAGTGCTATAAAGAATATGGTACTATTAGAAATCAAGATTTGTCACTGAGGGTAAAGAAGGTGCACATATAATCTTTGAAGCATAAGATTCTGTTTTTTATTTACTTAATTTTTGAAAAAAATACCTTTTTCATGGCCTCTTTTTGCATTAATTGTTGTTGTATAATTAATTAAATATATATGCATATGCATATGCATATATTCCTCTATACATAGATACCACAGGTTCAGTCTCTATCACTAATCAGTTTAAAAACTGCCGAGTTAGAAAAGTGAGCAGCATGAATGAAACTTTGATATTGGTTTTAGTATTGCTATATATCTGATTCTGAACCTCATTATTCTCAATTCTGGAGTTAGGAATGTGTCTGTTATCTTCCAGATTGCTGAAGACTCAAATGTTTCCTTCAGCTTTCCCCAGTAACAACTCAAATTAGCACTTACCATGAAGTTGTCAGTCTTGGCCAGCTTCCTAATCAGTTGTTTTATAGTTTGAGAATGATCTCTACTTTCTTTTTGTTTGTTTTTTATTGTTTTTTAACCTTTTAGAGTTAATCTAGAGCATTCCTGAGATTAATTAAAAATTTGTGCTTATACCTCTGGGATTTGAATTTATTCCCAATAGTGCACATTTATTCATAGAACAGGGATTTAATGCACTCTGACTGAAAAAGCTCATTGAAGGTTTCCATTCAGAAATGAATCAATTGGCCAACCAGGAAACACATTCAGGATCTTCAATAAAAGAGACATACCTGTACATTACGTAATCTCGGTAGGCAGAGACTTTCTCAGTCTTTCCCCACTGTTTCTACTTACAAATTCCTCTCTTTATGTCTCTCTTTGAGTGTCTATCTATCACTAATCTCTCTCTCTCTGTCTCTCTCTGTCTCTGTCTCTCTCTCTCTCTCTCACACACACACACACACACAGAGAGAGAGAGAGAGAGAGAGACAGAGAGAGACAGAGACAGAGAGAGAAAGACAGAGGGACAGAAAGAGACAGAGAAACAGACAGACAGGGAGAGATTATGTTTACTTGTATATTTCCTCAATATCTCCAACAACACATCGGTTTTAAACTGTCTCATCATCATGTATTTCCTGTTGGTTACAAATTCAGCAAAAATTAATTGAGCATTCATACATGCTAAGGCGTAATGAGATGTTTTAAGAACAAGAACTGAACCTGTTTTGTTTCTTGTCTCATGAACTTTATCATAACGTTAAAAAGAACTGTACAAGTGATGAGTCGCTGAAGCTTGAAACTGAGGCATGCATACTTCTGTCCTGTCACTTTGCACTTCTACTGAGTCACACTTAGGACTTTTCTGAAACTAAAATTCCTTATCCATTCCCACTCCATTGCCATTCTTCTATCTTACAACTTTTCACCTGAACTAATATGATAGTCACTGGTGTTAACTTTCCACAATCAAACCTAAAATGATATTTTCTGATGGAAGGCTTTAACAACCCCCTAAATGTAATTTCCAAGATACTTTACTCAGTGCCTACTTTTATGACTATTATTTTGTATCCTAAATGTCATGTTCCCATTACCAGAAACACATTCCATGTACATGTAGAACAAACCAATGTGACTGTATTCATTAAGTCCCCAGGAACTACATTAAAAAAAATCTCTGCATAACTTCATTAGGTATTTTTTTAATTTTCTTGTGCTGGGAGATATAAAGCCATTTTCATGTACTTTGAATATATTTCCTCAATAGTCCCCATGCACCACTTTCTTGTCACTAGTTCTGTAGAAGATAGAAAATTATCTATAATAGCTATACTTGTTTTGAAAGGCATCACTAAATATATATTAAACCAAGGTAAAATTAGATAGATAGATAGAAAGAAAGAAAGATAGATAGATAGATAGATAGATACATAGATACATAGATAGATACATAGATATTACTAAATTGTGTGCCCAACGCATCTAGTAGATACAGAACTAGGACAAATAGACACTTGAGAAGTCTGGATGGTCCCAGGCAGAACATAACAAAGAAGAACAGATACAGAAAATAATCAAATCAAATTCTGACAACAAACCACAGACAATGATCGAGGAAATTTAGGCATAAAATCGAGTTTCCCATTGAGCCTGCTCTTCAGGTCTGAGTTTCTCCTGACCAAGCCTCTTTCTGGCTCCTCTATGCCACTGTACACACTTTAACATCCTGGGATAAATAACAGGAGCCTCTGATGGAAAGAACTTACCTTTCAGCTGTTCTCAAAAGCATAGTGTTTGCACTATTGTACATTTTTGTTTTTCTAGTTCCTCTCTGTCACAAATTCAGAGGTGTCAGCCCATCTCTGCACAAGGATCTTCAGAGAACATTGAGTCAAACATGCTTGGGTCTGAAACTCAGTGGGGGCAACTATGCTTCCAGAGACAGCTTCTCAGCTTCTCAAACAACACATGAAAATCGACTAAAGTGATGAACATTGCACCTTTATCCCCTAGAACATTTTACTTCTACTTTCTATGTCATATGTTCATATGTGATCAGATGTATCTAAATAAAGTATCAGTCCCACGAATGTGATAAAAACACAGTAGTTTTCTGGTTGAGAGTGACTTATTTCACTTAGTATGATTATCTTCAGTTGCCGCCATGTTCCTGCAAATGACACACTTAGTTTCTCTGTGGCTGGTAAAATTCCATTCATTTTCTCTATCCACCCTTCTGTTATCAGGCATAGGTAGGTTCTAAATCATAGGTATTGTGAACAGTGTTGCAAGAAGCATTGGCTTAAACATTGATAGGTCGACGTGGACCCCCTTGGATAAATGCTAAGGAGTCATATGGCTGTAGCCTATGATAGAATTAATTTTAGTTATATTTTTATCTACACACCAACTTCCACAATGGTTAGACTAATTAAGTTCCCACCACATCCTTGCCAGCAATTCTTGGTATTGTATTGGTTTTCTGGATGATTGCCAATCTGACAAGTGGAATCTCAATGTTGCTTAATTTTGTCTGGTCTGATGAGTAGTACCGAGCATTGTTACCGTGCGATTATTGGGCATGTATACTCTTCCACTTGAGAACTGTCTGTCATCTCAGTATCCCATTCAGGGACAGGGTTAGTTAATTTCTTGTTTACTCTTTGAGCTCTTTACATATTGTAGAAAATACTATTCAGTCATATATATGACTAGGAAAGACTTCCTTAGCTCTATAAGAGAAGCCTTCACCCAACAGTTTCCTATGCTGTGCAGAAGAATTGATTTTATGAGGTCCCACTTGTCAATTGTTCAATTATTTCTTGAGAGAATGGAGTCTTCCACACTAAGTCCTTGCTCGTGCCTATACCTCACTGAGTTTTATCAACTGTTTCTCATAATAATTTCAGAGTTTCCTTGTATACGAAAGTATTTGATATATTTGCAATTAATTTTTCATATTGGATAAATGGTACATGTTTGGTTATATTTGCTACATGTGAATTCCAGGGTTCTCAAAACCAGTTTCTCAAAAAAAAATGAATAAGCTGTCTCCTCTCCAATATATATTTTAGGCATCTTTATCAAAATTAATATAGCTTTATCTGCATGTATTTATATCTGGATCCCTGAAATTCTATCTCACTAATAGATGTGTCTGATGTTTTTATCAATATGGTTCTGCATTTGACATATAGTGAAGTATGGTGATACTCTAGCATTTTTCTTTGATTGAAGACTGCTTTGGTTATCCAGGGTTTTTTTCTGTTTTCAAGCAAATCCTCTCCCCCCTTTCCCTTTCTATTTCTATGAAGACCAACTTTGGAATTTTGGTCAGGATTGCATTGAATCTTAATTACTTTCTTAACTCAATATTTAGTTCTGCAACCTGTAACTACTGATGAAACCAGGAGTCATATATATTACGACTATATATATATATATATATATATATGATATAATTTATATATATGAAACCAGAGACATTTTAGTCATTGTGTTCACATTATTCTGTGTTTGAATTATTGGTTTTAGTTTTATTACTATATTTCAATTATTCAAAGTGATGAGTCACATGACGATCACGCCATGGAATCTAGTGTACCTACATCATATTCCCCCTTACTCTTTCTTACTCTTCTTCACTTCTCTGTTTTCCCATCTACATTCTTACAGGTCTTTCTTTCTTACATTTGTGTCTTTTCTATATCCTTTTGTCTTTTAGTTCCACATATGTGAGGAAATGAGATTGTCTTTGTGAGTCTGGCTTATTTTACCTATCATGACGATATCCAGCTCAATTAACTTATCTATAAATGAGAGAATTGTATTCTTTTAAATAGATAAGTACATCCATTGTGTTTTATATCACATATGAGTTTACGTTATGTTTCCTTTATGCACTCATCCTTATCTCCAGTCTGATTTTGTACCAAACTTTTGTGAGTACTGTGATAATATACATGTGTACAGGACGGCATCTTTATAGAAAGCTGACTTTGCTTCTTTTGAGAGCATAGCCAGAATGCATGAATCATATAAATTGTATGATATTTTTAGTTCTTTAGGAAAATCCATATTGATTTCCATAGTGGCTTTATTAATTTACCACTACAGCAGCAATCTACAAGAGTTATTTCATCTTCTCTAAACTTACTAACATTTATTTGGATTTGCTGTTGTTGCTGTTGCTGTTGTTGTTGTTGTTGTTGTTGATGATGATGATGATGATGATGATGATGATGATGATGATAGTCATTCTGAATTCTGTGAAGTGGACTTTCAGTGAATTTGCAACTTGGACTATATCATCTGTAAATAAAAGTGACACGTTAGCCTGACAATAAAATCTTTCAAAATGGGAGCTCTATCTTCATTGTTTCAGACAGTGGAGAACATTTAAACATTAGCATATGGCAGGCGCCACAGAAGTATGTTCAAAATGCAAATAAAATGTTTTATTTCAAAATATATCAAAATTGATAGGAAAACATTGGTTAATTGAAAATCATCCATTTTCTTTGCCATACTATATATTTGATATGTGCACATGCACAGTGAATCAAGATTTGATGATCTGAGTTCATTTAACTAAATTAATAGTCACTGTGTATGCTGAGTTGCTGTTTGAGTTATTCAAATACTTTATCTAGCTATATAATCCAAATTTGTATTGTCTATTAATAATACATTTTTGCATTTAATGTAATGCATCCTAAAAGCTCCTGGCTATAATGTATACTTCATTTAGTGGATTGCTCCATCACCTGATACTGCTTTAAAAAATATAAATATAGAGACAGCCTATAACACTCACTTAGCTTTAAAAATGTTTTCCCTTTTATTGAAATAGAAAGTGCATTGGGAATCTTAAAATTAGAATCCCAGAGACCACAAAGAAAAATGTTACATGTGTTCTTTCATATGTGGATCCTAGATTTTGATTTGTGTGTGTGTGTGTGTGTGTGTGTGTGGTGTAGTTCATAAAACTAAGAAGGAAACAGACAGAAAGAGAGGAACAGATGCCTTAAAAGAGGGTTGAGAGTGGATAGGTGGGCAACAGAATTTTTTTTTTTTGGAGCTGGGGACCGAACCCAGGGCCTTGCGCTTGCTAGGCAAGCGCTCTACCACTGAGCTAAATCCCCAACCCTGGGCAACAGAATTTATGTGAGATGAAAGCAGAAAAAGGGGACCAGCAGGAGGGGTGGTGGTGGAAGAGAGGAGTCGGGAGACATTCAACAGAAACAAAATATTCATGAAAATGCCATCATAAAATGCATTACTTTTTATGCTAATTTAAAACTAAAATTTAAAAGTCTCTGGAAATTCTCTAGGGAAGATGATAATCTATAAAGGATAACATTTGAAATAGGGGTTAAAAGAAAAAAGGAATCAAATCTCAAAAGAAATGGTTTGGATGGTAGGAAACTGAGGAAGAATGTGAATAGATCCATTTCCTCAGAGGAAAACACCATGCTTGCCGCATACCATTCGAGGTGCTTGTAGACAGTAAAGTAGATGTCACCTAAGTACCTTCCCTACCATCTTCCCATCCTCACTGCATAAACCACATGGTTATTACCAGGATCCGTGTTCTTGTTAAGCTACCTGCATTTACTAATACATTAAATAATCAGAACTCTGTGGAATGAGTTTGATTGTGTTTCTTTTTTGTAGCTGAGGAACTTGAAGCTTTGGAATAATACTCAGTAAGTCAAGAAGTCAAGAATTACAATTTAGAAGAAAGGCTGGATAACCATAGCCTGTGGCACTCCGGTGCTGAGAATGACCCATTGTTATTCGAAGCCAGCAGTGCTGTGAAATGTTAGTTTTAATTTTGCAATGAAAAATTAAATTATTTTTACAAAGTCTTTTAATAATTTACTGTATTCTAGATGTTGTAGGGATGCAAATTTGAATGCTGAAGAATGCTAATAAGACTCTAGTATAAGCTTAGAAAAAAGAAACATAAAAAGTTGTGTACAAAAGATAGCAGTATTTTTTTTTCTTCTGAGAAAATCAACTCACAGAAAGAAACACTAGGAGAAAAATAATGTGGTGTTTTGCATTCATTTGCTACACTGCCACTGAAATAATACAGATGATGCTGTGTCTTTCTTCTCTCCACAATGAACGACCTAACTGCATTTGGTAATTGCATATGACTGAGAATAATTCAATTGAAAAGGAACTGTGCGATTGCTTTTTGCAAATGCAGGCAACTTTGTGTGAGCATGACTTCCTTATGATTTACTAGGTCTTGCCACTGTTGTGAGAGGAAGGCTGTCAGTCCATAAGCTTTTGCTATGGAGATCTAAGAGGTCATAACTGTCACCAAAAATGACAATTGGTCATATTGTCAAGGCACAGTTAATGCTATGCCTTGATGTCACCCTTTGAACCTGTTTATTTCTATATTAACTGCAAATTTTAAAAAACCCTCCATATTTACCAACATTCTATCATTATCCCAATTCCTGCAATGTCTGTTATACTTGAGAATCTGCAGTGAAATCCTATTTAAAATCTCCCATTTTCAAAAATATATGAGGTAAACAAAGTGGGTATCACATCTCTTCTTTACTTAGAAAGCTCCCAGAGCAAATAAATGGTGCCTTTATTTTTGAACAGCCAAAGCTTGGACTTGATGACATAAAACATGTTTTTCAACCAATTAAATGCATGCCCAAGGACTTAGCCAGCCACACTCACCATATCACATGAGTGTAGCACTGCAAGGAAGGTAACCAACTAATTTGTCCTCCCCGAATACCGGAGACATGACATAAAAAAGAATAACAAAGTTCTTTAAAAAAAACTGCTTAAAAATAGCCAAAGAGATTATCCCCCACTGTCACTGTTAGAATCTGCTGCCTGGTAACAAGAAGTATAAAAAGGTTAAGCAAAAAAACAAAAGTCAGTCACACCGGGCAAATGCAGAGAGTTCAATACTGTGAGCTGGCACCTATCTGACCTGGCTGAGAGCACGCAACCCTGGGGATGCATATTAATGGCCTCCAAATTGTTAAGTGGGCTGATAAGAGCCAGTGAGCAGGCTGCCCTGGAAGCTGTCAAGTTACATTTCAGTCGGGCATATTATGTGTTTAATTTAAATAAATTAAAAGTACGTATAACATAAGCGTTCCCATCACAATCACTTATACTATTGAGAGATGCGTTTTATTATTTTCGCAGTCACCACCAACAAGTATCTGCAGAACTCATTTCATCCACCAAACCTGAAACCTGGTGTATGGTAAGCAATTACTTAGCGTTTCTTTTTCCTGCTGAGACCTGAAAATCATTCTACTGTTTGTGATTTTTATTATGGTAATTTCCCCAAATGAATAGGGCTAATTATTTGTCTTTTTATGATCATCATATTTCATGAAGCATATCATTGAGAGTTATCTGTTTTATATCATATGTCAGAAAATCTTTCACTTTTTAGGCACAATAATATTCCATTGCATGCACATATCACAGCCGATAACTCACTCATGTGTCAATGGATACTTGAACCACTTTTACACTTTAATTACTGAAAATACTATAGATATCAATATGCAACAAAATATGTTTAACGTACATGATTCAATATCTCTGAATGTATAACCAAAAGGAATTTTTCAATTATATGACAATTCTATTTTGAGACAATGCAATGCTATTTCCCTTAGTATGCCATTTTATATGCTCACCCAAAGTACTAATTTCTCCAATTAGTATTCACCAATACGTACTATTTTCTGTTTCAATGATATTAGCCATTATGATGGAAGTCATGATGTCTTCATAGTTTCATTTATCTGATTATTAATAATGTTAATTTAAACAATATTGACCAGTTGTATATCTTCTTTGGAGTAGCACTTACCCAAACTCTTTACCCACTTTTGAATCAGGTTGTTGTTTCAGAAGTTGTTTATATATTCTAATTTATCATTTATTAAACATACAACTTCTAAATATTTCCTCCCATTCTGCAGATTCCTTTTCAAACCAATGCTGCCTCAGATGTTTCATTTCTCTGAGGTCCAATTAATTTATGTATGTATGTATGTATGTATGTATGTATGTATGTATGTATGTATGTATGTTGTTTTTGTTGGTTAAGCCAAAATGTAATTATCAACCCAATGTCATGAGGGTTTGCTGTATATTTTCTTCCAAGAGTTTTATAATCTATGCTCTTATTGTTTAATATTTGATCTACTCTTGATTTTCTTAAATTTTATTCAATAAGTATGTAGTATTGTTCTTTTACAGGTACATATACAGTTTTAATAGCAACACACTAAGCTAAGAGTTTTGTTATCATTATGAAAAATCATTGACTGTGTGTGAGTGCGTATCATGAGCGTTCTATTGTTGCGTATCATAAGCATTCTATTGTTCTTTCCTCATGCTTGCCCTTATATGGTGCTCTATCTCTTGATAACTATAGCTTTGAAGAGAGTGTTAAAATCAGGAGGTAATTTCCGCCATTTTTCTTTGATTGAGTATCATAAGTTTTGCTATGCTTACCTTCCTTTCATTCTCATTCACCTCTAAGTCTTTTCAAAATGCCATTATGATTTTTGTCATTGACCCATTAAGGACTTAATGAATTTTATATTTGCCTAAATCTTTGAGTTTTCCTGCTCTTTGGAGTTTCTATTTTAATGTAATCTAGACAAGATACTTGATGGAATTTATATCCTTTTAAATATATCAAGATAATTTATTGATGAGGATCATGATTCATCATCGAGAAAATCCCATGAACATTTGAGTGAGATGTATTGGGTATTTTATGAGTCACTATTTGACCTAGCTTGATTATTATCATAAGCCCTTTATTTCCTTGTTTATCTTATGTTCAATTCTTTTATTATTTAATTAATAATGGAGTATCAGGCCAGGCCTGATGATACACGTCCATCACCTCAGCTATTCGGGAGGCTGAGGCAGGAGAATCTTGTATTCAAGCTTACTTGAACAAGAGACTAAATTCAAAGTCTATCTGGGAAGTTTTGTGCTATTTTTGTGAAAAGAAAAGTAAGTTAAGGCTTGGTTACAACTCCTCAGTGGGAGAGTGATTAGGTAGCCTGCGTGCAAGACCCTAAGTTCAGTTTCTAATGCCAAAATCCCTCCAAAAGAAACGGTGAGGTGTCAGGCAAAGGGGCTTGAGACCCCATATGTACAACAATGCCAACCAACCAGAGCTTCCAGAGACTAAGCCACTACCCAAAGACTGTACATGGACTGTCCCTGGGCTCCAACCTCATAGGTAGCAATGAATAGCCTAGTAAGAGCACCAGTGAAAGGGAAGTCCTTGGACCTGCTAAGACTGAACCCCCAGTGAATGTGATTGTTGGGGGAGAGTGGTAATAGGGGGAGGATGGGGAGGGGAAGCCTATATAAAAGGGGAGGAGAGAGGTTAGGGGGATGTTGGCCCAGAAACCGGGAAGGGGAATAACAATCAAAGTGTAAATAAGAAATGCCCAGGTTAATAAAGATTAAAAAAAAAAAAAAAAGAAAGAAAGAAAGAAACGGTGAGGTGCCAATCTCTCCAGATAGTCTCTTGGGATTGTCCTTCAACTCTATTATTTTGTCCTTGTGTGTTTCCATGGTCTGTCATTAAGTATTTATAATCATTATTTTCATTGTCTTAAAACATTCACAAATATATAATTTTATTACATATCTCTTGAGGCACTGTTTTTACTTAAAGTCTATCTGGCACCTAGGAGTGTAACTCAGAGGTAGAATATACAACCCACATGCACAGGTCCTGGATTGTGTCCAGCATGGCATTATTATAAGTATATTGTGCATAATATTAATGTCTATGTTGTCTGATGTTGATATAATTCATTACTGAGATTATCCTTTGTTATTTTTATACATTTTTCTGTTTCTATACTTTCATTTTCTTTTCTGTTTTTTTTTACTCATTAAATTTGCTTTAGATAATCACACATATATAGTGCATTGCACACTGTCTCTCTCTCTTTCTCTTATTTCCGTGCTGTTCCTATATCTGTTTTCCCTACCAGTCCCTTTTCCACATCATGCCTTTTGTTTTATGACTGAGTTTACTTACCCAAGACCATCATTGTGGCAGTGCGTTTGCTACTATTCAATGGAGCAAGGTGAATTCATCAAAAGGTACACAACAGAAGACAGTGTCTGCATCTCCCCCTGAATATGTTCCTAGCTTGTAGTGTAGCAGGGGGTCCCCATTCTATGACTATTTAACAGGCAGAACCTTGTGCAGGCCCATCACAAACAGCCCCTGTTGTTCAGCCATATTTAATTGACTGTGTTATGCTCCTAAGAGCATTCACATTTCCCTGTCTCTCAGCTCACGCAGCCCTGCTACCTTCACTTCTGTGTTGTTCTGTGGTACTCAGAGGGAGTAGCATTGATGTTTTGTGTAAGACTTGGCTATCGCTTGTTCTCTGTATCACAAGCAGTTATGATTCCTCACATTTACCATCTTTCCTTGAGGAGTGTCTCTGAGGAAGAAGACTGAGAGTGGCACTTGACTATGAGTATAAGCATAAGTACTTAGAAGACAGTGTGGTGCTGTGTAAATTTATCTAAACAGCGATAGTAAGTCCTCCCATAGAGACTATCTCTTCAACCATGGATTTTAAACTAAGTTTATTTATATCTCTTGTGTAAATAAAGCATCAGTTCCTTCTCTGGAACAAGCATCAAAACCAATCAGAGTGCTAGCTGGCCTTTTAACAGTCCCACTGTTAAAAGTCCCTCTGAGTCCCTCTGAGCACATCTGTCCTGGCAGTTTGGTATTAATTACATACAATACATCTGGGTAGGACAGTTGATACCCTGTCTCCCCAAGAGAGCTGGCTGCATTGCAGCTCTGGAACTGTGGAGCTAATCATCCTAAAGGGATTATCTTGATCAGTTGCAGTTTGGCTGCATCTTGTACCCAAGGTGTGTAATTGCAATAACTCAGCAGTATCAACGAGCTCCGGTGTGGGGAGGTGAGAGGAAGGGTCAGGTCTTTATTGTTTGGGGGAACTTCTGGTGCTCTGTGAGAAGCAACTCATGAAGAGGTGTTTCATAACTGGAAGGGAACTTTTATTTAATACAACTTCATTATTAAGGTCAGCATTGTGCAGGCATGCAGGTTCTCATCACTGCAGTAATTAAGATTCTCCTCTTTTATCAGACACTAATACAGGTACCGTGCTGGTCTTTTTGTTAATGTTTCTATAATACATCTTTCTCATCTTACAACATAGACTACCTCTTCTGGGTATCTTTGAATTTTAATACGAATCTCTTTTAGGTCACATCTTTCCTACAGGATCTATTAATCTCAATCTTTTGGTTAAAGAGTTAATTCATTTATAGCTAAAGTGACTAGTGATAAGGAGGAACTTAACTTTTGCCGTTTAGCTTTGTTTTCTGTATTTGTTAGTGTTTGCTCCTTTGATTTCCTACACTGTTGTCTTTTGGATTGTAGATTATAGGATTGCATTTTTCTCTTCTTATTTCACTTTGTAGATATTCCATAAACATTGCCTTTCTGTTTATCTACATGGTTATATTTAACAACATGAAGGTATAATACTCAAATTTAGATTTATGTCAGCACAACCTGAATAACATAATAAAACACTTTCTTCAGCTATGTTCAAAACCCTTTCACTTATTGATATTATGTTTTTAAAGGGTTTTAATTAACTAGTCATTTAATTTATGTAGAAAGCAAGTGTAAAGCTAGTAATCAAATTTACAATAATGCTAACTTCTCAGTTACCCATGCATTTACCTTTACTGAGAGCTGTGTATCTTTGTATTACTTCAAGAAGCACCTAGTATCATTGAACTCTCTTCAACAACTTTTTTCATTGTTGATCTAGTGGTAACACTTCCTTCAGATTGTTTGCCTGTTGTTTGCCTGGGATAGTCCCAACTATCTCTCAATTTTGAAGAATGGGTTCCCACATATGTGGGTTTTTGTTTTTTCTTTAGCACATTGTGCATTTCAGCCTCTGTCTCTGGCCTTTAATGACTCTGAGTAGATATCTGCTAATAGCTTTATCATCATACTTTTCACTATCATATATACCAAAAATTATATCTTCAATGTCATTTCAATAACTAATTCTTTCTACAAATACTTAAAATATATTGCTATACCTTTCTTCCTACATTTGGCTACTTACGTAGTATCATTTCCTTCAGCATAATAGTAATCTTTTACCTTTCTTCCTGTACATATTTGAGATAAATTCTTAGTTCTAAGCTTTGGTTTCTCTCAGATAATTTTCTGTTTTGTCCTGTATTTAAAAAAACACCACTTTTCCAAGTATATTTAGTTCTTTTCCCTTTGACTTTCCCAAATACATTTAGTCTCTTTCCTTTGGCTTTTTTTTAAAAATCTACCACAGGCATGGTTAAATTTTTTTACATTTTGTTGTTGTTTTTGGAATTGTGTGTGCCCTGTTAAAAGTATGGTGGTCAGAGGACAGCATTTGAGAATTGCTTTTCTGCTGCCAGAATGTGGGATTTAGGAATGACAACCAGGTTTTTAAGGATTGAGAGGAAATGTGCTTACCAATCAAGTCATCTCATTCGCTCAAAACCAAATGTATTTAACTGAGCAGCACTACCTTAGGTAGACAGTCTCTCCGTGAGTAAAAGTGACATCTGCCTTGTTTAACATTTACCTTATTATGTCTATTAATATTTTGTTTTTGAGACCAGGTCTCATGTAATCCAGAATAGAACTTGCTATGTAGCAGGATGACCTTGAACCTCGAATCCCCCTTCCTCTACATCCAGAGCATTATGATTCCTGTCTTCTCAGCTTCACGGTATTTCCAAAAACCAGCAATAGTCAAATAATTGTTTTTAAAGACGAATGAAGCAAAACTTCTCCAATTACATGAAGGTTTGCTTAGGGCCACAAGAAAACCCTACACTTGAAGTGATACTTAAAGACAAAAAGACTGAATTATGTGGGGATCTGTTATACAGGAAGTCCTATGGAATCCATGAGAAAAAAATTCAATAATTCAACTTAAATAATAATGAAACATAGCGTGTAGTAAGAAAGAGAATAAACGTCTTTGAAAGCCCAATTGCATGTCAATGAATTGAGAATAATCAATCTGAAAATCACAATTTGAAACATCTTATTTACAATGATACCACAAAACAAACACACAGGAAAAAATTACAAAAAAAAATAAAAACTACAAAATATCATTATAAGAATGTGTAAGAAAACCTATAAATTTAGAAAGAGCAAAATCACAATATTTGCCATTTATACAGTCATTGACAAAAGCTAAACAAATACTGAAACAATACTTAATATTGAAACGAATTTTCAAAAGGATAATATAAAAACAAGGATGAAATTTTTATCCTACCTGATTTCAAAATTGCTGATAAAACTACAGTAATTAAATGAATGTAGTGATGCCCTTATTTTTATTTTATTAATTTTTTTTATCTTTACACTCCAGGTTTATTCCTCTCCCAATCAACTCTCCTACTGTTCCACATCCTATAACTCCTCCTACCCCCAAGCGCCCGTCTCCGTGAGGATGTCCCTAACCCCAACCCCACCAGATCTCTACACTTTCAGGGGCCTCCAGTCTCTTGAGGCTTAGATGCATCTTCTCTGATTGAACCCAGACCCAGCAGTCCACTGCTGTATATGTGTTAGGGGCCTCATATCAGCTGGTGTATGCTGCCAGGTTAGTGATCCAGTGTCTGAGAGATCTCGGGTGTCCAGGTTAATTGAGACTGCTGGTTCTCCTACAGGGTTGCCGTCCACCTCAGCGTCCTCCAACTTTTCCCTAATTCAACCCTAATTCAAAGGGGTCAGCAGCTTCTGTTCATTGGTTGGATGCACATATCTGCATCTGACTCTTTCAGCTGCTTATTGGGTTATGATAAGTCCACTTATGTGAATGCCCCATAGCCTCAGTAATGGTGTCAGGTCTTGGGGCCTCCCCTTGAGCTGGATCCCACTTTGGCCCTGTCACTGGACCTTCTTTTCCTCAGGCTCTTCTCCGTTTCCATCCCTGCAGTTCTTTCAGACAGGAAGAATTATGGGTCAGAATTTTGACTGTGGAATAACAACCCCATTCCTCATTTGGTGTCCTGTCTTTCTGCTGCAGGTGGGTTCAACAAGTTCCCTCTCCCCACTATAGGGCATTTTGTCTAGGGTCCCCCCTTTGAGTCCTAAGAGTCTCTCACCTCCTAGGTCTCTGCTACCTTCAAGAGGGTCCTCCTAACCTCTTTCCTCCAAACATTACCTGTTTACATTTTTTCTGCTGGCCCTCAGGGCTTCAGTCCTTTTCCTCCACCGAATACCAGAACATGTTTCCCTCTCCCCCACACTAAAGGCCCAGCAATACCACTCTTGGGGATATATGAAAGAGATGCTCCACCATGCCACAGGGGCACATGTTCCACTATGTTCAAAGGGGCTTTGTTTGTGATAGCCAGAAGCAAGAAAGAACTCAGATGTCCCACGGCAGAAGAATGGATATGGAAAATGTGTTTCATTTACACAATGGGAATACTACTCAGCTATTAAGAATGAGGACTTGGCAGGACCAAGGGCTTCTCCTCCCATTGGTGCCCAATAAGGCCATCCTCTGCTACATATGTAGCTGGAGGCATGGGTCTGTCCATGTTTACTTTTTGGAGAGTGGTTTAGTCCATGGGAGCTCTGGTTGGTTGGTAAAGTTGTTCTTGTGGGATTGCAAGCCCCTTCAGCTCCTTCAATCCTTTCTCTAACTCCTCCAATGGGGACCCCATTCTTAGTTCAAAGATTTGCTGCTAGCATTCGCCTCTGTATTTGTCATGCTCTGGCTGAGCCTCTCAGAAGACAGCTATATCAGGCTCCTGTTAGCATGCACTTCTTGGCATCAGCAATATTGTCTGGGTTTGGTAGCTGTATATATATGGGATGGATTCCCAGGTGAGGCCAGCTCTGAATGGCCATTCCTTCAGGCTCTGCTCCAAAATGTGTCTCCATATCTTCTCCCATGAATACTTTCGTTCCCCCTTTTAAGAAGGAATAAAGCATCCGCACCTTGATTGTCCTTCTTGAATTTAATATGATCTGTAGATTGTATCTTGGATAATTCAGGTTTTGGAGCTAATATCCACTTATCAGTGAATGCTTACCATGTGTGCTTTTTTGTGACTAGGTTACTTCATTCAGGAAGATATTTTCTAGTCCCATCCATTTTTGATAGCTGAATAGTAATCCATTGAGTATATGTTCCATATTTTCTGTATCTACTCCTCTGTTGAAGGACATCTGGGTTCTTTCCAGCTTCTGATTATTATAAATAAGGCTGCTATGAACATAGTGGAGCATGTGTCCTTGTTATATCTTGGAGCATCTTTTGGAACCCAGGAGTGTTATAGCTGGATCCTCAGGTAGTACTATGTCCAATTTTCTGAGGAACCTCCAGACTGATTTTCAGAATGGTTGTACCACCAACAATGGAGGAGTGTTCCTCTTTCTCCACATCCTTGCCAGCACCTGTTGTCACCTGAGTTTTTGATCTTAGCCATTCTGACTGGTGTGAGGTGGTATCTCAGGGTTGTTTTGATTTGCATTTCCCTGATGACTAAAGATGTTGAACATTTCTTTAGGTTCTTCTCAGCCATTCAATATTCCTCAGCTGAGAATTCTTTGTTTAGCTCTGAACCCCATTTTTATTAGGGTTATTTGACTCTCTGGAGTCTAACTTCTTGAGTTCTTTGTATATATTGGATATTAGCCCTCTATCAGATGTAGGATTAGCAAAGATCTTTTCCCAATCTGTTGGTTGCAGTTTTGTCCTAATGATAGTATCCTTTGCCTTACAGAAGCTTGGGAATTTTATGAAGTCCCATTTGTTGATTCTTGATCTTAGAGCATAAGCCATTGGTATTCTGTTCAGGAAATTTTCTCAAGTGCCCATGTGTTTGAGGCTCTTCCCCACTTTTTCTTCTATTAGTTTGAGTGTATTTGGTTTTTTTCAGGATGGGGAGGTGGGGCAGGGTGGGTGTTTGAGGAGGGGGAACACCCTCATAGAAGCAGCAGAAGGGGGGATTAGATAGGAGGTTTATGGACTGGAAACTGGTAAAGAAGATAACATGTGAAATGTCAATAAAAATCCAATAAAAAATAATAAAAGAGTTGCTCCAGGTAAGAGAGGTAAGAGCATTGGAGCTACCTGCCTTTCCCTCCCCTTACCCTCCATGATAGATTCCAACGTTTAAATGCATTGGTTCTACATAGATGTTTGTTTTAACACATCCAAACAGGGCCCACCAAGATAGAAAGTAATCCAGAGTCTTCCTGCTGCAAGTAAAACATGCCATACTCTTTGTTGGTGCACATTATTGGATCTCAGTAGGCCTCCAGACCTCAGCCCAACTGACTCCACAATGGCAGTCCATTTAGGCCAGGAAACTCAGCAGGTAAACCACACCACCAGCCAAAACTAAAGGAAAGTCCTAATCCATCAAATCCATAGCTTTGGGAAAGTAAGTATACTAAGTTTGCTTTTTGGCTTCTGTAGTTCCACTTCTGGCTAACTTTTCTTGTTAACTGAAATATGTCAACCCAGGCTATGTTTTTGTGCTTAAAACCCATCCTAAGAGAGACACAGGGCTACATTGGGATCCCAAATACCCAGTATAGTCTCTGACCAGCAATAAAGACTTTCTATTGTCTTAGACCCATTTCCGAGTAGTCTTCCCTAGTGGATACCCCAGAACACCTTCAACACATGCTCAATTTTGCATTTTCTCCTGTCTGCTGCCCAGGCCAGGGCCCATATCATGTCTTTCTACAAGGCATAACAGATATTTACAAGGTCTCCCTACCTTCATCATATCTTTACCACTCAATCCTCTTTCCTACCCCATGTTCCTGCTCTAAAACTCAGATCACAAAGGAGGACATTGATGGATGTTGGAGTACGTGTTTGGCATGCATGGGGTACTGCTCGATCCCAGCATCAAATCCCCAAAGAATGAAGTGTGGAGAGCTTTTGGTTCTGTGTTCTAGGAATTTAGCAGGAATTTAACATTGGGCTAATGACAATGTCCTTTGCCTTACAGAAGTTTGGGAATTTTATGAAGTCCCATTTGTTGATTCTTTTTTTTTCTTTTTTTTTTTTTTATTAACTTGAGTATTTCTTATATACATTTCGAGTGTTATTCCCTTTCCCGGTTTCCGGGCAAACATCACCCTCCCCCCTCCCCTTCCTTATGAGTGTTCCCTTCCCAACCCTCCCCCCATTGCCGCCCTCCCCCCAACAGTCTAGTTCACTGGGGGTTCAGTCTTAGCAGGACCCAGGGCTTCCCCTTCCACTGGTGCTCTTACTAGGATATTCATTGCTACCTATGGGGTCAGAGTCCAGGGTCAGTCCATGTATAGTCTTTAGGTAGTGGCTTAGTCCCTGAAAGCTCTGGTTGCTTGGCATTGTTGTACATATGGGGTCTCGAGCCCCTTCAAGCTCTTCCAGTTCTTTCTCTGATTCCTTCAATGGGGGTCCTATTCTCAGTTCAGTGGTTTGCTGCTGGCATTCGCCTCTGTATTTGCTGTATTCTGGCTGTGTCTCTCAGGAGCGATCTACATCCAGCTCCTGACGGTCTGCACTTCTTTGCTTCATCCATCATGTCTAATTGGGTGGCTGTATATGTATGGGCCACATGTGGGGCAGGCTCTGAATGGGTGTTCCTTCAGTCTCTGTTTTAATCTTTGCCTCTCCCTTCTCTGCCAAGGGTATTCTTTTTCCTCATTTAAAGAAGGAGTGAAGCATTCACATTTTGATCATCCATCTTGAGTTTCATTTGTTCTAGGGATCTAGGGTAATTCAAGCATTTGGGCTAATAGCCACTTATCAATGAGTGCATACCATGTATGTCTTTCTGTGATTGGGTTAGCTCACTCAGGATGATATTTTCCAGTTCCAACCATTTGCCTACGAATTTCATAAACTCGTTGTTTTTGATAGCTGAGTAATATTCCATTGTGTAGATGTACCACATTTTCTGTATCCATTCCTCTATTGAAGGACATCTGGGTTCTTTCCAGTTTCTGGCTATTATAAATAAGGCTGCGATGAACATAGTGGAGCACCTGTCTCTTTTATATGTTGAGGCATCTTCTGGGTATATGCCCAAGAGAGGTATAGCTGGATCCACAGGCAGTTCAATGTCCAATTTTCTGAGGAACCTCCAGACTGATTTCCAGAATGGTTTTACCAGTTTGCAATCCCACCAACAATGGAGGAGTGTTCCTCTTTCTCCACATCCTCGCCAGCATCTGCTGTCACCTGAGTTTTTGATCTTAGCCATTCTCACTGGTGTGAGGTGAAATCCCAGGGTTGTTTTGATTTGCATTTCCCTTATGACTAAAGATGTTGAACATTTCTTTAGGTGTTTCTCAGCCATTCGGCATTCCTCAGCTGTGAATTCTTTGTTTAGCTCTGAACCCCATTTTTAATAGGGTTATTTGTTTCCCTGCAGTCTAACTTCTTGAGTTCTTTGTATATTTTGGATATAAGGCCTCTATCTGTTGTAGGATTGGTAAAGATCTTTTCCCAATCTGTTGGTTGCCGTTTTGTCCTAACCACAGTGTCCTTTGCCTTACAGAAGCTTTGCAGTTTTATGAGATCCCATTTGTCGATTCTTGATCTTAGAACGTAAGCCATTGGTGTTTTGTTCAGGAAATTTTTTCCAGTGCCCATGTGTTCCAGATGCTTCCCTAGTTTTTCTTCTATTAGTTTGAGTGTGTCTGGTTTGATGTGGAGGTCCTTGATCCACTTGGACTTAAGCTTTGTACACGGTGATAAGCATGGATCGATCTGCATTCTTCTACATGTTGACCTCCAGTTGAACCAGCACCATTTGCTGAAAATGCTATCTTTTTTCCATTGGATGGTTTTGGCTCCTTTGTCAAAAATCAAGTGACCATAGTGTGTGGGTTCATTTCTGGGTCTTCAATTCCATTCCATTGGTCTATCTGTCTGTCTCTTTACCAATACCATGCAGTTTTTATCACTATTGCTCTGTAATACTGCTTGAGTTCAGGGATAGTGATTCCCCCTGAAGTCCTTTTATTGTTGAGGATAGCTTTAGGTATCCTGGGTTTTTTGTTATTCCAGATGAATTTGCAAATTGTTCTGTCTAACTCTGTGAAGAATTGGATTGGTATTTTGATGGGTATTGCATTGAATCTGTAGATTGCTTTTGGTAAAATGGCCATTTTTACTATATTAATCCTGCCAATCCATGAGCATGGGAGATCTTTCCATCTTCTGAGGTCTTCTTCAATTTCTTTCCTCAGTGTCTTGAAGTTCTTATTGTACAGATCTTTTACTTGCTTGGTTAAAGTCACACTGAGGTTCTTTATATTATTTGGGTCTATTATGAAGGGTGTCGTTTCCCTAATTTCTTTCTCGGCTTGTTTCTCTTTTGTATAGAGGAAGGCAACTGATTTATTTGAGTTAATTTTATACCCAGCCAATTTGCTGAAGTTGTTTATCAGCTTTAGTAGTTCTCTGGTGGAACTTTTGGGATCACTTAAATATACTATCATATCATCTGCAAATAGTGATATTTTGACCTCTTCTTTTCCGATCTGTGTCCCCTTGATCTCCTTTTGTTGTCTGATTGCTCTGGCTAGAACTTCAAGAACTATATTGAATAAGTAGGGAGAGAGTGGGCAGCCTTGTCTAGTCCCTGATTTTAGTGGGATTGCTTCAAGTTTCTCTCCATTTAGTTTAATGTTAGCAACTGGTTTGCTGTATATGGCTTTTACTATGTTTAGAAATGGGCCTTGAATTCCTATTCTTTCCAGGACTTTTATCATGAAGGGGTGTTGAATTTTGTCAAATGCTTTCTCAGTATCTAATGAAATGATCATGTGGTTTTGTTCTTTCAGTTTGTTTATATAATGGATCACGTTGATGGTTTTCCGTATATTAAACCATCCCTGCATGCCTGCGATGAAGCCTACTTGATCATGGTGGATGATTGTTTTGATGTGCTCTTGAATTCGGTTTGCCAGAATTTTATTGAGTATTTTTGCATCGATATACATAAGGGAAATTGGTCTGAAGTTCTCTTTCTTTGTGGGTCTTTGTGTGGTTTAGGTATAAGAGTAATTGTGGCTTCATAGAAGGAATTCAGTAGTGCTCCATCTGTTTCAATTTTGTGGAATAGTTTGGATAATATTGGTATGAGGTCTTCTATGAAGGTCTGATAGAATTCTGCACTAAACCCATCTGGACCTGGGCTCTTTTTGGTTGGGAGACCTTTAATGACTGCTTCTATTTCCTTAGGAGTTATGGGGTTGTTTAACTGGTTTATCTGTTCCTGATTTAACTTCGATACCTGGTATCTGTCTAGGAAATTGTCCATTTCCTGCAGATTTTCAAGTTTTGTTGAATATAGGCTTTTATAGTAAGATCTGATGATTTTTGGAATTTCCTCTGAATCTGTAGTTATGTCTCCCTTTTCATTTCTGATTTTATTAATTTGGACACACTCTCTGTGTCCTCTCATTAGTCTGGCTAAGGGTTTATCTATCTTGTTGATTTTCTCAAGGAACCAACTTTTGGTTCTGTTGATTCTTTCTATGGTCCTTTTTGTTTCTACTTGGTTGATTTCAGCTCTGAGTTTGATTATTTCCTGCCTTCTACTCCTTCTGGGTGTATTTGCTTCCTTTTGTTCTAGAGCTTTTAGGTGTGCTGTCAAGCTGCTGACATATGCTCTTTCCTGTTTCTTTCTGCAGGCACTCAGCGCTATGAGTTTTCCTCTTAGCACAGCTTTCATTGTGTCCCATAAGTTTGGGTATGTTGTACCTTCATTTTCATTAAATTCTAAAAAGTTTTTAATTTCTTTCTTTATTTCTTCCTTGACCAGGTTATCATTGAGTAGAGCATTGTTCAATTTCCACGTATATGTGGGCATTCTTCCCTTATTGTTATTGAAGACCAGTTTTAGGCCGTGGTGGTCCGATAGCACGCATGGGATTATTTTTATCTTTCTGTACCTGTTGAGACCCGTTTTTTGACCAATTATATGGTAAATTTTGGAGAAAGTACCATGAGGAGCTGAGAAGAAGGTATATCCTTTTGCTTTAGGATGGAATGTTCTATAAATATCCGTTAGGTCCATTTGGCTCATGACTTCTCTTAGTCTGTCTACATCTCTGTTTAATTTCTGTTTCCATGATCTGTCCATTGATCAGAGTGGGGTGTTGAAATCTCCTACTATTATTGTGTGAGGTGCAATGTGTGTTTTGAGCTTTAGTAAGGTTTCTTTTACGTATGTAGGTGCCCTTGTATTTGGGGCATAGATATTTGGGATTGAGAGTTCATCTTGGTGGATTTTTCCTTTGATGAATATGAAGTGTCCTTCCTTATCTTTTTTGATGACTTTTAGTTGAAAATTGATTTTATTTGATATTAGAATGGCTACTCCAGCTTGCTTCTTCTGACCATTTGCTTGGAAAGTTGTTTTCCAGCCTTTCACTCTGAGGTAGTGTCTGTCTTTGTCTCTGAGGTTTGTTTCCTGTAGGCAGCAGAATGCAGGGTCCTCGTTGCGTATCCAGTTTGTTAATCTATGTCTTTTTATTGGGGAGTTGAGGCCATTGATGTTGAGAGATATTAAGGAATAGTGATTATTGCTTCCCGTTATATACATATTTGGATGTGAGGTTATGTTTGTGTGCTTTCATTCTCTTTGTTTTGTTGGCAAGACGATTAGTTTCTTGCTTCTTCTAGGGTATAGCTTGCCTCCTTATGTTGGGCTTTACCATTTACTATCCTTTGTAGTGCTGGATTTGTAGAAAGATATTGTGTAAATTTGGTTTTGTCATGGAATATCTTGGTTTCTCCATCTATGTTAATTGAGAGTTTTGCAGGATATAGTAACCTGGGCTGGCATTTGTGTTCTCTTAGGGTCTGTATGACATCAGTCCAGGATCTTCTGGCCTTCATAGTTTCTGGCGAGAAGTCTGGTGTGATTCTGTTAGGTCTGCCTTTATATGTTACTTGACCTTTTTCCCTTACTGCTTTTAATATTCTTTCTTTATTTTGTGCGTTTGGTGTTTTGACAATTATGTGACAGGAGGTGTTTCTTTTCTGGTCCAATCTATTTGGAGTTCTGTAGGCTTCTTGTATGTCTATAGGTATCTCTTTTTTTAGGTTAGGGAAGTTTTCTTCTATGATTTTGTTGAAGATATTTACTGGTCCTTTGAGCTGGGAGTCTTCACTCTCTTCTATACCTATTATCCTTAGGTTTGATCTTCTCATTGAGTCCTGGATTTCCTGTATGTTTTGGACCAGTAGCTTTTTCTGCTTTACATTATCTTTGACAGTTGAGTCAATGATTTCTATGGAATCTTCTGCTCCTGAGATTCTCTCTTCCATCTCTTGTATTCTGTTGGTGAAGCTTGTATCTACAGCTCCTTGTCTCTTCTTTTGGTTTTCTATATCCAGGGTTGTTTCCATGTGTTCTTTCTTGATTGCTTCTATTTCCATTTTTAATTCCTTCAACTCTTTGATTGTGTTTTCCTGGAATTCTCTCAGGGATTTTTGTGACTCCTCTCTATGGGCTTCTACTTGTTTATTTATGATTTCCTGGAATTCTTTCAGGGATTTTTGTGACTCCTCTCTATGGGCTTCTACTTGTTTAATTATGTTTTCCTGGAATTCTTTCAGGCATTTTTGTGATTCCTCTCTGTAGGCTTCTACTTGTTCTCTAAGGGAGTTCTTCACGTCTTTCTTGAAGTCCTCCAGCATCATGATCAAATATGATTTTGAAACTAGATCTTGCTTTTCTGGTGTGTTTGGATATTCCATGTTTGTTTTGGTGGGAGAATTGGGCTCCGATGATGCCCTGTAGTCTTGGTTTTTGTTGCTTGGGTTCCTGCGCTTGCCTCTCACCATCAGATTATCTCTAGTGTTACTTTGTTCTGCTATTTCTGACAGTGGCTAGACTGTCCTATAAGCCTGTGTGTCAGGAGTGCTGTAGACCTGTTTTCCTCTCTTTCAGTCAGTTATGGGGACAGAGTGTTCTGCTTTCGGGCGTGTAGTTTTTCCTCTCTACAGGTCTTCAGCTGTTCCTGTGGGCCTGTGTCTTGAGTTCACCAGGCAGGTCACTTGCAGCAGAAAATTTGGTCTTACTTGTGGTCCCGAGGCTCAAGTTCGCTCGCGGGGTGCTGCCCACAGGCTCTCTGCAGAGGCAGCAACCAGGAAGATATGCGCCGCCCCTTCCGGGAGCTTCAGTGCACCAGGGTTCCAGATGGCCTTTGGTGTTTTCCTCTGGCGTCTGAGATGTGTGTGCAGAGAGCAGTCTCTTCTGGTTTCCCAGGCTTGTCTGCCTCTCTGAAGGTTTAGCTCTCCCTCCCACGGGATTTGGGTGCAGAGAACTGTTTATCTGGTCTGTTTCCTTCAGGTTCCGGCGGTGTGTCAGGCAGCGGTCCTGCCGCTCCTGGGCCCTCCCCCGAGGGAGCCCAGAGGCCTTAAACAGTTTCCTCTTGGGCCAGGGATGTGGGCAGGGGTGGGCAGTGTTGGTGGTCTCTTCTGCTCTGCAGCCTCAGGAGTGCCCACCTGACCAGGCGGTTGGGTCTCCCATTTGTTGATTCTTGATCTTAGAGCATAAGCCATTGGTATTCTATTCAGGAAATTTTCTCAAGTGCCCATGTGTTTGAGGCTCTTCTCCACTTTTTCTTCTATTAGTTTGAGTGTATCTGTTTGAGGAAATAGGCTCAAGGTAAATTCAGTCAAGGAACATGTGGTATTCCTTTTATCTTGGTCATCCTGATAAGCCTTTAGACAGTCACCATGGGACTTTGTTTATTGCCTTGTCTGACTACTTTTTCTTTGATCTAAGAACTGATTCTATTCTTTGTATGTACCTAGAATGATATAAAAGTGGGCAGGAAAAAAATGGACCTGCTTCAGCTTCAGCACTGTCTGAAATCATGTTAAGACAAAACAAAACAAAACAAAAACAAAAACAAAAAAAAACAAACAAAAAAAAACAAAGACATTCTGAGTTTTGCAGGCAAATGGATGGAACTAGATAATGATGCCCTTATAACTGGCATAAAAGTTAAAACACAATATTAAATCTGGTGCATATGTTTCCTTGTATGCTAAATATCGAGAAAAGACAGAGATATAAAGTAGACTGTGAATGAAGGACTAGAGGGATGTTGTAGGCAATGACTGCTAATGTTCACACAGTTTTTTCTGTAGAAGGAGACAATATATTTAAATGTCAAAAGAGATGATAGTAACTATGATATACAATATTGCGTTTCATATTTGAAAGATAAATTTTAGGGTATGTTAATATGTTAGTTACTAAAAGAGAAAAAAATAGAAGATGCATTGGACTTGTAAGCTAAGACCAGACAAAATCCTGGCATTGATAGGGAATTTGCAAACAAATTCCTACTTCTGAGGAGCTAAAAAGAGAGTTTCCTTTGCAGGTTTGGTCCCTGACAAGTTGACAGTGCTCTGGCAGATGCTCACACACCCAGGAGTATATGGATATTGAATGGATTTAAAAAGAAAACGAAAACAAAAAGTTGGGTGAATAAGGCAGGAGGGTGGATCTTGGAGGATTTGGAGAAAATAAGAATAAGTTCAAAATGCAATGTATAAAATTCTCAATTGAATTAATAATGGCAGACTCACATCAGGTAACATTATATGAACTCAAGAATTTATACATAAGAATTTACATGTGTGTATAAATTTTTATATAGATACAAAATTCATGGCAAAAAAAGGCCACAAATTTGAAGGAGGCTGGGCAGGGGAATATGGGAGGACTTGAAGAGAGAAAAAGGAAGAGAGAAATGCAATTAAATTACAGTCTCAAAAATAGACATAAATAAGCTTTTAGAAGAAATAGTATGTTGTTTAGTTATGATATTGTTAAACAGGTAGAATATAAATATATAGAATATATAGACATATATCTATATAGATCAGAGATATGTATCTATATTTTATATATATGATATATCCTATGTATATACAGGAGATACAGAATATATAGAATATATAAACATAGAAAACAGATAGTATTTATAAACATATAGAATATAAAAATACACGTATAGGTATATATCTAGCTAAATGTATAGAATATATAAACAGTATATAAGTATATATATGTGGGCTATAGAATATATTTGTTAAAAGATATCTATCTTTTATATATACATGCTATATATGTGTGTGTATTTTGTGTATATATGTCCACAAATATATGAATATATATTTTTATATGGGCTACTGAATTATTTAATATGAATGTTTATCCATTAATTTACCCAGACCTACGATGGACCTTCAGAGTAAAGTTTGTATCTTTTCCAAGACTTTTTCATATAATCAGATGCTCATTCTGCTCTCTGCACACTTCATTTTATTCATTTCTGCTCACTCTTTGTGTCCTTTCATTTTTTTATACCTATGTTCTTCATTATTAAACAGAACAACTTAATTTCACCTAAATATTTAAAGAATGTCTCTATTTGTTTTCCCTCAACTTATGGTAAATAAATAATCCCAGAGACAATTTGTCATAATAAACTACCTCACCTGCTCATATGCAACAAGGTTAAGGAAGAGAAAAGTGAGAAGGTAGTTTTTACATGTTAGCGGGGAAAATCAGCTGCATTTCAGTCTGTTTGGGAAGGTAAAGCTCTTTAAAAGAACAAAAACTTTGCTCCCTAAGGGTAAGCAAAGAGAAGTTTACTTATATCTCTTGAAGACAATAGTAAAGGCCAGAATTATATTTAAGAATGACTTCATGAAACTCTTAGGCAAATGATGGAACTAGAAAATAGCATCCTGAGTGAGGTGACCCAGTCACAAAAGAACACACATGGTATGTACTCACTGATAAGTGGATATTAGCCCAAAAGCTCGGAATACACAAGATACAATTCACAGACTACATGAAGCTCAGGAAGAAGAAAGACCAAAGTGTGGATGCTTCAGTCCTTCTTAGAAGGGGGAATAAAATACTCAAAGGAAGAAATATGGAGACAAAGTGTGGAGCAGAGACAGAAGGAAAGGCCACCCAGAGACTACCACACATGGGGATCCAGCCCAGATGCAGTCACCAAACTCAGTTGCTATTGGGGATGTCAAGAGGTGCATGCTGACAAGAGCTTGATATAGCTGTCTCCTGAGAGGCCCTGCCAGAGCCTGACAAATACAGAGGTAGATGCTCACAATCTTCAGAAATGAAGTCACCAGGGTGCAGGTTTTGATATTCTACACTGACCACATATGTAAGTTATTGTTGGCCATGACTATTGCAGGACTGGGGATTGAACCCAGGGCTTACATGTGATAGACAACACTAATTATCACTCTTCCCAACTCTTTCTCTCTCTCATGATTTTAACTTTTGAGACAGGCTGTCCCTGTCTTTACAAGGTTTAAACTTGAGGTCCTCCTGACCTAGTTTCCTGGGTGTCTGAGATTTTTAGCTTGTTCCATCACAACCTGATTCTGGTTTGGGATTTGTATGTTAATTTGTTTTTTTTTTAAAGTATAACAAACTTCTATAGTAGTCATTCTTCCTTCTTTACACATGGGGAGAGAATCTTCTGGGTTTCCGAGACCACATGATCTCCATTCCATTCCCCATATAGAAAACTAAGAATATTAACTTGAATAGGCTCTCTGCTTTAGAGATGAAAATGAATTTTCTGAAATATGATCAATGCATAGTTTTGTATCTGCCCCTGGGCATATACCAAAAAGATGCATCATTATACCACAAGGACACATATGCCACTACGTTCATAGCAGCTTCGTTCATAATAGCCAAAAACTGGAAGCAACAGATGTCAATCAACAGAAGAATGGATGCAGAACATGTGGTACAGTTACATAGTGGAATACTATTTAGCTATTTAAAACAAGGGCAGTGTGAAGTTTTCAGGCAAATGACTAGAACTAGAAGACATCATCCTGAGCAAGGTAACCCAGATCCAAAAGGACATGCATGGTATGTACTCACTGATAAATGGATATTAGCCAAAAAGTTCAGAATACCCATGCTATATTCCACAGACCCAAAAATGTTAAACCAGAAGGAAAGGATAAATTGAATCCCGCTTAGAAGGGGAACTGAAATAGTCATAGGAGGCAAAGGGAAGTAGGGCCCTGGGTGGGAGAGGGGAGGAAGGGAAAGGGGGTTGTGATCAGGTATGGGGAGAGACTGGAGAGAGGCCTGGAGAGTCAGGAAAATGAATTGATGGGGATTGATGGAATCTCTAGGAATTCCCAGAGACCTGTGATAGGGGAAGGATCCCAGAAGACTCTGGTGGCTGAAGCCGAAATGTTGCTCAGTGGGGATATGGAACCTGAAAAGAACACCTCCAGCATCTATCCAAAACACCCAGCGGAGAGATGGTGACAATGACTCGCCCATGAAACTTTTGACTAGAAAATGTTCCTGTCTAAGAGAAATGCAGGGACAAAGATCGTGCAGAGACCGGTGGAATGGCCAACTAATGTCCAACCCAACTTGAGAACCATTTCATGGACAGGCACCAATCCATGACACTTTTAGTGATGCTATGTTGTGCTTGCAGACAGGAGCCTAGCATAGCTCTCCTCTAATAGGCTCTACTCAGCAGCTGACTGAGACAAATGCAGATTCCCACAGCGAAACATTGCACAGAGGTCGGGGACCCACGTCTTCCATGTTAGGGGAAGGACTGAAGACCCTGAAGGTGATAGCAACCCCACATGAAGACCTAAGCGTTAGCTAATCTGGACCCCTGGGAGCTCCCAGAGACTGAGCTACCAGCCAAAATGGATACATGCGCTGGATTGAGCCCTCACCCTGCTCTGCACATATGTAGCAGAGGGCTAGCTTGTCTGGCCTCAGATGTCCCTAATCCTGCAGAGACTTGAAGCACCAGGGTAGGTGAATGTTAGGGTGGGGGTGGGGGCCCTCTTAGAGGCAAAGGGGAAGGGTAATAGGGAAGGAACCTTATGGGGGAGACCTGGAGTGGGCAGTATTTTGGATGTAAATTAATTAAGATAAATAAATAAAAATATGCATTTCTGTGTAGTTTTAGGGATAGTTTCTCCCACCAGTCCTATGATACTTATCCTCAAATGTAGCATGGAGAAAAATTAAAAGCTTGTGTGTGTGTATGTGTGTGTGTGTGTGTGTGTGTGTGTGTGTGTGTGCCACCATATTTCACATGTTAAACTACAATAACTAACCCAACAAATACAAACATGAAGGAGAAATTTTCTCGAGAATGCACTTTTTCAATGCATTCTATTTATAAAAATAACCGTTGTGGCTTATGCATAACCTATGTCTTTATAACTCAGGATGCTCCAACTGTTGCTATCTTGTAAAAGTTGATGAATCCATTAAGTCCCCATTCCTCACAAGGAACATCTTTATCCATGTTCTCACAAGGAGGTAAGGCGTTTCCCTGGGTGCTCTTTAATAAGGGCCTCAGTCATGAGGAGGGCTGAAACCTCACAATCTCTTTCCAAGGGGCTCAAGCACCACCACTTCGGGAGGGAGGATTTAAACTATGGCTTCTGCCCACAGTGCTGTCTTTGCACTCCCAGTATATAGTAGGATGTGTTGTACATGACTTAAGTCCCATAAAGGACAAAAGCAAGAGAGGGAATAGATGAGAGGACCACCACAGCGAGAGCAAAGCAACAAAATCATGAGTTACTGAAAACTCTGCTCTGAGGGGCAGATTTCCATAGGACCTTGTACTCTTCACTGTTTAGTACTCAGTCAGGTTGGCTAAAGGGACCAGACTTTTATCCCCTGCAGGCGCTTTACTGCTTATCTCGCCTTGAACTTGGATATAAATGTTGGTTTTGACAGAAGAATCTGTCTGAAGTTGGCTTTTTAAAGTACTACAGTTGGCCTTGTTGCAGAGCATCTAAATATCATGAAATAAACCTAACCGCTCCCCTCAAAATTCATTATTTAATATATTCAATGAGAAAAAAAAATCACTGCCGTAGAGATTAAACCAGAGGATCCTAGTCAGGAAATCAGTGCTGAGGCCATAAGGCAATTCAGGCCTCCCATCCCACTTTAGTCTACTCAAGGTGCTGATGATGCTTGCCTGAGTGCCCTACCAATGTCTCACCAAGTGCCTGTAAGATGACATAGATCAGGACAGTGTTTTGCTGTGACCCTAAAGGGATTTATTTTTATATTAATACTCAGCCCATGACTGGTAGTGACTCAAAAAAGAAAGTTTTTTAAAAAAGGTCAGAAGGTAACACATACGTATGTAAATGGCTAGAAACCTGTACCATGGAAAGTAGGGCTTTAAGGCATTTATCCATTCATCTCTCACATCCTTGGCCAGTGATGGATTGTTCCCTGGAGCAAATTTCCAATTATTTTAACCAGGCTACTTTTAAATGGCTCAGGTGGAGAGGACTTTTACAGCTTCCATTGGGGGAGAGTATTCTTCGGTCTGATACACATCACTGTTTCGCACTGGTTGGTTTGGTACGAAAATTTCCTTTTCAAATTTATTTGTTATTTTCCACCAAGAACCTGCTATGTTGGGAAGAATTAGGTTACCACATGCTGGTTTCCTAACCTATACTTTTCATTGTGAACTCAGTTCTCCCAGAGTTCTTATCAGACTTCTAGTAATCTAAGACTGGCGCATCAATTCAGTCCCAACCCAAGCTCTCTGGGTGAATTTCCTCTGGGAGGAACATAGTACAGCCGCCAGGAGAGACTTTGAAAAACTTCTGGAGGCCTCCTTTTGCCTGGTCCCTCTGGGTCATCTTCCTTAGTTTCCTAACTTTAAACCCTGAGAATATAGAGAATTCAAAACCAAATTATGGTAATATTGAATATAATTCTGTTACTTGGGCACTGACTAGGTTTTGTTTGGGTTTCCTACTCTGGAACTCAAATACTGTAGAAGGGAATCAGCACTTCTAATCTCTGCATCTTAAATTCTTGCGTCTTACAAAGCTGAGCTCTGTGCCTGGCAGGGAGCAGGCTCTTAAATATCATAAGCGAAAGAATGTGATTATCTGAGCATTTTCAAGATTGCTATGATCAGACTCCAGAGATATATAAAAGTATAGTTGAACTCTGTCACCTTAATAAAATAGTCAGCATGTTGCTGCCTTCATAATTAATTAAGCGAATATATCTTCTAATTAAATTTGCATTTATACCACGGTCTCGCCAATGAGTTGTCACAGTGTAATGAAAAGTGCAATGGCTCTACATTCAAACAGTCTTTGGTTTGACTCTTCACCACTTGTTATCAGCTTAAAGTTGGGGAGGTCATCTAACCTCTCAGAGTTTCTGTTTCCTTATCTCTGAAATGAGCAAAGCAATAATTATCCTATGACCTTGTCTTGCAGACTAAATGGGATCATTTATTTGAAGGGACTTAGTCTGGTGATTGGTCTGTAATTTTTAAGTTGAATCAATTAAGATGCTCCAAGGCCTGGAAGAAAAAGTTAAACTGAAAGTGGATTAAATGAGAAGGAGAATGTATCTTGGGTTGTGAGAAGTGTGTGTGAGGGCAACTTCAGAGTTGGCAGATATAATGGTTCAACCATGCTCAGTGTACTGTTACCTTCCTACCTCTCTCTCTCTCTACTGTGCCATGGCATCTCCTAACTGAAGCTTCACTGCTGCACCTGTGGCTTACAAGGACAGCCATCTCTAGCATATAATACAGGTATTGCCTTTTAGGAATCTCTTTGTTTGGTGAAGATAGGTTTCTGAGAAACTCTCAGTATAAGTTTTTCTATGGATCCATTGGGCATGTGTCATGTTTATGCAGCAAGGAATCCTTCAAGAAGATAATGTTACTTCCAGCCCTGGGAATGAAGCAGAATCTGCCTGCGAGGAAAACCTGAGAGAACAACAGTGACAGGGTAACGGTACCATCATTTCAAAACATCGCCTTTCCCTTTTCACAGATATTCTGAGAGTTCTATGTATCACCACGAGATGATGCTTGTGGATGAGGAGAAAAGTCAAGTCTTGTTCCTATCCTCACTGGTGTTTGTGTTCTCTGTAATCTTATCAGGTGTATTTGCATGTCTAAATTTAATAATGGAATTTTCCTAACTTTCCCACTTGTCATATATAACTAGTCACTTGGTTTATCTTTTAATAGTCACTCAGGTAGTGACCAACAGCATCTCTAAGGTTCCTGTTTTTGTGTTTGTTATTTGTGTGTTTGCTTGCTTTTGCTTTTTGTTTGTTTGTCTGTTTATTTTGAGGAGTTGGTTTTTTTGGTAAGAAAGGAGGTAAAACTGTCAGTATTAAAGACAAAGAGAAATGAAATTTCTCATATACAACTTCTAGAGATGTTAAGTTCTCTGGATGTTTCCACAGTTACCCCCTTATCGAATCACTATTCTATTAGATAGTTATTTAAGAGAACATAATGTATCTATATGCAAATATTGCAAACAAAGTATTCACAGAAGCTTGGTATTTGTAAAAGTCTGAAAATGGAAACAACCAACATGTCTAACAAGTGTAGACAAATTGTAATCTCTAGTGACATGATTAAATATCATTCATCAATTGAAAAGAAATATTAGTCCATACAAAAGGTTGGTATTTCAAAATAATTTTCTGAGAAACCATGAAAAAATATAAAATAAAAATTTATTTATACGAATATCTAAAAAAATATTAGCTGATAGCTATAAGAATCAGACAAGAGTTGCTGGGGTTAGGAATCCAAGTGGTGTGGGAGGAAAGATTTCATGTCCCAAGGACATGAACATTTAGGAGGAAAGGGTATGAGCATATCTTGAGTGTTGTGCTTATTGCACAGGTGTAAGCATATGCTCAACACATATCAATTGTAATACTTTAACCATATGCAGTTTATTACATGTCAGTTACACAGACAAAGTATTTTTTTAAGATGGTAGAAGTCATAACCCAGTAGGTGTAATCTTCTGAAGCTTAGAGACACAACCACATGATTAAGTTAAGTGGACCAGGAACAATTACCATGTAAATGCATTTGTAGGTCAATGACTAACAGAAGTCTAATGAATTATTTTAACCTACATGAGGACTTTAAAGTAAAAGTGGCTTTAGAGCTAGGATGTGGGTCTCAATTAGAATCTTAAGCAAAATGGGGCGTGTCTGAACTCCCTACTCCTACCTTGCTTAATTGGAAGTCAGCAATGCCTTTTCTGTGGAGCAAGTGTCTGTGCTCTCCACTGTCCCCATTTTATTTGATCCAAGGCTCTTGATTTACTATTGCTCCCTCCACCTGCTTGCAATTTGATGGCTATGTTCTACTTCTCAAGCACCTCCATAGCTTATCCTGTCTTTAATTATACTCCTTACCCATGCCATCCTCCCTAGTCACATTTACTCAATTAGTTTCTTAATTTTAGACCAAGGAAACCACACCTTTTGTCTTACTCTTTTTAGAACCCTAGTACACAATCATGATAAATATTTCATATAGAGTTAATAGAAAGGGGTATTCATGTTCCAGTTGCAATGTAGTCTTGTATTCATCATGCAATCTGCTTTGCAAAGTATGAAATTTCAAAGTTGGTATAACGGAAAAGAAATATAACTTTCTGAGTGGCCTAGACAGAACCAAAGGACAGAAAGAACCTCCAGATTTTAACTGCAGAAGCATGAAGTCTTCAGGAGCTGCCTACTTTTGTGGTCAAAATTGCAAGCCCTGTCTGTTTGTAGATGCTTGGCCAGGAATTCTCTTCCAGATGCTGTCTACATCCTATGCAAAACAACAACAACAATAACAACAACCCCCCCCAAAAAAACCTTCATCTTTCATTTTCCTGGTAATAAATTTCAATATAGAGAAGGTCAAGATTTTATGGAGGCATAAAGACATATTATTTAGAAAAAAATGGGAAGAATTCAAAAACATGTGACATTGAATCCCAGTTCTGGTGTTGCTTTTTGTGTTCTAGGCCCCAATTTTGCCTTTAAAAATTCTTGGAGGCAAAGCTGTGGATATAACCCAGTTAGGAGAATCCTAGTCTAATACGAATGAAGCCCTCGACTTGATTTTCAAATAAATCTGGCATGGTGCTCCATTACTGCAATCTCAGCACTTGGAAGGCAGAGGCAGAAGAATCAGAGAAGTTCAAGGTTGTCACAGCAAGTTCAAGACCAGACTGTTAGGAAGAGATTGCTCTAGAAGGTCAGAATGTGATCGTTAATTTTATTTGAAATCAAAGTGTTTTTAAAGATGTGAGGCTTTATCTAATTTCCATTAATTCTACAGGGTGTGTCTAGGGTGCCAGCTCCTACCTTGCTGGACTGGAGTGAGCACAATCTTTTCTGTGGAGCAAACTAAATCTTGCTTACACATACACACACACACACACACACACACTCTCACACACACACTCACACACACACACATACACACACACTCTCACACACACACACTTTCACACACACACACTCTCACACACACATACACACACTCACACACACACTCTCACACACACTCACACACACACTCACACACACACTCACACACACATACCACACACCAACCATACACACACACACACCACACACACACACACACACACACACACCACACACCAACCACACACCACACACCAACCACACACACACCACACACCAACCACACACACACACACACACACACACACCCCACACACCAACCACACACACACACCACACACCAACCACACACACACATACACACACACATACACACACACACTCACACACACACACTCACACACAAATGCAATCACACAGCTAAAGGAAGAACATGTAATTTGGGATGGGAAGCATGGAGAAAATTCTTTGGAGGAGAATCCGTATTACTCTGGTGTTTGAGCCTGTGGTAGCATGATGGATACGCAGCAGCTGACGCTGATTTGGAGAAGGAGCTTGAGAGTGGTGCTGAAAGGGAGGACAACAAAGCCTGCGGAAGATGGTTGACTGGTTCAACCTGCTACCCTGATGGGACTCCTGTTAAATGTAGTTCTTAATCAACCATCTCTAGTAGATTACACAACGAAGGCATATACTCAAAATTCAAATAGAAAATTGTTTCCTCTGGGCTGGCAAAGGACAAAAAAAATATAAGCCCTGTAAATCTGGACTCCCAGATGTGGTTCTCAGCTGTTTCTGAGTCCCCGAATGAATTACATGCAGCCAGAGAAATTAATGCTGCACACATGGAGGCCTAACTTGAAAGGAAGAATTGCATCGGAGTAGACTCTGCCAGACATTAAGGAACCCTGAGAAGCAGCCAGAGTCCACATTGATATGGTATGCAATGAAGGACGCCCAGTGACATTGCGATCAAGCACAGGAATAATGCATAATAAATGAGCAAGGACGCAAATTGAAAGGAGAGAAACACACTAAAGGGATGCCTGAGTGGGCTGCCTTTAGCAGTTGGGTGGAGTGAGGTGGGAGTTAACTCTCCCTTTCCTGCTGGTCAGAAACACTGCCTTGTTCTGGGTGAATTTAGTATGCCTTACACCAGTTAAAGCCTGTAGCCGAATGATTTAAGGTGACCCCTTTTCCTCCTGGCCTCATGCTAATTGACTTAAGAGTGAGTTATTGTCCCTAGAGAATAGCAGCCACACATTGGGGATATTTTTAATATCAATTTCTGCAGGAGCTTTTACACAAGGAGATTGTTATAACAATTATTCCCTATACCCTTGCTCTCTGATAGGTATTGATTTTTTTCCCATTAGATGGGGAAGGAATAAATGGGTATATGCAAATGCAAAATGAGATGACAGTCACTTAGGTCTTTCTGTAATGATACCAAGCTATTTGGGGCGTTGTGATTTTTAAACCTTCTTTGGGGCACTCTGCAGATTTGGAAAAGTAAGAAACAATGGTTATTGGTTCTCCTGGCTATAATCTCAGGGCAGAAATAAGCTTAGTAAAGTCAAAAACCAAGAAACACAAACAACTGATTTCTTCATTGTTTCAATTTTGTCATTAATGTTTGTTCAGGGTTGGCTACTGATTGGTGTTGATGTCTAGAATCAAACATGTAAGAATGTCTAGATACCTTAGAGAGATTTTAGCCACAGTACATAATGTGCAGGTATGGGCACATAGATCCAGACTCTAGCAACCACCAATTCTTGAGACCCACATCTTGTACTATATTATGAGATAAAACAATGCATAGTAGAAATGTATAAGATATTGTAAATGATGTGTGAAAACGAGAATAAAATGTCCTAAGTGTAAAACCATAACTTTAAAGGTAGTTTAAATATGTTTCCTCTCATATAGCTATATTTGAATTAAATTTATTTCCTTTCTTTCCTTCCTTCTTCTTTCTTCTGGTGTACTGGTCTGTTTTTCTTAGTCAGGATTTCTATTGCTGTGATAAGATGCCATGTCCAAAAGCAACTTAGGGAGGAAATGCTTTGTCTAGCTGACATTTCCACATGACAGTCTGCCATCCAAGGAAGTCAGAACAGTAACTAAAGCTCAGCCAGCACAAGTGCCTCTTCCTCTGCCTGACTTGTACAGCTTCCTTTATATACCTCAGAATCACCTGCCCAGGAAAGGCTCTGTTGTCAGATGGACAAACTAAAATCAACTGTCGATTTAAATATCATAATTGCCAGGCAATCTCATTGAGGCATTTTCTCAGTTAAGATTACATCTTTGCAGATTTGTCTACATTTGTGCCCCATTGTCAAAAGTCATACAATACACTTTCTTCCTTCCTTTCTTTCATTTTGAAGAGAGTCTCATGCAGCTGTTTTGGGAGCCTGTTATGTAGTTCAGGGTGACCTTGACCTCCACACCTTTCTAGTTCTTCCTCCTGAACTAGGGTTATAGTTAGGCACCACAAAACCCATTTTATGTAGTGCTGATTTAATCTCCCAAGGCTTTGTGTATCCTATGCAAGGACTCAACCAACTATGCTATATCCCAAACCCCATATATATTTTCATGTGTGGGAATTAAAAGGTAAATTATACTATGTGGGAGATACTGCTGCCCTAGGTTTACTGAGGGACCACAAAACCAATTACAAGTCAACTAAATGAGACAACATGGGCACTATAAGCAACAGCCTAGACTCCTGCTAACCGACACTGTTCCAGTCTGTACAGGAAAGCCAGAACATGCTCTTCAACTCATCCAATGTATAATGTCCTAAAAGCTCAATTTGAGTCAGATTAAAATCAAACTAACAACAACAAAAACAACCCTCAATTTTGCCAGTGTCTACTCCATAACCAAATTTCTGTCCTATTAATGACATCTACAGTGGTTTTGTAACATAACAGCTGCATTCATTCATTCATTCATTCATTCATTCATTCATTCATTCATGCCTAGATATAAATCGATTAAGAAAAAAGACATTAAATTTTGCTCAAGGTGACAAAATAATTGTCAGATTCTAGCCCCTCATACACATGATTATCTCTCATTTAGCCACACCTTCTCTTCGACCTCAGCCACACATATCAACTAGGATCTTTTTGAGCCCAGATGTGTCTCTGGGTTCTTTTCAGGCACTGCAGTTTTCTGATTGGAGGTAGGACAGCTGATGAAAACTGATCTCTTTGACTGCACATTGGGATGCCTATGTGGTTTAAAGCTATGTTAACTTTCTGTCCCTTTCCCTCTGTTTGTCTAATAGAACTTAACTGATTGATGATTTGTGCTGGTGTTCCCTGCCACACAGACAGATTCTACTGTCAGAGGGAAACATTTAGCTCTTGAACAGTGTTTTGAACATTCTGGAGGGAAACCTGCACACAGGCAGAGGAAAGGGAAGCAGCACCTTAAAATGCCATTTCCCTTTAAGGGAAACAAATGTCTCCTAAAGCCAACATGGATCTACTATCTCCAGAGGCTTGATTTTCAATATTCTTTTCATACAGTGCAAAAAGTAACTGACTGTGACTTCCATCTCTACATGAAGAGTATCTTGACTAATCTTCATAGACAAATGTACACCTCTCAAATATGAGTTTCTTGTAAAACTTACTAAATAACTGATAGAGCCTTGTGGAAAAACAAAGAACAGTGAAGTAGAAAGAGTCTATGGAATAGAAAGACAAGGCCAATGGTTTACATTTGGATCCAAGGCAGCAATGTTCAAGCAAGTACTGGGGGAAAAGTCATGAGAATCAGTAAAAACTACTACATGTGAAACGTAAACAGTGATGACAGCTCTCATCACTTTTACTATCCCTTTTCTTTATCAAAACTATATGGTAATATGTGTTCCTTGGTTACGTTTGATCACTATAACCATAAATACCCGACAGAGAAATACAAGGTAGGAAAGACTAATTAGCTCACACTTTGGGGGATTTCATTCCATTCTGATTGGAAAGCTGATGGAGCTTTTCAGTACATGATAGTCAGGAAGATGTGAGGGAGGATCCATGCTTATAACAGAGTTCAGGAAGCCAAGAACACCCAGAACCAGGGTTTAGGCTATCAGTATATTCCCTTCAAATGCTAGCTCTGGTGAACTCCTTCTGACAGACAGACTCTACCTCCTAAGGACAACAAATACTCTTCAAATAACGACACCAAGAAACATAAATTCATTTTGTGAGCTTTGGATCACCTTTACATATACAAGGAAAGGTGCATGACTTCCACGATCACTTATTGGTAATATAAAATGTAGGGATAGTCTACACCAAGCAGTTAGAGGAGGGGTTGGGGTGAGAAGCTAGTTTTCCTGACTGTCAGTGTTCTGTCTGTCTTATTTCTATTTTCCCCTTTTATTTTCTCATACAATATATCCTGATTAAAATTTCTCTTCCCTCTACCTCTACCAGTTTCTCTTCACCTCCCCTCATTTCTGATCTATGCATTTTGGGTTTCTCATTAGAAAAGAATAGATTTAAGAGGAGCAACTAAACATGACAAAATAAAATACAATAAGATAAAATACATGTGAGTTGGACAAATCAACAGAAAGAAAACAGTCTTAAGAGAAGGCACCCTCTTGTTCATACATGCAGGAGGAACATAAAAATACTAAACTGAATGTTATGACCAAGGATATGGTGTAGATCTGTGAAGGCACTCTCTGTGCTGCCTTCGCTCTCTGTGAGTTCATGTGAGTCTTTCTCAGTTATCTGAGTATTTCAAAATATTAGAGTATAAGAACGCTCTAGATCTTTTGGGCCCTATCCATTCACAGGAAGAAGCCAGCCAAAGTGAGGGGGACCACTGCATTTGCACTGTGCACAAAGGGCTTAAGTTTCTCATTCTGTGCATGACAAACTGGCTGATGATGGGGGATTATTCACCCCTTTCTGAAAGCACTATTTCTCCATCTATAAATTGAGATATTTTTTCTAGAGGATTCTTCTCCCTCTTGAATCCTCCTACATGTACTGAAATATGTTAAGGGATTGAGTAATAGTTGGGTATTTGTCTCTAGTTGGCCTGGGGATTAAACTGGTCTTTGAAGCACATTGGATTATGTCTTTGGGTGAGCCATTGGGTCTGCTTGGTTGGGTATCTTGTCTGGATAGAGCTCTGCCACTGACTGCCTCGAGACAGCACAGGGAAGCCCCAGGGACAGCTCCTCTCTTGGGTTATGTGAAACCTGCCGTTGGCCCACAGAGCTCTCTACTCTCCAACCCAGTGAATAACTCAGTGAGCAACAGTTTTCACTGAGCTGGGTTTTTCCACACATACAGAATATGTATTCTGTACCTATACTTTCTGTACAGAAGTGTATGTATCATTTTAATCAGGAGAGACAGAGGTATTAAGTTCTAAATGAAGGTAAATGGAAGATGGTGAGACCTTTTCCTTACTGTATAATCCCCCTGCTTGCTAGGCTTTATAGACTTTAGCAAAACCCACATTCTTATCACTTCTTCCCCAGCCTTGGAATCACCATCTAGAGTTTCTCAGGGCTTGCAGTAAAAGAACATCTATAGTTTTCTGTTATAGTGATTAATACAATTAAAGCAGTACTGGACCAAATAAATATTATAACTTATATACATCTAATAGTTCAAGTTATTAGCTCTTCTATAAGCATGACTGAATTCATACTCCTCCCCTTGTTTCACTCCTAAGATATCCTTGGAATAGTCTTAGGGGAAAAATGAATGCAATTAAAAATTGAGAAAGAAATGATGCCCACATAGGATTATGTGGGGTACACAAGGGATGAGTTAGAGAGGGTATCCCTGTGTGATTTTGGCTAGGACTTCAACAACCACGTAAATGTAACCAAGTAAAGTGCTTTGGAAAAATGTCATTTTGTGGCAGAAACAAGCCTAACACGATGCACTGGGAAAGCAGAAGAGAGCATCATCTTTAATAAACCAAGAAGAAAGAAATGAAAGAGAAAATGATGAAGAGGCAAAACAGTAAGCATGGAAATGTGCTGCCGAGATGGAATAAATCAAAACTGAAAGGGGGAAAATTAAAGGTGAACTGTACCCAGGGAGACACACTCCAAGTGCTAAGGACAGATGATGGACTCTAGTAGACAATGTAGTTTTATACTTTGCTAAGGTAAAGGGTATATGAAACATGCGGTGAACTTGCATTTAAGCAGAAGGACCACAAAAGGTAGAGAGTGTTGAAAAGAGGGTTGGCCTTGAGAAACCAAAACTTTTGAGTTCAGACTTCATTTTAAAGAACCTGACCTAAGGTTGAACTCAAGTTAACTAAAAAGCAGGTATCTAGCACCAGTTTCTAGGTTACCCTACAACAAGGCCTTTGTCTAACACCAGGTTCCAGATTATCCCAGATGTAACCAGCACCCTCAGGTTACAAGCCTGACCCTGGCACTTCACTTTCTAACAACCACCAATCAGGAGGAAAGCAGAAGTTAAGTTTATGGTTTGGCTCCCAGCACCAGTTAATTACGTTCAAGGACATAATGTCCTCCCCATCCTCCCGTCAGATATACACCTGGCTAGATATCCTTGTCTTGTGTTTATAAATGTTTGCCTGAAACTGGGCTCCAGGCCCTCCCAGTTCACCTGTGTCAGAGACTGTGGGGTGCCTCAAACTGGAGCTTAAATAAAGCAACCCTAATGCGATTGCATCAGAATAGGTTCCTTGGTGGTCTTTTGGGGGTTCAAGAATGTTTCCTTGTACAACAGCCTTTGTTACTGAGTACCTTGTATCCACAATTTTTTTTTAGTTAAAATGGAACCTAAAAAAATCCACCAAAATGCAACATTAAGAAGTTAAACAACAGGGTTTAATCTTCACCAACATCTTGAATGGACTTGGAATCACTATGAAACATATTTAGGCATATTTTTGAGAGCATTTCCATAGAAATTTAATTGAGAGTAGAAAACATTCCCTGAATGTGGTCTGGGGTCTTGGATTGAACAGAAGAAAGAAAAATAGTAATCCGGTTTACTACATGCATCATTATTTCTCCATATTCTAATCTATCCAGATTTGAGCAAATTCTTGACGCCAATGTATCAGCTGTTTCTACTGTCCTGGCTTCCCTGCTGTGAATGATTGCATACCCCCAACTGTGAGCCACAAGAAACCTTCCTGTCATATGGTCTTTCTTTTCAGCTATTGGGTTATTGCAACAAAAAGTATTGCACCAACCCGTATTTTCATTTAACCCTTTATGTTTATGAGACAAATACTAAATTTTCTGCACATAAGGAAATTAAGATGAATGGTTCACATGATTCCCCCAAGTCTTGGGGAAATTTATGTTCAGATTTGCTGTTCCATATTTGTTCCTGTTCTCTTTAATATATTTCAAGATGATGTCTAAAACATTCAGTCTTACTTTCTATATAGTCATTAAGCTAAGAATTCGAGAATTGTAGCCAAAACAATCAGTTTTATAACTGATGGTTTCCTTGGCTTTGGCTGAATATTAAATCGAAGGTAGACTAGCATAATGGTTAAGTCATAAGGATTCAATAAATCTTCACTCTTATTGTTACATTTTTATCCATCTGTAATTTTTGACTCAAAATAGAAACCTATGGGTCAAAATTGAATAAATAATTCGCCTGAGAGATTATCTCTGAGCATCAGGCAAATTCCATCTCTCTTCTCATACTACTTAATCTTATTCTCATCTTAACAAATGAGGGCACTTGTCCAAAATGGTTACAATCACAGAATGAGAATAAATCTGTGGAAGTCATTCTTTCCCTTGAACTCATTCTTGATGGTAGTTTAACCTGGTAATTTTCTCCTTTGTATAGAAAAAAATCAACATTTAAAAGATTAGAAGTTAAAAAGCTTAGTCACTATTTGGAAACATGGAAGTGGTAAATTAATTCATAGACTTCTGTAGACCTAAGGGCATGAGTCCAAATTTGTAATATAAATGCTGTACTTTAAATGAGGATGGGGAGGACCATTGGAAAATTGTCATGCTTAATCTTAAATGTCCCAAAAAACTGGATTTCCTAGTACCTTAGAAACATCTCTTAGTATGAATTGCTTTTTTTCCAAGAAAGATTTAATTGAAGGAGAAAGACCCACCATGAAGGTGAATATCACCATCACATGGCTGGGACCAGGACTGAAAAAAAGGAGAAAGGAAAATAAGTTTAAGCATGTACCTTTCTCTGCTTCATGACTCCAGATGCAATCAGACTGGCAACCTCATATCCCTACCTCCATAAATTACCCCACCAGAAAGGCCTGTACCCTCAAACTATGAGTTCCTTGCCTTTATAAACTCTTCTGACCTCAAAATGCTTCCTATCAAGTATTTTGGTCTCTACAATGAGATTACTAATTTACACTTGATCTTAGCCAAAAGGCCGAGAAGCGATGAGATTACTAATTTAAAATCAGGATTTATTTGATCTTGATCATAAGATTCTCTACAGTGCAGTAAGAAGAGAAACACCAACCAGCACAGCCCACAAACGTGTTCGTAATAACCTAGGCTATAGATGCTCACCAGTATGTGCACAGACATATGTATGAACGATTACTCTTTATCTGTTCAGGCCCACTTCTCCCTAGCCTCAAACCATTCAAACGTGATCCTGATACAAATGATAAAATCTTTAAGTAAACATCTTATCTTTGCTCAATAACTTTTATTTACTAATTTTATTTTATTTTAGTTAATTAATTAATTAATTTTTACACTCCAGATTTTATTCCCCTCTAGGTCCACCCTTCTACTATTCTTTATCCAATACCTCCTCCCCATCCCGCCCCTCCTTTCCCTGCCCAAGGGTGTCCCGACCTCCATCCCCACTCCATTAGATCTCTAAACTTTCTGAGGCCTCCAGTCTCTTGAGGGTTAGGTGCATCTTCTCTGATTGAACCCAGACCTGGCGGTCCTCTGCTGTAAATGTATTGGGTGCCTCATATCAACTGGTGTATGCTGCCAGGTTGGTGATTCAGTGTCTGAGAGATCATGGGGGTCCAGATTAATTGAGACTGCTGGTTCTCCTTCAGAGTTGCCCTCCTCCTCAGCTTCCTCAATCTTTTCCCTTATTCAAACAGAGAAGTCAGCAGCTTCTGCTTATTGGTTGAGTGCACATATCTGCATCTGACTCTTTCAGCTGCTTTTTGGATCTTTTGGAGGGAAGTCATGATAGTTCTCTTTATGTGAGCGCCCCATAGCCTCAGTAATGGTGTCAGGTCTTGGGACCGTCCCTTGAGCCGGGTCCCACTTTGGGCCTATGGCTGGACCTTCTTTTCCTCAGACTCTTCTCCATTTCCATCCCTGCAGTTCTTTTAGACAGGAAGAATTATGGGTCAGAGCTTTGACTGTGGGATAACAACCCCATCCCTTACTTGGTGCCCTGTCTTTCTGCTGGAGGTGGGCTCAAGTTCCCTCACCCCACTATAGGGCACTTCATCTAGGATCTCCCCTTTGAGTCCTGAGAGTCTCTGGTACATTCTGGAGGGTCCCCCAAACCTCTTGCCTCCTGAGGTTGCCTGTTTACATTCTTTCTGCTGGCCTCAGGGCTTCAGTCCTTTTCCCTCACCCAATGCCAAATCATGTTCCCCTCTCCCCAAGTCCCCTATCCTTGTCCCCTTTCTCTCTCAGATCCCTCCCTCCCTGCCCCTTTGTGGTTGCTTTCTTCTCTCTCCCAAGTGGGACTGAGGCATCCTCATTTGGTCCCTTCAGCTCGTTGAAATTTTTGAGTTCTGTGGACAATGTCTTGAGTATTTTGTACTTTTTTTTTTTTTGGCTAATATCCACTTATTAGTGAGAACATACCATGCATGTGCTTTTGGGTCTGAGTTACCTCACTTGTGATAATACTTTCTAGTTCTATCCATTTGCCTGCAAAACTCAGGATGTCCTCGTTCTTAATAGCTGAGTAGTATTCCATTGTGCAAATGAACCATATTTTCTGTATCCATTCCTCTGTTGTTCGACATCTGGGTTGTTTCCAGCTTCTGGCTATCACTGATAAGGCTGCTGTGAACATAGTGGAACATGTGCCTCTGTAGCCTGTGGGGCATCTTTTGGGTATATTCCCAAGAGTGGTATTGCTGGGTCTCTAGGTAGGTCTATTTCCAATTTTCTAAGGAAATTCCAAATTGATTTCTAGAGTGGTTTTACCAGTTTGCAATCCCACCAGCAATGGAGGAGTGTTCCTCTTTCTCTACATCCTGACCAACATGTGTTATCACTAATTTCTTGGATTCTCATCTGAAAATTGCACAGTTGAATTTAAACAATGAAATGAATCCTCCGGCTTAATCCAATGTTGAGAAACTAAAGTTGGGATTTGAGAAAGATTTTGATCCTAAAGCTCATCTTTAAAGAAATTCACTTTATCTATGGGTTTCAATTTCCTCATGTGTTAACTACAGCTGTCCCTTTGGGACAACTTATCCATAGGGGATCAGTTCCAGGGCCCTATAGATATATAGCCCCACAAATGCTCAAGTCAAGCTCCTTATGTAGTATGGTATAATATTTGTGTTTTATGTACTCCCTCCATTTTAGGTTAAGTCATTGTTAGATTAATTATGTTGCCTAACACAGTGAAATAATTTTAGATAGTTTCTTTTTATTAAATTGAAGAGTAAATAATGCCAACACATCTGTATGAGTCCAGGTAGAGTTTACTTTTCTCAAATATTTTCCTTTTAAAAACTTTTTATTTATTCTTCTCTCATACAATGCATATCATCTGTAGCTCTCTTCCTCAAAACCTCCCAAGAGCAGGCAAAAAGTCAGAGATACCCCCACTCCAATTCTCAGCGATTCTCCCAAAGAACCATAACATATATTCAGAGGACTAGCCAGACCCATACAGCAATTGCTGCTTTAATCTTTGTTTTATAAATATTTTCAATCCACTCCTTAGATAGGGAACTTATCACTGACTATATACTACTATATAAATATTTCCAATTCCATAGTATTGGTTCAGTTTTTTTTTATTCTATTAGTTCAACCTTTTGGTGCTCTATATATTCCACTGACTGCTTTGAGATCTTTATGCACAATAGGAAGCAACACACAGACACAACTCTTCCAAGTAGCTTATAGATAAGGAAAACTTTCTCTTAAGTGTATATATGGAGGTGATCCAGTCAGTTTCTTGGCCTCTTAGTAAACTTTCATTTGCTGTGTTATCCTATCTAACCCCTAGAAATGTTTGCCATTCATTCTCCAGTGCCCTAAGTGGAATTGAAATACTACAAACTATTGAAAACTGGAGCAAACATTGATTTTTTTCTTTTTTCTTGCTTTTTTTTTGTATTAGAGTACAATGTTTAGGGCATTATCAGCAATTCATTCTGGCTGTCACTGAGCTCTTAAACATATTGTTTGTTGTTATTTTGCAGTTTGGAGGATTGAACACAGGAAGTCATGTGCTCATTCTACAATTGACCTATATCTTTGTGCCTTTGTTTGTATCTGTGATACTGAGCATTGTCATCAGAAAGTGTGTTCTTCATAGGAGTCCAAATTCCCTTTTAGTAAGTTCTACTTCAGCTTCAGTAGAAAAGCTTCGTGTTGTCTAGAAAAGCAAGGAGTAACTCAGTTCTTACATTTGCATCTTTAACATGAAAGGAAAATAATTTGGTATTTGTATACTCATGTTTTAATTTGGAGACTTCCCCTAAGCAGAGGCAGTGAGAACTAGGAAAAGCAGCTAAACCATCTTACCATATTAGCCCTTGTTAGCTGTGGTATCACTAGTAGCTAGAATTCAGTAAAATACCATGGCACTTTTCCCTTTAGTTGAACTGTTTGTTGCCAGCACCTTGACTTTGAAATTCAGGCGAGCACGTCACAGGTTTCCAAAGATCCATATTCATTCATGAAGCAAATCATAAAAGCAATGTATTTGTTCAAAATTCTCAAGTCCAGCCATCATTTTCTCTCGCACACATCCTTCTGTACCACACACACACACACACACACACACACACACACACACACACACACACACATTTTTTTCCTCAAACCAACATTTGTGAGTGGTAAAGCCAGGCAATCTTCTTAGCCCAGATTAGCCATGCTGTAGGTGATTGCACTTGAATGAGTCCTTTTGCTTCTTTTGGCCTTAGGCTTCCCTCTATTAGAGACTTCCCTTTGACGTAGTGAAATATACATTCAGGTTACTGGGAGAAGTATGTGGCTTACTCCATGTAAAGCACAGTGGCTTTTATGCAGTATTTTCCTCGATAACTCTCTAAGATTTGAGCCCCCCCAACCCTTTTTCTATCTGACTGTTGCTCTTCTTCTTACTTTATAATTAAGATTATCAAGCTAAATACTATGCAGACTAACATACACTTTTAAATAATTATATAGGGTAGACAGAATTCCCTATATTTTAAAAAAACATCGATCACTGAGAATTCACGAGTTCTTAACTATTTTACTATCATGTTACCTATACTTCTGAAGGATTATGATTAAAATATGCTGGAAACATAGAATGGTTTGCTAGGTTTTATCTCTTTCCTACCCTGTTTTCAGTGCCACGACCTTCTTTTATGAATACTTCCTGGGGGAAGTATCTATACTTTTGAGCCTGACAAAAACTGTAAGTAAGACATTGACTTACTTTTTCCATTTGTATTAGATATTTGATAAGACTACATTGTGTCATCAAAGATTAACTATATACAGGGTGCATAACTGAAGAATTTTCTATATTGATGATTATTTTCAGAATTCAAAGACTGGAGGATTCAGTCCCATGGAATCAATAAACAAAGTTTGATCATACATCTCTATTGATTTACTTTATCACTCCTTGATAAGATAAATAAAAACACCTGCAAACATTCCTCTCCCTACCACACTCCTTGCAATGTTCTTTGCTGATCCGATAGACACATGCACTGGTTAGGCCACATCATGCTTGAATTGCAGCACTAAGTTGGTCAGAATGATAAGAATTTGGCAAAAGATGACAGGAGTGTGAGAATTCACTTCCTAATATATACCATAAAGCTTGTCTATTTCCCAGGATAGGTAAATTGAATCTATAAGAGTAAATCTAGTTATGTACCCACATGTTCATCCCAACCCGCCCCCCACCACAGATGGTTATTAGATATGTGTCAGCCTATTACTGTCATCAGGACAAATTTAACTTGTGGCTATCATCTTTCTGGCTCCTGAGTAGATAATAAACAAAGACTAGGACCCAGCCAAAGAAATTTCCAAGTCACACAGTCTTTCCAGCATGGCCTTGCCAAAGCTGTGAGTCTCTGGCACCTGGTTACCTTGATCTGATTCTGGCTCAAGGGAATATGTAATACCCCACCCCCACTCCTTTAGCAAGACTCAAAATCTTTGTCCAGCCTCAGCTTGTAAATAAAGAAGTAAGAAAAGCCCAAATTTGCTGACACTCCTAACAGCTCTCAACTCAAGAGGCCTGGGAGGTCCTCTTTCCAGAACGTTGGTTTCTATGGGATGAGCGTCATAACAGGCTGATCTCTGGCTCAGATCTAAGTGCTCGATCATCTCCATTCATCATTTCTGGGCCGGACAAGATTCTCTTGTCTGAGCTGTGGATGTCCCCTGCTGGAAATGGCTGCTCACTGCAGCTGAGGGAATTGGTACAATTGTGGCAGCTGTGGATGCATTTGTGTCAGAACATCCTCACTAGCTGATTACGACTCAGAAAACTCATTCTGCAACCCTGCTCTTACGCAATTTCACCTCCTAAATTATGATAACCACTCTTTATAAAACACAGCAGGTGTCAATATGGCAAGCTCTCAACATTTGCTTCTAAAACCCATAATCTTGCTGCATATAGAATGCATTATCTTATTTAAACTGTCAAAGATCAATAAATTCTGAGTGGAATTACAGAATTTTTTTATTGTAAGAGTTCAGGCCTTGAGCATAGGTGGCTTGCGTTAGGGTAACTTGAGCAGGATAGTATGAGCTTGCTTTACTTATCTTCCTGTTCACAGGGCGCCTTCCCTGACACAGAGAATACGCTAAGACACTTGACTGTGGTTTTTCATTCTCAAGGGTAATTTTCTGCTCTCCACATTTCCTTCCATATGTGCCCATTTGCAGCATTTACACCTGGTGAGTCTTGCTTCGTCCTGTTTTCTATGTATCTAATCAAAATCTCCTCCCTGTTCAAAGCCTTCATGTTTATTTTTTCATCGGAAAATTTAGGGAGATAATTAGCTGGCTTAATTTTCCTTCCAAATGTAAAGAGCTGCTGTGACAGGCATCCTTTGTGATAGATGTTCCAGTCTATATTTCTGGGAATATCCTCTCTGACGAAGGAAACAAAATTCAGTTGTGTGCAACTTATAAGATTGTGAAGGGTGAGGGTACAGTTTAGTTCTTGGTCTGGACTGCCATTTGGGAGTATACTTTTCAAGTCGAAAGCCACTAATCACTTATACAAGACATTATCAGTTGATGGACAAAACCAGGCACTTTTCCGTTCTGTCTAGCGTCCAGCCAAATCACAGTTGCCAATTGTTCCAGCCAGTTGGGAGTTTTCACCATGCGATCAGCCCAAAGGCATTTCTGAAGCTGCCAGCACAGGGGCTTGTCGAATCTGCTAAGAAACCAGATGCAGCAAATGCATCTCTTCTACAGCCTGGCATCTGGGGTCTGTGCTTGCCAGCTGAGGACAAAAGTGCGGGCTGCCTGGAGCTCAAGGTAGAGATGTGGAGATCATAGACAGACACCAGTGAGGTCATCACATGTTTCTCATTGTGCTAGAATAAAAAAAGAAGTATTGTTTTTGAACACATCAGAACTTTGTAAGGACCAGATTAAGCATGCATGGATTACACGATGGAACAATTATGAGCTAATTATATGCTGTAGACTAACATATACTTGTTTTACTGAAATTCTCTTCCTACTATTTTACACTTCTGGTATGCAAAAGCACTTATGCAATTGACTCAGTGTAACTGTACTCATTAAACAATCTATCTTATTCATATATATTTATATATACATGATGCATACACAGATGCACACGCATCATCCATGTGTCTTCATTCCTCTTGGCTCTCTAGTTTCGCCTAGATAAGAACTTCAAGATTAACTTCTTACTACCATTGTCAGATCATAAGTGACTGGGTATTTTGGGCAATATCCTGATTTTATTTTCATCCCGTTCCCATTTAATTTATGTAAATTGTATTCATTCAATTCCATTCCTCTCCTGTACAGTTAGCCACATGATTACTGAATACCCACCTCTGGCAGATATGGTATGACTATGAGGCTGAAGAAGCACAGGATACAAGGAGCTATGGCCATGTGGATCGAAGCTCAGTAGCCAGAGCCAGTGGTAGGTAGGTGTGAAGAGTTTCAGGCCTCAGTAACAGTGTGCGGTGTGTGCAGATGCAATGGATCAGTCTCTGTGTGGCCTTTCCTTTGGTCTCTGCTCCACTCTTGGTCCCTGAATTTCCTTTACACAGGATAAATTCTGGGTTAACATTTTTGAGATGACTGGGTGACCCCATCTCTCAACTGAGAAAAGTGCACTGGATATGTTCTCTACAGGTTCTCTCTCCCCTTTCTTGAGTTATTTCAGCTAATGACATCCCCACTGGCTCCTGGGAGCCTCTTGCTTTCCTGGCAGAAGTGCTTGCTGACAGGAGCCAAGTCTAGTTTTCTCCTGAGAGGCTCTGCCAGAGCCTGACCAACACAAATGCAGATGCTTGCAGCCAACCATCTGACTGAGCACCAAGAGAGGAGTTAGAGCAAGGACTGAGGAACTGAAGGGGTTTGCAACCCCATAGGAAGAAAAACAATATCAACCAACCAGACCCCTCAGAGTTCCCAGGGACTAAATCATCAACCAAAGAGTACAGCTGCATGTGTAGCAGAGGATTGCTTTACCTGGCATCAGTGGGAGGCTTGATGCCCCAGTGTAGGGTAATGCTGGGGTGGGGAGGCAGAAGTAGATGGGTGGGGGAGCACCCTCATAGAAGCAGGGGGAGGGGGATGCAATGGGAGGTTTGCAGGGGGGAGGAACTTGGAAGAGGTATAACATTTGAAATTTAAATAAATAAAATAGCCAATAGAAAAAAGAGTTTCAGGCAGTACAAAAGAAGTCAAAATAGAACCACCTTTTTACTTTGTGTGCAATCTGTGGCTGGTGCTCACACCTATGTGACAGTGGGGGCCTGAAGGTGTATTGTTTTGTTTTGTTTTTCTCTCCCCTTGGATTTTCAAAAACAGAGAAAGAATATATACTAGGGAGGATAACTATGCCACATTTAATCAAGATTGTTTAACATTGTATTATGTTTTAGACTGGATTTCTATGGCTCCATCTAAATATCAATACTAAAGAAAGTCATGGCCAGCCCCCTGTCATTTTTAAAGCAAGGCTTTGGTTTCTACAGGCCATTTTCTGGTATTTGTGTGCACATTGATCATATTATAAAGGTAGCAGAATATTGTGGCTTCGTGGCTTTCCCTTAACTAATGTCCACCATTAATATGTAAATTTTCTGTAGGTTATTACTATACCTTTCAGCACATGTCACCATATGATTACTGATTATTAAATATCTACATTGTGAAACACATTGTCATGACTAGGAAGCTGAAGTGACAAGGTGTCCAAGGAGCTTTCAGTCATGATGAATGGCTCAGCTCCAAGAGGCAGTGGGTGCATAGGTATGGAGAGGTACATTCCATAGAGACATTGCTCAGATATATGCCACTTTTCTTTCCTCTATCCTTCCCCAAACTTTTGACCACTCCTGATCATAATTAAGTAGAGTTCTATGCAAACACTGACTTTTATCATTTTTCTAAAATAAACATATATGATATGCTCCTCAACTTTATTTCTTACCTAATAAAACATTGATCATTCGATTACTGATGAACATTGCTTTTCTTCAGTCTTTTTTTTATACTATAAATAATGTTAAAGGACTATTGCTTATATTTGTTGTCAAGAAATTTTATTGTGTACACTTTCAGGAGTAAGATTAAATAGTAATAAAATCATCATTCCAAAGTAAACAAAAAGAAGCCATAGACTAAGAAGAACTTCCAAACATTTAAGAAGAGCTAATACCAATGCTCCTCAAACTATTCTACAAAATGGACATGAAATAAACACCACTGAGCTCATATTACAATGCCCAAATATCAGATCAGCTAAGACAGAACAATAACAAACAAATAAACAAAACTGTAGATGAATTCCAGTGATGAACACAGACCCAAAAATCTCAACAAAATACTTTCAAACTAATTCAAGAACACATGAAGAAGATCATACATCATGTCCTAATTGGTTTCCTTCTAAGGATGCAAGAATTGTCCAAATGTACAAATCAATAAATGTGATACAACACATAAGTACAGAAGCCTCATATTGTCTCAAATGCAAAGAAAGGCATTTAGCAAATTCAACATCCCTTCATGAGAAAATCAGTAATGAAATTAGAAGAAAAGGGAACATACTTTAGCATAATAAAAGGCATATACAGCAAACCTTTAACAAACATTATAAATGGAAAAAACTGAAAATATTTACTATAACTCAAGAATAGGGTATGGGTCTTGTTATCTGTGGTTAATCAATGTAGTTCTCAAAGTCTTTGAACAATAAGTCAAGAGAAAGAATTAAAGTATAAAAACAATAAAGAAGTCAAATCCTTCCCATCTACAAATGATGTGTTTTAGACTTAAAAGATTCCAGAACTCCAGGAGAAAAAGCTTATCTCTAACAAACACCTTTAAAAAATATAGCAAGATCAACATATGAAATCAATATACAAAGATTAGGTGCTTTTCAATGTATCAATAATGAACTTGTCAAGAAAGAAATTACTTTTTAAAATCTCATTCATGACAGCTTCACAAAACTAAATATGAAGGACATGAAATATCTCTACAAGGTACTGAAGAAAGTTAATAAGACACTAAGATTAAAAACCTCCAGTGCTTATAGATTGGCATAATTAACATGTTGCATTATCAATAATGATCTGTAGAATTAATGCATCAATGTTCTTTTTAACATTTTTTAATTTTTGAGAACTTGGTAAAATGTATTTTGATTGCATTCACATCTCTATTCTCAACTCCTCCCAAATCCAAACAGCTTCCCTGCCCACCCAACTTGTTCTTCTTTTCCCCTTCAGCCAATCAAGTAAAAGTTGTGTCGTCCATATACTCTTGGCCTTATGGTAGTCAACCAAACCAGGGGCCATATCCTTTAAGAAAACTCTCCCTCTCCTTTAAGCTGTGTATTGTCACTAAGAAAAGGACTTCATGTCTACCTCTCCCTATCATTCTGAGACAAGCTTGAGCAGTTCTTGTTTGCTTTGTCACAACCACTGTGAATTCATATGTACAACTGTCTTGATGTTTCAAGCAAACACTGTTACAGTGAAGGCATCCACTGCCTCTGCTTCTTACAAACTTTCTGCTCTCTGTCTTTCACAGGGATCCTCCAGCCTTAGAATGATGGGTGTGATATAGATGCCCATTTAGGTCTGAAAACAGTTCTGTTTCTAATTTTCTGCACATTTACTGATGGTGGGTCTCTGTGTGAATTATTTGCTACTGCAAAAAAAATGTACAAAAACAAAAACAAACTTCTCTGACGAGGACAGAGAGATGAAAAAAAAATATCAACATAGTGATACCATTTGGTTTAAGTTTAATACTAGATCATTTAGCATAATATGAGTTGTAGATTCTTCCTTAGGACCTATGACTTATTTAGACACAGGGTTTGGCTCATGTAATAGTTGCAGGTAGGAGTTTCATCTTCTGGAATAAAACTTAAATCCAATCAGAAAGTGGCTACTCTCAGAACACTTAGTGCCTCACCAGACTAATCATTACCATAGTTCACATGGTTCAAAGGTTCAAAGATTGATAATATTATAATTACTTTCCTCCTCTGATAGTGTCCATAGCCTCTTCCAGCACTATGAAAGCTAGACGGTGGAGAAGAAGTTTCCAGGTCAATACCAGCTTGATTCCTCCATGTAATAGGCTCAACTACGTGGAATCTTCAGTAACAGAGTCTTACAATCAAGTTGCAGAAACTAACCAAGAGCAGTGGCAACAGCCTGCATTGTTTGAAGGTCAATGGGAAAACTTCAAATGAAGAAACTCATTCCTGGCACTGGGCATTTTATTTATTAGCCTGTGGTATATTAATTGTACTGTTAGGAGTAGTTGTACTATTTCCTATATGACAGGGTAAAACGCCATTTAAACATATTTTTCTATGTGGACATATGTATTTTAAGTAGCTTCCTTGATAGTATGAAACATATGAATTTTTAAAAAAGATTTTTAGTGCTAATTGCTAATGCCATTCTTCACAGGAGTAGGGGAAAGAACTCCTAAATTCACAAAGAAGCACAAAAGACACTGAAAATTCAAAACAGTCCTAAGAAGAAATAATAGTGCTTGAGACATCACAAGACCTAATCTCAAATTTTACCACAGAGCCCTAGTAACAAAAACAGCATTGTAAAGGAACACAGATAATCACAGCAAATGACTAGGAGGCCCAGAAGTAAACCTATTCAGTTACATTGGTACTGTATCCACAGTTGCCCAGAGATGTAACTAGCATAGTCATCTACCAAGAAAGGAATGCCTAAAGAAAGTCTGGTACAGCCATCTAATAGGATTCTACTCAAAAGAAATGGAGGGAACTAAATATGCCAAACGAAATAATCCGAACAGAAACAAACAACGCTTTTTTACACTATGCACTATCTGAAGTTTAAGGTCAACCTTCTCATGAAAGCAGATAGGGAAAGATCTAAAGAGAGAGGACTGGAGGAGCAAGATTAATATAAGATAACTCAAGGAAGAACTATTTGGGAGTTAGGAAAGGGAACTGTTGGGAGAAAGTGGATCAGAGGCACAAATGTGAATGAAAGACAATAATAATATGTATATGAAAACTTCATCATTACCTGCTGGATATAAAAGAACTGGTTCTAAAATGAGAAGAGCTATGAAAACTCTAATAAACATCATAGTAGCCACCATGAGTGCCCCAGAGTAGAAATGCTTGAGTCTGTCATAAACTGTGGTGATATTGCATTAACTCACTTGATCAACACCTTACAAAATGTTGACGAGACTGACATTATTCTTCTAGTTAATGGAAATCAAGAGAAAACAAACATGAAAAATATGATGTATTTTCTGTGTGAAAAATTGTATACTATGTCTAGATGAATAATAAACAGAAATGGTAATATGATGTGATATCTGTCATAAGAGTGCCAATTATAAGGCATTAGGAAAGAATGGAATCAAAGAAATGATTTTTGCCTGGAAGAGATAGAAAAAATTTCAAAAAAGGTAACAATTATTTGACTCAGAAAGGGGCATGGAAGAGAGATTTTATTCTAGACACAAGGAAGAACAAGGAAAAGAAAAGGATGGTTCAATACTCAAGGCAGACACAAAAATGCCTCATGAGTAAACAATGGGTACTAGGACTGCGTTTTTCAGGTAGATAAAAAGGATTTTAGAGCCAAGACTATGTTGAATAGAAGTAGGGTCACTCATAGGATGTTGAATGAAGTATTTGCCATTTTCTAAACACCAAATATATTCAACACTATTTTTTGTTCATCTCTACTATACCCCATTTAAACTTCAGGACACTGACACAGAATCTCTATAATAAAAGTCTAATATGACTCATATGCCCTGACTTTTCTTGATCTGTTGATTTCAATTTGCCTTTGGTAGGGATTTTGTCTTGAAACATTTGATAATGACAATTCTCCAAATTCTTTCTCATACTTCAACCTAGTAAGTTCACAGAGAGTAGATATGCTACAAAAGGCCTTCAATGTCATTATAAGGCCAACTTCCTTCTCATTCTTTTGATTTATGCTGAGCACCAACCAGTGTTGACCACACACAAAGTGGTGAGTAAGGCACAGCAAGCCTGTGCACTAGGAAAGGCAACTCTAGGAGGACATTAGAGGCCATTTATGGAAAGTGTTATTCCATGTGACCTTTAGAAACAAGAGACAATATGTATTCTAGGTTGAAAAAATGAAGTTCCAAAGACATTTGGCATCTTTTACAAAGGGAAACAGCAAAGACGAGCTCTCTCTATTCAAACTTCTGTGCCTTTATGCATAGGCATCTCCAACTTCACTGTGGAATTGCTTGTCTGTGGCAACCGAAGAAGGCTGATTAAGATTCTTCCCCTTCATCAAAACTAATCCATTATTGAGTTTAATTTTCTTTAAGACTTTTAGGCGAGAAGTCTAATCAATAAATTAACATTAAGCAGGGACATTTCATAATGATAAAAGGATTCATTTGCAAAGAGAACATAGTGATTCTCCATTTATATGTATATAACAACAGAATTTCAAAACAGAAACAAAACTAACAGAAACAAAAGGTCAAATAGAACTAAAAGCATTAAGTATTGAGAGAAAAAGTAGCCAGACAATTCAGGAAGGGAAGGGGGACATAATGAATTGTATCAGCAAGCTTCTGTGAACTGACATTTTAAAACATTCTACAAATTAAAAGTAGAATGCACACACACACACACACACAAATACACACACACACACACACACACACACACACACACTCGTGTATATTTCTCCATTTGAACTATTTGCTACATAGACCAAATGGTGTTCTACAGAGTAAGTTATAATAAACTGAAGACAACTGAAATCATGCAATAATGTATTATTTACCATGATGCAATTAAACTGAAAATTAATAGCAGAAAATTATATGTAAAGTCCTTCAAAGTTTTTTACTTGAAACAATTTATTTATAATTCATTATTTTGAAAATAATAGAAAAGTGATTAGGAAATATTTTAAGTGAATAGAACTGAAAACACAACCTCAAAAATATATGGTATGCATATACTAATCAGGTAATTCCAGGAAAGGTGCAAACATTCAATGTTTTTATTATGAAAACAAATATCTTTAGGTAATTATGCAAACTTTGCCTTCACAGTAGTAAAACCAAAGTGCTGTAGGATTGCTTCGTGGTTAAGAGCACTGACTACACTTCCAGACCACTTAGATTTGGTTTTCAGCATCCACATAGCATTCAACCACCATCTGTGACTCCAATACCCAGGGATCTGGCATCCTTTTCTTGCCTCCTTGTACACTGAATGAGTGTGGTGTACAGATGTACATGAGGCATATAAATAAAATGTTAAAATACTAGGCCTCTAAAAATGTAACAATAAAAATACTATTTATGATATTGTGCTGTATTCAGAGCACTGCCTTATTCAGCCATTATCAGAAAATTTCCTTCTGCAACAGATAGGGACAAGACATTTTACATGCACAGGGAGAGAGAGAGAGAGAGAGAGAGAGAGAGAGAGAGAGAGAGAGAGAGAGAGAGAGAGAGCGTGCTGGAAAGCTCTAAATGGGATTTCACCATCAAATTCATACCCTGAGAGCTCAGAGAATCCTTCAGAAAAGGAGGCACAAGAGTGTAAGAACCAGAGGAGGTGAGGGACACTATAAGACCAAGACCCTCTGAACAAGACTCACATGAACGCAGAGACTGATGCAGAAAGAACAGGGCCTGCACGAGCATATATTATAGCTCAGTTTAGTATTTATTATGGGACCCTAGAGTGGGTGAAAGAGTGGCCTCTGATTCTTCTGCTGTCTCCTGAGGATCAATTGCCTTGTGGAACATTGATGGGATGGTTTTGCTTTGTCTTATGATCTCTTATTCTGTTATGTTTGGGTTTTATCTCCTTGAAGCCTGTTCTTTTTAATGAAAATGAAAATGGAATATATCTGGATGAAAGGGGAGTTGGGGAGCAAGTTGGAGGATTAGAGAGAAGGGAAAGTATAATCAAGATATACCATAAGAAAACTTACAAGAAAAACAAAACAAAAATTCAAGAAAATCACACAATTAAAGGACAGGAAATTATAGAGATAAGCATAGCTAATGATTATTAAGCAGAAACAGCGACAACCATAAAAAAAGGACAGAAAAAAAATCTCATTTCTAAGGCAGACAATGAAATTGACAATCTTTAATTAGACTAATTAGAGATGGAAGAAAGCCACAAGTGATCTCCAATATCAGCAATGAGGGAACAGTTGTACAGAAGTTACACATATTAAAACAAACAGGAACCAGTAATGTTCTGCAATGGACTGGAGAGATTAGATTCACTTGAACATGTTTTAAAGGCACAGCTACCAAGGGTCACTGAAGTAACAGCTTTCTTGAGCAGTTGTGTATTATTAATAAAGCAAATTTGTAGATAACAACATCCTACCGGGTAAAACTGGTTCTGCACACTGTCATTGGTGAACAATTGTATGAACCACACAAAGAACTAGTATTAATTGATTACTTGCTGGAAACGTTTCCTAAGAAGTCAAACAGAGCAGTTCTCAGTTCCTCTTAAAAAGTAAGCATTATTAAAAGGGGAAAAAATTAAAAAACAGTCCAATAGCCAACAGTTTCCATAAGCACAACCCTTATATTCAATTCATATATATCAGTGACATTATATAAACATGTAGGAATTATCACATGTTGTTGTAAACTTGTTCAAAACTAACATACCAATTTAGGTCATGTTATTAATTGAATAAAATGAGAGCTCGATGATCATTTAGTATATGAATGAAACTATTTGCTGCAGTCCGAAGTATGATTATCATAATATCTCTCAGAAAACTAATGATAGAAATGATCTCCTTCAGTCTGAATCAGTTCAGGAAAACTCACTGTTCACATTACTTAGGGGGTAGTGTCTCCTTTTTACGTTCAAAAATAAATGAGGATAACCAAGCTCATCACCCCCACACTATAGGAAATGATACCAGAAAGTCTAGCAGGAAGTCAGTCTACAAATCTATTTACCATCTGCTTCAGAATCTATATAAGAGATTCCTAAGTAGTAAGGAAAAATAGTCAAAAGCTAGTGTATGTGTTTCTCAAAGTAGCTTAATGATATAAGTTGATACATAAAAGGTAACTTTTGCATGCTAGATGTTTAGGATTGCATTATGTCCTCTACCAGTGCTCAAGCTGAAGTCATGTTCTATATTGTGACTGCATTTGGAGATGGGACATTTAGGTGTCAAAAAACATTAAATGGAATCCTAAGACTGGCTCTAATCCAATCAGAATGGTGTACTTCTGAGAGAAGAAGATATCAGCGACACTCCTCTCTGTCTCTGTCTCTCTCTTTTTCTCTGCCTACCTCTGTCTCTCTCTCACTCTCTATTTCACACACACTTATACACACATACACTCATATACGCATATACACACACGCATACCCACAAACATAGCACACACATACATGCATATACACTACAAACACACACACACACACACACACACACACACACACACACTATTGGACCACTGAGAAAAGGCTATGTGAGAATTAGTGTGTATTTTCAAGGCAGGAAGAAAGACCTCAGTTGGCATTGAACTTGCTGGTGTCTTTATCTTGGAATCTTGGAATGTTAGCCTCTGGGACTGTGAGAAAATGAATTTTTATTATTTAACCCACCCAGAGCATGTTATCTTATCATGATATTTTGAGCCAAGTAATACACTCACTGTTTATAATAGAGACTAAAATAAAAATGGTTGCATGAATGCAATCCTAGAAATAAGACAAAAGTCTGTATGTTTTGTATGGCAAATGTGGGCATTTTGACATGAACACAAAGTAAACACAGCAGATAGATATACAGTTAGTTGTACCAACGAGCAAGGCATTAAGTGTACCTTTTATTCTAACATGAGAATAAAACACATTGAGGTAGAGGTGGCTACCATAAAGCACACATAGAGATAAAGACAGAGCATGTAGCCCAGTGTTACAATAACACCCACAGGCAGAGAGCATTGGTCTTGATACAGACTTGGTCACAATAGTTTCAAAACACTTTTTGAATAAAGGTTCCTCTCTCTTGATATTCTCTATGCTGCCCAGAACATTGAAGGCAACAATTAAAGAAAAAGGCACTAGAATTAATATCAGAAAGACTGTTCATCATCAACTAACAAGCTTCTGTATATAAGCCAATTTTGATTATATAAGAAGTGTCTTCCAGGGGAGGTGTTGGCAAGCGGTTTTTGTGACATTAGTTGATCTCAGTTGATGAGGAGAATTTGCTAAGGAGCTATGTCTGTTTTGGGAGTTTTCATGTGCATATTTAATAATAACCTTCCTGAACCAAAGCATCATTAACTCTGAAAGATGGAGCCTTTGTCACCAAACAATGTTCCACACAATAAACCTTAACTTATTGTGACCTTTCAGCTCTTCGGTTATATGTAGACAGACTTTCAATCATACAAGTATAGAAATACACTAACATTGCCTTTGGCCTGAGTATAACCAATGACAAGACCTTTACAATGCTATGCAAATTAAACTCCCTGTTTAATACACATGACAGACAGACAGGGAGGGAGGGAAAGAGAGGGAAAGGGAGAGAGAGAGGGACAGGGAGAGAGAGAGGGAGAGGGAAAGGGAGAGGGAAAGGGAGAGAAATGGGTTTTTCCTACAGAGGCATGACTAAGAGTCTTAGGAGCACCTTGACTAAATGATGAATTGCTAAGTGATGAACCCAGTCATATACATATACAATTTTTATTTCCAACTTTGAAAGCACATGATAAGATCATGTAAGATCAGAGTCACATATTAATGAGGTGATTTGTCTAGAAGTGCATCTTTCCAAATGATTCCATTGCCCACTTCTGGTTATAGTCAGGATTTTTTCTTTAAAGTCAGGATTTTTACAGGGTATTTCTTCTAACTCATGTGTGATGACGGTCATAATGGCCTAGTTTTCTTTCCTCTTCTCTGCATGGCTGCAAACAACTAGAAAGTTTTATTAATCTCTAAATAAGTAGAGCCTAACACATCGCCAGACAAAATTTCACACACAAAGGGTACATGTCAAAGAGAAAGTAACAAACATAAAAATATTCTTCAGTCTTAATACTATATTGCCAAAAAGAATTATCCAGAAATTTGAAAGCATAAAATATATACCCAATGATTTTCAATCTATCATTTATTAATAATTCCTAGAAGCCTGGCACTGAAAGAGGCAATTAAATGTGTATTATCATTTCTGGGCACTCAAAATGAGTTTGTAAAATGGATACTATTTTGGCCTTTTTCAAAAATAGATTTTTATTGGATATTTTATTTATTTACATTTTAAATATTATCCACTCCCCTGGTCCCCCCCCCGAAACCCCTATCTGGTCCTACCTCTCCCTGCTTCTATGAAGGTGCTCCAAAACCCATCCACCCACTCCTGTCTCCCTGACCAGGGAATTTCCCTACACTGGGCATTGAACCTTCCCAGGACCAATGGCCTCTCCTTCCATTGATGTCTGACAATGCCATCCTCTGCTGTATATGTGGCTGGAGCTAAGGTTCCCTCCATGTGTACTCTTTGGTTGGTGGTTTAGTCCCTGGGAGTTCTTAGAGAAAGAAACTAACATAGCCTCACTACTCAGTAGCATCCACCTCTTACTACTAAGTCAGTGCTTCCCAGCATGATAATTGCTGGGAAATACTAACACATGTTAAGAACTTACAGGAATATTCTTAGATGAGGAATATTCAGGTTCTCTACAAGTGTCTAGAGATTCATCTTTCAAATCTTGAGATCTAACAATTTATATAAGAAACATTTATCTTCCATACTTAAATTAAAACATGCTTTGTACCTTGGAATTTAAAAGTAAATCTATTTAGCAGGATCCTAGTGTGTGGTGTCTGTTAAACTCCAGACAGATCCAACTTAATAATTGCCCATTTGTAGTTCACCATCCCTCCCCATTCTGTCCTTTGGATAACCTCATAATGATTTTTACTGTATTTTTGCAAGAACTTTCCAATTAGCCCTTTGGAACTCCCAAATAGAGAAGAAACAGAACATAATGAAAGGAGGAAAGAAGGAAAACAATTATCTGGGGTAGCAGCAACTACTGGGAGTTTTCACACTGTCAGGCCAGAGAAACATGAGAGTCAGAGGGTCCTCGGGTTCTCGTAATCCATTCCGAAATATTTATAGATGTGTTTTCTTTGGCATATGCAGAAGAACACCAATTTCACAATAAGTCAATTGGAGGTCACAGCCTCATTTTGCTATTCTCAGCATGATGGGCATGCAACTTAGTCTTGTTTCCCCAGAAAGGGATAAAATGGGGCACTGATACCTCACACCTGTGGTTATTTAAAGGATCAAATGTGTACAACTCTGAGCACATGCCAGGAACCAGTGCAGCTTCTCTAATGCAAGCCTCTTTCAACATTCTGGTAATGCCATGATACTACATTGGGCATTTGTAAATTCTAGGTTTAGAGCTGATTGCTGGGATTGTATACTGATGGTACTCCTAGTGTCCACTTTCTAATGTGCAAGGACTTTTGCTTGTTTATTTGTTTGCTTGTTTGCTTTCTCTATGAGTAGAGATGCCTTGCTTAAAATTTATGGTAGATTTAATGCCCTTCAGGAGACTGATAGGGTTCTGCCGTTAAAATGAATGGATGTATTTCTAGGTCTTGTTTATTTTTACATTACTAAAGCTTATATGTTTGTTATTATGGCTCATGCAAGATATTTTTCCTTGATTATATGTTATATGATTATACCACTTTCATTAATGACTTGGGTGTAAGTATTAATAGATGGCATATGTATATGTAAGATTCAGAATAAATGAACACTATAGCCTGGAATAAAATATTGTGAAAGATTAGAAGAAATAGTTTTAAAAATAAATGTTAAAGTTGTGAGATTGGAAATAACAGTAGAGATAGAAAATATCAAATTTAATATTTTTGTCTCTATGGTCCCTCTCTATAAAAGAGATTGTGTGTGTGTGTGTGTGTGTGTATGTGTATGTGTATGTATGTGTGTGTTTGTGTGTGTGTGTGTGTGTTAATAGCTTAAAATGAGTAAGCCATGTAATATAGTACTTGGACAAAGTATATAGTTTTCTTTTCCAATACTTATAAAAGTTTTAATTAATTAAAATTTTTACTCATAAAAAGTAAATAGCCATAAAGTTCAGCAAATTTTATACTTTGATATATGAAATAATATTCTAAAATTAATACTCTCTAAAACTTTTCTACCTAAATACACTTTTACCAAAGGGTTCTTTACAATTGTCTCTGTCTTCTCATTATTTCCTCTTTATTGCATTACATTTATTGATTGAGTTCACTTCCTTTGCTTTAATATCTATAATATATTCACATATTTCATATACATCCCTCTGTTTACATTCTGCAGTCTGTGGACAGAAGAGAGACACGCAGCACATGCAGTAGGAAACAAAAAAAAAAAAAAAAGAAAAAAACCCAAAGAAACAAAAAAAACCTACCACCACCAAAAACCAACCAACCAAACAGACAAACAAACAAACTTGCCTAGGCATGCTGAGTGTAGTTCCCTTTCATTTTAGTGATTGTCACTTCCAAAGGTGTACAATGCCTCTTTTTAATCCTTCATGACTCTGCCTTAAAGGGCTCTGCTACAGTGAAGAGGCAGTGTGTGTCCATGGCTGTAACTAGGTAGCTACATCTGTGTTAGGGTTCCGGATGTGACCAATCTATAATGTGCACCCTCTAACTCTTTTGTGTCCATTAGTTAGTTTGTTTATTTATTTATTCCCTTTATATCCCAATCGACACCTTTTTGCTCCTACCAGTCCCCATTTTACATAGCACCTCCCCACATACCCTCTCCCATTCTTTTTTTTTAATGTTTCTTTTTTTTTTAATTAACAATTTTTTATTAACTTGAGTATTTCTTATTTACATTTCGAGTGTTATTCCCTTTCCCGGTTTACGGGCCAACATCCCCCTAACCCCTCCACCTCCCCTTCTTTATGGGTGTTCCCCTCCCCATCCTCCCCCCATTGCTGCCCTCCCCCCAACAATCACGTTCACTGGGTTAGAAGCCTGTCTGTTGCACCATCCAACCATGGCATATCAAGTCACTGCAGGACTATGCACCTCCTCTCCCACTGAGGCCAGACAAGGAAGCTCAGCTAGGGAAAATGGATCCATAGGCAGGTGCTCCAGTTGTTGGGGAACCCATATAAAGACCGAGATGCACATCTGCTACATGGGTACAGGAGTTGGGGTTGGCTGTTCCAGCCTATGTATGCTTTTTGGTTGGTAGTCTAGTCTCTGGGATCCCCCAAGGGTCAAGGTTAGTCAATTTTCTTGGTCTTTTTATGAAGTCCCTATCTCCTGGAGATCCCTTAATCCTTCCCCCAAATCTTCTGTAACACTCTCTGAGCTCTTTCTAATGTTTGGCTGTGGTTCTCTGCATCTGTTTCAGTCATGTGCAGGGTAGAGTCCTTCAAAGGACAATATTTTCAGGCTCTTGCTTGCAAACATAACAGAGTATCATTAAGAGAGTTAGTGACTGGTTCTTGCCCATGGGCTGGGTCTCAAGTCGGGCCATCGATAGCTCTTCAGCTAGGGATTGGACATCAAGCCCCACTTCCTCTTCTATGCTTGTATTTTGTCTTGAAATTATGCACTTTTGTGCATGCTCCTACAACCACTCTGATTTCACATGTATAAGTACTCTGTTACAGCCTGATATTAGTATGACCTTGTAGTCACCCAGCATCTCTGGCTTTTATAATCATTCTACCATCTCTTTGGTAATGATTGCTGAACCTTGGGAGGAGACAATATATCAGTTTACTTCTTTCCTGCTTTTCTAAACACTGTGACCAGCAACAGATTGGGGATTTGATAATGTTTATTTCATTTTACAGTTTGCAGTCAATAAGGCAGAAACTCAAGGCTGGACCTAGAGGTTGGGATTAAAGCAGAGATGATGGAGGAATGCTCCTTATTGGCCTTCACTTTTTGTCACACAGAGTCTGCTTCCTTATATAACCCCAGGGTCATCTGCCAGGGTCAGCACTGTGCCTAGTAAGCTGAGCCCTTCCATAGCAATCATTAATCAAGAAAATGTCACACAGACTTACCTACAGGTCAATCTCATGGTGATATTTTCTTAGACAAAGTTTCTCCTCTAAGATGGTCATAGCTCCTGCCAAGTGACAACAAACTAATCAGCACAGAGTATGATATAGATGAACCACTCAGGCCTGAGCATCTCAGTCTCTTATTCTATGCATATTGATCAATTGCAGGTCTGTGCTAAAGTGCCATCCTCTGCAGAAAGCATCTTTGCTGAGGGTTGAGACTTTCAGTAATTTATGGGTATAATAAGTCACTAGCAGTCAGTTTAAATATGTGTCCATTTAGTATAAAAAGACTATCCTAACTAATTCAATCATACACAAGTAGTAATGCTATAACAGTCTGTGATAAGTAGGCTCAGCCAAAAGCTTATAATACATTAAAAGAAAATTATTTTATGGGGAGACCAAAGACATTCAATGAGGGTAATAAGATTTGAATTGGATCTGTAAAGGACAGTGTTGGAGGATGAACAATGGAAGCTCAATTGACCTTAGGATATCTGAAGAACAACAACAGCAGACACAGAATTACTTTGTTTGTTTGTTTGGTTGGTTTTGTTTGTTTGTTTTTTAGTTTACTTTGTAGACCAGGCTGGCCTCAAACTCATAGAAGTCTACCTACCTCAGCCTCCTAAAAGGCATAACCACCACCACCTGGTGAAAGAATTACATTTAGAAATAAAAACCCTGATAAGGAGTATATTGAATTCTAAAGTATGGTGTTTGAACTTGATTACATATGAGTAAAAAAATATGGAAATACCAAATGTTATATCAGTTTTATTTATGCTTATTTTCTTATATATTGCTTTTGTGAACTTATTGTAAAAATTTGATAGTGTGTTTTCTTTAAGCAGTAGTATTCAAGGAGTACTTATCTAAGAAGTGGATGCGGTTCCAGATTTAATGGTTGCTAGTAGATATTTGGGCTATACCAAACTTTCTATAATTAAAGCTTCTCACTGGGAAATAATCAGTGGCATTTAAGATGAATAGTCTTAGCAGGCAGTGAGGTAGCTGGCTCTGGGCAGTCTGGAAACCCCTTGGAATGGTACTTCAATTTACCATTTACTGTTCTCTCCACACAGTGGGGGAATAATAAGATGCCATTTTCTATGAGTATTGCTTGCATGTAGGTGGGGAAGTTTGGGGCATAAGGGGTAGTAAAGATCCAAGATTAAAGAGAGTGGGAGGAAGAAGAGAGCATGCCCCGTGAGAATGTTGTGTTTCAGGTGATATAAACCCACCAGCCTCATGAAACATCAATACAGGAGCCCAGTCTTCTGATTTCTGGTCTTTGTTTTATAACAAGGCATATTTTTTAAAAATATATATAGGCTCCTATGACATTCCAGTTCTAACCTTATCCTCAATCATGATGTTTTTCAAAATAATGACTTTTTGATTAGCTTGCTTACTATTAAGACTTTCTCTTAACCAATTCACTGTTTTGTTTCAATGACTACACCTAGGATAAACTATATTTTTGTGAAGACCAAACTTGATGAGGTTAAATCAGGTACGTTGATATACATTTTGATGTACAGAAGTCCTAAGGAAGAGAGTATACATCCAGATTTATGGTAGGCAATAATCTAGATCTTGATAACAATGCCTCTCTCCTCTAATGATAGAGAAATAAGGTTTTCAAAGAGAAAAATCACATTAAGAGAATGGGCCTGGCAAATGGCCCTGGCTGTTGGCAAGCGCCGTGGTTTCAGTTATGTTTTCAGTTCCTGCTGGAGAATTTTTTTATCCAAGCTCCCCTTAACGTGAATGATTTGAGAGTTACATGTGTGTTCTGTAAAGCATCATTCGAATGGGAAAGGGTCACAAGAGCAAATAACTACATTGCACAGACACCATTCAAAGAGCTGAGACCCATGATTCCAAAGCGTAGACCTAGACAAGGAATCCCTGAGGTAGACTCATGAAGGAACTCACAGGAGTCACTCACCTCATGTTGTGACTGTCATCTAGAACAGCAGAAGTGACAGGAGCCATGGTGTAGGCAACCCTGTGAGTGGTAGTGATGATGACCTAAGTAATGCTGGGGTATTACAGGTAATATAAAGCAAAAAGTTATAATATAGACAATGCTTTTATAGTTGATGATTGCCATTTTAATATATTTTAAGTGTTTACTAGACACAAAATACTAATCTAGACTCTGGGTATATACTATCCTTTAAATTAAAAAGGAGTACCTATTCTCTGGAAACTTACATTTTACTAGTAGACATTTTATGTAGAAAACCTCATCTCCTTTGCAATACTTACAGACTAGCTAATTGTAAGAATATATGACAGATAGTGGTAGGAACCCCACAGAAGAGGGGGAGGAAAGATTGTACAAGTCAGAGGGGATAGAGAATACCAGACGAACATGACCCATTGTGCCAAATAAAAAGAGTGACTGAGATAGGTTCATAGAGAGAGACTCCAGCAGCAAAGACAGGACCTGCAAGGATCTGTACCAGGTCCTCTGCTCATACATTATGGCTATTAGACAAATGTTTATGGGGGACTTTTAACGGCAGGAGTGGATGTGTATCTCTGACTCTTTTGCCTGCTCTTGGAACTCTTTTCCTCCAATTTGGTTGGGCTGTCCAGCTTCAAAATGAGGACTTTTGCTTTGTCTTATTGTATCTTGTTTTGTCCTGTTTGACTGTAGCCTCTTGGGTGTCTAGTCTTTTCTGAAGAGGAAACAGAGAGGCATTGGATCTTTGGGAGCATGAAGATGGGGTTTGTTAGGAGGAGGGGAAGGAGGGAAAACTCTGGTTAACACATATTATATGTGAGAAGAATATGCTTTCAATAAAAAAGAGAATTAAAAATAGATAAAAACACATTCTAATTAGTCAAATTAGTCAGAGGCGCTAAGCTTTGGAAGTGGAGGTATTTTTTACTAATAAGGAAACTGGAAATTCTTAGTACTATCCACTGAAAGCAAGTAATCTTTAACTCACATATTCATTTGTGAAATGCCATAATTTGGGGATTGTTTTCACTTAAACCACCTTAATTATTATTCCCTATATAGATACAAAGAAACAAATATTAATTAACTTGAAATTTTCTCACTCCATAAATGATGGCCCATAACATTTTCAACGTTTAACATTTAACAACTTTGAGTGAAGCACCCTCAATTCTGTGATAATTATTGAGACTGTAAGATTAGGAGAATACAGGCCTACCTATAGTCAATGGGTTCGTCATACACAAATAAAAACAAATGTCCACAAGTGTTAACTTGTTCCAGTGCACAAACTTCGATAAATATAAAGGCATTGCTATTCAAGCTGGCTCTTGAAGAACAGACCAAAGAAAGCATATTGGTTGTAAAAAAAAAATGAGATTAAGGTCACTTCTAACCAGAACAGGCCTTGCACAGGAGTGGTAATAAGAAATAACTTGGGCCGAGCAGCATGACATTCACCTTTAATCTCTGCAGTAGGGATGTGGAGGCAGGCGAATCTTTGTGAACTCAAAGCCACCCTTGTCCATATGAAAGAACATGGTATATATGGAAAACTGCACGATACTTCAATATGGCTAGAAAAATAATGGTGCATTTTACTTTCACTAGATTTTCAAGGACTTATTTCAAAGGGGCTTTGATTTTGAACCCAAAGTGGATCAGTGACAGCTAATTTTGTCATTGTATAATGTTAGAAGAATTAATTAGGAGAGTCTTTAACCATTTAGGTCATATGGAAATTGTGTGTTTTGAAATATTTTCTCCTGTATAGATTTACCTATTTTAGTAAACAATAATAAGACTTCTACATATACCCAACTTATATTTTGAAGATGACACAACTATTAGTCAGTATACCCACAGGCTACCAAGCATTTCTGTAATGGGAATGACTACGGGTGTGACGACTGAATTAATGCCAGGCTATTTTAAGGCATTAATTAAATGCCTTATTTCAGCCATATTCATCAATAAATCACAGGCACTAAAGTTAGGTAATAATTGCCTAGTATGGTCATCTAACTATTTTATCATAAAAGTGGGTAAATGTAGATTAAGTAAGACATTAGAAGTTTAAAAAAATGTAGGAATTCCTGGTGGTGAGCCTGTGACCTCAAGTCATGGCTTAGAATTATAGCTCCTAGGCTCCATGGAAAATAATTTATCAGTTACAGACTGTCCTGGAGACAAGACAGAACTGCTATTCAGAAAATCAGCTCTTGGGTAATGTGTACATAACAAAATAAGATTTATTCAAAAAGGACAAACATTCTCCTTAAGAATTTTATTATAAATTAAACTTTATGATAAAAAATTAATTTGTGTAGTTTGAACTCTCTGAAGCTGTGTGTGGCTGTTGTGTTGGACATAAAATTTGGGAATCCTTTCCTAGATTACACTTTTTTCTAATTTTTATTACATTTTGTTTGTTTGCTTCTTTATTCATATTTAGGGTAATGCCACAGGATAAATGTGGTGTCAGATGACAGTTTTCAAGAGTGGACTCTCATTTCAGTGGGCCTTAAGAATCCAGCTCAAGTCATCAAGCTTTACAACAAACAACTTTACCTACTCAACCATCATGCCAGATCAAAATCACACCCTAAAGCAGTAGTCAATAATGATCTAGTCAAAGTAGCCTGAACTGGTCTGCCTTAAACCTTGGTTGGGTTGGACTCTAGGGACACACGGAGGAAGTGAGAAAAGTCAGATTCAGGGCCTATGATTTGTACCTATCTTATGTTCCAAGAAAGTAATCCATTGTAAATGTTCAATAAATATTTGTTGACAAGTGTCCTACTTGGTTTAATTATCCACTTTCTGGGCATTATGGAAAGATGAGCTTCTATTTACTTGGTATTAACACAGTGGTTGGCAGAGAAAGTGCTTCTTAAATTTCAAGACTTTATTGCATGTTTTGATAACTAAAATATTTATGTGTATTCCACACTGAAATTTTAAAAACATATGTCAAACAAATTAAAAGATAGATTAATCAACAAAGCTATCAAGGAATAAAATCAAAAAATAACATGAGCAGTGTCTCATGGGGACTTTCATAAGTTGCTCAAATTATGAGGTGAAATTATCTTATATTCCTGTAAAAATGTTGTCATAATGTGATAACAGGAGTAGAGGTTAAGGTGTGACACTCCCCACCCCCACAAGGTCCCCATGTATTGGTGAAGAAGGAGATATAGACACACAATCACAATGTAGGTTATAGCTGAATGTAAGCAAGCAGAACAGAGGAGAAACACACTACTTGGGGATTCAGACAAAACTTCAAGGAAGCAACTTCATTACTTTTCTTTTTACAGTCCAGTCAATACCTGCTTCTCAGTCCCCCCTTCCACAGTTTCTCATCCCTCTCCTCCTCTCTCCTGTCTCCAAGAGGATGCACCCCCACTCCCACAAGACCTCCCCACTCCTTAGGGCTTCAAATCTCTCCAGGGTAAGGCACTTCTTCTCCCACTGAGGCCAGATCTGTCAGTCCTCTGCTATATATATGTCAAGGGAACTCAGAGCAGCTCCTGTATGCTTCCTGGTTGGTAACTTGGTGCTTGAGAGAACTCAGGGGTCTGGGATAGTTGAAATTGCTGGTCTTTCTATGGGGTCGCCCTCTTCTTCAGCTTCTTCCATCATTTTCCTAATTCAACCACAATCCAATGGTTGGGTGTAGGTATCTGCATCTGTTTTAGTCAGCTGCTTGTTGGTCCTCTCAGAGGACTACCATGATAGGCTCCTGTCTGTAAGAATATAATTAATAAACATTATTGATATTAATAACATAATATTTAATGATTTATATTATTATAGATTATATCATAAATAATAATTTAATAATTAATAATATAATAATTAAGCATTACTAATAGTATCAGGCCTTGGAGCCTCTCAAGATGAGATGGAACCAAGTTGGGCTACTCATTGAACCATCTTTCCCTCAGTCTCTCTGCCATTTTTGTCCCTTCAGTTCTTTAGACAAGAACAATACTGGGTCAGAGTTTTTGACTGTGGGATGGCAACCCCATCCCTCCACTTGATGTTTTTCTACTGGAGATGGAATCTACAAGTTTCCTATCCCCACTGTTAGGCATTTCATCTAGTGTCCCTTTGAGTCTTGAGACTATTACCTCCCAAGTTTCTGGTTCTTTCTGGAGGGCACACCTACCTCCCACCCCTCAAGGTTGCTTATTTCCATTTATTCTGCTGGCCCTCAGGGATTATCTCCTGTCCCCACATTAATACCTAACAATATTCCCCCTTTCCCTTCCACCTCACCTTTCCCAGCCAGGTCCCTTCCCCACTCTGCCTCAGATGATTATTTTCTTCTCTCTCCCAAGTGGAATTGTGACATCCTCATTAGAACCTTTCTGCTTGTTAACCTTCTTGAATTCTGTGGATTGTACCCTAGGTATTCTGCACTTTTTTGGCTAATATCCACTCATTAGTGATTTCATACCATGCATGTCCTTTTGGATCCGAGTTACCTCACTCAGGATGATATTTACTAGTTCTATGCATTTGCCTCATGATGTCCTTCTTCTTAATAACTGAATAACATTCCATTGTGTAAATAAACTACATTTTTTGTATATAGATGTTTATGGGGCACCTGAGTTGTTTTCAACTTCTGGCTATTACAAATAAGGCAGTTATGAACTCAGTGGAGTACACGTCCCTGTGGTATGGTGAAGCATCTTTTGGGAATTGTATAGCTGGGTCTTCAATTTTCTGAGGAACCTCCAGATTGATTTCCAGAGTGATTGTACAAGTATATAATTCCACCAACAATGGATGAGTAAAAGAGCAATTCTTAATTTCATATGGAAAACAAGAAAAAAAAACAAGAATAGTGAACACAGTTCTTAACACTATAAAAATTTCTGGAAGAATCACCATCCCTGACCTCAAGCTGTACTACAGAGCAGTACAGAAACAGACAGATCAATCAGTGGAATATAACAAAAGATTCTGAAATAAACTCATGTACTTATGGTTACCTGATCCTTGACAAAGATACCAAAAATATACAATGGAAAAAAAGCATCTTCAATAAATGGTACTGTTCTAACTGGCTGTCAATGTAGAAAAATGAAAACTAGATCCATATTTGTCACCTTGCACAAAGCTCAAGTTCAAATGTATCAAGGACCTCAACATAAAGTCATATACACTGAATGTAATAGAATTGAAAGTGGGAAGAGCCTTTCACTCTTTGGGATGGGGCAAAATTTCCTAAATAGAAAGCTAGTGGCCCAGGCTCTAATATCAAGAATTGATAAATCAGACCTCATGAAACTGAAAAACTTCTGTAAAGCAAAAGACACTGTCAAGATGACAAATTGGCAACCTACAGATTGAGAAAATCTTCACTAATTCCATATCCAATAGAAGGCTAATATCCAAAATATATAAATAACTCAAGAAGCTAACTTACAAAAAACAAACAACACAATCAAAAAGTGAGGTATAAAGCTAAACAGAGAATTTATAACAGAAGAATCTTGAATGGCCAAGAAGTACTTAAGGAATGTCCAAAATCCTTAGACATCCAAGAAATACAAATCGAAACAACCCTGAAATTCCACCTTATGTCAATCAAAATGTCTATGATCAAAATGGCTCAGGTGACAGCACATGTTGGAGAGGATGTGGAGAAAGAGGAAATAACTTTTGAACTGAGAAATGAACACAGGTATGTTTGAAAGAAAGGACAAAAGAGAATTCAGGAAGAAGAGGAGGACTAGTGGGGACATTTAAAGATACAATTTGTGTCAAGTGATAAGCTTTCCACTAAGTTTATAAAAGTGAGTGCCTGAGGGATGGTGCTAGAGAGATGGCTCAGTGCTTGAGGTTGGAGAGTGTTCTACTCTCATAGAGAAACTGAGTGAGTTTTCTAGCACTCATGTAGAGAAGTTCACAATGGCCTATAGCTCTAGCCCCAGGGAATCTGATGCCTTCTTCTATCTTCTATAGATCTACACAAACATGTGCACACAATCTACACGTACAAATGCACAATATAAAGGTTTTTGAAATATCTAAAAATATTTTTAAAAATCAAGAGATCAAGAGAATAGCTCTAAATTTCTACCATGAATGAGAATTTCTCTGGAGAGAGTTTTAACTAAAAAATTATATAAATATACATTCTATGCCATGATCCCTTACTGTTTTAATATAAGAAATTTGCTTCCACATTTCCTTTCAAAATTCTGGGATAGGTGGATAAGATCAATATAATTTTTCCCAAATGTGAAATATATTATCATTGACAGACTTTACACTGGTGTTAGAAAGATGTGGTCAGTTACTCTGGCCATCTCAATGCCATGGCAGATTTGGTTACCACTGTCTGATCTTTATGCCCAACCTCAGTGGTTCAAAGGATCATAGCTGCTTAAAGCAAGATTGAGAAAATACTTCTCAGTTTGGCACTGAAGTTTGGGAACTGGCCAGCCCAAGTCACTTCAATGATTTTAATGCAGCACTTAGCAAATTGAACTTGTTGATTATAAAATATTTTTCATTTTACTCTACTGTTGGCATTTTTATCCTATTTTACTTTCAATAAAGAGAAATGAAAGTAATACTATGTAGAGATTTACAAGCTCAAAAGGACAGCCTAGAAGCAAAGGGAAAAGAAGAGTCCATGCAGCATGTTATCTGTCCTGCTTCAAGCATTCACTGGATTGAGCTGACCCTCAGAGATCCACAAGGGCACCAGTATGTAATATATTGTAACTTGAAATGTAGCAGCTCTACTCATTCATTTGATTATCTGTAGCATTATCCAGAAGCTTGGATTGTGATGACGAATACAAATTATTCTCTGTCTTTCAAGGAGTTTATTACCCAATGGATAAGATGCATACAAAGAAATGATTAAGGAGAGAGGGTAGTAAAGTCACATTCTGGGGTACTAACAATAAGCCACTAACCTAACATCTAGGGGTAAACCTAGGTACTAAGGAACGAATGAGTTCACATGAGATTTTCTGGAAATAGTCAAACTGAGACTAAAATTTTTCATCTCAGATCAATGGTAGAAGAAACCTCTCACTAGTAAGTTATGGACTAGTTCAGCAGTTTTTTACTGAATATTATTGCGATGATAGCCCAGATTTTTGTTGTTTCTGTCCTAAGAAAGGTTCTGTGCACTGTAATGGAGTCTCCATTCTCTTAATGTACATTGAATAAGGATCTTGTGCTCAAGGACCTGCTTCCTAAAATCTAAGGTTAGTGACTAATGGGGTAAGTTTTTAGGTTGAACAAAAGTCACAGCTTGTAATAGAAGACAACATTTTTGAGCAGCGCTCTTCATCACCCCTGCTTTAACAAGAACAACTCTGTTCTTCTGTATTATTTGTCCTTCCTTGTGTGCCTGTGAAAAGATAAAAACTACTTGGAAAAGCACTAGACTTGGATTTGGAACCTAATTAGGTCATTAAACTGCATAAATTTAGACGAATCACTTCCTACATTGTCTTCTCATTTAACAGAGTTTGCCCAAGTAACCGTTGTACATGAGGAACTTCAATAGAGAGCTATATATACCCATGGATAGCATGGCTTTTCAGCTAGTTCCTCACAGAAAAATAAGAGAGAATACATGAGCGAGTGCCTTATCCTGTGTGCTATCTTGGGATAATCATACCCTGATCCTTACTGTCCAAGTATAATCAATTTTATTTTTCTCACATTGCTTAATGAGGTATGATTTTTCTGTTGTGACACTCTATCCAGCAAGATGACCAACATGTCCTTCTCTTTGTCCCGTCACTAAACATTGACTGTGATTAACTGTTGTCAAGCAAAATCAATAAGCATGTCACCAAACTGGTGGGACACACATATAATGACCTATTGCACTTACTCTCTAATGAATGTTGCATCTTATGTCACCCAAATGAAGGAAGAGATACCTAATCCCTTCCATCTAAACTTCTCCCATCTAAACTGTATCTTTGATTTCTCACTGCTTTCCATGATCCTCAAAATTATGAAATATCATGCATATTATAATCTAATATTCTTACTTTCCTATATGAGTTCCCTTGAATTGTAATATAGTTTTATTAAGACTAGAAGAAAAGCGGTCATGAAGATTAGTGACATAACGTAGAATAAACACACACACACACACACACACACACACACACACACACACACTGGATAATAGTAAAGTATAATCATATACTTGAGGACAGCAAAGTATCAGAACATTGGTGAGTCATCGTTCTTGCCATAAATGACATGTCTGCTTGAGCATTAATTTGTAGCAATATATATATATATATACATATATATATATATTATCTCTGAAAGACAAATTCTAATTTTATGGGGTGGGTCAATCAATGATTATAAAACAAAGCTTAATTTAGGTTTCCACTCTCTCATTCTGGGCCTTGAATTACCCCAGAGTAAAAAAGAAAACCTTAGGTTAGCAAAGTGTAAAGAGCACATCCTGCTCCTTGCAGAGGACCTGAGAATGATTGTCAGTGCCCACAGGCAGCTCACAAACAACTGTAGCTCCACTTGCAGGAGGTCCAACATCTATCCCCTCTGTGGGAACTCACAACTGTGTGTACATACAAACACATATATAATTTTTGAATATTCTAAAACCAAGTCTCAACTGAAAAATAGTGTCCTACAACATGTAGGGAAATTTCTTCTCAGCCCAGAGATCTTGTCTTTAAACTTTGGAATCCAGTTGTATTGTTTACATTCTCACTGCCAAGGCAAAGTGCCCAGAGCAAAACAGCTTCTGGAAGGAAGGGTTTGATTTCAGCGTATGGTTTAAGGACAAGTTCACCATGGTGGCAGGAGCATACTGGTCACATTGCATCTACAGTTAGGAAGCAGAAAGAAGTCTTTGGCCCCTGACCCATGGAATGATACTGACATATTCAGGACAGATCTCCCCACTTCTAATAACCTACTTTTGATATTGTCTAGACTGCTATAACCTAATGTAGATTATCCTCTATGGCATGCCCAAAAGCTTGACTCTTAGATGATTTGGGAGTGGGTCAAGTTGACAGTCAATGTTAACCATAATAGGAAGTGATTAAAAACCATAGCAAAATCCACAATCATAATCACAAGATGGTCCTAATTCCTCTTTTGCTATAAAACATTCTCACAATAAGAATACACCATCTTTCAAAGCATTCCCAAGAGAGGCCAAAACCACCATCGAGAGAACATTGCTGCTCTTTGGTGGCAAGGATTTGTAGTCAAATCTAAGTGAAAAATGAGTAGCCCCACCTAATAGTGACAGTGACATTGGTGACCAAGTGGTTCTTTGTTCAACTGTTAAATTAGAAAGATAAATATATATTAGTATTTCAAAAGGCAGTGACAGGTACATCAAAGGTACCTTTTCTTTTCCCAACATCTCAGCATCCAACCCACAGCATCTACAATCACCGCTCCACTTCTTGTGTTCCTCCTTAAAAGGACTATAATAAGCTTTTGTGTCAGGTCACAGAGATATCTTCTTCCTACCATAATTAAGCAACTTGAGAAATCCTGTGAGGTCGATAAATTTGGGGAAAGCTTATATAAAGCAGAATCTAAAATGGCAAGGCCTGCCATCAGAAGCCAGTAAAAGTCAATTGCTTTTTGTGACACCTCTACAAATGGCATTATGTCATTGCATAATATTAGTAAAAAATTGTAAGATTTTGTTCAGGCCTATAAAATGTAATGACTCTCACATCATCTACCAATATAAAAATAAATTGAAGAAAGTAATATTTTTAAAATGAAGGAAAAAAATGCTTCCAAATTCTTGGCTTTTTCTGTGTTTGAGGAAATTTAGTCCATAAAGAAATGGACTTAAATGATTTTCAGTGTGGTTGGTTAGCTTTCCTCCTTTTTTCCATTTCTTTTTATTATTTTAATTTTTCATCCTGGCCATTTCTATTTAACGGCGAACACACAAAAACTCTGTTTGAGAAATCAGGTGGTCTTGGCTGAAGATGCATAAAATGAACTTTAAATGTTAAAAAAAAATGGAAAGTCTTCCTGGTGCCAATAAAGACATGGATTTATTCATCTGGGCTAAGCTACAGGACATTAACTTCCACAGATGCAGTTGTTCACCCAGCAGTTTGAGCTAAACCAACCTGAAACCTCTTTGTATGCTCAAAGGAACGAAGCTCTGTGCATCTGGCCTTGCAATGTTTCTCTTGGTGCAAAAAGAGAAATCGGTAAGAAATCGGTGATGTGGGAATTCAGAACTTCCCAGTAAGAAGTTACCTTAGACAGGTTTGAATGCCCATTGGTTTTGAAAGAGAAGAAATTGATCATTCTAATGAGAGTATGCCACATCAGAAAAAATCTGGCCTGCATCTGTATTAAACAGGACTTGGGAAAGTGGAAGGAATAATCTCATAGCTCTCCCACGGAGTAGACTCACGGATATGAGCAAACATGTCTACTAGGAATAATATATAACAAGAACCAAGTCACTGCACTCTCTAAATAAACTGCATATTTGGGAAAAGAAAAAAATAAATGTGGTATGCTTTGGCTTTAAAAACAGAGCTGTGTTTTTCTTTGTCAGCATGGCTGTTCCGTGTACAGACAGCCAAGACAGAGGGGGTGCTCTGCTGCCTCCAACTGGAAATACGCTGAGTAGGTTAAGTCAAGAAGGAACGCTTGTATCTGTGCAAGAGTTTAAATCCCTCCCAGAAAAAGGAAGTGTCTTAAACTGAAATGTCTAGGTACTCTCCTCAACCCTTAGGCTAGTGCTGACGTTCTCTGTCTTATTGCTGAAGAATGGCTATACAGCTTGTAGTTGAAAGGTTTTCAGGAAGGGAACCTTACAATTTCTGTGTTTGTTATTATTGTTGTAACTATGTGTACCACTACTATTTCTCAATGAAACTGAATCAGTAGTGGTTACCCCCAGAGAAGGGTAAATCTAGAGTGGCTAGGAAAGTATATCTACTTTTTTACGTAGATTTGTAGAATTCCCTGAAATACAGACTGATGCCAAATGTAAACAAGTGATGATCCCTTGTCTACAAAGAGTGTTGTGAAGGCAAGATCCCCTTCTCTGGAATTTTTTTGGATATTTTTTATTTACATTTCAAATGTTATCCCTTTCCTGATTCCCTTTCTATAACCCCCTATCCCATCCTCCTACCCCTGCTTCCACGAGGGTGTCCCCTACTGATCTACCCACTGCTTCTCCCCTCCCTTCCCTGACATCCCCCTACACTGGGACGTAGAGCTTTGGCAGGACCAAGGGCTTCTCCTCCCATTGACGCCCAACAAGGCCATCCTCTGCTATCTATGCAGCTGGAGCCATGTGTCTATCCATATGTACACATTGGATGATGGGAGCTCTGGTTGATTGGTATTATTGTTCTTATGGGGTTGAAAACCCCTTCAGTTCCTTCAGTCCTTTCTCTAACTCCTCCAATAAGGACCCTCTTCTCAGTTCAATGGTTGGCTGTGAAAATAAGCCTCTGTATTTGTCATGCTGTGGAAGGGCCTCACTGAAGACAGCTATATTTGGCTCCTGTCAGCATTCACTTCTTGGCATTCTTGGGTTCGGTGACTGTATGTATATGGGCTAGATCGCCAGGTGGAGCAGGCTCTGGATGGCCTTTCCTTCAGTCTCTGCTCCACACTTTGTCTCTGTATCTTTTCCTATGGATATTTTGTTCTCCCTTCTAAGAAGGACTGAAGCATCTGCACTTTGGTCATCATTCTTCTTGAGCTTCATGTTCTGTGGATTGGATCTTTTATAATCAGAGCTTTTGGGCTAATATCCACTTATCAGTGAGTGCATATCATGTGGGATTTTTGTTTGTTTGTTTTTGGGGTTTTTTGTGATTGGGTTACCTCACTCAGGATATTTTCTAGTTCCATCCATTTGCCTATGAATTCCATGAAGCCATCGTTTTTTAATTGCTGAGTGGTACTCCATTGTGTACCATATTTTCTGTATCAGTTCCTCTCTTGAGGGACATCTGGGTTCTTTACATCTTCTGGTCATTGTAAATAAGGCTGATATGAACATAGTGGAGCATGTGTTCTTGTTATATGTTGGGGCATCTTTTGGGTATATGCCCAGGACAGGTATAGCTGGGTCTTCAGGTAGTGGAATGTTCAAATTTCTGAGGAACCTCCACACTGATTTCCAGAGTAATTGTACCAGTCTGCAATCCCACCAACAATGGAGGAGTGTTCCTCTTTCTCCACATCCTCACCAGCATCTGCTGTCACCTGAGTTTTTTATCTTAGCCATTCTCACTGGTGTGAGGTGGAATCTCAGGGTTGTTTTGATTTGCATTTCCCTTATGACTAGGAACGTTGAATACTTCTTTAAGTGCTTCTCAACCATTCAATATTCTTCAGTTGAGAATTCTTTGTTTAGTTCTGTACTCCAGTTTTTAATAGTGTTATTTAATTCTATATAGTCTAACTTCTTGAATTCCTTGTATATATTGGATATTAGCCCTCTATTGGATATAGGATTGGTAAAGGTCTTTTCCCAATCTGTTGGTTTCTGTTTTGTCCTAATGACACTGTCTTTTGTCTTAGAGAAGCTTTGCAATTTTACGAATTCCCATTTGTCGATTTTTGATCTTAGAGCATAAGTCATTGTTGTTTTGTTCAGGAAATTTCCCCCTGTGCCCATGTGTTCACGGCTCTTCCCCACATTTTCTTCTATTCATTTGAGTGTATCTGGTTTTATGTGGAGATCCTTGATCCACTTGGACTTGAGCTTGGACAGGGTGGTAAGAATTGATCAATTTCCGTTCTTCTCCATGTTGACCTCCAGTTGAACCAGCATTATTTGTTGAAAATGCTATTTTTCCCCCACTGGATGGTTTTAGCTCCTTTGTCAAAGATCAAGTGATCATAGATGCGTGGGTTCATTTGTGAGTCATCAATTATATTCCATTTATCTACCTGCTTGTCTCTGTGCCAATACCATACGGTCTTAATCACTCTTGCTCTATAATACAGCTTGAGTTCAGGGATGGTGATTACCCAGAATTTCTTTTATTGTTGAGGATAGTTTTTGCTATCCTGAGTTTTTTGTTATTCCAAATGAATTTGCAAATTGCTCTTTTTAACTCTATGAAGAACTGAGTTGGAATTTTGATGGGCATTGTATTGAATCTGTAGATTTCTTTTGGCAAAATGGCCATTTTTACAATATTAATCCTGTCAATCCATGAGCATGGGAGTTCTTTCCATCTTCTGAGGTCTTCTTCAATTTCTTTCTTCATGAAGTTCTTGACATACAGATCTTTCACTTGCTTAGTTAGAGTCACACCAAGGTATTTTATATTATTTATGACTATTGTGAAGGGTGTCCTTTCCCTTATTTCTTTTTCAGCCTCTTTATCCTTTGAGTAGAGGAAGGCTACTCATTTGTTTGAGTTAATTTTATTTGCAGCTACTTTGCTAAAGTTGTTTATCAGGTTTAGGAGTTCTCTGGTGAAATTTTTGGGGTCACTTAAGTATATTCTCATGTCATCTGCAAATGGTTGAAATTCCACCCAGTGGAATCAATGTGCAACGGGATGAGAACCTGAGGCTTTGGGTGCATTTACTGTTGTCTCATTTGATGTCTCTGAATCTTATTCAATATTACAATCAATGTAGCCAAAATAAAGGCACTCTTACTATCATCAGTGGTCCTAAGCAATTATAAAGTGGAGATTGTAAAATGAACAGTGGTTGTTGTGTTATGTTGATTTCTCCCAGCAGTTCTCCAAGCACTGTCTTTACAACTTATTTATTTTGTTTGTCCCTGGTTTATATATGTAGAGCCTGAGTTGTAGAGAAGGCTAATACCTATGCTAAAAACTGGGGGTCTATACAAGGCCAACCTCTTAACTTTTGCATTTATAGGTGACTACCATTGGTGGTAACCTTTGAGGTCAGCTGCCCTGATTTCAACTTTAGCTTTACCCCTTATTGAACATTGAGTGACAGGAGGGACTTTCTTACCTTTGTAAAAAACACTATTCTTATCTAAAATAATGCTACTTCTTGGTATAATTGTTATAAATGTCAAAGAGATCATGGAGATATATGTATCATGGAGAATATGTATGATTTTCTGTGCTGCAGCAAAACTCCAAAGAGAACAAGAGGGAATTAGATGTTAACCTTGTACCACAAGAGCAACCAAGAGATTTCAGCAACTTAGCTTCTTTCAGTGAGCAGCAGGAACTTCTTACATTCAACTAGTTATCCTTGTTCCCGCAATTAACGAAAGAAATGAAAACATAGACTTGGCACGAGCACCTATTAGTGGTATCGTTCCTGCTTCTTTTTCACCAAATTCCAATGCCTCTTACCCAGCATCAAGGGAATTAGGCTAAAGGGCAGGAATAGTTTCCAGGAGAGTGGTAGTACACTCCATCTTCCTCTGGCCAGACAATGGCTTAGTAGTAGGATTGTATAAGTGTGTAGTCTTTTGTGTTTGTTGTTTCCTGTTTGTTACCCAACACATCTTCAAGCAAGGAAAAAATGTGTTAAAGAGGGAAGATGGTTAAATTTTAAGTTTTTTCACTTCTTCTATATTTGACAAGGATGGGTGACTTCATTGTGCAGACAGAAGGCTGACAGAAAACAATGCTGATGTCACCTAAGAAAAGAACTCCACACAAGCATGGCGATAATGTGTGCAGGATACTGAGGTGCACTGATAAGGATGCAGATTTAATTTATGGTAGAGACAGTGGAGTGGGGAGTGGAACATCAGAAATGTGAAACTACAGGCACTCATGATCACCACAAGAGAGGCTTTGTTGGGAAGGCAACAGCATAGGCCAGTATGTAATTCATTGGGAGAAGGAGCCTCAATCCCATTCTGAAGGGACATTTAGCAGCTGTCTAAGTGGATGCTGAGCTTTCATTTGCTTCCTTTATTTCCTCCCCTTCCTAAGAGATAGAGCAAATAAAGGAAGGGAGCAAATAGAGTGTAGATGTGCAAACCTTATGCACAAGCACACACTGCACGTCCATGGTACCATAAGTGATGAGAAAATTATCCACACATTTACCAAACCAACTTTATCACTGGTGTCTCCAGTGCATATATGAAGGACTGGTGCATTCTCAGCAAAGGATAATTATCTCTTTCTTTTATGTTATGGTAGCAATTCATTCTCTTCTCTGATTGTAAAAAGAATCACAATTCTGTATATAAAAATGAAGAAATATGGAGAGATGTATAAACAACACCCTCTTCTACCTCAGACACATCACAGATAAACCTCCTGAGCACATCATTCCTGATCCTGAACTTGCTTCTGCTATCTGAAATTGTCTTAGAAGAGACTTTACGACCCTCTGGACTTGGTTTTTAGCCTCCTCCCCTTACTTTTTTAACAGGTGAAATGTGTTTCATTCTGTTCCCTTCTGTTCTTTGTGTGGTCTCAATCCCTTCCCCATCTAGCCAGTCAACCTCTAAAGAGGTCTTGCTATGCCAATGTCACCTTTTAAATATGATGTGGAACCAAGCCAAGTCCAAAACTGGACATGGGTAGATTGTTAACTCCTGCATTCGAACACTGTTCTTAAATTTCTGTCTTTGAGCACAGCCAAAGAACACAAAGAAATCAATTTGTCAGGCTGAAAATATTATTTTACTTTATGCTGACCTATTTTCTTTCCCAGAAATTCTCAGAGTGAAAAGATCTGCCTGCTTGATTTTGAGAGTGTTTTTTTCCTAACTTCACAGAAGACAGCTTCTTGGAAGAAATAAGAGATTCACGATGTTCAGAGGTAAAAAATTAGTTGTTTCCAAAATATGTGCCAGCCAGAATAAGCACAGCTCTGTTTTCATCCATCCAGTCATTCATGCATGCGTTCATTAACTTACTCACTTGTCGTGAATACTATGGATATGTTCTATGTTTGATAAAAAAGTATACTTAAAGCTGTTTTTCACATCTATATGAGAGCCTTCCTAGACTCCATCATCACTTCCTTCCTCTTCGTCCTTCCCATGTTTGACCTCACCATCATCATTATTCACGTAGTGACAGTGATATCTATTTCTACTCATTGTTACATTTAAATTTTTACAGCTATTTCTAATAGCATCTCTCTTTACTAGAGCTTACAAGAATCCCAAGGCATTCATTTGCTTCATTCTCATGATCATTTACTACCGAACAGATTGTTACTCATATTTTTAACATAGTAGATTTTGATGGTGTGAAAACCAGTATGCAAGATGCAGTGAAAGTTTCCTCAAATCAGCATTCTTTGTAGAAAAATAAATTATGGTTCATACACTACCTTAAACTTGATTTGTCACCTTATCATATAGTACTATGTCATTGTTACTTAGTTTTGAGACAGGAGTGCCAAGATCCAGGAAAGCTGGGTAACTTTCAAACTAAATACTATACAACCATTAAAAAGCAAACCTGTACTTAGTGTTTATTGGGAAAGCTCTGTGAAACACGCCAACCTTTATGCTGCAAGAGCAAGATCTCTGTCCAACATATTTGTGAAATTCATATTGTGCCAAAGAAAATATCTCATCAAATATAAATTAGGTTATTTGAAGTTAAACAGTATCTTCAACAGTGAACAACTAGGATTTCTAAAGCATCATTCTGTCTTTCCAGTATTTAGCCTCCTTTTCCAGAATTTACTTCCTAGGACAATGCATCCAGTCCCATCATTTTAAATATGTAATGCTACTAAAGTCCTTATCTCTTATAATAACTGAATTCTAGATTTATAAGTCTAACCAGCCATTTAATATCTCTCCATGACCACTAATAGACATCCTCTAACGTAATGTGCTAAAAGAATTACTTTGTTCTTGCAAGCCACCCCTTCCTATTCTGTTCTCTATCTTAATATGCCCAGCTGTTTAAGCTAATACTTTGTCACCATTCACTTCCTTTTTCCTTTCATCCATTGTGTCCAGTGCATTAGAAAATCTACCAAGTTTCCCTTTATAAAAACAACCCTGCATGTTTCTACTTTAAACAACTCCTCTTTCTAATATTCTAATCAGGGTCAGTGTTTCTCATGAATGTAAACAGTGGCACTTTTTCATGATTAAATTCTTTCTTAAATTTATTTTTAATTATCAAAAATATTTGGTATATATTCATGGAATAAAATATGATGCTATGACATATAAAACTCATACATTCTTGCTTGTCAGCCTGCCTCTCAGTCACATTCTCAGGATTTACTATATATTACTTACTGAAAATTCCGCTTCAGCTTGACATCCAGACAATGTACTTGAGTCACCCTGTGACTTTTCCATTACATGGCATGGAAAGAACTACCCTCAGATGCAATGGTTTTCTTGTTAATCTCTGAATCCCGTTGTATCTATTGCATAAAATCAGCCCCTTCCTCTACTCTGCTCCAGCCACATTTGACTTCTGGTTCATTCATTCTTAGAACAAACTGCGGCGTTCTCACTTTATTATCACATTTCATTGAAAATTATTTTTTAACACAATTTATTCTGATCACAGTTTCCTTCCCACAACTCCCTTTGGATCCTCTTCAGATCTCCACTCATCCAATTAAATGCTTTCTTTTTCCTTATAACAAAAATTCAAACTAATAATAATGATAATAATAGCAATAAATGAAAGGAATGAAAAACACAAAAAGAAAACATGCACACACATACATAAATGGAAAACAAACAAACAAAAAGCAAAAACAGAACCTCCTAAAACACAAAACTGGAAACTATAATATCAAATCAAAAGACCAGTAAAATAAAAAAAATTTTCAAAAAAAGCAATGTAAGACAAAGAACTACAAAAATACTATTGCATTTGCTTTGTGTTGACTATTGACTGCTGGGCATGAAGCCGATTTTTAAGTGAAGTTTTATACCCAAGGAGACTCCATTGGAATAAACTAAATTCTTTTGCAACTGGTTGTCAGTTGGATGTAGCATCTTTGTTAGGATGGGACTCTGTATCCACTTTCCCCTCTCAGTGCTAGGACCTCATCTGTCTTGAACCTGTGCAAGCCTTGTGTATACTGCTATAGTCTCTGTGAGTTTCGTCCTCTTCTATGTGGCATTTACAATCTTTCTGCTTCTTCTTTTCCATAGTTGCCTGAACTCCAAGTGAAGGAGTTTGATGAAAGCATCCATGTAGGACTGAATGTTCTGAAGTCTCCCACTCACTATTTTCCAGTACTGAGTTTCTATTTTAGATCCCATCTACTGCAAGAGGAACATTTTCTCATGATAGCCGAGAGAGATTCTGATCTATGAGTACATTAGAAAGTCATTAGAGGTCATTTTATTGTTATGTTCTTTTTGAGGAACAATAGTATTTGATTTCTCCCTAGGACCATGACCTATCTAGCCTCATGTTCCTGGACACCAAAGCAGGGTCATGCATGAGTTCCATGAGATAGAGTGGGGCTTAAATCTAATCAGAGAATGGTTAATCACTCCCATAATACTTAGGCCACTGTTCATCAGCATATTATGCAGACAGGTCACTATTTTAAATCCAGAGTTATTCTTACCTTTCTCCTCTGGTTGCATGCAGAGTACCCTTCAGAATTATGAACATTAGTCAGTAAGGGTGAAGGCTCTAGAAAGATACCAGCTTGACCTCTCCATGGTCAATATGATATGTCAGTGTTATCTTCAACAAAAAATCCTTATCATCAGTTTGTGAAGAGAAATCAATGGATTTGGAAATAATATGTTTGTTGAAAGCTTCCATGGGATCCCTTAGGCCAATAACTCAACCAGATATAACTACTCCTGACACTAGGATTTTCTCTTGGTGGTAAAGGATGTCTAATTAGGGTACTGTCCCCCGTTGAGTATTAGGTTTTCATATATCCCTTAGTGTTAGTTGTCTCTCCGTGCTTTTCTTTCCTAACTCCCATCTTCCCTTTCCCTCCTTGTTGAATTCTCCCATTCCATTCATCCTCATATCCTATTTCTCCTTCCTTGGCTGATTTTTCCCAAGCCCCTTGCTCTATATCTAATTTCTGTAGTTATATGGAATGTAGCATGGCTATTAAAGGCTTGAGGAATATACACAAAAGAGAATATATACAAGATTTTACTTTTTGAGGAGGGAAATCTGTTTTACCTCACTCAGGATGGTTTTCTTCTAGCTCCATACATTTACCTGAGAATTTCATGATATTACTTTTTAGAGCCTTTAGGTGGTCCACTTCTGATTCCCAGTCCTTGACTTGTAACTATAACCTACATCCAAAATAGAAACTTCTAGTTCTTTGGAAAGTTAGTTATATCAAATGATGTTTTGCTGGGGCACACGGATCTTGCTATAGCCTACAAGTTAAAGAATGTTTTCCTGAAGCAGACACTGTAAAATGATATTTGACTATAGTAAACACATGAAAGGACACTTGATGAAGGAGTATAAATATGACCCCATGGACAGTGGGAGACAAATACTGAGCTTTGGTTTGGTTTGCTCCTCCTCACTATTCTTCACTAAAGACAAGTATGTATTGGTTTGCCTTACATGGTGTTTTTGAGCTCACCTTGTGATAACTCTACCATTGAGAGAAACTTGCCCAAGTTTCATGAGGTTCCTGCCACAGCTTGCCACTTCTATGGCTTCACCTCTGGCTGGTTGGCTAGCCTGGTGGTTTCTTCAGGATTGAATGTTTGCTGAAAGGCCTAGATTGTAGCTGCTGGTTTACGCCTGTTGTCTGCCTACCTAGAGGACTGGTCTGCAGCTGCTAAGTTGTGTTTGGTGTTAGCTATAGGAATGAACTGCTACCCAAGAAGATCGAGCTCACCTCCAAAGAACTATTGCTGAACAGTTCCCCTATATCCTATTAACATTCTTTCCCTCTACCTCTGCTAGGTGGTAGGCTAGAGAAGAAGTTGAGCCCTTATTAAAAGTAGGTTGCCGACACACATCAGTAAGCTTTCTATTGAGGATAACTTCTTGAAAGACCACACAAAGCTCCCTGTATAAACATGCAATTACATCAATAGGAAAATAATAAATGAATATATAGACAATGATTGAATGAAAAGATATATGTAGTAGACGTATATGGTTTTACTTATCTATTAGCCTAGCATTTGAGAGGTTAAACCAAGAGGAATATGAATTCCAGGTAAGTCTTGTTATATATCAAGACATATTTTACACACACACGTGCGCGCACACACACACACACACAAACACACACACACACACACACACACACACACACACACACACACACAAAGGCAAGGAAAAGGACAAAAGGAAAAAGAAGAAAAAGAAAACAAGCAATCAGCAAAAGCATGTAATTACAAAAGCATGTAATTATCAAGAGGGAGAAAAAGTTAGAAAGTTCATTTCAACACTTTTTTTCTGTCTCTCTATGCTCATTTGTTAATGTTGAAGGTTACTCATGTGCAACCATCACAACCAATCAGACACAGAAGTTGCCAATGGCATAGCATAAAATTTGATGTGCATTTTCCACAGCAAGAAAACATGGCATATGATACCCACATCCCATTTGTGTTCCCATTTGTCTTTGGTCATGTTATAAGCCATGGGAGTATGAAGGAATTTATTGTTACCCAAGAACAACATTGATTCTGATGAAGGCAGAAGGTGGTTGGATAGCAGGAGAAGACAGTGCTTCATAGACAAATTGCTAAAGGCAGACAGAAGCCAGTGCATGTGATCTTCCTTCAAACAATAATCCTAACCACAATTTCCTCTCCCTTCACTCTGCTTAGCTCCCTCCCACTTCTTCCCTTCCCCAGATATACCCCACTCTGTTTCCTCTTCAGAAAAAAAGCAGGCCTCTAAGAGACAAGAGCCCAACAGGGCAAAACAAAATCAAAGGGAAAGCCCTCACAGAGGCTGGACAAGGCAACCCAACAAGAGGAAGAGTCTCAAGAACAGAGAAAGGAGTCAGAGATGCACACATGTGCACCGTTGGCAGTCCCTCAAAAACAACAAACTAATAGCCAGGATATATATGCATAATCTTTGCCACTTCAGTCTCTTGGACCCCATGTGATCCCTGCTTAGTTAACTTGTTTTCCAGCTGTCCTCCAAGTTCTCAATCTCCTACTGTCCTCCCTTTCCATCTTCTGTGTGGTTCTCTAACCAAGCAAGCAAGCAAAAAGATCTGTGGATTACATGGATTGGTTATAACTATTATTTTTCTTAACCGTGGGTCTTCCTTATTTTCTGCAACTGTCAGAAACTCTAGGGACTAGAAACTGAGAAAGAAGTATGGCGTGCTTCAACAACTTCCAACAAAAGGGTAAGTGGCAGCAGGTGAAACATCTTAACAGAAAGATACCAAGAAGACATTTCTTGGCATGAACAACAACAGTAACAACGACGACAACAACAGCAACAACAACAGCTAAATATGTCTGACCTCCCAGAAATATAGAATGTGTGGCTCCAAGCCATGTGCTGCCATGAGGAAGCAAGAAAGAGACATAGGCACAGGAGGGCGAAGAAGCAAAGGGAGAAGTTTCACATTTGTGGTAAGTGCTTCAATAAAACTGGAAAAGCAAAGCAAACTGGAGCAAGATTCTAGGCAAGTTTAAGATGACCATGAGACATGGGAGGAGAGAGTAGGTGTGAGACTAACTCCTGCAAGGGCACTTGGATGAGAAGGTGACACATTCCATAGACATCAAGTCACTGCATTATAGGGAGGGGGTAAAAGGGTGATGAATGAATGTATGGCTTCTCCCACCTGAGCCATACCTATGGCTGTACCTGCTAAAGCCAGATGAGGGCATTAATTGTTCTTCTCTGTCACTCTGCTCTTTATTACCTTGAGATAAGGTTTGCTTACCCAGCTCACCTGCTGAGCTGGCTGGCCAGCAGAATTCTGGGATCTGCTCATCTCTGAGTCCCTTCAGTACTAGGTTATAGGAAAGTATAGTCATGCCCAGATTTTAGGTGGATGTTGGGAATTTGAACTCAGAGCAAGCATCTCTTACCCCTTGAGCCATTTTCCTACCCCTATAACATCATTTATGACCAAAAAGAACAAACTCATTCTTCTGTAGGCAAAGTCCATCTTTATAGAGAGTCAGTGGGTTTTGTCAGCTCTAGATGGAAGTCAAGTTCATGAACATCAGGGCTGTCCCTCTTAATAGTGTTCTCTGATCTGTTCCCTATATCTGGTAGACTAAAGACTTAATAAACATGCACTGAAAAAACAGCACAAAAAATAGGTCTAAAATGTTAAATAGGAGCTTGGGCATCGATAGACTAAACATTACAGTGAAAATAACTTGAAGCTTAAGCTCTTAGTGTCTAGATTTTTGTTGTATTTTTTAGTCTATTGAATAAAAAATTTTGAATTACTCAATATGTGCATACTAATTGCTCTGTAAGTTTACATATTTTATCCAATAGATTATTTAAATTACAAAATCTTCAAAGAACAAAATAGGAAGAATGTTATAAAAATAAATGGGAATGAATGCATGTGGTGACACTTTTCCTCTTGCCTTTTACTATCACATTATAGCCACACTAGATATTTGTACCCATTCAGAAAATGCTAGTATAGGAAGCTTTTCATGTAAGCATTTACAGTAGGAAAATGTGTGCCACGTTTGTCCTGTCTATGGGAGTATGCCAGCATTCTTCTTTCGCTGGTACTGTGCTGTAAGATTTCTATCTGACCTGGTGCCATGAACATAACAGATTTCCAAAACAGAGGCAGATATTAGCCAGTGGTCAATCCAGTTCATCCATTCTTCTCCATTGTAGGTGTTTTGTCTTTCATGATTAGCTTAAAAATGGTGGATTAAATTGCAATATCATATTATTGTTAATAAAGGTTAAGATAGTAGGAAGGCTTCTTGTCTATACAAAACTTCACGTGGAGGAGCTACGTTTCCAAACACTCCAATGTAGAGGGCAGTGGCTCTGCCTGTCCTTTTTAAGTACAGAGAGTAGAAACATGAGAATCCACCATGTGTGTGGAGGTTGGTCGTTCATCAGCTTGGGGAAAGTAGACCTGTGCTGCTAAGACGCTCTTGTCAGGAATGCTTATGCTTTTCAGGTCCTCACTAACAATCTACAGAGATAATTCATCCCCCTGTTCTGCTTATAACAAAAAGATACACTGGAGGTAGGATGTTGTTAGACCACCTCCTCCTGATAAGGGCCCATAGTGCTCCCTTAATGTACAGAGGAAGAAGAGTGAGGGTGACTAGCTGTGCTAAAAGTAAGAAGGCCTGAACAACTGGAGAGTAAGGAGAAAATTCTTGGCTTTTATCTACAGCCCTAAGGAGATGTGCAATGATAGACCCATCACTCCGTGTTCTCACCTGTAAGGTAAGAGATAACAGCACATGATCTCCAAGGGCCCTTTGTCTGACTTTTTATGGTTTCCATAAGGTACTTAGAAATTATTCTTGAACTGCCTTTGTCAAAAAGCAATAAAATTTAATATAATATTTTAAAATCCACTATTCAAATACTAATGGACTTAAATGACAAGGGTGTTAAGAAGGACTAAATGAAAACCTTGGGCTTTCTGACCTAATCAATCAACATAAATGGATGGCAGAAGAGAGCAGAAGATGGAATACTGAACATTAGCACAAAAATTGACTTTTGAATTAACGAGTCAATCAGCAAAAATTTAAAACTGTGAAAGGTCCACTGTTAGAAATTGTGTGGCATTTTGAGGCGGGGAAGGACAGGAACATGAGAGGGACAGAAAGTGATAGAGATCAGTGATAGGAATGGAAGGCTCAGAAAGATCTGTGGTTTGAGAGAATGGGTACCATTGTGGGGCCAATGGATGCCAAGAGGGGAAGGCGCTATAATATTCACTAGGTAGGCATATCTCTTCTTCCAAAGTCAGTCTTCATCTTCTGACTACTTTAATGTGCTTCCCTAATATGGAATTTACTTTAAGAGAACAGACAATGATATATAGGTGATAGATAAATAAATGTATGTGTATTCATAAGCAGCATGGTCTAATAGCACACTGGTTTCATCTACACTAATAGCATGAAGCACAGTATTTTACTCACTGTGGTCTGAAACACTTTTAGCCAGTAGGGATTTTGTTTTTTTCTGTGTAATAGCTTACTGAGACGAGGAGCTTCCCATTCTCACACTTAGGAAACTGAAAGTTGGAAAGTACAGTGTTCACATGGCTGTGTCAACATGGAGAACAAATTTGCATGTTTTCCTCAGATGTCCAGAATGTGATTTCAGCCTTACATCATTTTCTTCATGGGTGAGAAATGATTGCTTCATCTTCTGTACCACATTTGCTTCCAAGCACAACTATTAAGGCAGGCATAGAGCAAGATAAAGATGAACTGACTATACATTCTTTGTAGAAGGAATAATTATCTTAGTATGAGTACCAACAGTAATATCAAAAATGCTGCATGAAGGAGGTGGGAAAGAAACTTCATCATATGGATTAGTTCTCCTGAACAAATCAGAAAGTAACAGAAAAACAAAATAAAACAAAACACATTAGTGTTAATTATACAACTAATCAAATCTACCTGGATGGATGGATGGATGGATGGGATGAGAGAAAGAGAGAAAGAAAGAAAGAAAGAAAGAAAAAAGAAAGAAAGAAAGAAAGAGAGAGAGAAAGAAAGAAAGAAAGATACATACATACATACATACATACATACATACATACATACATATATACATGTATAATCTGATAGGAAGACTTAATCTTATAAATTCCCTTCTGGTTTTGTGTAATACTTTCCTTGTATTTATTTAATTTAATTTAATTTAATTTAATGTTTATATGTGTTTATCAGATTTTGGCCTGTTCTTTTCTCCTCTTTCCTACTTTTGTTCAGGTTCAGTTTCAACATTCCAGTAGCTTATAGGACAGGTCGTTGGATTTTGTCATAATCTAGAAATTGAGTCTAATAAAGGAGATACCTATCACTGAATACTCATTGGACATTGCAATAAATCCTTATGTATATGATCTATGCTTAGCCTCCCTCTGACTTTAAATGACGAAGCAATAAATTGCAAAAATGAGGGTATTAGGTGATGGTTCCTTTGGGAAGTGCCTGTGGGAAGTCACTAAACAAAGTCCTTGTAAATGGGATTAGTTAATGAGCATTCTTATAGGAAAAACAGGAATCCCCAAGTGAGGACGATACAGGGTAGCACTGTCTGTGGGGCAATAAGGATCACTAGACATTTTGTGGGAGCAGATTGATTGTGGACTTTCCCACCTATAATACTACAGGAAGTGACTCTCTCACTCACCTGCTATCTGGTTCACAGTATTTTATTACAGCTGCCAAACAGCAGGAAGAAAATGATTCGGAAAGATAGGGATGCACCTGTAATGGTGCGAAAATGTAGATGTGGCTTTGGAACTGCCAGTGTGTAGATGCTGAAGTGTATCAAGTTGTGCGCTAAAAGAAGGGCATATTTCTGTGAAAGAAACATCTTGGTGAATATTGTGCACAGCGAGCTCAGTCTCCATACAGACTGTGGCCATGAGCAGAAGATTGGAAAATAGTAGCATTCAGGTTCACTCTGCTGAAGTCTCATAAGAAGATGAGAAACATGTTGTTGTAAACCGGAGAAAACAAGACCCTTGTAGTCAACATCGAAGAACTCAGTTGAATTATGCTCATAGCCCATATTCTTGCTGCAAGTGTCTTATGAATGATGAACTAAAATACTTGTCTGAGGAATATCTGAGCAAAGTTTTGAATCATGTCTTACTTAGGGTTACTATTGTGATGAAACAAAACCATCATGAGGGGGGATACAGTTTATTTGGTTAAACTTCCCTATCTCTATTCATCATCAAAGAAAGTCAGGACGGGAACTCAAAAGGGGCAGAACCATGAAGGCAGGAGCTGATACAGAAGCCACGTAGGAATAATTCTTCCCAGCTTGCTCTCTGTGACTTGCTCAGGCTTTTTTTATAGCATCCAGGACCATCATCTCAGAGAGATACCATCCACCATTGGCTGAGGCCTCACACATCCATCATTAATTAATAAAGTGTCTTGTGGGCGTAGCTTCTGTTTCATCTGAAGGAAGTATTTTCTTAGCTAAAGTTCCATCCCCATATGATTTGTACCTTGTGCCATAAAACACAGGAGAGAAAAAATTTAAAGATCATACTTTGTTTCGTTTCATTGTTTTAAGAAAGTCCTATGGTGTACAAATTTATAATCCCCATGTCAAATTTCCCTATTGTTGAAATTCCCTTGTGCGTCGTCATGACTAGCTAAAGATTTGATTGCTTAATCAAAAAAGATTTTAGTGTAAAGATTTGTAAAATTTACTTCATACCCATCCGTATTGTATAAAACAAGAATCAATGTTCAGAAAGAAAACATAATTTTGGTCAAGATAAAGCTTTAAACAATATTATTGGGATCAGCCGAGTATCATCATCAAGATTCTAAGTTGTTAATCCTGAAGAATTTCAGAAATCTGGTGCTGCTGTCTATCACAGGCCTAGAGGACAATGGTATTAGGGACAAAATAAATATAGCTAAAACCTCCTAAGGCTTGAAAAGCACTACTTTATGGAGCTAAACCTATCTCCCAGTTCAGCATTGTTGGTTCTCCAATGCAGGTCTGTGTAACCCAGTGCAGCACAGGTCCTTTGAGGCTCTTGAATGGAGCCAGGTACAATACAGTCTGTGGCAGTTACCCTTCTAGGGAGTATAGGCAGTGTGTTTTGGCAGTGTTCATACAGTGTCAGACCATACATAAGCATTCAACGTGGACAAACCATGGAGAGGTAGCATTCTAGACATAGAGCCATTTTTATGGTAGAACTGGTATTAGACTTAAAGCAGGGCTATAGGCATTTATTTAGCTCTAAAGGAGAATCCATGAGCTGGTGTTCCTTTTAAAGCCATAAGAACACAGCTAACAGGTACTGTTGGAACCCTTCATACAGCTTATAAGGCTGCAGAAGCAAGATTTGTTCAGTAAACCTAGGGATAGGGGTAGGGTGGGAAGGGGCATCTCAAGCAAAAGATTAGACAATAGTTATCAGCATTTATGGTTTCAAACACACTTAGAATCTGCAGTTCCTTCCTTCTTTCTTATTTCTACTTCTATGAATGTAGATGCTGACTTCATTGATGTACTCTAGAAGTACATAAAATGTTTGGTATTTCTAAGCAATTAGTATTAAATGAATCCTTTCTTGTATGTCACCCATATCTAATTCAAATACTATTTAAATGAGGTCCTGAATTTTTTTGACTTTCTCTTTCTCTCATTTTCTTTTGAGTAAATGTTAGATTCAACTAAGACTTTGGAGATCACAAAGATGAAAAAGATGTATTTTAAATGTGAATATAAAATACTGAATATTGTGCACCTTCCATTGTTAAATAAATCCTTTATTAATAAATGTGCAATATGGCAGTATATGAATAGACCACAATTTTAATTGACTTGTTTAGCTCACTGAAGGTACTTAGCATAGTTCTAGTACTGAGATAATACAAAACGAAAGTAGACAAAACACTTGTGTTCACAATGCCTATATTAAAATCTACTAGAACTATTGGACCAATGGTAGGTAGTATTTTTTAACTGGATGGGCCACCTTGAGGAACCGAGTTCAGTTGATCCCTAGAACCTATATGAAAACCTGTACATGTTTTTGGTTGTGAGCCTAGTGTTTGATGGCTGAGTCATCACCCAAAAGATGCTCCAACATATAACAAGAATACTGCTCCACTATGTTCATAGCAGCCTTATTTATAATAGCCAGAAGCTGCAGAGAACCAAGATATCTCTCAACAGAGGATTGGATACAGAAAATATGATACATTTGCACAATGGAGTACTACTCAGCTATTAAAAACAATGACTCATGAAATTCCTAGGCAAATGAATAGAATTAGAAAATACTTAGTGAGGTAACCTTGTCACACACACACACACACACACACAAAAAAAAAAACCACACATGGTATACACTCACTGATAAGTGGATATTAGCTCCAAAACTCAGAATTCTTAAGAAACAATTGATAGACCATGTGAAGCTCAAAAAGAAGCAAGACCAAAATGTGGATGCTTCAGTCCTCCTAGAGGGAGAAACAAAATACTCATGAGAGGAGATACAGGGAAAAATAGTGGAACAGAGACTGAAGGAAACGCCATCCAGAGACTGCCCCACCTGGAATTCCATCCCATATGCAGCCACCAAACCCAGTCACTATTGCTGATGCCAAGAAGTGCTTGCTGACAGGAGCCTGATATGGGTGTCTCCTGAGAGGCTCTGCCACAGCCTTACTGATACAGATGAGGATGCGTGCAGTGAACCATGAGACTGAGTACAGGGACTCCTGTGGAGGAGTTAGAGAAAGGAATGAAGGAGCCAAAGGGGTTTGCAATCCACAACAATATCAACCAACCAGACCCTCTCCCCACCAACCCCAGAGCTCCCAGGGACTAAACCACCAACCGAAGAGTACACATGGAGGGACCCATGGCTTCAACTGCATATGTAGCAGAGGATGGTATTGTCTGGAATCAATAGGAGGAGAGGCCCTTGATCCTGTGAAGGCTTGTTTCCCCAGTGTAGGGGGATGCCAGGGTGTTGAGGTTGCAGTGGGTGGATGGGAAGGAGAGCATCCTTATAGAGGTAGAGGAGGGGTTGGGGGGAAGGGTGGAACAGGAAAGAGAATAAAATTTGAAATCTAAATATATAAAATATCCAGCTAAAAATACCCCTATACATGTAGTATAAATCCATGCTGGGGTAGAAAAAAGCTATAAACCCTAATGATAACATAGAATAGTGATAGAAACAAACAGACCCTGGAGGCTTGTTGGCCAGTTAGTCTCTTCAAGCAGTCTAGTCAAATTTAGTGAGAGATCTGTCTTCAAAAACAAGATGAATACTGACAAAGGAAAATGATATTTGATGCCAACCTCTGGTCTCCAGAGGCACCTGAACTAGCATGCACTTGCACACACACAAACACATGTGCACATGCACATACACCCATACATCTGATTACACTCCCACACATACATACACACACTCATATATCAAATGCACATAAATAAAAGCTACCAAACGATCTTCCCAATGTAGTAATACTCTTTTACACTCTCAATTCATAAAACTTTTTCTCAATCTTTGACAAAACCTGAGTTTGCAGTTTGTTTAAATATTGGCCATTTTACATGTGTGTGCATATACCATTTCCCATTCAATTGCATTTCCTATCTAACAAGTGATTTGCATACCTTACATGTACCTCTTGGCTACCTATCGCTATCTTTGTATAATATATAAATAAAATACTTTATATTTTTATCAATTTGAGTTATTAATTATAATTAGCACAATAATTGACAGTCTTTGATTGTGACGATGTAGGAGTTTCTTTTTATTCTGAATATGTTGCCTTTGTCACAATATGGCTTTCCACATTTTCTTCTAGCCTGAAACTTAGCCTCGGTGTTTTGTATTAAGTTTGTTTTTTTGACAGTTTCAGAAATGTATATGCTTACTGAACATTATTATACTTTGCCCTCTCCCTTCATTCTATAGCTCTTTTCTTTCCAATTCTCCTCTACAAACTGCTTTCTCACAGCTATAACTGTTCACTTTGTTTTGTGAACCACTGCACTTAACCAGGACCTATGTGACCACGAGTTTGGAGCTATCCTTTCCCCAATGGACATAGCACTGGATACGCAACAGAAGGCAATTTCTGAACTCTTCCAGGATCTTCAAATAGCCAACATTTCAACAGAAAAGGGTAGGCCTCATGGTCACTTCCATGATCACCTTCCTCTGTGGTTGGTTGATGACCCAGTCAGATTTGTGAGGGCCTAGTACTCTCATGACTTTTGATTGCTATGGTTTTATCATCTAGGAAATCATCTAGAGATGCCATTGAACATCTCCTTATAGTATCTTCTAGCTGTTAAATAGTTCCTGCCCCTTTAAGTCACTGTTCTCTGAGTGTTAGCGGCTGTGGATAAATGGCTTGTTCAGGGCTGGGCAATCAATCGTCAATAATTCTCAGCATCTTTAGAGGCTAATAGTTTGCATTTACTGCTGTTCAATAAAACAAGAAATTTATCTGATTATGACTGATGTTAGCTTTTGTCTATTAATATAAACAGCTATTTAGAAGGCATTTGATGATATTTCAATTTAGTTAAATAATGATAGTAAATGCCCTCATACCCTGGTCTATGAATTCTCCAAGCAAGAGTTAGCCAATTTTATCCCCAAAAGGCCTGGGCTCTCTTCTGATGAAAACAGGACTCAGTGCAATTAGAGAGTGGGTGTTTTTCCCAACAACAGCTGTGTTACCTTTACACAGTAGGTATAGTATATGAAAGAACTGGTTTTTGTAGGATTTGTAGCTAGGTCAGTCTATGGATGACTTGTATCCCACAACAATCTTCAAAACACTTCCTCATATGAGGGAAAGAGATAGATAGATAGATAGATAGATAGATAGATAGATAGATAGATAGATAGATAGATAGAGAGATAGAGAGAGGAGGAGGAGAGAGAAGATAAAAGAAAAAAAGGACAAGGCCCTGGGTTCGGTCCCCAGCTCCGAAAAAAAAGAACCAAAAAAAAAAAAAAGGAAAAAGGAAACAAGGAAACAAGGAAGGAAAAAACAAACAAGGAAGGAAAAGATAGGTTGGTCAGTTACAGCTCAGATGGAGTTTGATTTCCCACACACATAGTGTGCAGTGTAATGTCTTTAGCAAAAGTATCGTATCCAGGAGGTCTGGTGAATAAGACTGGTTTCTTTACGATAATGTTCTTTCTCTTTGACAATGTATCTTTCCCTTCATTACCGGCATGTCAGGACACTAATCTACTTACCTCAGGTGTGGAAGATAACTACCCTGAATCTTTAGATGAATTTTATCAAACCACTTTTTGTTCAATTTCAATAATTTAGAAAAATTGAAACTCCCAGTTATTGCACTTCATTTTTCCATGTTTAATTTTAGATGCATTAGGGTTTCATCCTTTACATTTAGTTTGCTTTATTAAAAGGCAATTTCTCACGCGGTGTGAAGTAAGCTCTGAAGTGTTATTTTTTATCCTGTAGAGATTCTGAACCATTGTTGAAACAATTATAGGATTCCCTTATCATTTTGTTAAAAAGCACATTATTTGTAAATGCAGCTATAGTCCTGAACTCTAAAAATCTCTTCTTTTCTTCCGTGGTTCTAACCATACTCTACTTACCACACTCTACTTATTCATTACTGCAGCTTCATAAAAAGTACTGTGGCTTAGAAATGCAACTCTTCTAGCTTTGCTGTTTCCCATAATTATTTCCACAATTCCTACATTTTAATATAAACTATAGAATCAGCATACAGCTTCTTGAAATTCTATAAGAGCAATAGAAATTATATTATAGTCCAAATCATATTTAATCTATGTAATTTTGAACTTGCCAATCTACCAACAATTATAGATATGATGTGGAAGTCTGACACAGACTTAGTTTCTATAAGTGTAGACCTAAATGCTTGGTTCTTTGTGACCTTAATTTGAATGTAACTGTCGTCACCTAGTTTTCAGGTTATTCTTTGGTAGAAAGCAGAAAGACATTTTCTTGTATTGGGCTTATGTCCTCTGATGGTACTGAAATCATTTCTTAGTTTTTGATCTAACACCTGCAGGAGCATCTTGTATATGAATAAATAGTTATTGCCTTTCCTTCAGCTTTATTTAGTCATTGACTATGCACTTGCATACATATTTTCCCCTTAAGGTTTTCTTAAATTGGGACATAGCTGGATAACTCTTCCTTTGAGGCAAAGGATTTCATGTTTAATTAGTTTTCTTTTAACATCCAAAATAGCAGGCTTCTCTCCTACTTCCCATTTGTCTGTATCTTCCCACCCTCTTCTATACCTAAACTCAACTACCTCAGTATTCCTGAATTCACTTTCATATCACATATGTTCTATTATTCTCTCTACTGCTCTCCCTGAAAGCCTCGTTTGCCTCCCCTCTTGGCCCCTTTCTCATTTCCTGACATCTGAACTCATCTATATACATCTACACTTACATATATATTCATGGACTGCCTATTCTTGCTGGTTAGAAATTCCAGTACAATGTCAAAGTGGTGATAGCAAGCTCCTTGCCTTATGTTTGATCTTTGGAAGAATACATGCATATTTTATACTGCATAGATGACTTATCCCTCATTTAATTTTTTCAGCATTGAAAGTCATACCAGGACTTTGTTCACATTTAGGCAAGTACTTATTGATATATACCTCCTGTGAAATTATCTCTTATTGAAAATTAATCTTTTGTATCATTTCGAAAAGTATGCTTCATCTAAAATAAAAACCCTAAACTTGTTTCCTTTCCCATCTGAAACTTTTCTGTTTTTAACTGTAGTATCAGACTAAGTAAACAAAATTAATATTTGATTATATACTTTCTTTTCCCAATCTAGTTTGACCATTGTAGCTCAAACCAGATACCCAAAGAGGCCACTGGGCATTTGGAACAATAAAAAACAGTGATATCAGAACTTTTCTTGGATACCGTTGGAGCATGGTAAGGGCTTGTGTGACTAAATGCTGTAAAGTAGGAAAAGGAAATAAGACTGAAAAAGGGAGAATGCTGATATAACTTAAATGACCATAGCTTCTCTATGCCTTTGGTAATGATTTAACTAACCTCATATTCAATACTCAAACAGCAACTGCTGATATATTATTACTGCTGACATCGTTATTCTTATTGCTATCATATGTGCAAATGATACTTTCTTTTATCCATAGGAATAAAATCATTAATTCTTTCTTTCTCTTTCATTCTTTTGTTCTTCCATTCATTCTCTCTCTCTCTCTCTCTCTCTCTCTCTCTCTCTCTCTCTCTCTCTCTCTCTCTTGTACTACAGACAACTAATGATTGTTGAGAGAAGTAGTCATCCTCAAGAATGAGTCCCCTAATATGTTACCTAATTCCAAGTGTTCAACCATGAGTTCATCTACATGCAAGCGATCTTGAATGGGCTCAGCAGGGTGTACATGATGTATACATGTGTGTGTGTGTGTGTGTGTGTGTGTGTGTGTATGTGTGTGTGTGTGTGCTGTAACAATTACAGGCAAAGAGGCTTTGAATTTGAGAGAGAGCTGTGGGGATATATAGAAGGGGTGAGAGGGAGGAAAAGGAAGAGGAGAAATAACGTGCTAACTTTTATTTATAAAAATACATTTAAAAAAAAGATTCTCCCATTTCTATAATAATCAGCCCTCTAGAGTAAATCTCTTGTGAGCGTTACTGGTGACAATAATATACAAATCTGCTGACAGTTATGACTGAGTATCTCTTGTGAGCTGTTCCCAGCCTCAGAGGTGCCTAGTGACCAAGGGAATGCAGAGTGTGTGGAATCTGTGAAGTCTCGGCTTCTTGGGATGGGCGAGTTCTCCCCCTCAACCCCCCAGCTGTACTATGACAAGACTGTCAGTAGTTAGTGGAGCTCTGACTCCGAAGTGCAAAGACCTTATGCTGCACTGAGAGACAGGGAAATCACTCCTGTCAGCTGCAAGGAGGGCTGTGTAGGGAGCCAAGTAAGTGGTTTGGTAGAAGTTTCTACCCTGCCCAATTCTTAGTTGTCTTTCCCATAACAGTTGTAACATGAAGCTGCAAGGACTGTGCACAAGATGTGACAAAGAGATTACCTCTATCGGAGGGCACTTTATGGGTGTGAGCTCGCTTTGATCCCCTGCCAGAAAGCTGCAATTTATTGAAGGTGGGTTTGTGAAGTAGGGTTCTGCCAAGGAGAGATTGGCACAAGAGGAATGGAGACAGCTAATTCTCAGGGGTCGTCTTTGGCAAAATCTGTTATTGAGGCCCCATGGTCCTTGTGCTCCTAGCTGCTGACAAACAAGAGTGCCATCTGCAAACTGTGATTCATAAACACTCTGTCAGTCCGCCATCTACCCTGACATCATAAAATAACAAGAAGCTGCATTGTAATAAAGAGGGGAGCATTTCAGCCTACCAATTAAATGCATCTAATTTATTTCTCTTACAGCTGAGGCTTTATTTATTAGTAAACAGCTGCATTTGTTACACTTTTTTTACTCAAATCATGCCAACTGGCACTCTAGATGATCCATTAATCCTAAATAATCATCTGGGTACTTCATTGATCCTGGATATATATGTCTGCATGTATAAGATGATGATTGAAAAACTCAGGCTAACCTTGCCAGTTGGTTGGAGGATGTAGCTCAGGGTGTCGAGCTGGGGGCCCTAATGTGAGGTATGTGGGTGTAAATGAAGTCTGACTGATCTTTTGAAAAGAAGCTGAATGTAGCTTTTTTTCACTTATTCTAGGTACAGGCAGAGAAATGTGTACAGTTTGCAACAATTGAACTTGCTGCATCGTTGTCAAAATCTAGCTAGAGTGAGACAACCAGGAACAGATTGTACCTGTTTGCAAGAGGGGTAGAAACAAGTGGGAGAAGAAAGGAAGCTGTGATTCCTCCCTTTCAAACTTTGCAGACCCTTCTATTTGGATATTCATCTGAGGCAGGAAATCTACTATCTTGGCAAGGTTCACACCAGCATATGTGTATAAGAGTATATACATGCACATGTGTGCACATGCATACACTCACACACATACTTTATTCTACTAAAAATGATTGTTGTGTACATGGATAGAATCCCATCTAACACTTTGTTACTAATTTTTAGTTGATACCTGTAGATTATCCAGGAACATGGTTAAGGAGATTTGTGTCATGAAGAACCAGCATGCTTTTCTGGACCACCTTTTAAGGGACTAAGTTATCAATTTAGACTAATCTGTATCTGGTTATAAGAAAGTTATTATTGTCCTAACATTTATCCAACCCCATGGTACACAATGGGTCATTGGAACAAGTCTTCTCCTCTCCAGAAAGGGCTAGCCATTTCTTTCAAGTACTATTTTTTTTCTTTTTTCTGGGAAGTACTTTTTAAGTATAATCATTGCAGAGAGGTACAAATGACTGACTCTGGCCTACTTAAGTTCAATTACATTAGAAGCCTCTGCAATATGACATTGCATTTATGGATGCTCAAATCATGTGGATGGGTGATATTCATTAGTGTATTATTCAAAAGCCAATATTCTATTATGGTACTTTCAATTAACAGACATCGATTAAAATAATCTTAATTTTATTTTGTCTTTTATTTGGTTTTCATAGCTACTGACATAGGCAGGCATGTATAACAACTCAGGTTACTTAATTCATCATGAAACTGAAGTGGGGCAATTGGAAGAGAAGAAAACTGAAACCAAAATACACTTTACACATATGAAACATCTCTTAATGATTTACTTAGCCAAAATAGGGAATGTATATGTAAGTATGTGTATGTGTAGTGCATTGTGCATATGTAAACGTGTTAGATAAAAGCACCCCGCAATCAGTCCTAGAGAGATTTTCATGCTATAGAAATTATCAATACCAGAAATCAGAGTCAAGGCTCTTTCATCCCCATTCATGAACCATTCATCAGCCCATTCTTTTTAGAAAGAACAGAGTATAAATCCCAGGAAAAAAAAAAGAGCCCTTAATAAAATTACTGAGCAGCCAATTGACAAAATTGGTGTGGGTGTCTCACTGGGGTGAGATCTTGATATCCTCACCCACAGCTATTAGTCTCGGTTTGCACACACTCAGTTCCTTATTTGACAGACAGCACACCAGAAGCGGCAAATTAAAAGAGGTAAGAAAGGTGACAGATGAACATCTGATTAACAGGAACATTCAAACACGTAACACAGTCTAAGGTTGTTCGCTGAAGGGAAGAGGAGCCAAGTGTAGCCTGCAGTTCTTTTCCTCGTACCTCAAAACTCTTATTTGCAGAACGAACGAGTCATCAAGAAGTAGAATAAATTATATTTTAATCCTAATGCTTCTTGTGATGATGAAGCAGTGTTACATGTCCTACTATATTGCAGAAGTCCGAGCAGTAACACTGGGTGGGAGCTTGGCGACTATCAGCTCCAGCAGTGCTCAAATGCATTTGTTACAAAGTTCAACTTCTAATGGTCTGTTTGTTAAAATAAGCCAGGCAGTGACGTCAGCTCTGTTGAGGATCACGGCTGTTTTGTAATCTCGCCTATTCACAATGCATACTAAGAACCACTGAAAAGACGATCTCACAATCCAAAATTTTCTAGACATGGAGAACAGAGATACATATTTAATTTAGCTTAAAGGTCTAGGGAACCAAGCTTAGCCCAGTTCACATTTAAAGAAAAAATCAAACGGATGGAATTCCCAGAATTAAGCCGGGTGTTAGGCACATTTGGACCTAAGAGACAGAATATAATGACATTGAATTTTCAATAATAGTTTAACAATTGATCATATTGATTTCTATTATTTATTTGCCACTTGCTGTAGGTCAGCCCATAAGTCTTTGTTTTCAATCTCATTTACGCAACCCAAGGCTTGGGAAGATTAAGCATCTTCTTTAAGGTCATTCAGCTACTAAGTGACACTCAGCTTTGAGTGAGTTCAAGGCTAAGGCCAGGGCTCCAAACAAAATGCTAGCTTCTTTAATGTTCCCTATTGACAAGGCACAAAGTTGAAATGGAAATGTTTGGAGGGATTAGAAACAGCCTCCAAACTTTGGGACCACAGCTATATAATATGGCAAGAGAGCACTGAGCTAGCATACTGGGATCAAGTGAGGAAAACGAGTCAGGGGCTTAGTGTTACAAACCAGAGGAAGGAGCACATATCAAATGAATTATGCTTAAAACAACTGAGATTTCGATGAGTGGCCTCTGTCAGAATCATCGGATCCTGAATGAGTCTCCATGCCTGTTGTTTATTAATTGCCTCACAATACAGGAGAGGGCCACAGTGAGACCAAGCTGACAAGATTAAAGCACGGGCACCCATAAGGCTTTTCTTTTAAGAAAATTAGGTTTTGAGCTGTATGAAATGAAAGCATTGAGATAATCTATATTCCATTTGTAAAATAGACTCAAATGCAAGGTACTACGTAATTTTAAATCCCAAGCATCGAAGGTGATGTTTATGACTTCTTTGTTTGAATTAAGTTTGACATCTCTGGGTGCAGAAGCCTACGCTAGGATGATGGCAAAGAGAAAGGATGGGGGACACATTCTGGGATGCTTTGACTAAAAGTAGAGGTAGGACCACAGTTAGCTGCTGTTAGTCATTCTTTCTTTAATCAAAAAGGCAACTATGGAGTCAAAGAGCCCACTGATTCCCGCTTGCCCAAAGCTCCACCCATCACAGCTCCAGATCTGCTGTGGTCATTATTTCTTTTGCGCTTTGCTTTATTTTGGTGTTTTGTTTTGTTTTGTCTGGTGTAGTTGTTTTCTGAAATGAGGTCTTGCCACGTTTTGCAGCTTGCCTTGACCTCCTGGGGTCAAGCAATCCCCCTGACTCAGCCTTCAGGGCAGATGGGATGCTGGTAGTTACCACACCCAGACCAAGGTTTCATTTCTCCCCTAGAGCACCACACTTTCCTTCTTTATGGTGACATCACCGCAGAAACGAATAGACCAACGTTCCATGTGCTTCTTTCTCCCCCTCTGCCCCAACCCTCTTTACTGCTGAGAAACCATATTGTCTTCATCGACTGCCCTCAGCTCAGATGGCACAGATGTGAGTGTATTTGATAAAATCCAGTAGATTATCTTCCCCTTCTCATCTCACCATCCAATAATAATCATTAAGTCCCTGAAAACCCACAGTGCCAGCAATATTGGTCCAATAAGTAAATTCACACTTTCCAAACAGATGGGAGTGATGTTTCATTGCCAATGGATGAAATTGCTTTAAAAAGCATCAACAATATACAAGGGAAGGGAAAGGCGCACCGTTGCTGCTGGAAGTCAAGCCACATGCAATAGTCGCTGCTTAAGAATCCAATATTGCATTTGCTTCATTATAGTACTTTGTCTGTCAGCTCATTTGAGTCTATTAACTTAATTGTTCTTTATTAACAAATGGGTCATTCTCGCTGGCAGCAGAGCAAAGCTCAAATGCCAGTTAAATGCTTTGATGAATGCGATATCCCCTTTCCATTCTGTTCTTTCTCTGTACACGCAGAGAACAGGGATGTGTGTGTGAACACACGCACATGTGCACACTCGGATATGCACATGGCACACATGAAGCCACGCAGAGACAGAGACCGAAATAGAGACACACAGAGAGGGAGCAGGGAAGGAGAGAGGAAGGAAGGGAGAGCAGAGTAGAAAAGGGAAGCTTTGTAATTGAGTGTACTTATAGAAAGGAATCAGATTTTTTTTTCCTTAGCAAATGGGGAAGTGTTTGTCTTTACAAACGAATTCTACTGTAACTGCATATCAGATTTCTCTTTCAAACGTGTATCATGCCTCTGGCAATGTGTTCTTAGTCTATTAATACTTTAATGTTTTAGCTAGACAAATTAGAAATAATGATCTTTGGACACCACAATTTTTGAGGAATTTCCCCTTTAAATCATAAATATTTTTCTTATTTGCTTTTTTATGTTAACCACATTTTATAATTTAAAAAGAGAGAGTTCCTATTGTCCTCCTCTATCTCAGTCTTTCTTTCTCTTATTCCCAGTCCCAGCATCCATACCACTTCTTGGGTGACATTATCCTACTCACCAAACCTGTAAGTTTAACTGAGGGTGACAGGGTGACCTTGATGACAGATGTTCTTATGGCAACAGATGGCACTGGCAAACCCGAGAAGCTGCTGTATGCCGTCTCCCTGCCACCTGTGCCTGGTCAGATTGAGCCCATCAATTATCCAGGCTGCCCCATCCCCTGCACAGCCAGTCAGATGGATTGGCCCAGAGGATTTGCTGCCTGTGAGGCAGTAGCAACGGGTCTGGGAGAAGCAGGCAGGTGAGAGGCCCCTTTCTACCATTCTTCTGCATTCATTGTCACAACCTGTACTGCCCCCAACTCAGATTATTAAAAGATCATAGCAATTAAGACAGCAACTAAGTTACCTTACTAGGAACATAAGACAAACACTCTGAGATAATACACAAGAGTTATCTTCAGTGGTTAGGGAGCTTACCAAACTCAGAAAGAGACACATCATAAGATTTTTCTGTCTTCTATATCCCATACAATTCTTGCTTCCAGTCTCTTCTTTTGCTTGTCTATTTATATATAAATCAAATGACACAAAGACACCAGAAAAAGAAAAATACTAATAATAACTTTAATCTGTTACTGCATAAAAGTGCAATAGATTTTCTCATGGAAAAAAATTACTAGAGAATGTACATTCATTTTCCTTTAAGCTTTTTAGTAAATGTACCACAGGTAAAATTTATGCACATTTTGTGGTTGAAGACACTGATTCTGTGAGAGATTCGGCAACACAGTCAGGAAATTGGAGTCAAGATCTGAACACAAGGCAGGTGGGTTTTCCAATACAACACAGTGCTTCCACAGAGTAACCAGCGAAACCTTATGATCTACTTGGCTACTAGAAGATGGCTAGAGGGCCACAGCTCACATCCTCACCGCTGGCTGGCTTATCTTCTACATTCCTGCTACTTCAATAATTACATCATTTATTAATAAAGTCATATGCGATCTCCAGCAAGAAGGTCAAGCATAAGTGCAACCTTTTATTATTTTTCATTAGCACAACAGGGTGGTTAAAGTCAGAACAAATTGGCTTCTCGCTACCCAAACAAAAGTCGAGTAATATATGAAACCATCAGTAGACCTTAAGCCAGATGGTGGTGTCATTTCTAAGAAATAGCATATGCTAGCCATTATGATACTTAAATGTAATGGTTTTATACATCTCCAGTGGTGGAGGGGGTGTACAACAGGTTTTAGCCTAGGAATTTTTTTAATGGTGCTTTAACCCTCCAAAATAGAGTATTTCCACAAAGAAAGCCAGCTGATAGAGCTTGGCTTAATAAAGGAGAAGCCTGCTTTCCTGCCTTGCTTCATGTAACAATAGGCCAGCATCTGGATTTACTGCTCCCATGGTTGGCTGTTTTACATAATGCTGCTGAATTGGAAACTATTACATGCTTTTTTGATTTTAGAAAAATTGCCTTAAAAGTTATTTACACTCATTTTATAAGAGGACAATATAATGATTTTTTTCCTAACTCTGATTAGCCATGAGTCATTTCCTAAGAAATGAATTTAATTTACCACAGAAAGAAAGTTGTAATAAATCATGAATGTGGACTGTTTCTAAGTGGGGTTAAAAACATCTTATTTACATTTGCCCCTGAATAAATCACAAACATTAAATTAGTCTTAAGAGAGAAAAAAATGTAATTTTGAAATCCTTCTGAAAACATGACTGGGAGAAGGGAGAAATGTGTGTTAGGAGGCGTAGGTAAAGCTTGAAGTCTTTGGGAAGTGAATTGCCAGTCGGGAATTCATGTTAATCCTGTGTACTAATGACACATGGGATTTTGTAGATTCACTTAGTATCTCTGTGGCTTCCTTGGTCAAATGAAGGGACTGAAACTCATATTTCTAAGTCGAATCTTTTGGCAAGATCAGAGTTCTTCACAATAATCCTCTTTCTACCCGCATTTCTGCAGCTGAGAATACCATGATTTCCTATCACTGGGAGATCAAAGGTGAACATGTGACTTCTTCGGCCAATGAAATGTGAGAAATGCCCAAAAGGTTTTTTTTTTTGTTTTGTTTTGTTTTGTTTTTTGTTTTTTTCCTGGAGCTGGGGACCGAACCCAGGGCCTTGCGCTTGCTAGACAAGCGCGCTACCACTGAGCTCAATCCCCAACCCCCACAAAAGCTTTAAGATCCAGTTTATGATCTATCAGATTCCCCTCTCAGGGTTGTTCCCACCATAGTAGAAGGTAATCTGATATAATCTCTGTCAATATGAGTCTCTGCACAGCCTGGATGGCTTACAGGCTCCCTGTGGCATGAGCAAGAGAGGAACTTTAGCTGTAACAGCTATTTTTCTTACAGTAGCAGAACCTGGCTTATGGTATAGAAGAGGTGAGCGAGGCTCACCCTCGTCTAGAGGGTTGAAGCTCCTGCTCATCTAGAATTGATGAGTCAGAATCTCATGGCGGGGCAGCGGCTGCATGTGCTCTCACAGCTTCCCTACTGATTCTGAGGTATATCTTGCCTATAATTCACTGAAGATGCCCTCTTAGTGCACGGGAGGGTAATAAAATGGTAGCTTCTAAGTCCAGATGACCTGAAAGGATAAGGAAACCTTACATGCCATATTGTATGCCAGTTCATACAAATATTCTACCACCTTTGGTAAAGTATCAATAAACTGTAATGAACAGCCATGGAGCTGTGAATGCATTGAGGGCTGCATCCAATAATTTAGTTCTCTGATGATATCTAAAAACTTTGAAGGTTTTTAAGTTTTGCCCTAAAAATTAGTTACTATGCATAATATATTATATATAGATATATACAGATATATAACTTATCTGATACCTTATTATTTCCTCTACTATAAAGGTATGTAAGGAATTACCACACTGGAAAAAAAGCTTTTGAGCAACAACTGATCTGCCAAATATTCAATACTTCACTAAGGGTTGCTGAATCAAACACTGGCTTTCAACCCATGTTCAACTTAATCTATTATAATAAAAAGTGCCATACTGGATCTCCATCTTTATTTCCACACATGCAGGGTATAAGTCATATAGTAGCAAACCCAATTCCTGCCTCTATTTTCTTTGTAGGTATAGAGTAGCTGGCTTCAAATCTTGGTTCCTTCACAGTTCCTGAGGCACTACTTTATAGGATCTCTGTCATACTTTCTTTTTATTTTCTACCATTTAAAAATGGCATGATAATGTGATTTATCTTACATAATTTTTGTCAGCATCAAATAATAAATTAGTAAAGTGTTAACTAAACAAATAGAATTAATGAGAGAAGGACCAGTCTGAGATGTAGTTTCGATGTAGTGTCTTGGCCTAGTATGGGTAAGGCTTGAGTTAAATTTCCAGATCTGTAAAGAAATAGGAAGAAAGAAAAGGGAAGGGTTTGAAAAGTAACTTATGAGTCAAATAGATCATCAGCAACTTCCAGGAGAGATTTAAATGAGAAAGGGGGAAAAAAGGAAAGGGAGAAAGATTTGAAAATTATGGAGGGGACACCACAGACTCAGGAGGATCGTCCAAGAGAAAATGATATTCGAACCTCAGCTGTAATCCAAAGAAAGGAAATGAAAACCAGAGAGAGTAAAGAGAGATGCTAGTGGGGAAGAACCTGAGAGCTGAGCAGAAATGCAATGTAAAGGATATGATGCAAAGAAAGAACCAGGAAAGCATAGTAATAACTTATCTGGAGCTAGTGAGGCAGAAGAGTGCGGAAGTTGAAGCTGGGCAGCACTAGATTGTATTTATCGCTTTATATTTTCTTTGCCTATTGTTCTTGTAATTAATTTCATTATGGAGTTTCCAGACAACAACTTTTTTCAAAAACTGTGAATAACACAGGGTAGATGTTAAAGAGTTTTATTTACCATGATATAAATGGAAATTTCCATCCCATTTTCTTTTCTTTTTTTTTTTATTAACTTGAGTATTTCTTATATACATTTCGAGTGTTATTCCCTTTCCCGGTTTCCGGGCAAACATCCCCCTTCCCCCTCCCCTTTCTTATCGGTGTTCCCCTCCCCATCCTCCCCCCTTTGCCGCCCCCCCCCCAACAATCTAGTTCACTGGGGGTTCAATCTTAGCAGGACCCAGGGCTTCCCCTTCCACTGGTGCTCTTACTAGGATATTCATTGCTACCTATGGGGTCAGAGTCCATCCCATTTTCAATGTGGGGAACGTATCAGTTAGGACAGTTCCATACTACAATTGAGAAAGGTGTAATGAAATGACTTTGCATAGCAAAGGAACAGACACAGGTAAAGAAAAAAAGATAATAATAATAATAAAGCATTCTGGAATTAGCAAGGGCAGATGGTACAATCTAAATGAAAAGAGGGAAGACTTAAGAGAACCTGGAGAATAATCCAGACATAGCAGGAGATGAAGAAGGCAGCTCACCAGAAGCTCTGACTTGGCAAAAAGTCTGAGTGTCTAGTGATGTTGGAGAAAGGTAAAGAGCAGATCTCCTGTGACAAGCATGGAAAGTACTCTACACTGAACAGCAAAGTAACATGGTAGGACTGTTAGGTAAGTCACCATAGCAACTATGTAGAAAATGGACCAGGAGAAACACGAAGCTTATATCCATCCAGATAATGAGCAAAGTCTAAACTGCTTTATCATGCTAGAATAGAAAAATACAGATTTATGAGTATACTGAATGTCAAAATGTTCAGGGGTTGATGACTGGTATACAAGCTATATGACTGGTATATAACATATATGACATAGATTATTCTCATAATTCTAGTGTGAGTGACACTAGATAGTCAAGTGACATAACAACCAATGCAGTTAAGCCAATGGAGGCATTGGAGAATGTCATTTTGTAGAGCACTAGGAGATGGAGAGGACCTGGGAATGTCCATCTAGGTGGTGATTTGCCACAGTTGGCCAGCAATATAGGTATATGTGGTGCTCAAGAGAGAGACAAGTAAGCCAAGAAAAGCAACAGTATCTGACTCACTGCCCTGCTCCTAGGGACCTGGCCCACTCTTTGACTGTAGGCTTTTTGCTGACTGACCAAGTTTCCATTAGGAAATTATCCTTGAATTAATTGTATTTTCTGTTTCAGAGACAGAAAGACCATTAATTTTCTGTGCCTATGGGCTTGTCAAGATTCAATATTAGAAACAGAATAAATCTTTAGTTTTGATTTATTGCCCTCTTAAAAATTGAATTGATGATTTTATGCAGGCGTGGGCTGTTCAAATTATACAAATACTTGAGAAAACATCCTCTTTATACCTTTGGCCTTAGGACATTAATCCACATTGCTCTTCAAAGAACTCTTACTCTCCTTTTGACATGCAAACCAAGCTTACTTAAAGGGTGCCATTGGACATTACTTCTCTTTACTCCATTCTCCTCCCCAGGTCTTTGGGAAGCTGTTCCCATCTCCTGCTTCGGTTGATTTCCTTGTTACAATACATGAAAGCTGTTGTGAGAACAGTATTACTGAGCGTTCATATTAAGGCTTGCTGAACATCATGGGGGTAAAAAAAGCACTCTTTCCTGTACATAATTATAGGCAGGTAGATGAAGAGATAGATATTGTTTCACATGCACTATGCTTCCTGGTTGTATGTGATACTTAAATGATCAGATATATTCATACATATGGACATATAAGCTTTCATGGAAATTCCCAGGTGAATGTGCTCATATGTGTAAGTATGAATTTATGCTTTAATATATGGCAGTGTGAATGTGCCCAAATATTATGTGGTGTGTGTGTGTGTGTGCGCGTGTGTATGTGTGTGTGTGTGCGCACGTGTGCGTGTGTGTGTGTGTATGCATGCTACTGACTGTAGGATTGTGAGAAGAAAATTGTTTCTGTCTTTGTATAATAAGAAGAAGGCGACAAAGGGTTAAAGCAATCACTTTGCAAATGGCTTTCCAAAAAAGCTGCACCCTAAATTAATTTTGGCTGGTAATCTATATCGGGTTAAATAACTCCTCATTATTCTGTAACACAGCTGAGGCATCTCCAAATGTTTATCTTGTTTTGTAACCGGTACCTTCTGGTATATTCTAGTGCCAGCACTCCCAGCTCCTGCTATATTTCATTCTCACTATTTTTGGACCAAGCTGCTGGTTCCAGGTGATTTAATAAATTGCTTTTTTTTTTGAGGGGGGGTGTTCCTTTTAACTTACCCATCTGCTCAACACATGCGTAACTTGCAATCTGTCGGCAGTTTGCAGAAAGACAAACTGTCAGAGCTGCATGCATTTGACAACTTTGTTCCCAATTAGGTTAGTGGTAATTTAACAGATTTCAGGGCAATGGAGAAAGGGATGGCATGTTATTAAAGCATCAATTCTGACAGACCCGAGCACATATGATTTCAATGTAAATTATTTTAAATGCTTTAATTAAAACCAAAGAAGGATTTACCCTTTTAAGTGGTAAGCTATAGCAAGACAAATTTAAAAGGAAAGAGAGTAACTGGGGTTTCTAAATGCTTTATGTATACAAGGCAGTCCAGCAGTCAGGACACTGTAATCTATGGTGGTAATGTGGAGGCAGAGTTAATTATTCATTGCTTCCTCTCCGTAGCAGATGTGATTCGATACATGACGTACAGTATTCAGAGCCTGGAACGCTGTCTGTGAAAATCTCAGCTCAGGCTTCTTTTGGATCCATCAGGAAATTGCCAGAATCTGTTTAACACGTTAAATAGATTCATAAGAAAAAAATGTTGCGTTTTTTCCCTTTGTTTTTCCTATGTTTCAACGCAGCTGCTTCTCTACTTCACTGAGCTCAGACTCCACAGCCTCTGTATCCCCACCCCAGCTACAGTCTTAATTCCCTATAGCACATGGACAGATGTGTACAAGTGATGAGGATGAGCAAATGGGGAGATCTGTGTCTCAGGTCACTTTGCAGCCATGCAGCCCCCCTCTATCTTGGAAGTTGCTGAGAGCAGGGTGAGCAGAGTGTCATTGAGTGAATGCTTCGTGTTCTGGAAGGGAACTTCCTAAACCAAGGACGTACATAGGTAGAGATATTTCCCTGATGAATATGAGAGCATGTTTGATTTAGCCAAACTATAAATCTAATCATTGGCTTAGTGCTTTCCGTTTGTTCTTAAAAAACACTGAGTGTTTTATTCTTGAAATCACCAAACATCAATTAAGGTTTAATATTCCTTGAATATAATTGCACAAAATTCTTTAACAGACACATTCCTTAGTCACTTGGGAAGAGCTTACCATTTTCTATATGGACCTATTGAGTTGAGGGCTATCTGCTCTTTTAGAGTTATTGAAATGGCTTGACAAGGAAGGGTATTACTACCCCACAAGCAAATCGTCTTAATTTATCAAATTGTTTCTAACTAGGTTACTATATCATAACTTTTAAGAACACCATTAAGAATAATTGTGACTGCGTTCAACTGGCTGGCAACTGGGTTGAAATAAAATTTTTGTAGCAAACTGAACTTTATCTCTCTGTTAACGTTACACATAATTGCATAATAAGTTCTGCAGAGGAAGGCCTCAGGAGCTGCTTCTCTGGAAAATTTATGCATAATAGATCTGAAGTGCACTTGGATCTGTGGGTGGTGAGTCAGTCAGAAATGGCATCTTGGGACTAATTTTGGAATGCTGAGAGATGGGCATAGTGTTCCCTTTCCTCTCTCCATCCCAGAGGATCCACTACTATAGCCTCTTCTGAATTCCAGAGCCTTCTCTGTACAGGACTGGTGCCTTCCTTCCTTTTGGTTTGGCTTTGGTTATTCTGGCTATATTGAAAGAAGGTAGTCATCGCTACTCTTAGAGCAGAGTTTATCGCCTCTGTCTCCTAGGAGAATGACTCTAGCAAACCCTTTTATCATCCTGTAGCTTTGGTTTCTCAACTGCGGGCAGAATAATGGATAGCTACATTTCAGAATGTTTTGAGAATTAAATAAGACAGTGTATTTCAAATGTCAAGTATATAGTCGGTAAGCCATAAATATAGTTTTGTCACCTCCTCTACTTAATTTTACTGGTACTTTTATTCAGTTCTGCCTTATTATGTACTTTGTCTTATGGATAAGGATGTGGGAAAAGAAATGAAAAAAATTAAGGGAAACTAGATCATGAAGAACGGGTACCTAATGAGGCATAAGACAAAACACTAGAGAAGTCTGGAAAATCTGTTAGACAGTGAGTTACATAGGTCTCTGGGGTGTATACAATGAAAGTAGTCCTTACCTCTTTAAGCTGGATCTTGGCCTGGTATCTGTGTATTTTTAGACCTACTGGTAAACCAGTAGGTTGAGGCCAACTTGCAACAAATTTATAAAGAACACTTGTATATTCTATGCCTTAGGGTTTTATTGCTGTGAGCAGACACCATGACCAATGCAAGTTTTATAAAGGACAACATTTTATTGGTGCTGACTTACAGGTTCAGAGATTCAACCCAGTATCATCAAGTCAGGAACATGGCAGTGTCCAGGCAAGCATGGTGCAAGAGGAGCTGAGAGTTCTACATCTTCATCCAAAGGAAGCCAGGAACAGACCGAGCATCTTCAGGCAGGTAGGAGGAGGGTCTCCAAGCTCACCCCTACAGTGACACACTTCCTCCAACAAGGCCACACCTTCTAATAGTGCCACTCCCTGGGCCAATATGCAAACCATCACATTCTACAATCAGACAGTTTAAGTTTCCTTCCTGTGCTACTGGTGAACTAAGCAGATGAGAACTCTAATTTACATTTCTGAATCACTTTGTAATGATGGAGTGATGGAGCCTCCATATCAATCATTATTAATTCTCTCCGTCATACAAGATAGTATCTAGATCCTGAGAGGCTGACAGAGTCTGGAATATTTAGGCAACGCATCTTCATGTTCACTCCTCAACAGACTTTCAAATACTTATTTCCCAAAGAACATGGCTCTTGTTGGATATTTTCAAGGGCTAACTCTCCAATGGCACAGTTCTTGTCAGGCTTCAATCGTTTTGCACTCATCTAAAAGTTGTCATATGCATCTTAATGAAATGAAGGTGTCAGATAGGCCTAGTGGCACATGCCTTTAAATCTTTTTTTTTTTTTATTAACTTGAGTGTTTCTTATTTACATTTCGAGTGTTATTCCCTTTCCCACTTTCCGGGCAAACATCCCCCTAATCCCTACCCCTCCCCTTCTTTACAGCTGTTTCCCTCCCCATTCTCCCCCCATTGCCACCCTCCCCCCAACAGTTATGTTCACTGGGGATTCAGTCTTAGCAGGACCAAGGGCTTCCCCTTCCACTGGTGATCTTACTAGAATATTCATTGCTACCTATGAGGTCAGAGTCCAGGATCAGTCCATGTATAGTCCTTAGGTAGTGGCTTAGTCCCTGGAAGCTCTGGTTGCTTGGCATTGTTGTTCATAAGGGGTCTCGAGCTCCTTCAAGCTCTTCGAGTTCTTTCTCTGATTCCTTCAACGGGGGTCCCGTTCAGATCTGTGAGTTCAAAGCCACCTCTTTTAATTTCTGTTTTTCTTTTTTTCTTGGATATTTTATGTATTTACATTTCAAATTTGTCCCCTTTCCTGGTTCCCTCCTCTCCCAACCCTCTCACTCTGCTTCTATGAGGATGCTACCCATCCATACACCCACTCCACTCCCAACTCACTGCCCTGGTATTATTCTGCACTGGGGAATAGAGCCTTCACAGGACCAAGAGCTTCTTCTATTGATGTCAGACAATGTCATCCTCTGTTACATATGTGTCTGGAGCCATGAGTCTTTCCATGTGTATGTACTCTTTGGTTGATGCTTTAGTCCCTGGGAGTTCTAAGGGGTCTGGTTAGTTGATATTGTTGCTTTTCCTATGGGGCTACAAACCCTTTCAGCTCCTTCAGTTCTTTATCTAACTCCTCCATTGGGGTCCCTGTACTCAGTCTGATGGTTAGATGCAAGCATCCTCATCTGTATCAGTAAGGCTCTAGGAGGACCTCTGAGGAGACATCCATATCAGGCTTCTATCAGCAAGTACTTCTTGGGCATCAGCAACAGTGACTGGATTTGGTGACTGCATATAGGATGGATCCCCAGGTGGGACAGTCTCTGGATGACCTTTCTTTCAGTCTCTGCTCCACTCTTTGTCCCTATATTTCCATTAGACAGGAGCAATTCTGGGTTAAAATTTTGACAAGTGTGGGTAACCCCGTTCCCCATCCAGGGGCCTTGCCTAACCTCTGGATATAATCTCTATAGGTTCTCCCTCCCCTTTCTTGAACATTTCAGCTAATCTCACCCCTGTTGGGTCCTAGGAGCCTCTCGCTTTCCTGTCATCTGGGATTTTCTGTTAGCTATCCCCATCCCCCATTGCTATACACCTCTGTTCGAATTCCTGACCCTCTGTATATCAACCCTATATCCTCTCGTACCTGATCCCAATCCCATCCTTTTCCATCCACCTCTTCTTTTCATTCCCAGTCCCTCCCACCTTCTAACTCCTCTGAGTATTTTGTTCCCCCTTCTAAGAAGGACTGAAGCATCCATATTTTGGTCTTCCTTCTCAAAGACACCTTAAGTAAAATATCTGTGTACATGTGAATCTCAACCCATTTTAATTTACAAGCATTTACAGAGCATTTCTTGTGTTTAAGGAACTGAACTGGATACTAGAAATTAAATGAAATCTAAAAGCACAAATGTACATTAGGACAAGATTATTGACAAGGTAAACAAATTAAGAGTAACCTAAATACAGCAGCTGTGCATCCACTATATAATATGGGTTTCAGATCATAAAGTATTATTTCAGATTGAAGAAAAACTTTGATAACCTGTAAAATGTATATCTTTAATACTATTCAATTATCAAAAACAAGGACATTATGAATTTTTCAGGCAAATAGATGGAAATAGAAAATATCACCTGAATAAGGTAGCCCAGACCCAAAAGGGCATGTACTCACTAATAAGTGAATATTAGCCATAAAAAGCGTGATACCTAGGATACAACCCACAGACCATAAGAAGTTTAACAAGAAGGAAGGTCCAAGTGAGGATGGTTCGATAGCACTTAGAAGGACAACAAAGTAATCACAAGGGGGAGGGAGGGAACTGGATGGGAGAGGAGAAGGGGAAGGGAATCGGGAGGCAGCATCAAGTACAGGAATACCCAGGAGAGAGGCCAGAGGACCAGGGGAATGAATGGAATTCTGCAGCTGCAAAGGGTGGGGAGAGGGGGGAGAATCTCTAGGAAGTCCCAGAGCCCTGGGAGAAGGGAGACTTCCAGAAGTCAATAGAGCTGACCTTAGCAGAGATGCTTAACTCTGGGGACATGGAACCTGAAGGTGCCACCTCCTATAGTCAGGCAGGATCCTCAGTGGTGGGATAAGGACACCAACCCACTCATAAACTTTTGACACAAAATTTATTCTACAAGACATGCAGGGATATGATAAAGACTGAATTAGACCACTACCTGGCCCAACTAGAAAAACATACCATGTGCAAACACAAATCTCTGACATTATTAATGATGCTTTCTTATGCTTGCAGACAGGAGCCTGACAGAACTGTCCTCTGAGAGGTTCTACCGAGCAGCAGACTAAAACCGATGCAGATACTCACAGCCAAACATTAGATGGAGGAGGTTGGGACACTAACCAAATTGGGGGGGAGGATTGAGGGAACTGATGGGAATAGGAACACTACAAGAAGACCAACAGAGTTTAAAATCTGGACACCAGTGATCTCTTAGAGTCTGAGTAACCAACCAAAGAACATAGCCAGGCTGGAATGAGGCCCCTGGCCCATATGTAGCAGACAGGCAGCTCAGTTTTCATGGCTACCTTGTCTGGCATCAATGGGAGAGGATGTACCTAATTGGAAGAAGCTGAATGTCCCAGAGTGGGGAGCTACCCTGCAAGGACCAAAGGTAAAGGAGAAGGTAGAAGAGATTCTGTGAGGGAGGGGTAGGAATGTTTGGGATTTTAATTACTTAATTAATTTTGAAAAGTGTAAACAAATTTTTCTCTTTCTTTGTTTCTTTTTTCCCCAATCTTTATTAAATTGGGTATTTTTATTTACATTTCCAATGTTATTACATTTCCCAGTTTCCAGGCCAATATCACGCTAACCCCTCCCCCTCTCATTCTATATGGGTGTTCCCCTCCCCATCCTACCCCCAGTACCACCCTCCTCCCAACAATCACATTCACTGGGGTTCAGTATTGGCAGGATCAAGGGCTTCCCCTTCCACTGGTGGCCTTACTAGGCTATTCATTACTAGCTATGCAGTTGGAGCCCAGGGTCAGTCCATGTATAGTCTTTGGGTAGTGGCTTAGTCACTGGAAGATCTGGTTGGTTGGTGTTGTTGTTCATATGGGGTCTCAAGCCCCTTCATGCTCTTTCAATCCTTTCTCTGATCACTACAATGGGGGTCCCGTTCTCAGTTCACTGGTTTGCCGCTGACATTCACTTATGTATTTGCCATATTCTGGCTATGTCTCTCAGGAGAGATCTACATCCAGTTCCTGTCAGCCTGCACTTCTTTGCTTCATCCATCTGATCTAGTTTGGTGGCTCTCTATGTATGGGCCACATATAGGGCAGGCTCTGAATGGGCATTCCTTCAGTCTCTGTTCTAAACTTTGCCTCCCTCTTCCCTCCCAAGGGTATTCTTGTTCTCCTTTAAAGGGAGGAGTAAAGCATCTGCATTTTGGTCATCCTTCTTGAGTTTCATGTGTTCTTGCAATTAGGATAATTTGAGAACTTGGGCTAATATCCACTTATCAATGAGTGCATACCATGTGTGTTTTTCTGTGATTGGGTTACCTCACTCAGGATGATATTTTCCAGTTCCAACCATTTGCCTATGAATTTCATAAAGGCATTGTTTTTGATAGCTGAGTAATATCCATTGTGTAGATGTACCCCATTTTCTGTATCCATTCCTCTGTTGAAGGGCATCTGGGTTCTTTCCAGCTTCTGGCTATTATAAATGAGCCTGCTATGAACATAGTGGAGCATGTCTTTGTTACATGTTGGGGCATCTTTTGGGGATATGCCCAAGAGAGGTATAACTGGGTTCTCAGGTAGTTCAATGTCCAATTTTTTGAGGAACCTCCAGACTGATTTCCAGAATGGTCGTACCAGTCTGCAATCCCACCAACAATGGAGGAGTGACATCCTTGTCAGCAACTGCTGTTGCTGGAGTTTTTGATCTTAGCCATTCTGACTGGTGTGAGGTGGAATCTCACGGTTGTTTTGATTGCGTATCCCTTATGACTAAAGACATTGAACATTTCTTTAGGTGCTTCTCAGTCATTCAATATTCCTGAGCTGTGAATTCTTTGTTTAGGTCTGAACCCCATTTTTAATAGGGTTATTTGTCTCCCTGTGGTCTAATTTCATGAGTTCTTTGTATATTTTGGATATAAGACCTCTATCAGTTTTAGGATTGGTAAAGATCATTTCCCAATCTGTTGGTTGCTGTTTTGCCCTAACAACTGTATCCTTGGCCTTACAGAAGCATCGTAGTTTTATGAGATCCCATTTGTTGATCTTAGAGCACAAGCCATTGGTGTTTTGTTCAGGAAATTTTCTCCAGTGCCCATGTGTTCGAGATTCTTCCCAACTTTTTCTTCTATTAGTTTGAGTGTATCTGGTTTGATGTGGAGGTCCTTGATCCACTTGGACTTAAGCTTTGTACAGGTTGATAAGAATGGATCTATCTGCATTCTTCCACATGCTGACCTCCAGTTGAACCAGCACCACTTGCTGAAAAGGCTCTCTCTTTTCCACTGGGTGGTTTTGGCTCTTTTGTCAAAAATCAAGCAATCATAGGTGTGTGGGTTCATTTCTGGGTCTTCAATTCTATTCCACTGGTCTATCTGCTTGTCACTATACCAATACCACACAGTTTTTTTTTTTTTATCACTATTGCTCTGTAATACTTCTTGAATTCAGGGAGAATGATTCCCCCCGAAGTCTTTTTGTTGTTGAGAATAGTTTTAGCTATCCTGGGATTTTCGTTATTCTAGATGAATTTGCAAATTGTCTGTCTAACGCTCTGAAGAATTGGACTGGAATTTTGATGGGGATTGCATTGAGTCTGTAGATCACTTTTGGTAAAATGGCCATTTTTACTATATTAATCTTGCCAATCCATGAGCATGGAAGATCTTTCCATCTTCTGAGATCTTCTTCAATTTCTTTCTTCAGAGAAGTTCTTGTCATACAGATCTTTCACTTGTTTGGTTAAAGTCACACTGAGGTATTTTATATTATTTGGGACTATTATGAAGGGTGCCATTTCCCTAATTTCTTTCTCAGCTTCTTTCTGTTTTGTGTAGAGGAAGGCTATTGATTTATTTGAGGTAATTTTATACCCTGGTATTTGCTAAAGATGTTATCAGGTTTAGTAGTTCTCTGGTGGAACTTTTGGGATCACTTACGTATGCGATCATATCTTCTGCAAATAGTGATACTTTGACTTCTACCTTTCCAATCTGTATCCCTTTGATCTTCTTTTGTTGTTTGATTGCTCTGGCTAGAACTTCAAGAACTATATTGAATAAGTAGGGAGAGAGTGGGCAGCCTTGTCTAGTCCCTGATTTTAGTGGGATTGCTTCAAGTTTCTCTCAATTTAGTTTAATGTTTGCAACTGGTTTGCTGTATATGGCTTTTACTATGTTTAGGTAAGGGTCTTGAATTCCTGTTCTTTCCAGGGTTTTTATCATGAAGGGGTGTTGAATTTTGTCAAATGCTTTCTCACCATCTAATGAAATGATCAGGCGATATTTATCTTTCAGTTTGTTTATATAGTGGATTACTTTGATAGTTTTCCATATATTAAACATCCCTTGGATGAAGCCTACTTGATCATGATGGATAATTGTTTTGATGTGTTCTTGAATTTGGTTTGCAAGAATTTTACTGAGTATTTTTGCGTCGATATTCATAAGAGAAATTGGTCTGAAGTTTCCTTTCTTTATTGGGTCTTTGTGTGGTTTAGGTATAAGTGTAAATGTGGCTTCGTAGAAGAATTCTCTGTTTCAATTTTGTGGAATAGTTTGGATAGTATTGGTATGAGGTCTTCTATGAAGGTCTGATAGAATTCTGCACTGAACCCATGTGGACCTGGGCTCTTTTTGGGTGGAAGACTTTTAATGACTGCTTCTAATTCTTTAGGAGTTATGGGGTTGTTTAAATGGTTTATCTGTTCCTGATTTAACTTTGTTACCTGGTATATGTCTAGGAAATTGTCCATTTCCTCCAGATTTTCAAGTTTTGTTGAATATAGGCTTTTGTGGTAGGATTTGATGATTATTTGAATTTCCTCTGATTCTGTTTTATGTCTCCCTTTTCATTTCTGATTTTGTTATTTTGGACACATTCTCTGTGTCTTCTGGTTAGTCTGGCTAAGGGTTTATCTATCTTGTTGATTTTCTCAAAGAACCACCTTTTGGTTCTGTTGATTCTTTGTATAGTCCTTTTTGTTTCTACTTGGTTGATTTCAGCTCTGAGTTTGATTATTTCCTGCCTTCTACTCCTCCTGGGTGTATGTGCTTCTTTTTGTTCTAGAGCTTTTAGGTGTGCTGTCAAGCTGCTGATATATGCTCTCCACTGTTTCTTTCTGCAAGCACTCAGAGCTGTGAGTTTTCTTCTTAGCACAGCTTTCATTTATAGGACACAAGCACAATTTGTGTCCCATAAGTTTGTACCTTCATTTTCATTAAATTCTAAGAAGTCTTTAATATCTTCCTTTATTTCTTCCTTGACCAGGTTTCATTGAGTAGAGCATTGTTCAACTTCCATATATATGTGGGCGGTCTTTCTTTATTGTTATTGAAGACCACCTTTACCCCATGGTGGTCTGATAGGATGCATGGGATTATTTCTATCTTTCTGTATCTGTTGAGGCCTGTTTTGTGCCCAACTTTATGGCCAATTTAGAAAAAAGTACCATGAGGTCATGAGAAGAAGTTATATCCTTTTGTTTTAGGATAGAATGTTCTATATCTGTTAAGTTGATTTGGTTCATAACTTCTATTATTCTGTTTATGTCTCCATTTAATTTCTGTTTCCATGATCTGTCCATTGATTAGAGTGGGGTGTTGAAATCTCCTCCTATTATTGTGTGAGGTGCAAATGTGTGCTTTGAGCTTTAGTAAGGTTTCTTTTATGTGTATAGATATTTACACATAGATATTTAGGATTGAGAGTTCATCTTGGTGGATTTTTCCTTTGATGAATATGAAATGTCCTTCCTTATCTTTTTTGATGACTTTTAGTTGAAAATCAATTTTATTGAATATTAGAATGGCTACTACAGCTTGCTTCTTCAGACCATTTGCTTGGAAAGTTGTATCTGTCTTTGTCTCTGAGGTATGTTTCCTGTAGACAGCAAAATGTTGGGTCCTCATTACATATCCAGTTTGTTAATCTATGTCTTTTTATTGGGGAATTGAGTCCGTTGATGTTGAGAGATATTAAGGAATAGTGATTGTTGCTTCCAATTATCTTCATATTTGGAGGTGAGATTATGATTGTGTGCTTGTCTTCTCTTTGTTTTGTTTTGTTGGAAAGCGATTCGTTTCTTGCTTTTTCTAGGGTGTAGCTTGCTTTCCTGTGTTGGGCTTTACCATTTATTATCCTTTGTAGGGCTGGACTTGTAGGAAGACATTGTGTAAATTTGGTCTTGTTGTGGAATATCTTTGTTTGTCCATCTACGTTAATTGTGAGTTTTGCTGGGAACAGTAACTTGGACTGGCATTTGTGTTCTCTTAGGGTCTGTATGACATCTGTCTAGGATCTTCTGGTTTTCATAGTCTCTGGTGAGAAGTCTGGTGTAATTCTGACAGGTCTGCCTTTATATGTTACTTGACCTTTTTCCCTTACTGCTTTTAATATTCTTTCCTTGTTTTGTGCATTTGGTGTTTTGACTATTATGTGACAGGAAGAGTTTCCTTTCTGGTCCAATATATTTGGAGTTCTGTAGGCTTCTTGTATGTTTATGGACATCTCTTTCCTTAGGTTAAGGAAGTTTTCTTCTATGATTTTGTTGAAGATATTTACTGGTGCTATGAGTTGGGAGTCTTCACTCTCTTCTATACCTATTATCCTTGGGTTTAAATTACTTATAAATGCCAATTCCTTAATACTGTACTAAGCTCCCCTATGACTTATGTAACACAAGGAGGTATGTCATTTCTAACAGGAATTTGGAGTCATTTCGCTGATGCCATAACTAAATCACACAAACAAAACGAGCACACAAGAAACTAGAATCTTTCACCAGATTCCAGAGCTTCCAAGAAGAAAAAATGCTGAAATTATTCACAAGAATATAAATAAACCATTGGTCATTTTATGTAATTTAACCCCTCCCTTGTCCCTGTTCTAGCCCCTAACTGGACTCGAGTGTTAGCTTTCACATCTCATAAGACTGAGAACCTTCTCTGTACATTTCAACAATGTTCTTGTCTTCCAATATTGGGCCTAATGGAAAGTAAGGCTTCATAATGGTATCTGATAGGAACCTGCTCAGCACTAGATGAAGACAAAAGGAATACTTTTCTCTTTCATGTGATGAACACTTCTGTTTTCTACAGCTTTACATAGCAACTTATACTAACTAAACTACTAATTTACCACATTTAATTACAGGGAAACCACAAACAGACACATATCCCTAAGGAATGACTGAGTCCCTAGTCTGCTATCATGTTATAGAAATTATAAGGCTACAGAAAATTAATACACTATGTTCACTGAGAAGGGCATTTTTCTTCCAGAAAGAAATTCAAAGTTATAGAGGAACTTAAATCCAGCAACATGGCTTCTCTGGCAATGGATCACATCCAAAGACCTTATATAAGTGAACCAGATGGAAGGCAGACACACCCTGGATGACAGCTGGCTGGAATACAGAAACACCCTTAGTACACACCTTTAATCCCCAACCAAAAATAAAATTAAAGTTAGTTTGTAGACGGCAAAATAATGAATCAAAGCAAGATTTGACAGAATAAGTCACAAACAGGATCCACCCAACTCTCAGGAGAATCCACAAATAAGAAAGAAGACTTAAGGGAGCAGTCCGCAGCCTGGGATGAGGAGGCACTTAACCAGGACAGTTTTACAGAGACAGGTTATAGGTGAAAACAGAATCAGCCAAAACATGTGAAAGAACCAGGAGATTAGAACAAATTGTTAGAATCCAAGCAGAGCAATTTAGTAAGATGCCGAGAGATGCTGATTTGAATCAGTTAGCTTGGACAAGAGGTTGGGCCAGAACATCTGAGTTGTTGAACCAGCCAACTAGTGTTTAGAATTAGGAACAGTGAGCTTATTCAGTAGTAAGTCTCCAAGACAACAATTATTTCTGGCGAATAGCAGGTACATTTATATAAGGATGAAGGGGAGAACAAAAATTGACTCAGAAAGCATTCAAAGAATTAGATAGTTTAGAGGACTCTTTAGGTCTTAGGGCTAAATCCATGTTTCTTTCCCTGTATAACACCATACTTAGTTGCCATGTGACTTTGTGCCACAGATCTCAGCACCCCAATCCTACCCAGTGATAGCTTGTTTCCCAGGAGACCACCACTACTGCCCCAAACCTGGCCCAAGTGGGACCTTCCCAGAGCCCACAGGATACAGGAACCAAAGAAGAGCAGTTTCCCATTTCCATCCGCACCCTGGAGCTGAACCTGTGCCACAGCTCTCAACACCCCAAACCAGTCTGGCTTTAGCTTGTCTCCCAGGAGTGCTGACACACCTAAGGTCACAAGCTTACAGGCTCAAGGTTCAGAGGAGGGACAAGCTCCAGTCAGAGACAACAAGACCAGCTAAAACCAGAAATAACCAGATGGCGAGAGGCAAGTGTAAGAAACTAAGCAATAGAAACCAAGGCTACTTGGCATCATCAGAACGTACTTCTCCCACCACAGCAATAACTGGATACCCCAACACACCAGAAAAGCAAGATTTGGATTTAAAATCCTATTTCATGATGATGATAGAGGACTTTATGAAGGATTCTCTTAAAAGAAATACAGGAGAATACAGATACATAGGTAGAAGCCCTTAAAGAGGAAACACATAAATCCCTTAAAGAAATACAAGAAAACACAATAGTCAAAGAAAATGCAAAATGCAAAAGGTAAAAAGCCCCTAATCCAAAACATCCAGGAAATCCAGGACACAATGAAAAGACCAAACCTAACGATAATAGGTATACAAGAGAGCAAAGATTACCAACTCAAAGGGCCAGTAAATATCTTCAACAAAATTATACGTTGGAGCAGAAAAGAAAATTCCTACCATCACATAATAATCAAAACACCAAATGCACAAATAAAGAAAGAATATTAAAAACAGCAAAAGGGAAAAGGTATCAGACTTCTCGCCAGAGACTCTAAAAGCCAGAAGATCTTGGGCAGCTGTCATACAGACCCTAAGAGAAAACAAATGCCAGCCCAGGCTGCTGTTTCCAGCAAAACTCGTAATAACCATAGATGGAGAAGCCAAGATATTCCACGACAAAACCAAATTTAAACAATATCTTTCCTCAAATCCAGCCCTACAAAGGACAACAAATCGAAAACTCCAACACAAGAAGGGAAACTACACCTTTTTTTTTTTTTTCAAAAGAAACCCTGAAAACTACATAACCAATCTGACAGGACTCATGGCAGTAATTTATAACAATTTTAAAAGTTATAAAGCTACTTTAAAAGGATTAGCTTCCTAAACTAGAACAAAGGAGTAACGGTGACTTCAGAGGACTGATAAGGT